>NW_027491120.1:0-1200000 GCF_021521415.1 Bidens hawaiensis | reverse complement strand
TCGATGTTTGCTATGTTTTGACTAAATTGCCCTTGTGGTGGATAATTTCTAGTAATGTACAATGTTAATACTTGACACTTAAGTATTTGTTCACACATGTAACGTATCACCAACGTGTTTGTCGAGTCGCACTTATTTCACAAACGAAACACGAAACGCTTCTCATGCATAAGTTGTATTTGTCGAGTCTAGGGACTCACTCGTAGTTCAATACTTAGAAAATCTCGTTTTTGTTTTTAGAACACTAGTGAGGATATTTCTATGACACACACATTTCTCGGATCTTTTTGGTTATCTTCGCAAACGATGAGTTTCACATACCCTTTTTTACTCTTTTTTAAACGATTTTATTTGAGGGAGATAACATACTCCAACACTGTAGATTTTGTTAGTTTTTATATATCACTTGTAAGGCTAAGTGGCAAACAAACCAACTAAAGTCCTTCATAACATCAAACCGGTTAATATTTGGATAATAGCGAGTCACTGTTGAGTAGTACTACTGGGTTTGACAAACCCCACCCAACTCTAAACTCGACTGTAGGTCGAGTGGGTGTAATCTTGGCTAACACATTACCATGGTCGTGATTGACATGGTGGCAAGGCAATTGATAAACAGTCAACTTCGGTGTCGAACACTTAGTAATACATGCTTGATAGGTTAGCTACCTATTGATATATAATTGACTTAACACTATCTGGTAACGCAAAACGTAAACACAAACGCAAACGCTTTATTTATATAAACTTGTGAACTCACCAACCCTGTGTTGACACTTTTAGTATGTTATTCTCAGGTAGCCGAGGCGGGCGCGCGGTATAGGAACATGCATTCGCTAAACACCATCGCTTGAAAACTTCTTTTAATTTTTATCTTAATAACTTGGGTTTTCAAGTCGTCCTGTGTGGCGCAAACTTTTTGGTTTACAATTTACGCTTCCGCATTTCATTTAAGACTTGATGTCTTGTTGATTTTGAAAACTTTAAATATGGTGTTTGATTATAACTAATGATTCCGATCCTGCTAGTTCACACCCTTTGACGGTAAAACTCCGTTAGTGTATTTTGAGGGTGTGACAGATTGGTATCATAGCCGTTGGTTATAGCGAACTAGAATTGCATGCATACTAGACTATAACCGCAACGACCCATTAGTTTTAATTACACGCACTGCATATATAAATATATGTTTTATATTTAGTCCTTTGTTTTTCTTTATCTCTTTACCTCGTTCACCCATACGAGCGCATACACGACTTATCCAGAAGGGATGTCGACGCCATCATCATCATCATCCGACCCGGTGTCTCATGCCCCTGGAAAGGAACCGCAGCTACCTAACTCATCGCCACCTCGAGTAGTCCCGGCACTAGCAGCTCCTGCGCCGAAGAGGTATCGCCTATCTGAAGACATGTATGAAGACAACGTTAGCTGGAGTTGGTACCCGAGTTTGATCCAGCGTATGGTTTACCGTGAGCAAGTTCCCCCATTACCTCACCCAGGTTGTCCTATATCCTCCAACACCCTACCACCCATAACCGAACCAATGGAGCGTGTTTTCGCAGTTATCGCCTCCTGTTTAGAGCGTGAAGTGGGATATATGCGCTCGACAAGAGCGAATGTTACTGGGTTGATAAAGGATGGAACTGAGGCTAGGGAGGAAATTTCTCACCTGACTGAAGCTATGAAGGAAGTTCAGAATGCTCACGTTCAGCAAATGAAGATAATGAGAAAAATGCAATCAGAGATGATAGATTTGCATGATCAACTTCTTAAGGCGAGATCCCTGGCAGCGACAGCCCTAGCTCGTTGTAACATCTTAGAGGCGCAAATTGCCCAGAATGCAGCAGAACCTGAGGAAGAACCAAAGGAAGAACCCGAGGAAGATCCCGAGGAGGAACCCGAAGAGGAACCAGAGGAAGAGCCGGCTGAGGAGGAGGCATACTCAGAGGTGTCCTCAGACGACGACATCTAAGAATGATAACACCTAGATGGAAGTGAGATGTCTGGAAGAAATGCTAGACGTGGTCGCGGTAGCTCTAGCTCAACATGACCGCATCAGAACTCCAAGCCTTACTGAACGATCACGTAGCGGTAGCTATGGCTACTCATATTCAGAATCAGGCCGGAGGTCAAGCCGGAGCCTGTACTTTCAAGAACTACCTAGACTGCAAGCCTAATTCATTTGACGGAACTGAGGGAGCCATAGGTTTCCTGCGTTGGGCCGAGAAGGCAGAGTCAGCTTTTAAGATGTGTAACTGTCCACCAGCCAGCAGGTCAAGTTTGCTGCTGGAACATTGCAAGATTCCGCCCTCACCTGGTGGAACTCTAACGTGCAAATTCTTGGATTGGAATTGGCAAATGATATGAACTGGGAGGAATTCAAGAACATGATGCGGGAAAAGTATTGTCCTAGAGAGGAAATCGCGAAGTTGGAGTCAGAATTTTGGGCGCTGAAGATGGTGGGTTATGAGATTGAAGCCTACACCACCCGTTCCCATTAACTGGCGGTGATGTGCCCGTGGATGGTTGATCCGCCAAATAAGAGAATCGAGATGTATATCGATGGTTTGGTACCCCAGATTCAGGGTATGGTGACGTCTTCTAAACCAACCACTATTCAGCAAGCGATCTGAATAACCCACAAGCTGACGGATCAAGCAGTGGCACAAGGTGGGTTACCACCAAGAGGTTCCACCTCTAAAACTGGCGACAACTCAAGCACTAACAACAACAACAATAACAACAATTCTGGGAATGGAAAGGGGAAATTTGACAACACACCAGGTCCTCATCATCGAACCCCCCACAGCAACAACACCACCGAAAACCTGAACTCGCTTGGAACTTCAATAATCAGGGTTCCAACAATAACAACAACGGTGGCGGACAGGGTTCGAATGGCTATGCTGGAAAGTACCTGAAGTGCAACAAGTGCTACTATCACCATGTTGGCCCATGCGACCGTATCAAGTGTTTGCGATGCGGTAAATTGGGTCATCAGGCCAAGGACTGTAGGGGAGACCTAGCGGCAAAGGATGCTCCTAAACAGCCTACAGCGACGAAAGGGTGCTTTGAATGTGGTCAAGAGGGTCACTTCAGGAAGGATTGTCCCAAACTGAAGCAGAATGAGAACAATTGAGGCAATAACAGTGGCGGGGGCAGTGGTAAAGGTAGAGCTTTCGTCATTGGGTCAGGCCAGGCCCGCAGCAATCCGAATGTGGTTACCGGTAAGTTCCCTATGAACGACTGTTTTGCTTCTGTTTTGTTTGACACTGGAGCTGATAGGAGTTTTGTATCGAAAGCCTTTAGTAGACTCTTAGACTTAACTCCAACCCCGTTAGATGCTAAGTTTCCAGTTGAATTAGCTGACGGTAAGTCTATAGAAACAACTCATGTACTAGCGGGATGTAAGTTGAAACTGTCGAGCCATACCTTCGATATCGATCTCATACCCTTTACGCTTAGTAGTTTCGACGTAGTTGTTGGCATGGACTGGCTATCCGAGAATAGAGCTGAGATTATATGTCACGAGAAGATAGACCATATCTCTACCCCTTCCGGCGAAATCATCTCGATACAGGGCGAGAAGAATGGTATGACTACAAGCGTCATCACCCTTATGAAAGCACATAAATATTTACGTAAGGGTCATCTTGCGATTTTAGCTCATATTGTCGATAAACCCGCGGAGGAGAAGCGAATCGAAGACATACCGATTGTGCGAGATTTTCCGGAAGTCATCCTGGAGGATTTGCCTGGACTCCCACTTATTCGACAAGTCGAGTTCCAAATCGAATTAGCGACCCATAGCACGAGCCCCGTATCGGCTCGCACCGGCGGAGCTTCAGGAGTTGTCCACTCAACTACAAGACTTGTTGGATAAAGGTTTCATCCGACCTAGCTCATCACCATAGGAAACCCTGTCTTATTTGTTCGAAAGAAAGACGGGACTTTCCACATGTGCATCTATTACCGGGAGCTGAACAAGGGGACGGTCAAGAACCGTTATCCCCTACCCCGAATTGATGATCTGTTCGACCAGCTTCAAGTTTCGAGTTACTACTCGAAGATCGATCTGAGATCTGGTTACCACCAATTGAGAGTGTGCGAAGAAGATATTTCAAAGACGGCATTCAGAACTCGGTACGGTCACTATGAGTTTTCGGTTATGCCTTTTGGCTTAACCAACGCACCAGCCATATTCATGGACCTCATGAACCGAGTATGCAAGGCGTACCTCGACAAGTTTGTGATTTTTTTCATTGATGATATCCTCGTTTACTCCAAGAACAAGACCGACCATGAAGAACACCTGAGGTTAATCCTGGAATTGCTAAATAAGGAACAACCGTAAGCTAAACTCTCGAAATGCAAATTTTGGCTTCGCGAGGTTCACTTCTTAGGACAAGTGATCAATGAGAATGGTATCCGTGTCGATCCCGACAAGGTAGAGGCCATCAAAAACTAGGAAGCACCTAAGACTCCGAATGAGGTGCGACAATTCCTAGGACTGGCTGGCTACTACCGACGTTTCATCGAAGGATTTTCAAAGATTGCTCAACCCCTCACCGCACTGACACACAAGGGTACTAAGTACAATTGAGGTGACGCGCAGGAGTCTGCCTTCCAACTATTGAAAACCAAACTCTGTAGCGCACCTATCCTAGCCCTCCTCGAGGGAACGGAAAACTTTGAAGTGCACTGTGATGCATCGATACAGGGTCTCGGTTGCGTGTTGATATAACTCGAGAAAGTTATAGCCTATGCTTCTCGACAGCTACGGATCCACGAGAAGACTACATGACCCATGACTTGGAACTAGGAGCTGTGGTGTTTTCTCTTAAGATATGGAGGCATTACTTGTACGGTACCAAGTTTACCATTTACACCGACCACAAGAGCCTCCAACATATCTACGATCAAAAGGAGTTGAACATGCGACAGCGTCGTTGGGTCGAGCTGCTTATGGATTATGACTGTGCCATCAAGTACCACCCAGGTAAGGCCAACTTAGTAGCCAATGCTCTCAGCAGAAAAGAAACCGATAAGCCTAGACGAGTGCGAGCATTACAACTCACGATTCACGCCAACTTACCTGATCAGATTTGTGATGCTCAACTCGAAGCATTGAAAGACGATAACCTCCCATCAGAACTCATGCGGGGCATGGACAAGCAGTTAGAAACCAAATCGGACGGGGTCCGATATTTCAAAAACCGGATTTGGGTCCCTCGATATGGAGACTTGAGAAATCTGATGATGGACAAAGCACACAAGTCCCGATATTCCATTCACCCTGGCTTAGATAAAATGTAACATGACCTAAAGGCACTTTACTGGTGGCCAAACATGAAAACCGACATTGCCACCTACGTGAGCAAATGTTTGACTTGTGCAAGAGTCAAGGTGGGATATCAGAAACCATCCGGGCTGTTACAACAACTGGAACTCCCAACGTGGAAATGGGAACATATTTCCATGGATTTCATCACGGGATTACCCAAAACACCGACGGGATGCGATACCATCTGGGTGATCGTTGACCGGTTGACTAAGTCTGCGCATTTCTTAGCGATCAAGGAATCAGACAAAATGGAAAGACTGACTCGCATCTACATGAAAGAAGTAGTGTCCAGACACGGAGTGCCTGTCTCAATCATAACTGATCGAGATTCTCGTTTCACTTTGCACTTTTGGAAGTCACTACAGAGCGCACTAGGCACCCGCCTTGATATGAGCACAGCATACCATCCTCAAATGGATGGACAAAGTGAACGCACCATTCAGACTTTGGAAGACATGTTGCGTGCATGCGTGTTGGATTTCGGAAAAAGTTGGGAACCTCACTTGCCCTTGGTAGAGTTTTCGTATAATAACAGCTACCACGCAAGCATTAAAGCAGCGCCATTTGAAGCGTTGTACGGACATAAGTGTCGATCACCTCTTTGCTAGGTAGAAGTGGGTGATAGCCAAATCACTAGTCCCGAACTATTGCTCAAAACCTCATAAAAGATTGCCCAAATCCGAAATCGCATGGCAGCAGCACGAGATTGCCAAAAGAGTTGCGCCGAAAACCTCTAGAATTCCAAGTGGACGACCAAGTTTTACTCAAAGTCTCATACCGGATAATTGAACGCGTTGGTCCGGTAGCATACCGATTGGATTTACCAACAGAACTCAGCGGCGTACATAACGTTTTCCACGTATCCAACTTAAAGAAATGCCTTTCTGACGAAACACAAGCAGTTTCTTTGGGCGAGTTGCAAGTTGTTGAACGGTTACGCTTCATCGAAGAACCAGTCGAAGTTTTGGATTGGGAAACCAAAACACTCAAACACAGCAAGATACCCATCGTCAAAGTCCGTTGGAACTCGAGACGTGGACCTGAGTTAACGTGGGAACGCGAGGATCAAATGATGAAGAAGTATCTCACCTTTTTGATGGGTTGACCAAGTACCGAAAACCGCAAAAGTCGACAAACCGTCAGAAATCACCGGAGGTATGAATTAAATTTTGGGACGAAATTTATTTCTACTAGGGGATGATATGAAAAAATGAAAAATTTTTGCCTTTTCCAGACACCCATCGCGACTTGACTCAAATTTTCGGGACGAAAATTCTTTCAACATCGGAATGATGTGACACTCATCAATTTCAGGTTAACTCCGTTAATCCGAACTCCGTTAATTCAAACTTAAGATCACATGAACTGTAATGCATATCTCATTACATTTAAACTAGGGTTTAGATGACGCATGACATTCACTACACAAGTAGTCTTTCGGAATTTCACCGAAACACACACGAGTCGACTCAAACCGTTGGTGAACAAATGAAAAATATCAAAACAATAAGTATTTGATAACTATGTGTTACTTGATATTTATATATAGAACACAAAAATTTAAGAAGCAAAAGTCTATTGTTTTATACTAGAAATTGATTTACTAGAAGTTAAGGGGGCTAGGCGTAACAAATTAATAATATTAATCAGATTATTACACAACCCTAACTCCCCTCCCTACTATATACGACCGTCCCTTTCCCCCTCCCTCTCTTGGCAGCCGTAACCCACAACACACACACACATACATTCTCTTTTTCAAGCTTGTTTTGAAGGATTCAAGGTGCAAGATAGGTAATTAACATCCCCTCTAGCTATTCTAATGATTTAATAATGATATTGAGCATGTTAATCAAAACCCTAAATCTTGAAAGTGATGATTTAAGATGGGTTAGGGTTTAATTATATGTTTGTTGATGATTGCTAGTGAATTGATAAATAGTTATGTTGTTATTGATTGTTAATTACATGTTTCTTGAAATTGAACTTTGAAGTAAAACCCTAATTGTGTGTGTAAAGTAAAATTGAGATGCATGGTTGGTGAATTATGCATCTAGAGGGTTGTATGAGTTATAGTTCATAGGTTAATGATATGTTGAGTTTTGATGAAAACTGATGCTCGACAGATTATTGAATTCGTGTTTAAATGACTGTAACTCGATGTTAATTACATGTTCTGATGTGATTGTTGATTCTTTAATACACTAGGTCGAGTCTAGTTTCTGAAAAGTCCGAGTTTGTAATTTTTGGACGTATAAAAGTTAGTTTTTATTATTTTACATGATTGCTGCGTGTTTACTGTGATGTTTTAATCATTGTGATAAAACCATATTTGATAAAAATATAATAAAAATTTTTAGAAACCTAACTCACGTGTGCTTTTGTGATGATTTTTGGTGATTTATTTGACATGTTAGTTATTATTGAATAGAGTAATATTGTTGAGTGAAAATCTGCCTGAACAATTTAGCTGCTGAACTACTTAGATTAACATGAAAAGTGTATAAACGATCGATGTTTGCTATGTTTTGACTAAATTGCCCTTGTGGTGGATA
This sequence comes from Bidens hawaiensis, assembly GCF_021521415.1. NCBI lineage: Eukaryota > Viridiplantae > Streptophyta > Magnoliopsida > Asterales > Asteraceae > Bidens > Bidens hawaiensis. Next base: position 1,192,098 of record NW_027491120.1, on the reverse strand, counting down.
ATTTCTAGTAATGTACAATGTTAATACTTGACACTTAAGTATTTGTTCACACATGTAACGTATCACCAACGTGTTTGTCGAGTCGCACTTATTTCACAAACGAAACACGAAACGCTTCTCATGCATAAGTTGTATTTGTCGAGTCTAGGGACTCACTCGTAGTTCAATACTTAGAAAATCTCGTTTTTGTTTTTAGAACACTAGTGAGGATATTTCTATGACACACACATTTCTCGGATCTTTTTGGTTATCTTCGCAAACGATGAGTTTCACATACCCTTTTTTACTCTTTTTTAAACGATTTTATTTGAGGGAGATAACATACTCCAACACTGTAGATTTTGTTAGTTTTTATATATCACTTGTAAGGCTAAGTGGCAAACAAACCAACTAAAGTCCTTCATAACATCGAACCGGTTAATATTTGGATAATAGCGAGTCACTGTTGAGTAGTACTACTGGGTTTGACAAACCCCACCCAACTCTAAACTCGACTGTAGGTCGAGTGGGTGTAATCTTGGCTAACACATTACCATGGTCGTGATTGACATGGTGGCAAGGCAATTGATAAACAGTCAACTTCGGTGTCGAACACTTAGTAATACATGCATGATGGGTTAGCTACGTATTGATATATAATTGACTTAACACTATCTGATAACGCAAACGTAAACGCAAACGCAAACGCTTTATTTATATAAACCTGTGAACTCACCAACCCTGTTTTGACACTTTTAGTATGTTATTCCCAAGTAGCCGAGGCGGGGCGCGCGGTATAGGAACATGCATTCGCTAAACACCATCGCTTGAAAACTTCTTTTAATTTTTATCTTAATAACTTGGGTTTTCAAGTCGTCCTGTGTGGCGCAAACTTTTTGGTTTACAATTTACGCTTCCGTATTTCATTTAAGACTTGATGTCTTGTTGATTTTGAAAACTTTATATATGGTGTTTGATTATAACTAATGATTCCGATCCTGCTAGTTCACACCCTCTGACGGTAAAACTCCGTTAGTGGATTTTGAGTGTGTGACAGTAGTTGACATCATTTTACGGAAAATGAGGTGTTGGGTGCAACTCCGTCTATGAGGTCGTCACAAATAGGGGATGCATGTATCACAGTTACATTATTGTTTGCACCGGCCATCCCAAAAAAATGCATGCCATATCCAAAGATCAAATGATGTGATTGCCTCAGACATAACTGTTAGGCCATCATGATCACCCAGATGATATTGACATTGCCAAGAAGCTGGGCAGACATCCCAAGGACAGTGTGTGCAATCGAGGCAACCAAGAATCCCGAGAAAACCGCGTCTTTGTTGATGAACCTCGTATATTTTTTGTATGTCACTTTGAGTCAGCCTCCTCAAATATATTTTACCATACGGTTCAATATACCTAATATTAATAAATTTAACAAAAATTATAAAATTAACACTCAAAATAATAAGGTTTAGAAATAAATAATTAAAATGATAATAATAATAATAATAATACTCACATTCGGAGAACGTGTGGTGTTTCCGACGTTTTGTAAATATCTTCCTCTCGCGTCCTCCCCTTTTTGAAAAAAATGCATAATTGCATTCTAAATCATCAACAATTAGTAAAAATAGTTGGCGACTCATCGGAAAACAGTGCTAAAGTCGTTCCAAATCAAAAATCGAGTCTAGTGAAATATAATCAATTATCAACCGGTCATGAACACCTACATGATCCCGTTGAAGATGAGGTTGTCCTGTTCATGTTTGTGAGCTTTCGCATTGCGCGACTAAGAGCTGGTCAACCCCTCGAATCGCACTAAATATCGCTTCATCCTCTTAATTCGAAATTATGTTGGGCTCGGGTTAATATCGGGTGTCGAAGATGAGTCAGAAGCCATAATTTTGAAGAAAATTTATAAGTTTAAAGAAGTGAATGAGATATTTGTAGAAATTGAGTGGATGAGGGATATATATATATATAATTTGAGAGATTTTTTATATTAAACGGTCATATGACTGAAATTGATGAGGGCCCACACCAAACCTTCCTTACCACCGATCGTCCGAAGACCGCCCCCTCCAATATCGCTCCCCATGATATGTTTCCCCTCAGATACTGCCCCAACTAGCCTCCACCCATAGCGTCCAACCTTATAGGATAGATGGATAGTGTTTATAATTTTTTTTTAATGTAACCACACGTTTTCTAGAACACGCGAAAGATGCTCTGGGAATTTATTATGTTTTTTCCTACTCTATCTTGATCATGCTCTAAAAGAAATATATCAAAACTGAAATAGGAGTAAAAGAGTATGGGTAACATTAATAAATCAACTAAAAAATCTTGCTTCAATTGAGCTCCATGGATTTCTAGTTTTCTAAAGTCATTAACCACATCCGTCCACCAAGTATCCCCACTCCATAATCTCCTTATCCATCTCGACTGAGATGAACCGCCGCAAGGCGAATCGAGATTCATCCGTGCAGTTATAGAGAAGAAGGAACGAAAGATTTTGGCCGGAAGAGGATCGGATTTTGAAGCACATACCGATCTGTTGATGGAATAATCAATCTCCATGTTTATACACATCTGTTAATGAAATAACTCGATTATAGAGGCTGATTTGGTGGTGACTGGAGATGGTACAGTGGTTGCCGTAAGAGACTTCCGGATGTTGGGTCTTAGAATCAAGATTAAATATGTTAGGGTTTACAAATACTATAACAATATATTTAAATATAATACATTTATATATATATATATATATATATATATATAATATTTAATATTTAATTTTCGGATATCGGATTTTCGAACTATCCGGAAATTTTAAAAATTACTATCCGAATCTGAATTTTCGAATAATTCGGATTTGGATTTTCGTATAATTCGGATTCGGATTTTTTGGAATATGTAAGGCCCCGCTCCCGGTGCACTACTTTTGTGTTGGATTTACTCATAAACACAGTTCAAAATTTCAGAGTTAATTAAAACTTTCACGAAATTATAAAAGTCAACCATTTATTACAAAACATTCAAATCTTGTCTTTAATTCACAACATAAAACATCATAATAAAACATCATGACAATTCTTCTTCAGATGTCAGCCTCTTCAGATCATGTCATGTGTCCTCCTCAAGTCAGCTGCTTTAATCTATTCACCTGCGTGCATACTAAAAGTTAACTATGATGTGTGAGTTCTATTTAATCAAATAACATACAATGCATTCACATACTTACATATATACGTATGCGAAGATACATATAACATACATACATACTTTCATTCTTTCTTTCATACTTACGTACATGCATTATTATTTATTGGCTCTTGAGATCATTTCGCCCTATAACCTTCGCAAATATTATTAGGGTATGTCCCCTACATTCGTAGATATTATTAGGGTATGTTCCCTACATTCGCAGATATTATTAGGGTCTGTTCCCTACATTCGTAAATATTATTAGGGTCGGTTTCCTTCAAACTCGTACAACCATATATTGATACAATCATATATATTACACATTAATCTTCTGACGATCACCATCCCTGGCGATATGTGTAATATCCGAATATCGTTCACGCACCGACAAGCATTCATTCATATCCTCAATATAATAACTATCACATAATTCATATATGGCATACACTTACCACTTAAGGCAAGTGTATTAATTAATCACAATGAGTATGCACACACCCCCGAAAATATAACAAGGAAATATGGCTAGAATCTCACCTGGGTACGATTCCTTTCAGAGTTAATGGTAACTCATTTCCTTAACTGGGCGCGGCTAACTATATAACAATAACATGTATCAATTAACTAACCATATCCATATCATATTTCTAGGTTATTGTAATCCCTTGCTACGGAGGTCCGGGGGCAGCGCCCCTGGCAGCGGGGTTCTAAGGGCAGCATCCCCTAGCATGGTCCAAGGGGCAGAGCCCTAGACTGGGGTTAAGCTGAAGTTCAATTTTATTTTCCTCAATAAGTCTTTACTAAAAACGTCATCTGAAAAACTTAAGTTCAATTATTTAATCAAATCGAATATTCATTTTAAACGTTATCTTTCATTATTAATTAATATACTTATTCTTATCTTAACCATCATATAAGTCTATATGTGTTGTTTACATACATATACGATGTTTAACTTTCGTTTATTTGGAAATTCGATCTAGCGTATAAATCATTATTGGTGTGTACGTCATATCCTACGTATAAGCTGTTCCGGCGTGTAAGTCAAACATATACGTCCATACATATACGTCACACTTGTACATATATGGCACACATGCATACATACACGCTATATACATATATGTGGTATACACATACATATACGATGTACACATACATATGCACTACATACATACACATTACATACATATACGGGCACACATGTATACATACACGCTATATACATATACGGGCATACATACATATACATATACGTTAAATACATATACGTTTTATATATACATATATGGCTTACACATATACATATACGCTCACATACATATACGCCCATACATATACGTCCTATACATACTTCTACGGCCTATTCATATAATACGCTACCCATACTTATACGGCGTATATACTTATACGGCCGTATAAGTCTGGTTCAACTTCTTTATTCACGTTTTTGGGGTTTTTCTTCGATTCCGGCGCCGTCAGCCGCTGTTAACCATCATGGTTGGCTGGAGTTTGATCGTTTATGGCTTAGGTAGCTTCGGGGTGTCCAGATATGAGCTAAGGTGGTCCTTAAGCTCGTTTTTGGTTGATTAAACACCTGGAATAAGCTAGATCTAGATTCAAACGGCTCATTCGGCATCCCGGGGCTACGGTGCCAGGTTCTAATATGTTGGGTCAGCTGAGATAAATGATTTATTACCTTCGGTTGGTCTTGAATCGTTGAATAGAATAGTGTAGAGAGTGTTTGTCTTAAGTGCGTGTTTTTTATGGTATAGGCTAATGTGTAGAATGATGGAGATGAAAATGATTTAGGGTTTAAGGGTATTTATATTGCTTAGGTCCATGGACTTTAGACTCATCTTCATCTTAAGTCTATATTTAATTCTATCTCTTTAAGCCCACCATCCTTTTTTCCTTATTATTATTTTTCTAATAACTCAAACTAGTTCTTCCAACGAAATAATAAAATAGTATTATATTATTATTCGTGAAAATTTCGAGATGTTACATAACACCCCTATAAAAGAGTTGTGAGATCCGACTACACATATTGTAAATCATTATAATAAAGAAACTTATATTCATGATAAAAAAATTGTAAATCATTATAATAAAGAAACTTATATTCATGATAAAAAAAGAAAAATAAATAAGATAAGATAATTAAGTCATAGAGAATTTTGAATGGAATGCGTTTAATTTTTAGATCACCTAAACATTTTTGTTAAAGTCAACCACACTAGATATACTAGTTTATGCCAAATAAATATCAAAGAGATACCAAACTGACATTTTAATTTGCTAGTTATTTTGTTAGGACTTAATTAGGATATAAGTATTTCGATTCAAATGCAAATATATAAAAGACATGACTAAATATATATGTCATTATCTGGTAGTAATTGCTAGTTGGTCGACGTAGAGTAAAGACTAGCATTAACTGGAATTAATCGACGTCTAATTAGGATTTTTACAACCATGCTTATTTCTATGATCCAAAAATAAGTAAATGACACACATAAAGGGTACACGAACAAAGAAAAAGTCAAATATTATATTAATAAACACTTTGATTATTACGTCCAAATAGAATGATGTAATGAACTCGGAGTAGTGTTAGATCTAAGCCTAATGTAAAAATGCAAAAATCTTTCTATTACAAGATACTATCGATGGCAAAAGTTTTAAATTAAAGGCATAACATAAGTTACATGTTATTACAAAAGAGGTAGTTTTAAAGCATCTTTTCAGTGTTCATATATCACCAAATTATTAGTCGTTGGATCGATTATTTGGAGCTTGAACTTATGTCTCTTTGGGAAGATGAAAGTATAGCATCAATGGCATCTTTCACTTGTGAAAGCTCAGGTGGTTTTCCACCTTGCACTGGCCAGAACTCATCCGTTGCCAACACCTTCAGATATAATATAAAAATGGCCTTTAGTAAATGCACGATCAAAGGTTCAGAAAATTAATCAATCTGCCGTATATATTAATTAATTGGTTTCCTTACCTTCACCTGTAGCTGCAGGAACTTGACATAACTAATTGCTTTCTCTAACATGGTAACCAAATCAACCTGAAGTGAAAAATCAGTTTCTTAAAGTATTGTTGAAAATGATCATACTTCAGATCATAAGTTGTCGAATAATTACCTTGGAGCCATTTGGGACAAGATCCTGAAGAACTTTTAGCCGCTCGCTGATTCGTTCTCTTCGATTCTGTTAAAAAACAATATTTCTATTACTTTGCTTTGAGTTCAAGTAACTAAGTGTCTGAATGTGCATACTGTTTTAATTTCTATTTAATTACCTTCGCCGCAATACTTTGTGGGTCTTTGGGTTGGGACGGCTTTTGCTTACTCTTTTTTGTTGCAGAGTTGGTGGTACATTGTTTCTTGAATGCTTTCTCATTCTCTCCCTGAATGAGGTTGACATTTGTATCAAACATAATTGATGGAATCTTGGATAAAAATTAATAACATTATGAACTTACCGAATGAGCTCGCTTATGAAAGGATGATTCTTGCGTTGCAAGATAGTTATCAGAAGATGAAGGATTTGGCCATGCAAACGTGTCTAGCTCATCATGATTTTCTTTGATACTACCGCTTCGAAGGCCATTCATACTTTCGAGCAAGCGCATGCTATCAAACGAACCCGACCCAAGATTCATGAGCTGATCAGGGATCAAATTACTTGAATATGGCTGTTCATCATTCTCTTCAAAGTTAAGAAAACATGAACCACTTCCACCTTGCATGAAATTATGATCATAGTAGCCCGGCTTGAAGCTTATAACCGAATGGCCTTCTTCATGCTGTAACTGCTGTAGGTGACTTGTAGTGGTTCGGTAAAGAAGCCCGCCCGAATTCGTTGCACTGCCCGGGCTAGAAAGTGAAGAAGAATTCGATGAACTTCCTGCAAATGCTCCTTTCTTTTCTGGGCTTTCACTCTCTTCGAATTCGGGGTTCGGTGTTGCGTAGAATTTGTAGGATGGATGGACTAAACCAGACATGTGTGAAGAGTGATCATTAGGGTTTCTTTCTTTAGCAAGTGCCATTATTTAGATGAGAGTTTTGACTTGAATTTGTGAGTTATGGGGAGGCATGTGGTTGTGCTTATATATGGGGTTTTTTTTGGCAAAAGAATTAAATGAAATTAATTTAGGGATTGTTAGCTGTCAGTGCATGATAAAAGTATAGGAAAGAGATGAAGATGACTAGAAGAAAACAGCAAAAGGGTCGCCGGATTGTTCGCAAAACCCACGTCTATGAGATTCCACACCATCCCTATAATTTAATTGCATGCATTATTTTTATTATATATTTGAACAAAGTATTATATGTCAAAGAGGTTATTATAGCTTCAAATTAAAATGAATTTGTGTCACAGAAAACTCTTGAATCGAACTGAATTCAATCATCAACGAAGACGATGATATGTGAATATATTGTCATCAATGATAACTAGCGACCCTACAATCACTCATATGAACATGATCTAGTGCATTTTGAAATATTGTAGTGCATTTTGAAAGGTTGTATAAAAATAGAAAAGATAAAAATCTAAGATGTCTAAAATTTTTCACAAGACCTTACAAATTATAAGCACTAGCTAGTTTGACTAATTTTGAACGTTTTTAACGATCAAAACTTACTGCCATCCCAAAGAGCTAATTTTTCTAAGCTAACCTGTTATTTTAATCTTAGTCAGGGGCGCCCCTTGGATCCTGCTAGGGACTTCTGCACATAGAACCCCGCTGTCTGGGGTGCTACCCCCGGACCCTTATTAGCTAGGGGTTTCACTAACGTAAAAGTATGACATGGTTAGAGGTCGTTAATTGATACCTAAAATTATTACACAGTTAGCCGTGCACATCTAAGGAGGGGTATTATAGTTAACTCAGAGAATAACAACACACATGTGAGTTTCTAGCCCCATTTTTTGTTATGTTTTCGGGGTTGTGTGCATACTCGATGTGATTAGTTAATACACTTACCTTAAATGGTAGGTGTATAATTATAATGTTGGATTATTATCGGCCAACTGCAATAGATTGTATTATTAAAATCCAATTTTTCTATATATGGGTATACCACATGCAATAAACGATGTTTTAATTTCAAAACCACCAATTCAACATTTTAATCAATCATGTAAAGCCAACTATTTACGCTTGAGCGGTGCTTTTCAAATACGCAAATTACCGACTGATAACCATGGTAATTGGTCATCAAACCCAACAAAGCCTGGTATGAAATAGTATTCGGTCTTTTAACACAGTGGATCATTGATAGTTACTAGACCGTCATAGATCACCCATGGATCACGTGCATCTATTCAAACCCCATCAATGAAGTATTAGTTTTTCTTGTACTATCAGCGATGCGTTTATCAATAATATTGGATATGTATGTTGCTACTAATTTGTGTCAATGACCTGTCCATTTTCCCTCAAGATATTTTTGGTGATACATCGAAAGACTTCCTACTGCACCATTTCTCTCTGAAGAAACACTAAGTGACCCGGGGCAGATTATGGATAATCTGGGGGTTAAGTAATGTTTCCCACGAGGATGAGGTCCAGCAGAGAAGGTTGTTCTTCAGGTGACCTGCAAAACAGACACCGTAAGCTCGTCACTGAGAAGGGGGGGTTCCTCCTTGTGACCACCCTCCGGCGTGAGAATCAGACTAGATTGCTCTGAATATAAGTGTATATTAAGAGATTGCTAGATAAGAATGAGATATCAGATGATGTCCTTACCATTCCAAGGTGTTGGAGTATTTATAGCCGAAGGTAGGTTTCCTAGAAGGTACAGCCGGCTGAATAGTATTCATGTTCCCCCAACAGTGGACTACGCACAGGCCATGCTGGTTGGTGGATAGACTACGGCCGACAGTAACAAGGTCGGCTGTACACTGTTCCTTTACTGCCGGCTATGCACTGTTCCACCAACTGTAGGCTGCGCACGTCCCATAGTAAGGGTTGGTGAGTAGGCAGCGGCTAATAATGACAAACAGTACTAGAGGGTGCTCCTCCTCGTACTGTTGTCGGTGAGCTGTCACCCTGTGATTGGTTCATGGGCTGTTCTGGTCAGATCGTCTGTTCTGCCCATACCTTAGTAGGTATAGTACAAAAGATCTTCCAGAAGCATACGGACTGGCTCATTTAGGCGGGAGTATTCCCGCCTTGCTCATTCCTTCATGACTACTGAAGTAGCTAGTGCCTTGTGCGTGTAGCCTTGCTGTTAGTGCGGGTAGCCTTCCCTGATGGCTTGTATCCGCAACTGCGGGAACAGGCGGGGTACTTCACCATTGGGAGGCTTTCCCTGCGGGTACAGCTGGCGTACTGCGCGTAAGGTTTTCTCTGAGCATGGTGGGTCCTGCGGAGCAGTTGGTCGTTGCGCAGACGTCCCTATTCAAGGTGAGTCTTGTGGGTCCAACTGGGCTCTGCTGGGACCTACCTCTTCAAGTCCCCCCAGTCCAATGTTCTTCTCATGAATTATTAATAAGTGAGGTGAACTTTTGGACTTAGCAAGGGGTTTTGAAAAGGGTTTTTAGTTTTTAGGTTTTCCGTGGGGATTCTTCCCGCGGTTTTCCTGATGTCACGCAGAAATTCCCGACTTTTCTGCTTGATCTTTGGGTATGAAGCGGGTAGGTTTGTAACCTCCTCGCAAGTCAGGAGCGTTGAGTCCCACTTGTGTGGATTCTCCATGGGGTTTTGGTAGTTTTCAACATATTGATCAATTATGCTAAAACCACCAATTCCATATTGGAGTTTCAAACAATATAGTTCTCGACGTTCCCGTCATGCGGGGATGTTATTCCCGTTTCCGCAAGCATGGCCCAGAAGATCCTTCTTGGTTTGAATTCCCTGCAGAGTACTAAGTATGTGAAGGGTTTTGCCTTGACACTGTACCCGCACTCGTCTTACGGTTACTTTACTTCCAAGGTATTCCTGGTGTCAATTCCCTGCGAGTGCTAAGTATGTGAAGGGTTTTGCCTTGACACTGTACCCGCACCCGTCTTATGGTTACTTGGTTGCCAAGGTAAGGGGTATTTTCCCGCTTACTTTTGAATCTTTTTGAATTTTTTTGAAATTCGAAGAGTTGGTGAAAGGATAAGAACAGTCCAAACCTCTGAAACGTCGTGCGACGGTTTCTTCTGACTGTGTCAGGACGTGCAGGAAGTTATGGTGACGTGACAGTACATGGTCATTCCAGACGCCTTTTCAGGCGCGTGGGCGCGATTTTTCGGGCGCGTGGCCGCGAAATTAATGGTACGCGTCCTTTCAACAGCTGTTGCCAGCTTGCTTTTTGCCACGTGTCATAGTTTCATTGCACCTTCGATTTCTCTCTCTTCCGCATTAATTTCATCGCATTAATTGCGATTAGTATATAAAGGGGGAGAGGGTTCTTTGTAATCCACACTTTCACTTTTCTCTTCATCTTCAAAGCGATTTCCGGCGAATACTCAACTTTTCAGTCGAGCATTCTTTCGAAATCGTTTTCTTCTTTCATTTGCAAGATGTCTTCTCACGATCTCGAAGCTACAGCCCAGGAGGCTGGGGTGTTCACCGATGACAAGAGTACTGCTGGCGAGTGCCAGTGTGCTCTGCCTGTCGATCTGTACCGGTACATCGTCAGGAAGTTCATGCTCGAGTCTCTCGAGCCTGAGTTTCCTGAACCCCATCAGACGGTGTATGATGCCCCCAGAGGCAAGATCGGGGTATATGCTGCATTCTTTGTTTATGGGAACCTTAGGTTCCCATTGACAAAGTTTGTGTACCGTGTCCTGGAGAGGCACGGTGTGCACCTGACCGAGGTGCACCCGATGGCGATCGCGAAGATTCGCCACTTCGAGTGGGTGTGCCGGATTCTGGGCATTGAGCCCTTCGTCGACCGCCTGATGACCTTCTACTCTTGGAGGTGCATCCAGGGGTGGTATACGCTGATAACCCGAATCAAGGGTTTGAAGATTTGCGCAACCGAGCGCAGTCTTCGTTCGTGGAAGAGGGAGTTCTTCTACCTCTCTGCTCGCGCCATCCCTCTTGCCATGAAATTTAAGAATGGGCAAGCTCTCCCAAGCCTTCACGCCTCCAACTACCAGGAGGCGGAATGGTTCTCGAAGATATCCCGGGTCCAATCTCCGGTTTACCGGTTTGCGGAGTCCGGGATGGTGATGCTGGGGATGAGCCGGGTGTGGAAGGATGCGGATGCGCGAAAGATCCCGATCGTCCTCGAATACGGTTCGAACTCTGTTCCTTACGGTATGCTCTGTTTCTTTTTGTTGATTTAGAATCTCTTCTAACTTTTTTCCTGTTTATTTCAGAGGGGAACGACTTGCAGTCTCTCCTGCAGCCGCGGGAGAGTGATGGTCCCGCTCGGATGGGTACTCGTGCTCTCGATGAGAACGAGTTGCCCATCTTGGAGCAAACGAGGGATCGGTTTGTGGAGGTCTACCCGCTAGGCCACGAGATCCTGAGCGCCAGGCGGCCAGGTAAGGCGCTATTCAACCCTCGACCCCTCAATGTTGAAACCTCTGCTGGAATTCCTCTAATCGTATGTTCTGATGAGGAATCCGCAGATGGTCCTCCGTTGGTGCGGAAGAAGAAGGCTGCCGGCGGGAAGGGGAAGGAGAAGGCCTCCACTGCCGATCCAGTGCCTCGGTCTGACTCGGAGGCCGAGAGCGAGGAGGTGGCGGGGAACCCCGGTGGTGAGAAGACCACCGCTCCGGAGGCTGTGACGACTGTCACCTCCGGAGAGCCCCGGATGACGACGGTGAGCGGCGCAAAGAGGCCGGCTCCATCGGGTTCATCCCCGCCTGTCCGTACTTTCAGGCTCAAGAAAACCCGTAAGTACAAACTTTATTTTTAACTTCATAGTTTTCCATCTTTAATACTTTTCTTTGTGCAGGCGTGGATGTTGACGCATTCCAGGGTGGAGCAGGGAAGAGTACTCCCCCGCCCATGACGGTAGGCTTGGTCAGCCTACCTGAGGCGACGACCCAGGCGGCTGCGCCTGCTTCCGCTGGTTCAGTTGCTCAATCCATTGAGCCAACTGTTCCAGCTGTGACGACATCACCGCCGGCTGTCAGTGCCATTTTTACAGCATCTTTCACTGAGCCGGCGGTTACTTTTGCTGCGGACTCTGCAACGGCGACCGTGGCGGACTTCACCATGCCTCCTCCGTCATCGGCATCGACGGCCGATCCTTCAGGTATGCATGGGGCTTCTCGCCAACCTCTGCCTCCTTCCCGTCTACCTGACCTCTTGGACGGATTTCCCTTGGGTTCAGGTGACGGGTTTGGCGGCTATCGGCCTGTTATTGACCCTACAGGTGCGTAGGGTTCTCTTGGCCTATTTTTTTTTTTTTTTTATATCATCTTTTCCTAACTGCTTTTTGTTTTTTGCAGTGTCGGATTCCAATGAAGTGTATGTTCCACGATGGAACATCCGCCGAGGAACAACCCTTCGCACCCCTGTGGAGTGCGTGGATTGGGCTCGTCACGCAGCTCCCAGTGGTGCGTTGGGGGAAGCCATGGTTAGCTACCAGGAGGTAGGCTAACCAATGAGCTTCGGGTTCTCCTAGCCCGGATGCAGCCGCGCGTCGAGCTGCTTTGTCGTGAAAACGACAAGTTAAAAGCAGCTCGCATTCAAGAAGTGGCTCAGGCGCGGGCTGTTCGGGAGGAGAATAGGAGGCTCTCCGCCGTGGCTGCAGAGAAGGAGAAGGCGTTCAAGGCCCTTGAAGTTGAGGTTCAGGCCCGTCTCGAGGCCCGTTCCAAGGCTGCCCAAGCTGTTAACGAACAGCTTCGGCTGGCTAAGGAAACTGCTAGGAACGCAACTGAAAGGGCCACCAAGGCTGAAGCTGTTGCTGAGCCTCTACGCCTCGAGAATGAGGAACTTAAAGCTAAATTAGAGGCGCTCCAACAGGCTCATGATGCCTTGGCGATGGAGGACGCGAAGTAGCTCCAAGAGATCCTTGACCAGAGGGGCGTGCTTGACCACACTGAGCGGAAGCTAAAGGGCGTCGAAGAGGCTGCTGCAAAGGAAGTGTTGCTTGCCAACCTGAATAAAAGTGAAGCCGAACGCGCCTGTACCCAAGCTCAAGCCGCCCTCCAAGAAGCTCTGGTTGCCAAGGAATGGCTTCTTCGAGAAGCGTTGTCTCAGGTAAGCTTTTCATGTTTTTACGCTTTTCTTTGTAAATAGAAAAGGTTTTGATACTTGTATTTTTCTTTTTGTAGGTTGTGCATCGGGTCTTCACGGAGACGTCTTATGACGATGCTATGAGCACAGCCCTCAACGCTTCTCACGAGGATGGGGAAAAGGCCGGCTTCCTGCTTGGTCTAGGGTTTGTTGAGAAAGGCATCCCGCCTTCCAACTTCCCTTTGTATAATGTGGATACTGAAGCTGTTTATGACCAAGCAGTGAATCAGTACGCCGCCTTCCCGCATCCGGTGGTGGAGAAGGTAAACGAAGTCGCTGCTGCTGATGATGGGCTAACTATTCTTAAAGCTTTCCTTGAACCGCCACGCTCTACTGATGGTGCGGGTCCAAGTGGAAGTGGTCCTGAAGCATGATCCTGAAGATCCCTCTCCACCATTAGCGTAGATTTTTGTTTTTGTATAGCTTCTTTTGTATGCGGGTATGCACCCAGCAATCTTTGTAATATTTGAATTTGATGGAATAAAGATTGTGTTAGTTCTTTGCCATGTTTATTTTACGCCTGTTTTGATCTAACTTAGCAATTTCTTTAGTACTTAGATAAGTTAACTTTTTAACGTGGTAAATTATAAGTTTGTTTCGCTTCCTCTTTCATGATTGTGCGGGTATGACCGTCACTTACACTTAGTAGGATGGCTTAACTTTACTTATATCTGACCTGCGTGGAAGTTTTCCTCATCTTTTCCTTTGAAATTTTCTAAGTGTTCAGAATAAGTTAACCTTTGGACGTGGTAGATGATAGGTTGAAGTTTTGCTTCCTTGTTCGTGATTGTGCGGGTAAGACCGTCACTTGCACTTACAAGGATGGCTAAACTTTACTTACATCTGACATGCGTGTAGGTTTTCCTTAAAACTTGAGATTTTTAGCGTTGTGTTTATGCGGGTTTTGCCGCCTTCCACACGTAACGACTTACTTCTTCCCCCATTTATGCGGTGAATACCGGCACATCAGTGTGGGAAGTTCATAAGTATAAAGGTAAGGCTATCAACACATTGTGAAAGGAGAATCATTTCCATTAGAAGTGGCTCTAGGCCTTTTCTTTACAAGTTTGGAATTGATCTACATATAACATTTGCGTAATTGAGCTCCATTCCATGTTCTTGGGATGGGAGTGCCATCGAGCCTTTCGAGCCGGTATGCGCCCTTTCCCAGGACTTCTTTGATAATGTATGGCCCTTCCCAGACCGGGGCCAGCTTTCCTGGGCGTTCTTGGTTCGAAGCCTCGTTGTTACGCAGTATGTAGTCTCCTACATTGAAGTTGCAGAGTTTTACCCGCGTGTTGTAGTACTTTTGCATTTGTCGCTTGTAGTTCTCTTCACGCACTGCGGCTAAGTCTCTGCGTTCCTCGGTTAGCATAAGGTCCAACCGCCTTTCCGCATCATTGTCTTCTGGCTGAATCAAGACCCTTGGTGAGGGTAAGCCAATTTCGACCGGGACCATGGCTTCAGTGCCATAAGTGAGACTGAACGGGGTTTCTCCCGTACTGGCCTTCTTCAGCGTTCTGTTTGCCCAAAGGACGCGCGGAAGCTCGTCCACCCAGCCGGATCTGTGTTCCAAGAGTCTTTTCTTTATGCCTTCGACGATGCTCTTATTTGCTCTTTCCACCTCACCATTACCTTGCGGGTGTGCCACTGAGGTAAAGGTGTGGGTGATTTGAAGTTCTTTTAGCCACTGTTGTAGCTTCTTGTCAGCAAAGTTGGTGCCGTTATCGCTCACCAAATTCTGTGGAAGTCCAAAACGACAAATAATAAATTCCCAAATAAATTTTTTGATATGTTTCGCGGTTGTTTGGGCTAAGGGTTTTGCTTCTATCCACTTGGTGAAGTAGTCGATGGCTACCACTAGGAACAGAACATTTCCTGCTGCTGAAGGAAATGGGCCTGTCACATCGATGGCCCACTTCTGAAATGGCCATGAAGAGGTGACTGGAACAAGTTCATTCTTCGGGCGGTGCGTGTTGGGTGCGTAGAGCTGGCAAGACCTGCATTTTCTGATGTATGCCAGCGCATCCGTATGCATCCCCGGCCAAAAGTATCCCGCGTTGTTTAGCTTAGCTACAACAGCGCGGGGACCTGCGTGTACTCCACAGATGCCTTCGTGTACTTCCCTTAGGAGGTAGTCAGCATCTTGGTTGTCCACGCATCTTAAGAGTGGGCCAAGAAAGTTACGTCTGTAAAGGATGTCATCGATGAGTTGATAATTCAGTGCTTTACAGCGTAGTTTTCTTGCCTGTGCTTTTGACTCTGGTAGTGTACCTGCCGCAAGGTATTTTATTATTGGTGTCATCCACGTTTCCGTGCCGGTTTGGATGACACAAATTTCCTTGTGCGTGACCGAAGGTGTCTCGAGGAGTTCAATGCGGATATCCTTTCCTAAGTGGGTGAAGGCTAATGATGCAAGCTTGCTTAACGCATCCGCAGATTTGTTTTCACTTCGCTTGACGTGTATGACTTTGCAGTCGTTGAAATCGCGCATAAGGGATTTTGCTTGTGTGAGGTACAGGGCCATTGTGTCGTTCACGGCCGTGTACGTCCCGTTGATTTGATTGGCTACTAACATGGAATCCACGTGGGCTTCCAAGTTTTTCACTCCCATCTTACGCGCAATTCTCAGCCCAGCCAAGAATGCCTCATACTCGGCTTCGTTATTCGTACTTGGAAAGTCCAGTCGAATAGCGTAAGTGTATTCTTGGCCTGCTGGGTTGGTTAGTTTCAGCCCTGCGCCTGAACCCTCGTTACTGGCTGCTCCATCAGTGTAGAGTCGCCAGACATCATTGATGTCTTGTGCTGGAGAGGGTTGAGCCTCTTCCTGGCACTCTTTTTCCCGCGATGCAGGCACTTCCGCAATAAAGTCGGCCAAAACCTGGCCTTTTATGGCTGGTCTTGGCTTATACTTTATCGCGTACTCCCCCAACTCAATTGCCCATTTGGCTAGGCGTCCCGATAACTCGGGTTTGCCTAGAACGTTTGCAAGTTTGAAGTTGGAGAGAATGGTGATTGGGTGACCCTGGAAATATCGTCTTAACCTGCGTGAAGCGTGTATAAGTGCTAAGACTAAGAGAATGTCGTATGTGTGGTGTGGCTTCCTCATTACGACAAAATCCACGTCTTCTGTGCGTGAGTGATTCCCGTCCGTAAGAGTGACGGGGAAAGATAGGATGCCCAGGGGGGTGTTTGTGCTGCCATCGAACCCTTCCATCGAGGCGCAGATCGTTTCCAGGCGCTCTTTGTCTTCGTCATCTAGCTTGTCGAAGAACTGCCTGTACATCACCGTTGACGAGGCTCTGTTGTCAGCAAGAGTGCGAGAAGTGATGTAGTGCCCCAGCTGGCTTTTGATGACGATAGGGCCTTCTTTGCTGGGTCCTCCTGGCACTCGCGGGAAGCGCACCTCAGCTTCCTTCCACGCGCATGGTTCTGTCGTTCGCCTTTTTCTTCCTCTGATCTTACCATGAACCATGTTGATGCTGATGTCAACGGGCTTTCGTCCGTTGCCTCGGTACCGGTTGTCGTTCCTTCCTCCCTTCTTGATTGATGCCACCAGGTGTGCCAGTCTTCCATCCTTGACGAATGCTTCAACAATATCCTTCAAGGATGTACACTCTTCCGTACTATGACCTTTTGTCCCGTGGAAGTCACTGGATTTACTCTGATCCGCATTAGGTCGCTGCCGGATCATTGGAGCTTTTGGCCATGGTAGCTTTTCAGTGGCAAATATCTCCGTGACGCTTTTGGTGAGTGGCGTCCACCGGTGTTTTTGGCTTGAAGGGTGTGTGTTATTTCTTCCGCCAACAAGAGGGTGAGAGCTGGATGAGGTGTCAAAGTTTACCCTTGACTGCCAGATACCTAGCTTCCTCTTTTTGTTCTGCCGGGCGATCCGAACATTGTTTTCTCTAGTCCTCTGCATGTAGAGGTGTGTACTCTGGGGAAGATCCCTTCCCAGTTGCTTCTCCGTCTCGGCAAAGCGCTTGGCCACCGTCATGATGGCATCCCATGTTGATGGCATGCCGTCCTTACCCGTCAATGTGCGGATAAGCTCTGGGTATTCGGCGCCCTGGATGAAAGCGGCGCGAACAAGATCTTCACTTATGTTGCCGAGACTTAGCTTTTTGGAGTTGAAGCGAGTGATGAAGTCTAGTAAAGATTCATCCTCTTCTCTAACGCAGTTGAGGATCGTCCACTGTTCTTCAGTATATTTCCTTTGCTGGCTGAAGTGCTGGCTGAACTTGTTCTGAAAGTCCGCCCAATCGTAAATGTGGTGGACCGGTAAACGATCGAACCATGCCCTGGCCGCTCCAACCAGAGTCATCTGGAACATATAACACCACGTGGGTTCCGTCCAGTTACTGACGGTTGCCCCCGCAATGAATCTGTTCAAGTGGTCGTCTGGGTCGGATAGACCATCATAAGTGCCGATGTTGGACATTTGTTTGGCACTTCTCGGGGCGATTGCTTCCGCAATGTCCCTTGCGAACTTAGACTTTCCTGCATTTGCAGCAGTTGGTCTAAAGGTTTTGGAGAAGTCACGCGGGTTTCTCTCCGCATTTGTTGGTTTAAAGGCTTCCCCAAAATTCCTTGTCGGCTGGAAGTCCGTTTCCTTACGCTTCCCTTTTGCCTTATGGCGAGGGTTTGCGTCGGTATCGGATTCTTCCCGCTCATCGTCTGAGTACTCGCACTCACTGTTCATATTGAGATGTTGGCGAGTACTGCCGAATTCGTCAGCCTGTTGAACTGAACGCAAGCGTTCATCCAACTCAGCTTGGAACTCTTTCTGACGTGCTTCGGCCCACGCCTTAACTTGATCTAGTGTTTTGCGAGGGACCCTCGTTCGTTTCTCCAACTGGGCATCAGTGAACCCCAGTGGAATATTTACTGCACTTGCCCCGGCTTGGGTAACCGGGGTAGTGTTCGGAAGATTTGTATAACCGCCGGTGTTCCCAGTTGCTGGGGTTGTGGTCACCGGGGTTTCTTGGTCACTTACTGGCCTTGGGACCGGAGTAACGTTAACCATTTCTTCAGAAATTTTGAAAAAACTAAGAATTAGTTCTAGCTTTTATGCACGGATGGCGCCAATGAAGAAACACTAAGTGACCCGGGGCAGATTATGGATAATCTGGGGGTTAAGTAATGTTTCCCACGAGGATGAGGTCCAGCAGAGAAGGTTGTTCTTCAGGTGACCTGCAAAACAGACACCGTAAGCTCGTCACTGAGAAGGGGGGGGTTCCTCCTTGTGACCACCCTCCGGCGTGAGAATCAGACTAGATTGCTCTGAATATAAGTGTATATTAAGAGATTGCTAGATAAGAATGAGATATCAGATGATGTCCTTACCATTCCAAGGTGTTGGAGTATTTATAGCCGAAGGTAGGTTTCCTAGAAGGTACAGCCGGCTGAATAGTATTCCTGTTCCCCCAACAGTGGACTACGCACAGGCCATGCTGGTTGGTGGATAGACTACGGCCGACAGTAACAAGGTCGGCTGTACACTGTTCCTTTACTGCCGGCTATGCACTGTTCCACCAACTGTAGGCTGCGCACGTCCCATAGTAAGGGTTGGTGAGTAGGCAGCGGCTAATAATGACAAACAGTACTAGAGGGTGCTCCTCCTCGTACTGTTGTCGGTGAGCTGTCACCCTGTGATTGGTTCATGGGCTGTTCTGGTCAGATCGTCTGTTCTGCCCATACCTTAGTAGGTATAGTACAAAAGATCTTCCAGAAGCATACGGACTGGCTCATTTAGGCGGGAGTATTCCCGCCTTGCTCATTCCTTCATGACTACTGAAGTAGCTAGTGCCTTGTGCGTGTAGCCTTGCTGTTAGTGCGGGTAGCCTTCCCTGATGGCTTGTATCCGCAACTGCGGGAACAGGCGGGGTACTTCACCATTGGGAGGCTTTCCCTGCGGGTACAGCTGGCGTACTGCGCGTAAGGTTTTCTCTGAGCATGGTGGGTCCTGCGGGAGCAGTTGGTCGTTGCGCAGACGTCCCTGTTCAAGGTGAGTCTTGCGGGTCCAACTGGGCTCTGCTGGGACCTACCTCTTCACTCTCCCTTAATAAATTCATTGCCCACAACCCGCGCTTCAGCTGCCACAAAATTGTTTTGTGTTATTACATTGTGCCAGTTACCCTTATACCGCGTTTCACGTGTCACAAAATTTGTTTGGTGTTTTTACGTTGTGCATGTCATATGTTAATTTAGCATCAAGAGAGTCATATTTTAACATAAAATAAGAGATATTTTTTTCATAAAAATATAATAATTTTATAACATAGTTTAATAATGACAGGATCTAGTACAAATAAAATTAACATACTAAACATACAAATAAATATAGTAATTAAAGATTTGAACTTGAGTAATTATGATTTAAAAAACAAAATTGTATGATAACAATTACTATAGTTCAAAATTCATAGAGTATATTTACCATGATAAAGTTATTTGTATATTTATCACGACAAAGTTAGTTTTATTTGATCCAAACACTAATTTAATAAATCATATATTTATTTTATGAAATTATGGTTGCTTCATAGTAGCATCCTTTTGAATCTCATCGAATTGAACGGATCTTTCAATAATTCTCATAAAATCTCACTTAATTGAAGCGAGTTATAGTTTAGCACGTGCTTGACAACTTATTATATAGTTTGATACATTCCATGTACGTTGTCTTGCTAGTTAGTTCAACACCGATATTAATTTTTTATTGTTTGTGTTTTATTTATCAAAATCATAGCTGTTTTCATAATATTTTGATTTATAATAACAAATAGTTTATTTTACTTAAAAATCAGCAACACTTAGATTAGGTATTTTACAAATAAACTTAGTTTAGGAAATTAGATTTAAATAATTTTAATTAATGACACTATTATCCGGTAACAATCTCAATTAATTAAATGTCAGTTGACATATATATTTTAACATATTTGCTTCCAATTATCCGTGACTAATATATTCTTAATGTCGTTATTCGTCAGTCGCCGGTAAACATTTTTGGCCGGAAAAACTCTTTTTCGACCGGATAACTCAGCATCTTCACCCCAAACTTTTTTGTAACCTTAGATTAGACTTTTAATAACCTTTTTTTTCTTAGTAAAATCCCTACTTATTGAAGTCGCCAGAACCTTAGAACCATCGTCGAAGTGGTGATGGTGACCCACTTGGTGGTGGTGTTCAGGTAGTGGGTGTTTGCGATGGTGGTTGTTAGTGATGGGTGGTGGTGGTGGTGTTCAGGTTGTGGTGGTCAGCAGTGGGGTTGTGGTTAGTGGTTGTGCTCAAGTGGCGGTGGTGTTCAGGTGGAGTTTTCTGACGATATAAAAAAATATTGAGTTTTCCGGCCAAAATGTTTTCCCGTTTTTTCGGCGATCGACAGCTTACGGTGTTAGGGTTTTGTTAGTCACAGATCATTGACAACAAATATGTTAAATATGGGACTGCCAAGAAGTATTTCGTTAGTTAAAACTGTTATTTACTATTTGTCAATAGTTAATAGACAAAATGGCAAAACACGTCTTTTATGTTCGCAAGGTTTTTTAATGGACGTCATTTAGCAAACATAATAACATAAAATATCCTTTATATTTAAAAGCTCTATCGCGTTTTGTTCTTAATTTGATGCTAACTCAGTTAAATTTTCTTGTTAAATCTGGTCATGTGCCTTGCACATGAGGATAGTTTTGTAAATTTATATATTTATTTATTTAATAATTAATATAAAAACATAAAGATATTTAAAACAAAAATTCTCTCTCTCTCCACTCCTTCTTCAACCCATCAACTTCATCCTCATCTCCATCTAATATGTCCCCCAAAAAAACCCCTAATCTTCAACTACCATTAAATTTGGCCACCCTGACCATCGCTGGCTGACCACGTCACCACCACTACAAGTTGTAGCAAGTAGAATCCACCTAGGGGTTCAATTCAAAGTTAGGGTTAACACATATTAAAACCTTCAATATCGGATTCAAGTTCTAGGGTTTTGTTCTAATCAATTAAGCAGTAGAAACAAAGACTTGGTTGCGGAAATCAATGAATTAAATACTTACCCTCTCTTTGATTCTTTGGTTGGGTTCATCTAAGGTTGTGATGTAACTGCTGACGTTGTGATTCAAGGCTGATGGTGTTAGTTGGTGGTTGATGATGGAGGTTGTGATGCAGCGGCTAGGGTTACAGTTTAGGGTTGGGAAACAGTGGTGGTCGTCGACATTATCAGTCGGTTTGTGCTGGTGTTGGGTTGGGTGGTGCAGGTGGGGGGTGGTTGCCGGAGAAGTAGTGGTTGCCGGAGATGAGGATGAAGTTGACGAGTTTAAGAAGGAAGAAGGAGATGAGAGAGAGAGAGAGAGGGAGTCTTTATTTTGAATATATTTATGTTTTTATATTAATTATTAAATAAATAAATGTATAAATTTACAAAACTCTTGCACATGACCAGATTTAACAAGAAAATTTAACTGGGTTAGCATTAAAGGACAAAACGTGATAGAATTTTTAAATATAAATGATGTTTTCTGTTATTAAGTTTGCTAAATGACGTTCATTGAAAAACCGTGCAAACATAAATGATAAGCTTTTCCATTTTGTCTAGTTAATATTATTCAAATCCTACTTTTGCTTAATCTATATAAATCTATATCGTAACATAACATTATATCATCCGAAACCTTCTTTTACATTAATTAGAAAATCATATGAAGTTTCTGTGTGATGAGACATACGATGTGGATATAATTATAACTTTATTAACAAAAGCGTTGTCAGCTCCTCATGGGCAATTAGCTATATATTATTATAAACCCAATCATAATCATCACCCACTTGTTTTCTTAATTTATGTTCTTGAGAAATTCTTTAGACAACATATTAATGGTATACAAAACATAAATTGAACTATAATTTTAATGATAACAACAATAACAATGATAATAATACCTTTTATTTTAGCTAGATTACCATAGACAACTCTTTTAACTTATTAGAAATGCTTCAGGATATACAAAAAAATTGAGTGATTTGATTTCGCCAAGAAGAATTGTACTAATATTCAAAGTTCTATCACTAGTCTAAGCTAATTTTCAACTAAAATCACAAACAGTTACCAACGTGGTTAGCAATATATATAATTAATTAATTATAGTCATATTATATAGACTCAAGATTAAGGGTGAGGGATTCAAATACCTCATTTTCGGTTAACCATGCCCCAGTGATTGAGAATCCGCGGTATAAAAGGTATGCCTATTATGTTAAATTAACTACTGAGATGTTTAAATATATCTTTAAATATTTTTGTTTATATATAATTTTATTAGTCAAAAAAATTGAAATGTGGAAAACTGTATTAGTGAATTAGAAAATTACTTATGTAGCCAGACAAAATAAAATATAAAGAAAATGTTTATATGTATAATTCGGCAAGTGAGTACGAATGTTTCAAGTAAGTAGATTGATGCACATCTCATACTCACGAAATTTTAGGTTTACGTTTCCGTTAATTTGCCACAAATGTTTGATGAGAAAGTCAGCAAATACCTGCTCAATAAAATCTTTTTGTTTGTTATAATATTAAAGTAATTAATCAGTGAGAAAATCAATGGTTGCATTGGAAGAAGAGAAGTTCCTTACTCCCTTGTCTCAAGGAGATTGTTATTCCCATTGTTTGTTCTAAAGATATTTGAAAAGCCTGGATCATGTTCTTGTCTCTCTTAAAAGCATTAAAAAAGAGAAAATTTCAAAATAATCTATAATTGATAACAGATTTCAAATTTATCTTCTTAAAATTGATTTTTCAGATTTGTCCTTCTTCTAGTACGTTGCTGTCAACGAGTTAGCTAAAACATAGTAAACAATATGTTAGACTTTCAAACACATAGTGAACGATGTGTTAGACCTCCAAATACATAGTCAAATATGTGTTAACCATCCAAACATAGGGTCATAGATGTGCTAAGTTAATTGTTTATTTTTTTCAATATTATATTATTATAACTAATTTTACTTATATTTGGTTTTCTTGTATAATGTTTAATATATAAAGTTTTGTATAAGTTCGAATTTACCGTTGAGATGTGTTTTTTTTTATCTAGATGTTGACATAAAATATTTTTTAAACCATGTCGGGTCAAATTTTATTGAACATTTCGATATTAATTTAACACCGCTCGGTTTTGAGTAAGTCTATATGTCCGTAGATAAAAAAACATGTCTCAACGGTACACTTGAAATTATATAAAACCTTATATATTAAATGTTATAAAAGAAAGCCAAATACAAGTAAAGCTAATTATGATAATATAATATTAAAAAAACAAACAAAGGGCTAAACACATCTTGTACTGTGTGTTTGGAAGCCTAACATATCGTTGTCTATGTGTTTGAAGGCCTAACACATCGTTGATTATATGTTAATTAACTCGTTGACGGGACTCCTAACACATTGCCGTCGATACATTAGAAGAAGGACAAATGTGGAAAAATGATTTTGAAAGAAAAATTTTAAATCTCTTACTTTTAAAAGATTATTTTAAGAATTTTCTCTTAAAAATCAACCAACAGATCATTATGTGATGACAATCCCCATGTTCATTTAAGTCTCTAAAAGATACCCTTATCCTACATCTTTTCTAAGACCATGTGTAGTCGTAAAGCTCCACATACAGGGGTTATGCGTCACGTGGCGCCCAGTCAGAGTTATGGTTTTGTACAAAAACAGGTTGTAGTCATAACTCTCCACATCCAGGGGTTATGCGCCACGTGGCGCCCAGTCACTTTTACACTTTTTGTTTTTTTTTTAAATTTTTAATAAGAATAATCAAATAACAATAATATTTTATTAAATAAATATTACAAGAAAAAATAAAAAAAACTATTCGTCGTTGTCGTCGTCGTCGTCTTCACCCTCTTCGTCCTCGTCCTCGTCCTCCTCATCGTCCTCATCGTCGTTTTTATCGTCGTCGTTGTCTTCATCATCGTCGTCATCCTCGTCCTCCTCATCGTTTTCACCAGGCAGAGGCCGATACATCCAAAGATGTTGGACCAAATCCTCCTTTAGTGCGCTATGTATCTCTCTTGACCGCACGGAATCCGAGTTTTCGAGTCGTTGCTCCATACTTGCCGGAGTCCGTGGTGGATCCGGGTCCGGTATGAAAGTTGGACATATTGCTCTTCCCTCGTCCTCGATGATCATGTTATGCATTATGATACACGCATACATAGCACATCTCATTCTTTCTAAAGACCACAGACGACAAGGATTTTTAACATAATTCCATCGTCGTTGAAGAACACCAAAACACCTCTCGATATCCTTTCTCGCAGACTCTTGCACTTTCTTAAAATACTGTCTTTTTTCATCCATCGGGTCTCTGAATGTTTTAACAATTATCGCGAACTCTGGATATATTCCATCACCCAAATAGTACCCATGATTGTAGAAGTTATCGTTAGTCCAAAACGAAGCGACGGGAACGGTCCCAGATATGTAACTCTCCATCACAGGAGACTGCTCTAAGACGGTTATGTCATTGTTGGAACCGGGAACACCAAAGAATGCCGACCAAATCCAAAGGTCGTATGAAGCGATCGCTTGAAGGCTGACCGTTGGTCCCTTTTGGTCACCTCGTGTGAATTGACCTCGCCACGCAGTTGGACAATTAGCCCATTCCCAATGTATGCAATCTACACTTCCTATCATGCCGGGGAAACCATGTACCCTTGTATGTGCCTCGTAAAGATGTTGTAGATCGTTAACGTTGGGCTCTCTCAGATAATGTGGTCCATATAGTTTAAATATTCCTATATTTTACAAAATTTTTTATAAAATAAATGATCACAGTAAACAAGCGATAAACTATTTAAAAAAAAAACAAAACGTACCGTAACAAAAATACTCCAAGGTGTCCCGAGTTGTTTTTTCGGCCATCTTTAAATACTCGTCGTTGATGTCGGTCGTGTTTCCGTAGGCGAGCACGCGCACGGCTGACGTAACCTTCTGAATAGCCGTGAATCCTAGCGTCCCTCGAGCGTCAGGCTTTTGCTTAAAGTAATCAAACTCACGCTCCAAATCATTGGTGATGCGCATAAATAAATTTTTAGACATCCGAAAACGACGCCTAAAGGTCTTCGGGTTCTTGTATCTCGGCGTGTCGCAGAAGTAATCCGCCATCAACCGGTTGTTGGCTTCGGCACGATCTCGTTCGATATATACTCTTGTTGAAACGGGGGGTGGAGAGCTAATCGCACCCGTAACGGAACTCATATACTGTGTCGCGAGCATAATCGCACTCGTAACCGCCCGTTCCTCCTCCACGTCCTCGGCTTGTTGGTCGGGCCCGAAAAACTGTTTATATATAGATTGAGGATCCATATATAGTGAATTTGGTGTAAAGGAATTTTTATAGAGTTGAAAGAGAATTTTTATAAATTTAATGAGGTTTGATTGGGGATGAAATGGTTTAATATATAGAAAATATATATATTTTTTTTAATTTTCCAACGGTCATTTTTCAAACGGTCACCTTGGATTTTGTGCCATTCTCCGCGTTGTATATACAACGCTTGCCATTTCAAGTTCACCATAACGCAGGGGGGGGGGGGGCGGTGTACCCCCCGCGTTTTCGTCCTCAAAGCTAGCCATAACGCACCCATTACGGGTGTTCTAACACCTCTTTAATCACTCAAAAACCTTCTGTCAATATGTACTGCATCTATGGTCAAATTGTACTTCACGCTAAACATGTTCCAAAAACACTCTGGTAGTTATGATAAAACAAAAATATAATTAAGTTGAGAAAAAATTCTACACACATTTTTAATCACATATATTTAATTAAAATTTTAAATTTTTGAATCACAGTTAAATTTAGTAAAAAATATAAAAGTAAAGTTACATTTTCTCTCTCCTAAAAAATATGTTTAACAGTTAAATATGTAAAGAAAATACGAAACAATTTTTTTTTATTTTTTGATTTTTGTATTAAATGTAATAAAAAAATATTACATATGTAAAAGTAAACAAAAAAAAAAAGAAAAAACGACATTAGATAGGGTTTTCACAGGTGTTCTTACCTTAAAAGGGGTTTCATTCTATACATGGCCAACACTCTATTACAACTTTTAAATATCACTAGCAACACATGTAGGAATTATAGTCAAACTTAATCATTTGTGAATTCACAAAAACAAGTTCGTTTAATAAAATCAATTTCAAGAAATGTACAGTAAAAAAGAATATAGGAATTGTAACAAAGTGTGTTCAACTTTACCTATTCGAATGGTTTGTAAGATGTGAAACTCTTACCTACGGATGTACATCTAATGTGATATTTTTATCATTATGTATACGAGACGTGACATGCTTGAATAGTAACATATAATATAATAATGCACAAACTAGTTTTAAACGGTTAAAGACCAACAAATACTAAACTACACACATTAACATGCAAGCATATATATCTTAAGTAACTAAGTATAGTATAGTGCAGGTAAATTACCGTATATCAACTTGTAGACACAATATCTATTCAACTTAAACCCTAATTATCAACTATCCTAGTAGTTTTTAGTTTTGATTATAACAAATGTCTTTTAAAAATTAAAACATAAAAAGACTTAAAAAACAAACTAAACTTTAGGAGACAAACGATTTGAGGATAACCAATTAAACTTTCGAATCCTCTCAGTTTATGAAATGTTTTGGATGAATTTACTATAAAATTGTTCAAAGGTATTTTATTGAAAACACGTGTGAAGTTGTAAAAGACTACAGCCGATTAAGGTTAATCACATCTATTTAGAAGACCTCTGCTATGGGCATACACGGACCAACCAAACAAAAGAAGCTAGTTTATATATTACCAATTCGTTATGACCCAAGATTTCTCAACCATACTATTACCAATGTACGACTCTTGATTTTTCAGCGGGATAGCTAGCGTTTTATGATCTAGCTAATAACACATAGTTAACTGGAAAAAATTAAAAAAATCCTAACTAGTTTTCATATCCTTTTTTATTCAAATCTTTCTCGTAGTTAGCCCACATGTTTTACTAGTTCTTTGATTTTTTTATCTATTACTGGTTAGGTTTCAAGCTGCAGGTTAAAGATTGATATATATATATATATATATATATATATATATATATATATATATATATATATATATATATATATGTGTGTGAAAGATAGAAACTACCAACATAAACAAACCAAGAAATCAATACTTAACATTCGACTCATACACATCATAAATTCATGACAACAAACTATTTAATTAAACAATCACATCAAACATACCGGTTATAAAATGATTAGCCAGCCATAGAAAGATTAAAACATAAGACACACACAGGAAACATAAACATAAGGTTCGGGTTACTTGGAAAGTGATGATCTGGATCCATGGGGATGCTATTGCGTATATTCTATCACAAGACTCCTGACTTAATTTATGTGGTTGCAGGTTGATTCGGTCCATCGATTATCGTCCTCAATCGTCACAGAACCTTCTGAGTCCTCTGGTTTTGCCTCCTTCTTGCTTATAGTGTAGCGAGTTACATAATGTATACACATATGTAAATGTTTATTTGCTTCTCACTTACATAGTGTGTACAATTGTACATGGTCATATATGTAAAACGATAATGTACATATTGTTTGAAATAGTGAAGCAGTTCGGTTAATTTAATGCGGTCGACTAAGTTATGGCCCATGAGAGTTACACCTTGAGCAACGAACTAAAATCCGCTTAAATTGTTTAACCGGTAAATGAAGAATATAGTTATGACGGAATTATTATTTATAATAGTTATAAATAATAATATAGTTTCATTATTGATTAAATAACACTACATGAAAAATGACCTTTGGTCACACGAAAAAAGTGTGGCCGTAGGCCTTTAGCCACACACGTCTGGTTCAGGTCATGTGTGACCAAAGGTCGCGACATCGTAGGTATGATATGGCCACACACAGTTTTTAGTGGCCTTATGTGGTTATAATTGTGGCTAAAGGGTAGCAACATTAGTTGCTGGCCATCAAGAAGCCTCTCCAATAAGTGTGGCTAAACGTTAGAAAATGGCCACATAACTATTTACTAGGTGTGACCATTGCAAATATAGAGCCACATGAATTCATGTTTCAGCTACATGAATTTTATAATAATGTGGCCAGTAGGGTTGTGGTAAGTGAGCATTGTGACCTATACCGTTTGGCTTTAGCAAAGCAATGGCCATTAGAATTTAATAATAGTGTGACAAATTATATCATATAGAAACGGGATGTTATATTAAATGTGGCTAAAAATGTTTACTTGCCACTCAAACACTCCTTTGTAGATTATAGTGTAGCTATTGTTTTACCGTTTGTCACACATAATGCTTTTCGTAATTTAAAGTGTGGCTACTGTCAAACTTTTTGTCACACATAATGATGTATTGTGTGGCTAATCATATAAGATAGACACTGGAGGTTATTGTCAATGTGGCTAATAATGTGAACTTGCCACTCAACCACTCTTTTGTAGTTTGTGGTGTGGCCATTGTCTTACCGTTGGTCACACATAATGCTTTTGTAATATAAAGTGTGGCTATTATAAAAAATCATATTTACAACCTGCTAACAATGATTAATATAAATATTTTAAAGCATAACTTTATAAATGTAATTAAACACATTAGCAAAAATTCAAAAAACGTTTTTTCATAAGTTTAACAAACCCAATAACATAAATTCAAAACGGGTTTCCATTACCAAACCTTCACTAATAAGTTATAAATTCAAAATATTTGAAACTACTACTAATTACTACCGACCTCAAAATTTCTCATAAACTCATCTAATTGTTTTTGCCTTCTTTCTTCATTTTTCTTAAGTTCTTTTTCCATTTGTTCCTTTCGTTGCACTCGTTCTTCCAACTCGTTTCTTGACTTCCTTTCATTTTCTAGTTCTTTTTTTCATTTCGGCTCTAACTTTTTGAACCTAAAATTGTTAAAATATTATCATCATAACTAGTGAAGGGTTAATGTGAGGCGAAACCTCAAAGCCAAGTAGAGGCGAAACCTCATGCCCGGCTGCCTTGGCTTTTTCTTTAGAATTTAATCTCCACTCACCCATGATTTCCCTCCAGTGCAACATAATCATCATTCTTCAAATGACCAAATAAACACGAATTTTAGGAATATATTCTTCATCCTTTGCTTTGTATGAAGCCAGTTTAGCACAGTTATTCCCCGCCATATGTGACAAATGTATTGTGTCACCAATCTTATTAACTCCTGGAAACTAATCTTCAACGATCAACTGTATAAATCGGGGGTACGTCAACCACTTCTCTTTTCCGAAGTAATGTTTTATGTTGTCGAAAATCACCTTTGAAAAATAAAAATTTAAGTTCAAACACAAAGCTGCGATAATGCACATCTGATAGTCTAATATCTCCTCATGACCACATTTCCCGCCCCCAAACATTGTACAACAACATGCACTAAAAACTTGTACGGTATTGACAAACCCGTCTTCAGATAAGGCCCTTTGTTAATATCGTTTTGAGATCCCATTCTACACAAACAACCTTTAATAAGTCTTTCATCCAAAGTATCTGGATCTGTTTCAACATCTCTAAACTCTAAAATCTTTCTGATCACCTTCTCTAACACCATAATCTCCTTTCCTTATACCATTGATTTGATTCCAGAACCACAATCCTTTGCATTCTTCCAAAATTCAGCAACAACATCCATATATGTCAAAAATTGACTTATATGGTGTATATGTCATTAACCTTATACCCGTATATGTCAAAAAATGACTTATACGACGTATAAGTCACATACGCATAACTGAACAGTCAACATTTAAACAAACTGATGTGAAACATCTATCGATTAATCAAATGCGTTTTTAACTTTCGTCATGTCAACTACCCTATTTGAACAATCAATTTGAGGTTGTAACCCAATTAATCAATGAACCCAGATCTGTTCTGTAAGGCCCCTCTCCCGGTGCCCTACTTTGGACGTTGGATTTACTCATGAACACAGCTCTACAAATCAGAGTTTATTAAAACTTTCGCGGAAACGTTAACTTTACTCATTTGATACAAAACATTCGATCTTTTCTTTAAAACATAATATACAACATCATATTTAAAACATCATTTCTTCCATCTTCAGTTGCCAGCCATTCAATCCATGCCATGTGTCATCCTCGGCCAGCTTGTTAAACATAATTACCTGCTTGCATACCAAAAGTCAGCTATGCTGAGTGAGTTCTAGTTAATCAGGAAAATACAATATGTTCTCATACATTCACGTATACGTATCTAGAGATACATATTCCTACTTAACCGGACTTCATTTCTGACCCTTTATAATTATCCATAAGAAGACCATTGCATAATATCTATTATAAGTACAATTACTATCATTCTTAGAAGTAACAACTTGAATCACCCATAGAAGGGTCTATATAAACTATCCATAAAAGGATCCCTAGATATTATCCATAGAAGGATCCTTAACGTTACCCATAGAAGGGACCCTATATACTTTCCATAAAAGGACCACTATACTTTATCCATAGAAGGAACTCTATACCAGATCAATAGAAGGAACCATATACGTTTTCCGTAGAAGGTACCCCATAGAAGGAGTGCATGCTCAGTTATATAATATCCATATAAGGAACGCTAATAAGGTTCACAGTCCTTATTTACACTATCACATATCGAGTCTAGGTCCCATAGTAGTTTATAGGGATTTTCCATCATAACTTACTATGTCGGACGTAGATCTCACATACCTTTCATGTACCTGCTTACACATACCTCACATATACGCTAATAAATGGTAGCATGCGAACACTCTAGGCGTTCTTCACATCATTCATCTAACATCCATAATCCTTGACGATACGTGAAATATCCGAAGATCGTTCACGCACCGACAAGAATTCATTCATAACATTCATACATACTATCACCTAATTCATCATAGCATACACTTACCATTTAAGGTAAGTGTATTAACGTTCACATTGAGTATGCACACAGCCCCAAAAACATGACAAGGAAATGGGGCTAGAAACTCACCTGAGCTCGGTTACATTCACCGTTAATGGTTATCCCCTTTTTTAGTTGGGCACGGCTAACTGTATAACAATTACGTGTATTAATTACTATCACTATCCATATCAAAATTCTAATTTAATTATAACCCTCCACAAACAGGGGTCCGGGGGCAGCGCCCCTTGCAGCAAGGTTCTAGGGGTGGCAGCCCCTAGTGGAGTCCAAGGGGCAGAGCCCCTGGCTGGGGTTAAGTTATTATCTATAACACATTTTCCATTAGGATTTTTAAATTATTATCTACTTCACCCACTCATTCGCTATAACGAATTAAGCCTAATTCGTTTTCTGAACATAGCCTGATTCGTGGCCTAATTCGTTATCAGAACAGGGCCTGATTCGTTATCTGAACATAGCGAACTAGTGAATAACGAATCACCTGATTCGTTATCTTAACATAACGAATTGGTGAGTAACGAATCACCTGATTCGTTATCTTAGCATAACGAACCGGTGAGTAGCGAATCACCTGATTCGTTATCTTAACGAATTGGGCCCATAACGATTGATATGATTCGTTTATCATAACGAATTAGCGTATGTTCTTATCCAGAATTTGACTCTCGGTCAAAGTCAAAATCGTCAAGAACACGAACTGGTCAACATATTTCATATCTGCAATAAACCTTTGATTATTAACGAAACAACATGATTTTGGTATCATTGATTCGTCTAACCAGCGCCTACAAACCCCGACCGTACAAATACTTAAACATCTCGTTTTAAATGGTGCGATTTAAAGATACTCATATACGGTTCATCATTGTATCAATTTCCCTATCATATGTTAACGGATTTTAATAGGAATCATCACGTTTGATACGTTTTTACCATACTCAAACAGATCTAATGATTAATAAATGAATCCGAACTTAAATAAACAATATCTCGTTATAAATGTACCTTAACAAGTCGATCTACGAACACGATGTAGTATTGATGTTGGTTTGGTTCGTCACAACGTTCTAGCACCAACGGATTCGGGTTTCCACTTTCGGATTTTGGCTCGGGATGTAGGAATGTGTTTGTGTGTGTTTTTGATGTTGTAGGCTATGCTATAGAGATGGATAAAAATGGAAAGGATTAGGGTTTAAGGGGTAGTTATACTCCTTTAAGCCCATGGACCCAAGGCCTATCTTTTCGTTTTTGGTCCATATTTATTTCCATTTATTTAGCCTGCTTAACCTATCTTTATTATTTTTTTAATTCTCTACTAATTCTAGTAAACTTTTCCATCATTAACGAGTAATACGTTAAATATTATTTTTAGAAATTTCGGGATGTTACATGTTCAGATGTAGATATGAACAATACCCAATTTAAGCACAAATCAGATACTGAAACTTGTAAATACAATCCGCACAATGATCTCAGATAAGATGATTAAGAATCAATCATCAGTTTTGTCAACAGTATTAGATCTGGATATGAACACTTCATCAAACCCTGAAAATATCATCAAAATGGTTAATGAATAATACTTTTTAAAATCAATACAATGTGCGAATCACTGAATTAACCACGTATATGTTTATCCAGAGACAAATCAAAGTTCAAGAGAGAAAAAGTGCACGGATATGAAATACATGGATATGAATGAACACAACTTATAAGATGACTATATATACCCCACACTTATCCTCGTATATGTCACATGTTAACATATACGCCGTATATGTATAATTCTTATACGCCATATATGTTGTAAAACAAATACGTTGTATATGTATAAAACATATAGGCCGAATATGTTAAATGTACATATCTAACATATACAATTCACACTTTCGAGTTCGATCAAGTCCAAATTAACGACCTTGATTGAACAGTTATGACTTAACTCACATTTTGAACAATTATTGATCAAATCGAGTCCAAATTAATGACCTTGATTAGCCAATTAAAATTTAGCCCTTTGTAAAAGTATTCAAAACATCAACTCCGTTTATCTTTCTCAAAATTTCATCCTAGTAGATAGTAACCCGTTCATCTAGAGTAAAAAATAATCCAGAAATGTAAAATATTTTTGATTTATAGAAAATGACAAATAAAGCAACATAAATTCCAAAACTATATACAAACTTAAACCAATACATATTTTTGCGAGTTTGAGTAGGGAATCGGATTAACCAAATCGTCCTTCTATCACAGTTTTATATTTCAGCATTATTATGACTGGTGTTAAGTCTGTCATTGGTATTGTTGTCCATTTAAGCTTTAACAACAAAATTATCAAAAATTTTAGTGATATGATTAAGATTAATTAAGCACACAAAATCAGTCAATGATTAGTCTCTAATTTTGATTCAGTCTTATTATGATTTTTACCATGTCACTCCAACTTGACTTAAACTTTAGAACCAACAGATCAAAACATGTTAAATTGTATTTGCTTTTACTAGCAACAACCTTCACAAAAGATATACCTTCATTATCAAGAAATACCCCAAATTTCCTTTACCATGAATGAGTATGCATGATTTCATCTGTATGGCTTGCACACATTTTATCCTCTAGGGCCCGTTTCTTACTGGTATTAAGAATCGAGGAAGTGAGGAATAATGTATATCTAACAACGTGGTTGATAAATTCAGTAATGAATTTGTACAAAGTACAAAAGTGATCAAGTTTAATGCCTTGGGTTCGCTTATAAAGCAATTTAATATTCACAGTTGTGAATACCCAAATGATAATCCGCATAAAGACTCAATGGTGTCCAGAAAATTGAAGCATCCCATCAATATAAGATTTAAGGCCATAAAACCATATACCGCTGATGATCCAATCATTAACTAGAAGCTTAAAGTTTTTCAAAGATTAATTTTGGTGATCATGCTAAAACATAAGGCTTGAGTATGACAGGCTATTACTTGTCTGCCTTAATTACCAAGATTTTTGTTAAAGAACTAACCCCCCTTTCAACTTGGCTAGTTAAGATTATATTACTTACAATTCCTTACTTGTTTGTTTTAAAGCCTACCAATGCACAAATACATTTAAGCACACAGTCTTTTAAGCCTATTTCTTACTAGATTGAGGACTAGATGATCAATGTACTATCTTCTTCTCTTTTTTCTTCAAAAACTCATTTTGAGGAGCAAATTTTTCACATGTTTTTGACATTTTATCATTTTTTAATGTTTTTGGCCTTTTCAAATATGTGATGTTTTTGAATTTTCTAGAAATAACTTTCCCTAAATTAAAAACCAATTTGAAAAACATATTTACAAAAAGAAACTTGACTCAGATGAATTGTTACACAATATCGGAATCCATAACCTCGAGATCATTCTCTTTTTGAACTCCCAATTTCTAAATATCGTTAAGCTTTAGTAATTATAAAAATATGTTTTTATGAAAAGTTTTAGTAAAAACATCTGCTTTTTGCTCGTCGGTGTGAATTTTATCTACGGTTATCAACTTTTTCTCGTGGCCATCACGAATGAAGTGATACTCTATTTTTATGTGTTTAGTTTTAGAATGATATACCGGGTTTTTCGTTATGAAAATAGTTGAAGAGTTATCTACAAAAATAGGAGTGATCAGAAAATGCAAACCGTAGTCGCGCATATGCTATTGAATCCAAAGAACCTAAGAACAACAACTGGAGGTAACTACATACGCAGCTTCGCAAGTCGACAGAAAGGCGTTTGTTTGCTTCTTACATGGCCAAGTGACCAAGTACATTACAGAGCCTATAACGGAACGGTAAAGCGTTTGATCAACCTTCTCCCTAGTGGGATCAGGACCAATTCCAGCTATGGTAGGGGAGTGCTAATTGCTGTTGAATCAGCCATGTCGAATTTTGCTAGGATGTCGTTGACGTATTTCGTTTGGTGAATAAAGATACCGTCGGGTAACTACTCCACCTAAAGACCTAGAAAAAAACTTCATCTCCCCCACACTCATCTCGAATTTTAACTTCATAACCTCCTGAAATTATTTGCACGGATTGTCATTGGTAGACCCAAAATTGATGTCATCCATATAAAATTGAACTATCAATAAATGCCCACCCGCCACCTTGGTAAACAGTGTACAATCAATCGTTCCTAGAATAAAGTGATT
Source organism: Bidens hawaiensis (assembly GCF_021521415.1). Lineage (NCBI taxonomy): Eukaryota > Viridiplantae > Streptophyta > Magnoliopsida > Asterales > Asteraceae > Bidens > Bidens hawaiensis. Next base: position 1,156,492 of record NW_027491120.1, on the reverse strand, counting down.
ATCCAACAGATGTTGAGATAAAGTTTCGTACCAAGCTGTCGGGGTTTGATGTAAAACATATAGTACTTTCTCGAGTAAGTACACACTGTCCTTGCGGATCGGTAACACCGTGAAAATATCGGATTAAAATTACCAAGTTTCCAAACTCAAAGGACCAAAACTGTCAAAATCTACACCTTAGGGTTTAAATTCAAAATTCTGGTTTTCCTGATCCATCGCGATACGCGATGGATCAGAAGGGAAACCCATCGCGTATCGCGATGGGTTGTTCGACACACGAAGAACTTGGCATGCCACGTGTCCACACGTGGCATAACGTCCACCACGTGGCAGCACGTCCGCCACATGTCGCCAAGTGTTAACACCCAGCACAACGCCTGCCACTTGGCGCCGCGTAGCTGGCCTAAATGGTGACTGGCCAAGCCTACATCACGATATGCGATGGGCTAGCCAAAGGGGCCATCGCGTATCGCGATGGGCTCCTGAAATTGCCTATAAATAGCAAGCTCTGGGTTCTCTCATTTCACACCACAAATTTCACACATCTCTCTCTCTCTAGCATATCTCTAAAACCCGACAATCGTACCCTCGATCCACCTCGAAAAGCATGTCCATACTACTCGATCACCATTCCCGATTCCTCGATATTATTGCCATATACCGTCGACGTTCCAATCAAAAAGGTGTTACCATACCGACATCCCGACAACTCACCTCGTTAAACGTGCCAAGTAGAGGAATATTGGTGTACATCGTTATTCATGCAAAGGAGAAAGTGTCGAGAAGGAGAGTTCAAATCAAGAAGATAAAGAAGGTGAATCGGCGTTGAAGTGCTGCTCGATTGTGTAGGTTTTTCATAAGCCAACCTTGGTAGGCATAATGGCGAATAAAATAATAATAAAATATTATAAAAGGCTTAAAACCCTAAGTCGAGGTTATACTCGATACCTCGATAAAATAAAAGAACATATAACAAAGAAAAGAAAAGAAAGGAAAGAAAGAGATATAAATGATTATATAAATATATATGTGCAATTATATATAATTCTTTGTTATAGAATATTATTTACGTAATAATGATTATTCTTAAATAATAAAGAAAAAGAAAAGTATACGTTTCTTAAAGAAGAAGAAACGTAGGATTTAAATGAAATAAGATTATCTATAGGTTATCTTATAAAAGAAAGAAAGATAATTTTTAAACTAAAGGTTTAAAAAGAGAAAAAGAATACTTTTTAACTAAGGTATAAGCACTAGCCCTCAGGCTATCGTGTATGTTTGTATGGATCCTTACATATGTGGTCGGCACACCACACCTGGTCATAATTACGCTGTCCTGCGGGAAGCATGACCTTATGTATACGTATAGGTATTTAACTAAGTCGAACGCTGCGGTGTTTGCTGGGGTATTTAGTGTAGAGACTCGAGTTTATAAATTGTGTTGTTTTATAACTTTGTTATTCTTAAGCCATGATGGGCCGAAACCTACGTAGTCTCGAGGGGTAATAAAGTAAAAGAAAATATTTTAGCGTCAATGTTCACCAGCATTCGTTGCTGACGTATTTTCTAAACATTTTGCAGGTAATCAAGATTAGAGCTTGGGAAGACGAAGTGCTCAAGATATCCGATGGCTCGGATCTTTTGTTAAAAGTTGATAGTATAACAATGGTGGTTTTGTAAATAAAACAAGTAATCTTAAATGGGAACTTTTGATCCCGTCTTTTGTGAAAGTAAATATTATATTTTAAATCCACATGTTTTAAAGACTTTCGCTTTTAATACGTTAACTCTGATATATTTACAAATGTGGTACCAACTGTTGGTCATACACCCAGGCCTAATATGGGGGTGTGACAGGATCTGATCGACAAACCCCATTGGTTGTCCAATATAGACTTCTTCACCAAGTTTCCCGCTAAGAAAAGCCGATTTGAAATCCAGTTGATATACTTTAAAACCTTTCAACGAAACAAATGCTAGAAAAATTAGAATCGCTTCAAGTCTTGCTAGTGGCACATATACTTCGTTGTAGTCGATTCCGTCTCAATGATTGAATCCGAGAACTACTAACCGAGCCTTGTTCCTTACGATAATTCCATTTTCATCATGCTTGCACTTGAACACCCATTTTGTATTAATACGCTTCTTGTTTTCGGGTAAGTCTACAAGCTTCCATACCCCTAACTTCTCAAAAATTTGAAGTTCTTCTAGCATAGCATATTAGCATTAACCCAACTCTCCTTAGTTAACGCCTCTTTGTATGTCTTCGGTTCTATTTGAGAAATAAAACATATGAAAGAACACCGATTTTGCAATGGAGACACTTGTGTATAGAAACATTGGAGGCTTTGGTCAATTTGACTTCTTGGACGAAACCCCGTGTTTAGATCTCCAATTATGTTTTCTTCAGGATGATATGACAAAGTTTGAGGAATGATTTCGATCGACACACTCAAATCGTCTTGAATATTAGTATCATTCCCTTCTCCATTTACTTCATTAGAACTCAGAGTAGCTAGCGTTGAATCACATCTTCATCAAACGAAGGAGTAGATGGAGTAGCAACAGGATCCGGAACATTTTCTTCACCGTGAGTTACTTCATTGAAAATCGGGGGAATATCAGTTGATGCAGATTCTTGAGAATAATCATCATTTAACTATTGTTGAAACAATAACGGAGCAGCTTCATCTGATAAATCGTCTTCAGGTAAGTTGAAGCTCTTCCAAAGTTTGTAACCATGCATCTCACTGTTTTGAGTTGGAACATTGTATCTTTGTCAATCTACATATTATACTTGCACGATTTCGTTGAAGCTTGGAAGAAATACTCTCCCTAACGGACTTTCATAACCTACGAAGAAACCCACTACCAATTTTGCACCAAACTTACCATCAGGATCCAGAACCGTACATTGTGACCCAAATGATTCTAGCCATTTCAGGTCCGACTTTCTTTGGTTAAGAGTTCAAAACAGGTTTCCCCAAATTTCTTAATTGTGAGAACATGGATTAGAGTATAACATGAAGAAGACACAACTTCGGTCCAAAAACTAACAGGTAGCTTTGAATCGGCTAACATGGCTCTAATAGTCTTGATAAGAGTTGTATTCTTTCATTCAGCGACCCCATTTTTTGTGGAGTGTAGGGTGCACTAAATTCATGAAGGAAACCATGTTCGTTGCAGTACTCCAACATCTTGTAATTCTTGAACTCGGATCCATTGTCACTTTGGATTATTCGAATCAGCAAATTGTACAAATACTCCAACTTTTTAAACAAAATCATAAAGTTCGCAAGTGATACTTTTGACATTCACGGGTCTAAACATATCCATATAGACTCTCTCGAAGTGCAAGTTGACCGAATTTAACACTTTTGACAGATGAGTTTTCTTTTTTCGTTTTCCCTTTTTACAACTATAGCACTTGTCACTCAAATCAAATCCTTTCACATTCACCTAATCAACAAGTTGATTATGAACTAAGTAGTTGATGTTTCTTACATTAATGTGACCCATTCTCCTGTGCCATAATATAGATTCCTTATCTGACGCTCTCGAGACAAAACATTGAACAATTTTGGTTATCGTGCTGGTTACACTAATGTTGAGAACATACAAATCATTCTCTCGAGGTGCTTTCATCGAAATCCATTCTTCCGATATATTGTATCCCGATTTCAAAATAATACACTCCCTGTCAGTGGAGTCTGTAGAGAAGATGAGAGAGCTTGATTGAGCTTAATACTTATTCAATTCATATCGATATCTAGGATCTAGTTATCGATATGTGTAAGTGATTGATAGATTAGATTGAATGAAGGGTTTAGTGTGAGTAGAGAATTCGGAAGAGTAAAATTTCACAAATTGATAATTAGAACACTTGTTAAATTATGAAGGCTTAATAGCCTATATATAGAAGATGAAGGCCATTCGTTACGTAGCCCGTAACGAATGGTCACATTCGTCTTCATTCTGTACATAATATAAGGAGTATAGCGAATGGATACAAAACAATAATGATTATGTCCATTAGTTAAACATCCTTAACTAATGGACAAGAACAATAACGTATATCATCATACGTTAAACATCCTTAACGAATGAGTTGATAAACATAATGAATGGGACTAGGTAAATTACCAAAATGCCATTTACATTAATAATAATAAATTACATTAAATACAAAGACCCGAGACGACTAAAACGGTGCATTAACAAACCCCCCCTCGTCTAGTGCTCTTTGTCTTTAACTTAGTTGAATCGCTTCGTCTTCCAATCATCACAACTATGAACTTCAAACGCGTGACAAACACGAACAAAATGTTGGAATTGCATAGTACAGTCATAATCTTTAATATCGGCAAAAAGAATCTCGTTCTTGAGAAGCACGCTATTGTCTGTCTCTGATAAGTTAATGAGCCACATTGGATCGATGACTCGTACAAGTTCAGTCTTCAAACATGTTCCCATAATAATGACTGCTTCGCCCGTACTGTTGTCATACCACCTGTTGAATGTCTTGTAAAGACTTTGCAGAAATGTCTTCACAGGCACTCGCTTCATCGTGCGTGGCGGCTTGACCTTTAACATGAGCTTTCTCCTACCTGTCTTTGGATCTATCTCGCCAATATACTTTCTGGTTGGCACTTGTGGCATGAAAAACTTAAACTCGTGATTGACCTCAAAAAGCAGATTTTGATGAAACCATCCTGCTAGTTGATTTCCACCACAATTAACAAATGGCCGATTTGTAAGGCCGCGTTACCGTTGCCCTACATTGGATTTTGGATTTACTAATAAACACAGTTCTAAATATCAGAGTTAATTAAAAATTTACGTGAAATATAAAACTTTCATAACATTAAAATAATAATTCGTAACATGTCTTAAAACATTGTTGTCTTTCAAATTTAAAACATTAAATATATGTGACAATCGTCAATTTCAGGTTAACTCCGTTAACTCAACTCCGTCAATTCAAACTTAAGATCACTGAATCTATAACGCACACTTCATTACATTTAAACTAGGGTTTAAATGACGCTTAACACTTACTACATGTGTAGTCTTTCGGGAATTGCATCGAAACGCAAACGAGTTGACGCAAACGATTGATGAATAAACGAAAAACGTCAAAACAGTAATTATGTGATAATTATGTGTTAGACTTATGTGTTATGTGATAACATGGTTATAAACGTTAACTCAAGATGTAAACAAGTTAGTTAAGCTAGATAAGTAATACTTAGAAGTGGAGGGGCCAAAGTGTAACATAGTATTCTATAAATATTAATAATAACTAAACCCTAACTATTATTTTCTTTCTCCCCAAGACCCCGATCGGAAACCCCACCCCCTTGCTCCTTGGCTGCCGTCGACTTACACACACATATACAACCAAGAATTCAAGTGTTTGATTGAAGAATTAGGTGCTAGGAAGGTATAATCGATTATCCTATGCATCCTTTATACTTGATTTTGATGTTTGGTGGGTTAATTGAAAACCCTAGATTGGCCGATTATGTGTGTTTAGGAAGTTAATATGATTGTTGATTTGATAATGATATGATAACTAGTATTGATATTGTTACACGTTAATTGTTGTGTTTTTGATTTGAGTTCAAACAAAAACCCTAATCATGTATGTAATGTGTAATTGATGTGCATGGATGGTGTTTATGGAGTCTAGAGTGTTATATGAATGCATGATAGTTCATAGATAGTTAATATGTTGAGTTTGGATGCAAACAGTTTCTTGACAGAATGTGTTATTGATGTTTAAGTGACTGTAACAAAGTGTAAATGTGAAAATTGGTTGAGATTATTGATACTACTGTAAACTAGGTTGAGTCTAGTTTCTAAAGAATATAAACTTGTAATTTTTGGACAAGTAGAAGTTAACTTTTATGAGTTTACAAAAACGTTGTGCAAAGCTGAGCTGTTAGACCTGCTGTTAGGTTGTTTTGTAAATGTTATATCTCATGAACTACGAGACCAATTGGGTTGGTTCCACTTCTGAAAGTTGACTCATTGAGTTAGGAACCTAACCCAAGTGGTCTTGCATTTATTGGACTTTTCTTTTAACGGGAATTGTAAATAACATTATGTTACGCATGAATTTGACTGTTATGAGTTTGCTGTAATGATTTGATGATTGTGAGAAAATATGTGGAATAAAAATATAATAAAATATGTTCTGGAAACCTAAGACATATATGCTTCGGTGATGATTTTTGGTAAATTAATTGAGATGCTATGATCGGTGAGATAGTACAATCTTTCAAGTAGAATTTCTGTCTCGGTGAAACTAGCTGCTGAGTTTTGTGAAAATGCATGAAACATGATACTTGCTAACTTATTATCGTGTTTTGACCAAATTGCCCTTGAGGGGAATGATTGCAAGTTAATTGTCGTGTTTTGACCAAAATGCCCTTGCAGGGAATAATTGTTAATTGATTGTAATGATTTGACCAAATTGCCCTCGTGGGGAGTAATTGCTAGTGATGTACTTTATGAATACATGACACGTAAATAATTGCTTACACATGTAACGTATAACAAATACATTTGTTAAAGTCACACACAACTCACAAACGAAACACGAAACATGTTATGTGCATAGGTATTATGTGCCGGGTCTAGAGACTCGATAATATTCCGACACTTAGAAAAATCTCTTTGTTGTTTTAGAACGCTAGAGAGAGTTTTTCTGTGACGCACACCTTGGTGATTTAATTTGGGAATATCCTCGCAAACAGTGAGTTTCACTTTCCCCTTTTAAACTGTTTTAAACGCTTTTCTCTTGGGGGAGATAACATACTCCGAAACGCATTTAAGATTTTGTTAATATAGATTATATATCACTTGTAAAGACTAAGTGGCAAACGCGTTAACTAAAGTCCTTCATAACATCGAACCGGTTAATATTTGGATAATAGCGAGTCACTGTTGAGTAGTACTACTGGGTTTGACAAACCCCACCCAACGCTAAACTCGACTGGAGGTCGAGCGGGTGTAATCTTGGCTAAACACATACCATGGTCTGGATGACCTGGTGGCAAGGCAAATGATAAACAATCAGCTTCGGTGTCGAACACTTAGTGATACTTGTTTTATAGGCTAGCTACCTATAGATATATAATTGACATAACACTATCTGGTAACGCAAAACGCTGTAACGCAAAACGCTGTAACGCAAAACGCTGAACGCAAACGCTAAACATTTATTTTTATATAACTCGGAACTCACCAACCTTGTGTTGACACTTTTAGTATGTTATTCTCAGGTAGCCGAGGCGGGCGCGCGGTTTAGGAACATGCATTGCTTGAAACATTTTAATTATGCAAACTTATTTTTAAACTGTTATCATTGGGTTTTAAGTCATCCTGCGTGACGTAACATTGTTTTCTATGGTTTTACGCTTCCGCATTTAATTACTCGTAAACGTTTTCATGGTTTGAAACATTGTTTTATGGTTTGATTATAACTAATGATTCCGATCCTGTTAGTTCACACCCTCTGACGGTAAAACTCCGTTAGTGGATTTTGAGGGTGTGACAATATAAAAACATCACGAGTCTTCAGATGCCAAACCCTTATTCTTCTGCCATGTGTCCCCGCTCAAGCCACATCATACTCACCTGCGTGCATACTAAAAGTCAGCTACGCTGAGTGAGTTCTAGTTAATCACACATCATACAATACATACACTTACCTTCAATCATGCATTCGAAGATACATAATAATTACTTTACTTATTTACTTTCATTACATAATTTCATACATATGTTCATACTTTATTACTTTCATACTATATAATTACTGTCCAATCTATCTTAGAAATTATTAGGGTCTGATCCCTCTTTCCTTATCTATCTCAGATATTATTAGGGTCTGATCTCTTTCTTGTCTATCTCAGATATTATTTGGGTCTGATCCCTCTTTTCTTCTCTATCTCAGATATTATTAGGTTCTGATCCCTTTCTTCTCCATCTCAGATATTATTAGGGTCTGATCCCTTACATCTTCATCTTCGTACATACTGTCTTTACATACCCGTACCATACATAACCTTTCTTTAATCAGTTATACATACTTATATGACGTACAAATATCTATCATACACATTCATCTTTCATAAACATACCTCCCTTGTTAACACGTGCAATATCCTAAGATCGTTCACGTACCGACAAGCTTTCATTCACATCCAAGATACACATAAGTAACATATAAATCATACATGGCATACACTTACCATTTAAGGTAAGTGTATTAACTATCCCATCGTGTATGCACACAACCCCAAAAACATAACAAGGAAATGGGGCTAGAAACTCACCTGGGCTCGGTTACGTTCACCGTTACTGGTTATCCCTTTCTTTAGTTGTGCGTGGCTAACTGTATAACAATTACGCGTATTAATTACTATCACCATCCATATCGTATTTGTAGTTTAATTATAACCCTCAATGAACGGGGATCCTGGGGGCAGCGAGGTTCTAGGGGCAGCAGCCCCTAGCGGGGTCCAAGGGGTAGAGCCCTGGCTGGGGTTAAGCTCTCTTAACACATTTTCCATTTGGATTTTAAATTATTATCTACATCTCCCACTTGTTCGATATAAAGAATTAAGCCTAATTCGTTAACTAAACATAGCATGATTCATGGCCTAATTCTTTATTTGGAGATGGCCTGATTCGTTACCTTAACTTAGCGAATTGGTGAGTAACGAATCACCTAATTCGTTATCTTACATGATCTGATTCGTTATCCTAGTTCGTGAGCCTAATTCGTTATCTTGACGTGACTTGATTCGTTATCTTAATATAACGAATGGATAGATAATGAATTATAGGTTCTTTTGTTATCAAGTCGCACGAAAGAGCCCCATTCGTTATGACCGCGTAATGAATGACCAGTCATAATGAATTATCAATAGATATTATCCAGATTTTGACTCAGGGTCAAAGTCAAAATTGTTAAGAATGTCAGGTCCCCGATTTCAGGTAGATCTTACACAAATCATGTCATAACTCACACAAATAAATGTGTTGACAAGGGAGTTAATGACGGGTTGCTATATTTAGAAAGATAACCATTTGTTAAAGGTGGAATCAATAACAAACAGGGTAGTTGCTGAACAATAATCAAAGGTAACTAACACACACAAGATTCACTCAAAAGATTTCCATTCATATAATGTTTATCATACAAATGATAATCGATTTAGGGTTTCTTGATGGGAAAGTTTATCCGTACGATTCCTAGGACGTCTGTCACACTCAGAAATATTCCTCCTTATCCTAAAAGTGTGTTTGCCTAAATCCGTCCTTCTGCTTGTTAGGAGGCGTGCCCTAAATTATTCCTTTTATAACCTTACACCCCCTATACAAGTCTTCCGGGTAGGCTTTGCAGCAATATTGACTCTCCGAGTAGACTGTGTGCCCTGCCTTCCTTCAGTACTTGGTAACATAGATGTGTGCCCGGGATCAGTTTCCAGGTAGACTTTACTTAATGGATATTTCACCAAGTGAAATACTCACCGGGTGCAATCTTCTTGACTTTATCATACTTTGCCCGACAAACCCTTACGAGCAACCTTGTTCTTCAATGGTTCCTTCAACTCTTTACTATAAAATAGCTTATTAGCAAAGTGTGCCCGGCAGTACTGTTCCTTACTTGAGTTGAACCTTGCCCGATGTTACTTAGAGATATTTCATTAAACATCAAGCCTGCTTGGACCAATATATTATTAAAGAATACCTTGCCCGGTCTTCCAATCACTTGGCTTGATGAGCTTGGTTAGCCAAAAGCTTACTCGGAAGTAAGCCTTACTTGGCTATGAAGAACAGACTTGCTTGATAAAGTGATCCTTGCTCGGATTTGCATAAACTAGTGAATCTTGCTCGATGATACACTAATTTGTGAACCCTGCTCGGATATCCACTAAAGAAGAATTCTAGAAGATAACCTTGCCCGATAGACAAAATATCATACCCGGCTAAGTAAAAGCTTGCTCGGAAGTCTAAGGTGTGCCCGGATCCATACTTAGCGAATTCTGAGGATGTTGAGAAGATTCCAATCTTCCTTATATCTTTCTTAGGTCAAATCTTTGACTCAACAATCTCCCCCTAGATTGAAACACCTCAGCTGACCCAAAACATCTCTATGGTTACATGCACTTAGTCAAAATACACAACAAATCAAAATCAAAATACATATTCATAACAAAGTCAAATAGTTACATATTCAAATGTTGTCCGTAGACATTACAAAACAAAGCCTATACTAATGTTCATTTTCTTTTTCTTCTTGCATCATAGTAGGCTTGTCTTCTATTTTCCATGACTGTTGTTGCCCTTTGTTTGAAAATTTCAAGGATTTGGTAGTGAGTGTGACTCTCTGGAATGGCCAAATCCCTGATATCAGTTAAGTCTTCATAGTGTAGGTAAGTCAAGTCTTCATTTTTTTTGATCACTGCCAAAGCTACTCCATCTGAGTTTCTTAGAACATAATGGCCTGTATTCTCCTTGTATTCAACTTTTGCAATTATGCCATTTTTCTGCACAGTATAATTTGGTCTTGCCATTTTTCTTTCCAATCTGATGCAGGTGTTCATATTTGACAGAGGATTTTTATCTTTGATGTTTATTTCATATCTCAGCCTGGCACTAGCTATTTTCTTCAGTTTAGCTGTTCTTCTTGTTTTCTCAAGTCTTTTCACTTTCCAGCTTTTCTTTTCTTTCAAGAAGGGAAATCTCTTGTCAGCTTCATCTCTTAGGAAATTTGAGAGTTCATTTTGCTGTCTTCATGCCCTTTTGCTTGTATCATGGTAGTCATAAGGATCAAGCTTGGCCATCTTTTCCAACTGTTTTGGTGTGAACTCAGCAAAGTCTTTATTCATAATAATGTCTCTCAGTTGTTTTCTTTCCATCACAACTTTCAGGGTTTGAGAGACTGAATCATAGTAGAGTCTTCTGGGCAGATCCACATCATATTGTGGTCTTGTTGTCCTTTGAGGTTAAGCCCCACTTGATTCTTGTCTGTGAATTGTTGGTTGTTGTCTTGATATAGATGGCCCTGTTTGTGTGGCCATCATTGGTTCACTGGGCCCTTCTACTTCAAATCTTTTCTGGTACCAACTTACCAACATTTCAGTAGGAAGATTTACCAATTCTTCCAAATTTTCACCTCCTTCACTGAATAGTCTAACAATACTTTCATCAATTGCTTCATCCCTCAATAAACCAGCAGGTACAAATCTCCCTCCAATAAAGCTTCTGGGATTTGCCGCCTGCAACAATACATTTTCCCATTCAGCCTTTTGCATATAAAATATTTCTTTCAGTTCATCCTTGGTTAATGCATTAAAGGCCTCAACATCCATCCCTTTCTGAGTAGTCATTACCCCTCATAAAATGTCAATCATTTAATCATTTTCCCAAGGAGCAGTGGGTTCTTCAACCGGTTCAGGATTTATTTTCTCTGGGATTGGGGTTTCTTGAGTTTTAACTCTGTCAGCCTCTTGCTTCTTTCTCAATGTCATTAACTTCCTTTTCTTCTTAGGAGGCTCAGACTGTTCTTCTTGCCTTTCTTTCTCTTGATTTGAGCCCTTTAGTTTATCACTTGATATATCAGTTTGTACCACCTTTTTCAGTATTTCTTTTCTTTTCATATTGGAATAGATGGTTTCAACTGTTTTCTCATCCAGACTTTCAACCATGCTCTGTTTCATACCTCTTTCCAGCAGGTATCCACACTTTCCGCCATATTTCTCTTTTAAGGCTTTTAGTTTTTCATCATCCTCATGTTCCTTCACAAACTTTTCTATCACCTTTTCTCTTTCACTATTGTAAAGATCTTGAGGCTTGTCAATCTTAAAGTGAATTAAATCTTTCTCTGAATAGCCATGTTTTCTTAGATACTCTCTGTATTTCTTGCCATCTTTATTCTTTTGTTGCATCTTTTTCTTTATTACCTCTCTCTCTTTGTCTAGTCTCTTTTGCAACTGACCATCATCCAGATCAGCTAAAGTTTCAAAGCTTATTCCATAACTTCTCAGTTTCATAACCAATGGATGTTTCCTTTTGGCTTCCCTCATACTCAGCTCAATGTTTGCCCTTTGTTCACCAGTCATTGTGACTTATGGGGACACAACATTAGTAGCTTCATCACCTTTCCATCATTGTCATTATTATCATCATATTCATCAGACTCATCTTCCTCCTCTGTTGATTAATTTACTGCATCAATCTTAGGCTCATCAGGAGTTGGATGTTCTGGATTTGGATTACTTACAACAAAAACATCAGGAATACCTGGGATTTTTACTCCTGGCATCAATGTTTGTAGTGGGACTACTCTGATTGGACTGTCTTCATCACCAGGAGTTTCCACATAACACTTGTTCTTTTCATCCCATTTTCCTTTCTTCTTAGGTCTTTCATGTTCAGACTGTTCAGGTGCCCTCTTTCTTCTCATATAGGTCTTAGAAAACCTGTTGACTTTCTCTGCAAATTTTTCATATAGATTAGAAAGTCTTTCTTTCTTCTGATATAGTGTTTCATGAGATTGAGTCACATGATCTCTTTCTGGCCAGCTGTCAGTTGGGTTTTTCCTTATATCTTCTCTCACTTGTTCAACCCATTTCTTGGAAGCCATTGATGCAATAGACTCACCAATCTCCTCTTCAACCATCATCTCTGTATTCATGTTGGTTGGTTCAGTAGTTTTATTTGACTTCTTTTCTGGTTGGAACATGCTGACTATCATAGCCAAATAATTGTCTACCTCTTCAACGCTTTTCAACTTAATCAAGGCTTCAATAACAATCTGATCCTCAACCTCATCTTCATTTATCATTTTGGCCACATTGGCTTGAGAGATCAGTGCTTCCTGCTCTGCCAATTCCTTAGGAGTCATGGATTGGGCCAATATCTCCCTCTCCCTTGTCTCTCTCACAGTTTCTTCAAGTTTTCTTTTAGCAGCAGCAGAAGCTTCTACATCATCTTTAAACAAGATGTCTTTCACAGGATTTGCCTTAATAGGCTCTTCTTCATTTACCTTTGCCTTTCCTTTATCTACTCTTTTCTGTACATCTTCCTCTTCATCAGATTGTTGATAATCATCAATCTCCTTTTCAAGTGCTTCTAATTCAGGGTCATACTCTACCCTCTTGGAGCTTTCAGGTTGTTCAATTTCAGTAATTATTGGCTTCTCAGTAGTAGTAGTATTCCTTTCATTGATTACATCATTTTGGGTTTCAGTCTGATTGTCAGTGAAAACATTAGTGACCACATCAGTGGTAGCCACATTTTCTTCATCATTTGTCTTTTCAATTTCATCCCTTGTCTCCTCATCATTCCTCACTTCATCATCCTCCTCACTCCATATCACATTCATTACTTCATCATTCACATCATAATCTCGTTCTCCTTTATCAGAAGAATATGCTTCATAATCAACATCCTCTACTCTCCTCTCATCACTATCCTCATCATCATCATATGCATTTAGTATACATTTCAAACCATCAACAATCTCTACACCTGTATCCTTTTCAGTTTCAACATTCACCATAGCATTAGTTGGCATATTTACATTCTCCCCCTGTTTTGGGGCAGCTGAGGTCTTCTCAACCTCCTAATTCAGGGCTTGAATTTTCATCATAGCCCGGGCCAATTGATCTATTAACCTCATATTCTCCATAGTCACCTCCTCATTCCTCTCCTTTAATTCAGCATTTTCTTTCATTAGGTCCAAATTTCTTTGGAATAGGCATGTGTCAGTATGTGGTGTTGTGGGTGGTGATGTAGTGAAGTGTTCGGGTTTAGATTGTTCTAGGTTTAGGATTTGGGTTTGGATAATTGGTTGGAGTGGTAATTGTATTTGGGGTGGTGATTGTGTATGGGGTGTTGATTGTGTATGGGGTGGGCTTGGAATGAATGAATCTGTTTGAATTGGGCTATTGGTTTGTGGTGCTTGTGGTGTTGGGGATGTATGAGTTGATGTTTCAGGATGGCTCAAGGTTAATGTTTGGGTAGGTGATTGAGTGGTTTGGTGTGGTGGAGTTTGTGGTGGTGATTGTGGTGGTGATGGTATAATGGGTTGTGATGGCAAAGGTGTGGATGGTGGCGTTGGAATTGGTTGGTTCTCCCCCTGATCTAATACATCAACTTCCATGGCTACTCCAGCCCCTCCTTCATTTCTGGGTTGGTTTTGATTGGTTGGGACTGAGTTATTTGGAACATTTTGAATGTTTTGGTTTTGATTGTTATTTCTTTGAAAACCTTGATTGTGTGGCACAACTTGATTGTGATTGTTCATTTAAGGCTGGAAGTTGTTGAAGTTGGGATTATAGTTGTTGTTGAAGTTGTTGTTATGGTTGAAGTTGTTGCTATTGGGATTGTTAGTTCTCATCTGGTTCTGTTGATATTGATGCTGCTGGTTTTTTGGTTGATTTTGGAACTGGTTCTTTTGATAGTTTCTTGGCATATTACACTCTCTTGCAAAGTGGCCTGGCTGTTGGCAGTTATAGAAAATGGCTTTTAACATATCAAAACCAATTCTTTCATTAGACCCTAATAGAAGTGATCTACCAGTCCTATTGTACAACCTTTTGCTTCTAAGAGTCAACATGGCAGCTTGCCATTTCAAATCCATATCCTCCAAATCATCAACATATATCTGCTCAAGGTCATACTGGACCACACTTGTATGAATTAGATTCTTTGCAACAAAAGCATTATATGAATCTGTAAATATTGAGAACAAAGCATGTGTTTCACTTCCTTGACCATTTCCACCACTAGTGTAAGGTACAAGCCCACTTGCCATAGAGGCAGAATCAGTATCATCTATTAATTGGACATTGAACCTTTGTTGATTACCATAGTGATTTGTTATGACAAACTGAAAATTTTTCTTGCTTTTTCAGACACCCATCACGACTTGACTCAAATTTTCGGGACGAAAATTCTTTAACATGGGAATGATGTGACACTTGTCAATTTCAGGTTAACTCCGTTAACTCAAACTCCGTCAATTCAAACTTAAGATCACTTGATCTAGAACGCACATCTCATTACATTTAAAATAAGGTTTTAAATGATGCTTGACAAATTACTACATGTGTAGTCTTTCGGGATTGCACCGAAACACAAACGAGTTGACGCAAACCATTGGTGAATAAACGAAAAACATCAAAACAATAATTATGTGATAATTATGTGTTAGACTTATGTGTTATGTGATAACATTGTATGAAACGTTAACTCAAGATGCAAACAAGTTAATTTAAGCTAGAAAAATAATATTTAGAAGTGGAGGGGCCTTGATGTAACATATTATTATTAAATAATATTATCCAAACCCTAACTCTTTCTCCCCTCTCTCTCTCTAAACCCGACGGCAGCCCTCTCTCTCCCTCTCTTCGCGATCGGCAGCCACAACCCACACACATATCACACCCGTTTGATCTTATTCTTCATAATCGGAGCATCCCACACTCGTTTCTAAGCACCTCTCAAGTTTCTCTTGGTTGTTTCTGCGTTTTAAGGTATAAATATGAAACCCTAATTATTGAATATCATGTATTAAGTGTTCTTATGATTGATTATTGCTAGAGGATGATTGATTATGTGTTGGTTATTGATATTGATGATCATATGTGATTTTGAACGGTGAAAGATTGATGAATCATTGGTTGATTGTAAACCCTAGAGGGTTACTGCTGATTTTTGTGATTAATTATGTTTATTACATGTTTTGAGTTATGTCGTATGCTTAGGATGCATGTTAGACGATTGTTTGTGCTTGCTGAGTTTTGACAGCAGTAATTGTTAAACTTGAACGACATGTAACTTGTTAAATATTAAAGCAAACTGAGCTATTTATGAGTCTAAAAGGTAGTACTCTGAGTCTAGTTTCCAGAAAACCCAACCACGCCTAATTTGGAGGTGTTTTGGTTGTTCAAATGATTTAAATGTGATTAAAGGTCTAAACTGGTACTGGACAGATTGTAAGTTATGTTTAGACAACTGTAACTAAATGTTAATGTGGAAATTGGTCGAGGTTGTTAACACTACAGGGTACTTTGTTGAGTCTAGTTTCTATGAAGTCCAAAATTGTAATTTTTGGACAAGTAAAAGTTAACTTTTATTATTTTACAAAACTGAAGTGCAAATCTGAATTGTGAGACCTGCTGTTAGGTTGTTTTGTAATTATCATATCTCATGAACTACAAGACCAAATGGGTTGGTTCCACTTCTGAAAGTTAACTTGTTGAGTTAAGAATCTAACCCAATTGGTCTTGCATTAATTGGATTTTTCATTTAACGGGAATAACAAATAACATTCTGTTGCGCATGATTTTTACTGCTGTGAGTTTTCTGTATTGTTTTGGTCATTGTGAGAAATATATGTGGAATAAAAATACAATAAAATATGTTCTGGCAACCTAACTCATGTATGTTTTTGTGACGATTTTTGGTGAATTATTTGATATGTTGTGATCTATTGAATATAGTAATCTTTCAAGTAGGATTCTGTCTTGATAAAACTAGCTGCTGAACTATGTGAAAATACATGAAACATGCTTGTTGTTAAATAAATGCTACGTTTATGACCAAATTGACCTTGTGGGGATAATTGCTAGTAATGTACAATATTAATACATGATATGTAAATAGTTGTTCACACACGTAACGTATCACTAATGTGCTTGTTGAGACACACACGATTCACAAACGAAACACGAAACGTATCTTGTGCATAGGTATTATGTGCCGAGTCTAGAGACTCGATAATAGTTCCGACACTTAGAAAATCTCCTTGTTGTTTTAGAACGCTAGTGAGAGTTTTCTGTGACGCGCATCACTTGGGTGACTTGTTTTTGGAATTCTTCGCAAACAGTGAGTTTCACGTTTCCCCTTTTAACTCTTTTAAACGCTTTTCACTTGGGGGAGAATACATACTCTGAAACGCTTTTAGATTTTGTTATTAGATTATATATCACTTGTAAAGACTAAGTGGCAAACGAAACAACTGAAGTCCTACACATCGAACCGTTTAGTATTGGATAATAGTGAGTCACTGTTGAGTAGTACTACTGGGTTTGACAAACCCCACCCAACGCTAAACTCGACTGGAGGTCGAGTGGGTGTAATCTTGGCTAAACACATTACCATGGTCGGGATAGACCTGGTGGCAAGGCACTTGTTAAACAGTCAGCTTCGGTGTCGAACACTTAGTAATACTTGCTTTATAGGCTAGCTACCTATAGATATATAATTGATTTAACACTATCTGGTAACACAAAACGCTAAACGCAAAACGCTAAACACAAAACGCTAAACGCTTTATTTGATATAAACTTGTGAACTCACCAACCTCGTGTTGACGCTTTTAGTATGTTATTCTCAGGTAGCCGAGGCGGGCGCACGGTATAGGATCATGCATTACTTTGAACGCTACTGTTTATGCAAACTCGTTTTAAAATATTATTAATTGGGTTTTTTAAGTCGTCCTGCGTGGCACAACAATTGGGTTTAAATATTTTTACGCTTCCGCACTTATTTACACTTAAACGTTTACGTGGTTTGAAAACTTTATTTATGGTTTGATTATAACTAATAATTCCGATCCTGTTAGTTCACACCCTCTGACGGTAAAACTCTGTTAGTGGAATTGAGGGTATGACACTTGTGCTACCACCAACAAAAGACTTTGGTGTGTCAACACAATGTTCAACTGGTTCTTTAATTATAGGAATCTGTTGTTGGTTTTTGGTTGACAAGTTGCTCATGGGTGCAATACGAGCATTAGTGACCTGGAAACAGGGCTTCTCCTCTTTGATCATCTCATTATCAATCATTTCTATCTCTGTAGCCTGAAGGAAGCACACTACATCATCCACTTTCAAGTCATTGAAATTGGGCTTTTGAAGAATGAACTTGCAGGCAGTGTACCATTCCTTAGGCATTGAGTTAAGCAGCTTGGTATTCAAGTCATAATCAGTCATGACATAGTCAGTGGTTCTCAACTTATTCACAATTGCTAGAAATCTTTCTAGAATCGACTTCAATCTCTCTCCTTCCTTATACTTAAACCATTCCAACTGTTGCTTCAGTCTTTGCTTTTTGATGTTCTTCAAATATGTGTTTCCCTCAAACATTTCAAGAATTGCATCATACATTGCCTTTGCAGTGGCATGATGTGCAACTTTGGTCAATATTTCCCATGACAGACCTATCTTTATCATGGCTAAGGCCCTATCATCCACTTTCCTCATTCTCTCACGCACAACTGCTGTTGTAGCTGGATTTGCACCCTCAGTGGTGTCTTGAGGACCATTCCAAATTGAGTTCCCCATATCAACATCATTATAGCAAACGACTGCTTCAAACAAGACCTTCCATTTTGTGAAATTTTCCTGTCCATACAGTCTAGGAATCTTGTTAGTAGACACTTCTTGTTCTTCGTAACCAGACATTTTGAAAAATCAAAATCAGTTTCTTTGTAAAAACAAAGTTTTAAAACAATCAGATCTGAAAACCGGTTGTTCAGATCTGATGTATCTGGTTTGATTAGAACAAGATTTAGAAATAAAAATTCAAGCTTTAATTGAAATAAGGAAGAGAAAACACCAATAAATTGTAGATTTGGAAGAAAAATGAAGAACATAGCTGCTGACGTCACTTTTCAATGGAACAGTGGTATGCTTAGGTCATCTTTCTTCAAATCTTCAATCAGCAACGAGAATCTTACTAAAATCTCAGCAAAAAGCTCTGATACCATTTGTCAAGTCCCCGATTTCAGGTAGATCTTACACAAATCATGTTATAACTCACACAAATAAATGTGTTGACAAGGGAGTTAATGACGGGTTGCTATATTTAGAAAGATAACCGTTTGTTAAAGGCGGAATCAATAAGAAACAGGGTAGTTGCTGTACAATAATCAAAGGTAACTAACACACACAAGATTCACTCAAAAGATTTCCATTCATATAATGTTCATCATACAAATGATAATCGATTTAGGGTTTCTTGAGGGGAAAGTTTATCCGTACGATTCCTAGGACGGCTGTCACACTCAGAAATATTCCTTCTTATCCTAAAAGTGTGTTTGCCAAAATCCGTCTTTCTGCTTGTTAGGAGACATGCCCTAAATTATTCCTTTTATAGGTCTGACACCCCCTATACAGCTGTCATTCCTTCTAGAAACCCTAAATGCTAAAACATATTCAAATTACATATTCAAAACTATTCTAAGTGTAAAACAAGTCTTCCTGGTAGGCTTTGCAGCAATATTGACTTTCCGAGTAGACTGTGTGCTCTGCCTTCCTTCAGTACTTGGTAACATAGATGTGTGCCCGGGATCAGTTTCCGGGTAGAATTTACTTAATGGATATTTCACCAAGTGAAATACTCACCGGGTGCAATCTTCTTGACATTATCAGACTTTTCCCGACAAACCCTTACGAGCAACATTGTTCTTCAATGGTTCCTTCAACTCTTTACTATAAAATAGATTATTAGCAAAGTGTGCCCGGCAGTACTGTTCCTTGCTTGAGTTGAACCTTGCCCGATGTTACTTAGAGATATTTCATTAAACATCAAGCCTGCTTGGACCAATATATTATTAAAGAATACCTTGCCCGGTCTTCCAATCACATGGCTTCATGAGCTTGGTTAGCCAAAAGCTTACTCGGAAGTAAGCCTTACTTGGCTATGAAGAACAGACTTGCTTGATAAAGTGATCCTTGCTCGCATTTGCATAAACTAGTGAATCTTGCTCGATGATACACTAATTTGTGAACCCTGCTCGGATATCCACTAAAGAAGAATTCTAGAAGATAACCTTGCCCGATAGACAAAATATCATGCCCGGCTAAGTAAAAGCTTGCTCTGAAGTCTAAGGTGTGCCCGGATCCATACTTAGCGAATTCTGAGGAGGTTGAGAAGATTCCAATCTTCCTTATATCTTTCTTAGGTCAAATCTTTGACTCAACAAACAACACCAAAGAGTCAACAGACATAGGGTTTCCAATTAATCCTCATTTCGTGATGGAATAACACGAATCTGGTATCAATGGATTCGTAATACCAGCGCTAACAAACCCCAATCAATGAAACATCCAAAAATCATGTTTTACACAGTCCGATTTATTCATTTATAAACCCGTGTCTTTACGCCATCGATTAGCCCATCAATTGATAATGGATTACACTGAGAATTAGTTCATTTTGTTCGTTTCCACCATATTCATATAAATCTAGGATTACATAACGAATCCGAGCCTAAACGAACAAGTTTTCGTTTATAAACGTACCTTAAACGAGTCGTTCTTTGAACACGGTCTAGTCTTGATGTTGGCTTGGTTCGTCACAACGCTCTAACACTATCAAGCTCGGGTTCTCAATTTCGGATCATGGCTCGGGATAAAGGATGGTGTGTGTGTTTTGGAAGGTGTAGGCTATGATGTAGAGATGGATAAAAATGGAAAGGTTTAGGGTTTAAGGGGTATTTATACACCCTTAACCCATGGACCTAAGGCCCATTCCGTCTCTTATTCCATCTTCTAAAGTCCAAGCCCAACTTCTATTAGTTTATTTATCTAAAACGATAAACGACACACTATAAAATAAACGAACTTTGTTTTATTAATTCTTTTCAAAAGCGGGATATTACACGATTAGCGGTAGTCCGCACGTCCCACCTCGGCAATGAGAGAACGTCAGTAATGTACTGATAATACTGAACGCTGTTCTCCCATTTAATTATACATACCTTCAGGTCCGAATCATATAACCACGAAACAATGTCACCTTTGACGGTATTCAATGCTTTAAAGGTTGTCTTTGGTTGAGCTTTTGCACACGCTTTGACTTCCATATTTTTTTCATTGTCAACGTACATGTATGCTTCGATAGTCTTAGAAAAATGGGATTTATATGTACCCCGAACATACCCTCGAAAGCAGGATACTTTCAACCCGATCCGTTTTCCGAGACCTTTTCTTTCTTCTTCATGGTCTTCTCCAGATGCTCTTCAGCAGCTTTAACATGTTCATCAGTAAAGAATGGAACACCCTAATAAACATTTGAACATGTATATCGATCATGATGTTCCTCTAGTGTCACATTCTCTACCTTGATGTCATCATAAGTAAACGGCGTATCCCCAGATGGAATACTCATGTCAAATCATACCTCATCATCATCAACTACCTCAACATCCTCCCCTGATTCCAACATATCCAATTCATCATCGTTCAAACCCAGAAAGAACGAAATCTAATCTCAAGACAAGGCAAAGTCAACAAACTCAACCTCCTCGATCTCATCCGCATTCACCGAAGTCATCACAATGCCTTTCTCGTAATCCATAAATAAAATAGTGTTGGCTTCGATCAACTCGATTGGAGTTACATTGTTAGTATCTTGATACACTACCAATTGTCGATCATTGTCCTCAGTCTCAGTAGCACTAGAAGACGTACCCGCAGTTTGTTTCTGCTCATTTCCTCTAAAAGCCGCTACATAATCTTTTTCAACATCGTTATTCTTCAATTTATTCAACGTATCGTCTTTACATGTTAGTTGAAGAATAACCTCCTCCTGGGCCTTAATCATCTCCCCTGAGCGATAACAAGCTCACGGAGTTCCCGATTCTCCAGTTGACAATATGAGATTGGGCTCACCAATCGTTGTTGATTCATTAGCATTTGATCTTGTTGACGAAGATCGACAGCCATTTGATTCTCATGTAGACGAATCAAACTCAACAACCTGTCCATTTGCTCTGATATGGCAAGGAATGGAATGTAGGAGGTACAGGCTGCACTGGACCATGAGGACAGTTAAACCTCATAAATGATAGAGCCGGAGACTGCGTTTGTATCATTGACGAAGCATCATAGTGTCAGCTGTCATATGCTACAAAACTAACACATCATCCATGAACGTCTAATCAATCTAAAGATTAGGTATTCAATCCTGAATAATAAGGTGGAGGAAGTGTGGATACATAAAAAACTTATTTTTTCGATGCTTAACCAAATAGTTCTCCTTGAAGTGATACAATATAAGTTTAGAGAAATTTAATGGTTTGTTCAATATCAATGCGACAAATGCAGATTGCAGCATAATCCTACATTCTTCGAAACCACCTTTACGTCCCCCAAGGCATGGGATCAGCATATGCAGCAGATACTTGTATTGTTTGCACAAGTATGCCTTGTTGTATTGGGAATGGTCAAGATCACCCTTGTAGAATAGTCTCTGAAATAGACCTCGTATCAATGTCCTGTCAAATTCATACGATTGGTCAATCGTGCCAGAAAATAAAAGCACTCGACGTATCACGTCAGTATCAATCTTGATAGTCTTGTTCTTCACAACAACAACAATATGCTTCTTAGCGTCAACCAAACAAGATATATCCTAGAATGAACTGGGACATTAGCTGAAATAGCATAATGAATGCGTGAACGACGTAAAAATGCAATTACATATCCAAACATGTTACGATCTGCAAAGTCTTCTTGTAAGAACACACATTTTTTGTGCTTATTGTCATATCCAAGGTCAGGAACAACCGGTTCTGCTTGTTGTGGTGCTTGCGGTTGCTGTTGTGGTGCTTGATCATGTTGTGCTTGAGGTTCAGCAGCTTGTGGTTCTTCTTGAATTACGAGATCTTATTGTATAATAGGGTTTTCTTGAACATCAAGGTTTTGTGGTGCCGGAGCATCAACCATGATCTCATCTGCCATTTCTATAACAAAAAACTCGAACATTAGTAAACCCGAGCATTATTTAAAATTAAATCAGTGTTCACTAAAACACTTAGTGAAAATTAATGAAAAATGTACTTTGTGAAATATTCCAAGCCATATTCGTTATCGCATTCAGTATGACGAATGGATTAATTCGTTATAACGAATGAATTGATCCGTTGTCATCACAATAACGAATGAGTGAATAACAAAGGTGTATTAATGAATGAGGTTTCATTCGTTACATAATCAAACGAATGTGTCTATTCGCTATGTAGGTACAACGAATGGGTTCATTCATCTATGGTAGACGCGAATGACCTTCCATTCGTTTTCCATAACGAATAGTCAACTTTGACCTCCAATCGTCAAAGTCAAATTTCATCAAATATATCAGTCAAACATGCAGGTTGAATGATCAATTGAATCGAAAACAACGATGAATCGGTGTAAAATTACTATCACTGGGATCGCGATGACATCGCTAATTGAACCAAACAACCTATAATACCAACACTTATGTTTCACCGGTTCATTTGATTAATACATTATGACGGTTAAAGAATCGTCTAGTTAACCTATCAAATGTTCATCAAATTTGACGAAAGTGATTACGTTAGGATCGTCTTCATTAATTATCAAGGTATAATGAAGATCAAGATTTGCGACAGTATCTTTATGTAAAAGCTTTAATCAAGGTAGACGAATGGGTTTTTCGTCTAACCGTTGTGCTTTCTATAATATAAGACCTGCACGCAAACCTAAACAAATGAATGAACTCATTCTTTTATTCAAAATTAACGAATGGCCCTCATCCATTGTCTCATTCATTAAGGACAGTTAACGAATCAACAATCAGTTAAAAACATAACTAATAGCATGTTATTCGTTCTTCATTCATTTTCATAATCAATGACGAATGAGGTCATACGTTATCAGGCCAACGGAAACGAATAGGTGTAACGAATGGATACATTCGTTATTCTTTTTCATTGCGAATGACCTTCATTCCTCATCAATAATGATAGCGAATAAGTTCCATTCGTTACAATCATAGTAAAAAATAAGGATAAAATAACAAATTAAAAATTAATATTTTCATTCTCAACTTTCCACGGAATAAATATGCATCGAAACCCGTATTTCGATTAACTTTACCTTAAAATGTTTACCACTTGGGGTAAAACCAATACCTTAACGTGTTTTACTTGAAAACACATAAGTTAAAATAATTAACTTAAAAGAATTAAATAAAAACGTGGGAATATCTTTTTGGTATCTTCTTTTTCAAATTTTACCCTTTAGCTTAGAAATCGAAAATAAAGCAGAAAAGAAAATAAAAACATAATAATTTTTGATTTTGTATATTTTCGAATTAAAACAAATAATATTAAGACAAATATGAAATCTATTATACGAAAGTAGTACATATTTTTGTGAGTTGAGCAGAGAATCATATTGACCAAATTTGTGACACTAGTCAATTTCAGGTTAACTCTGTTAATCCGAACTCCGTTAATTCAAACTTAAGATCACACAAACTATAACGCATATCTCATTACATTTAATCTCCCATCAGAACTCATGCGGGGCATGAACAAGCAACTTGAAACCAAATCGGACGGGGTCCGATATTTCGAAAATCGGATTTGGGTCCCTCGATACGGAGAGTTGAGAACTCTAGTGATGTAAGAAGCACACAAGTCCCGATATTCCATTCACCCTGGCTCAGATAAAATGTACCATGACCTAAAGTCACTTTACTGGTGGCCAAACATGAAAGCCGACATTGCCACCTACGTGAGCAAATTCTTGACTTGTGCAAGAGTCAAAGTGGAATATCAGAAACCATCTGGTCTGTTACAGCAACCGGAACTTCCAACGTGGAAATGGGAACACATTTCAATGGATTTTATCACGAGATCGCCAAAAGAGTTACGCCGACAAGCGCCGAAAATCTTCTGGAATTCTAAGTGAACGACCAAGTTTTACTCAAAGTCTCACCTTTTATTCCCTTCCAAGGCGAGACCTTAAGCATCACATTGTCACCAACGTTAAACTCAATCGGTCGTCGTCGCTTATCGACATATGACTTCTCGGTCTTGAGGAGTTTTCATTCTTACCTTGATTTGATCGAACCTTGAAGAGGTTTCTTGCCCAAATTCCCAAATTCCAATCTCTTTCTGACCAATCTCTCCCCAACATACAGGAGTTCTTTAACACCTACCATACAACATCTCGAACAACGACATACCGATACTTGAATGGTATTCATTGTTATAAGAGAATTGTGCAAGATACAGATGGTCATCCCAACTTCCCCTAAAGTCTAAAACACAAGCACGTAGCATATTCTCAAGGGTTTGAATAGTCCTTTCAGACTGCCCATCTGTTTGAGGATGATACGTTGTACTATTGTTCAGTCTTGTTCCCATAGCTTCATGGAACTTCTTCCAAAATCTCGAAGTAAAGTGAGTATCTCTATCAGACAAGATCTTCAACGGCACTCCATGCTTAGCCACAACCTCTTTTATGAACACATTTGCTAACGTATCCGACGAGATAGCCTCTCGTATAGGCAGAACGTGAGCACTTCTAGTCATACGGTCCACTATCACCCAAATGTTATCATGATGTTTAGCTGTACCCGGTAGCTTAGTTATGAAATCCATGGTGATTTGTTCCCATTTCCATTTAGGTATCTCTAAAGGCTGAATTTTCCCATAAGGTTTCTGGTGTTCTGCTTTAACTTGCAAAAAAGTTAACCACTTACAAACATAATCGACTACATCATTCTTCATACCTGGCCACCGATATTCATTCTTAATATCCTGATACATCTTGGTGGATGCTGGATCAATTGAGTAT
Organism: Bidens hawaiensis; assembly: GCF_021521415.1. Taxonomy (NCBI): domain Eukaryota; kingdom Viridiplantae; phylum Streptophyta; class Magnoliopsida; order Asterales; family Asteraceae; genus Bidens; species Bidens hawaiensis. The sequence goes on along the minus strand of NW_027491120.1, from coordinate 1,130,843 downwards.
CTCGACTTGTGAGCTAGAGTTCTCAACTCATATTACTAAGAAAGCCTATCTGAATTTTTACCGAAAAGCCTACTTAGACTTCTCCAATGGACCTGAAATTTTGTGTGTGACTTTTATATGTTATAAAAAGCTTATCTGAATTTTTCCAGAATTTTTCATGATGTTTATCTATTTTTCACCATTTTTAGCCAAAACCGAGCATTAAATTCACCAAATATTCATCCTTTATCCAAAAATTACCAAAATTTCACAGATCTCATATTTTCATGTGTAGATCATCTCTGTGAAATTTCATGACCCAACTCTAAGTCTACCACAATTTGTCCAAATCACACAAATCATACGAAAAACCGAACTACCTTGTGTTTCTAGCTTTAGATCGCAAAGATCTTGCTTTCTAGCCTTTGCTAGCAACTAGATATAACACCTACAAGCACAATAACACCACACCAAGCAAGTTATACCCACAATCAAGCCATTCCTTTCATGGTTTCGGTTAAGACATCAAAACAAAGATTTTAACCGTAAAATTTCGTTTTTGACTCTTTTAACTCCTTTCTTGGACCAAGATCCCTTGTATAACTTGTATACATCACTTGATCATGCAAGAATCGGTTTCATCTCGGGTTTTCACCCATTTTTCACTTGAAACCTCATTTTCTCAAGATTTTGGAATTAAAAACCAAGATTAAACCATAATAATATGTTTATACCTTATGATTCTTGCTTAAAAACTTGGGTTTTTGGATGAATGTTGAAGAGTGTTGAGAGAAATGTGGAGTTGGAGTGTTAAAAAAAGAAAATGATATGTGTTTGTGCACCAAATGGACCGATCGGTCCATGTATGGTGTGGGGTGGGGCCCACATCTCAAACCTTGGCCACACATTCGGATTGTGTAATCCGGATAATGTTGTGGATAATCTGGTTCAGTTCGTTTTTCGGTTAAACACTTAATTCGGCTTAAAACGAGGCTAAAACGGTCGTTTTTCGGCTTAAAAATAAAATTTATATAAAACCGATTTAAAAACTTTAAAAACTTTAAAAACTTAAACCATGACATTTATTGACTCAACACATCATATTGTCGGTCATTGTGCATCTTTTTCGGCTTGATCGATCTTCTCTTGCTTGGTTTGATGTTAAATGTTTCGTTTATCGTACCGACGTACCAATAAATCGAAATCCTTTTTCTGTGCTATAATTCACTTATCCCGTAGCCTTAATACTTCGTAAACCTTACTAAACATCATATATTTCGTCTATAATGTAATCCCCGATTCGATCGGGTTTCAATAATCGTTCATCGGTTAATCGTAATTTCAATACGACTAGCTGTACATTCGAGTATAATTCATACTTGTGAATCTTATATACTCGTATAAACACATTATAATTTATATATTCAGTATTAAATAACACATAAATGGTATATTTCGGCTAGGGTATACCTGAATTTGCCGGAATCGTTACATTCTCCCCCCGTTATAAAAATTTCGTCCTCGAAATTTTACGCGTCAACTACTTCCTTTTGAGGAAATAGGTGGGGGTATTTCTTCCGAAATTCGTCCTTTCGTTCCCATGTATATTCTGGGCCTCGTTGCGAGTTACATCTAACTTTGACCAACGAGATCTTATTGTGTCTAAGTTGCTTGATTTTCCCGTCCACTATTTCTATGGGTTCCTCTACGAAATTAAGCTTATCGTTTAATTGGACACCCTCTAGTGGTAACACCGATGTATCATCCGACAGACACCATTTCAAGTTTGACACGTGAAACACGTTGTGAACTGCACTTAATTCATCAGGCAGTTCTAATCGGTATGCTACAGGACCGATTTTTGCAGTAATGTCGAATGGTCCAATGTATCTAGGGGCTAACTTCCCCGCCTTTCCAAATCTGACTACTCCTTTCCAAGGTGATACTTTCAAATACACTTTATCACCTTTCTCAAATGATAACGGTTTTCTACGGGTATCGGCATAACTCTTCTGCCGATCCCGTGCGGCCTTCAGATTGTTCTTAATTTCAAGGATTTTGCTGGTCGTTTCCTGGACCAGATCTGATATAATAACCTGTGTGTCGCCCACTTCAGTCCAGCAGAGTGGTGATCGGCACTTCCGTCCATACAATGCTTCGTAAGGTGCTGCCTTTATACTGCTATGGTAACTGTTATTATAGGAAAATTCAACGAGTGGGAGATGTTGATCCCAATTTCCCTTAAAATCCAGTACGCATGCACGAAGCAAATCCTCCAGTGTTTGGATGGTCCTCTCAGACTGACCGTCGGTCTGAGGGTGGTAAGCTGTGCTCAGATCAATACGCGTTCCCAGCGCTTCTTGTACAGCTTGCCAAAGATTGGAGGTGAAATGGCTATCTCGATCGGAGATGATTGAGATGGGTATCCCATGACGAGACACAATTTCATTTATATAAATCTGCGCAAGTCTTTCGGTGTTATAATTATTTCTAATCGGAATAAAATGTGCCGACTTGGTTAGTCGATCCACGATTACCCAAATTGCATCGTGTCCACGGGACGTCTTAGGGACATGTGTCACAAAATCCATCGTGATTTGCTCCCATTTCCATTCGGGAATTTCCGGTTGTTGTAACATCCCCGAGGGTTTCTGGTGCTCCGCCTTAACCCTCGCACACGTCGTACACTTGCCGACGTATGTGGCTATATCCTTTTTCATACCCGGCCACAAGTAGAACTCCTTCACATCCTTGTACATCTTATCCGATCCCGGATGTATGGAATATTTCGATTTATGCGCTTCGTCCATGATTAATTCTCGGAGGTCATGGAGGGTCGGGATCCAAATCCGATTTTTGAAATAGAGAATTTCGTCCACGCGCTGTTCGAAATTCTTCTCGTTACCATAAAGTCCCTCTTTTACCAATTGTTCCTCTTTCAACGCCTCGCGTTGAGCGACTCGAACCAGGTCCGAAAGGTTCGACTGGACTGTCATTTCCAGTGCTCGCACTCGCAATGGCTTAACCCGATCCTTCCTACTCAAGGCATCGGCTACGACGTTAGCCTTGCCGGGGTGATAACGGATGTCACAGTCATAGTCGCTTAACAACTCGACCCATCTTCGTTGCCTCATATTCAGTTCTTTCTGATCGAATATGTGTTGCAAACTTTTATGATCGGTGAAGATGGTGCACTTTGTACCATAGAGATAATGTCTCCAGATTTTAAGTGCGAAGATAACTGCTTCCAGTTCTAAGTCATGAGTAGCGTAATTTTTCTCGTGTATTTTTAACTGTCGAGAAGCATAGGCTATAACCTTATTATTTTGCATCAACACGCATCCTAACCCTCTTCGGGATGCGTCACAATACACGACAAAACCATCGTCTCCGTCGGGGAGACTTAAGATCGGCGCTTGGCACAATCTTTGTTTTAGCGTTTGAAACGCCGTTTCCTGCTCTTCACCCCATTCATACTTTCGATCTTTTTGGGTCAGAAGGGTTAAAGGTTGGGCGATGCTGGAAAAGTTCTCTATAAATTGACGATAATATCCAGCTAAGCCTAAGAATTGGCGGATTTCCTTTGGCGATTTAGGCGCTTGCCAATTCTTAACTGCTTCAACCTTACTTGGATCAACGTGTATTCCTTGATGGTTTATAAGGTGACCAAGGAATTGCACTTCTTGTAACCAGAAGTTACACTTGGAGAATTTTGCATACAACTTCTCCTGATTTAGAAGCTCTAAAATTAATCTTAAGTGTTGCTCGTGCTCTTCTTTACTCTTCGAGTATATCAAAATATCGTCAATAAACACGATGACGAATTTATCGAGGTAGGGTTTACAGACTCGATTCATGAGATCCATGAACACTACTGGCGCATTTGTTAGCCCGAAAGGCATAACTAAGAACTCGTAATGGCCGTAGCGAGTCCGGAATGCGGTTTTTGGGATATCCTCCTCCTGAATTCTAACCTGATGGTATCCCGATCTAAGATCAATTTTTGAGAAATAGCTCGCACCTTGCAGTTGGTCGAACAGGTCATCAATTCGGGGGAGAGGATACCTATTTTTGATTGTCAACTTGTTCAGCTCCCTGTAATCAATGCACATTCTAAGGCTTCCGTCCTTCTTTTTCACGAATAGTACCGGTGCACCCCACGGGGAATAACTAGGACGTATAAATCCTTTATCCAACAATTCTTGCAACTGGTTGGATAATTCTTGCATCTCTGATGGTGCAAGTCGGTAGGGTGCCTTAGCAACAGGGCCAGCTTGAGGTAATAGATCGATTCTGAATTCGACCTGTCGGGTTGGCGGTAATCCAGGAAGTTCCTCTGGGAAAACTTGTGGAAATTCGCGTACCACTGGGATATCGTCCAACCGTTTTTCCTCAGGATCCGTGGCCGTCAGGCTCGCTAGGTATGCCACGCATCCCTGGCGTATATATTTTAACACCTTGAGGTGGGATATAAACGGTATCATATTGCCCGACTTCTCACCCTGCACTAATACCTCTTCGTCATCCGACACCAGGATCTTGACGATTTTCTTTTCACAGTTTATTTCTACCTTGTTACGTGCTAACCAATCCATTCCCACTATCACGTCGAAACTACCCAATTCTACCGGTAACAAGTCAATCAGAAAGGATTGTTCGTTCAGAATAAAAGGGCAATTCCGAATTATCTGATTAACTATCATGGTTTTACCGTTAGCGACTTCTACGGTGTAAGGTTCTATGGTTTCACTAATTGGAAGGTTTGCAATCGATAGGAATTTAACAGAAACAAAACTTCTATCGGCGCCTGTATCAAATAATACAGAAGCGTAATGATCAGAGACGAGGAATGTACCTGTCACTACGCTGGGGTCCTGGCGTGCTTCGTTCGCCCCCATCACAAATGCTCGGCCTCGCGCTGGGTTGGACGACGATGCCGGACCCGCGGTTTGCCGCCCATTTCCTCCCTGGTTCAGTTTCGGACAGTTTCTCTTGAAGTGCTATGTGCTGCCGCATTCAAAGCAAGCACGGCTGGTGGTCATCACTTGATTTCCTTGTGGGTTTGGTTGTCGGGCTGGTTGGGTCCTAAATGGCTGCGCACGGATAGGTTGCGGTTGTCGGTTCAGGTTGTTCAGGTTTGTCCTACATCTCGGTGCGGAGTGCCCTTCCCTGCCACACCGATGGCACACTACCACCCTGCACTCGCCTCCATGTTGGTAACCGCATTTCCCACACCTGGAAAACGTCCTTGTCTGCGGTTCTTGCCTTCCGCCCGAACTAGTCATGGCGTAGTACTGGGCAGCGGGCCTAGCACGTTTACCTTGCTGCTTTTCCTGAATCCTATGGTCATGTGTACCCCGTTTTCCCCCAGCGGATTCTCCCGCCACCTTCAGTGACCCGCTCCTTACGAAATCATACGTGACGATACCAGCTTGCGTCACCGCACCCTCATACGTCTGGTGTCCCCCAGAATTGACTATACTCCTTACAACTGGAGTTAGCCCCCAAATATAACGCTCAACCCTCTTCGACTCTGGGGTGACCAACCATGGTACCAATCGCGACAACTCATTAAACCGGTTCGTATAACACAAATGGTCTGCCCCCTGCATCTCCAGGTTCCACAATTCATTTTCTAATTTCTGCAATTCGTTTTTCGGGCAGAAATGTTCCAGTACAAGAGCCTTAAGCTCTGTCCAGGTCATGCGGTTTGTCGCCGCCTGACCCCGGGTCTGCACTATCGTGTTCCACCATGTCAAGGCATGGTCCGTGAATGTGCAGGTGGCGTACTTTACAACACAGTCCTCGGGGCAGTTGCTGATGTTCACAACTGATTCTATTTTCTCGATCCACTTAACCAACCCATTTGGTCCTTCAGACCCGCTAAACTCTAGAGGTTTGCACAACATAAAGTCTTTGATCGAACATCCCCTGGATGCAGGAATCGGTTCAGTATGGTTCGTCTCTACAGTTGGCATAGGGCCATTACTGTCCGTAACGACCACTCTAGGCGGTGCGTCATTACTCGGAATCGTGTTATCATTCTGTTGAGGATTAACATTTTGTTCCCCGTCATTATTGGTGGTCGTTTGATTGCTCGGAGGGGTTGGATTGGTCGAATTATTAATACTGGCGGCGATGCGCGATACTATATCCGGTATCGCCGCCTCTAACTGTTGAGCAATCAAACGGCTCACATCTACTTCCGACATTTGAGCTGATCGTTTTGGTGCCATTCTACACATCATCAGAAAATACATATAATTAATACAAGTTCCAATCATAAAACACAACAAACATTCCATTCATTAATAAACATTAGTACATATTACATCCATGTCAGTTCACATACTTTCCTGTCATCATTACATAAGTTAAGTTTTCCTACATAGGGCCTATGTCGGCATCATCTCGACATAACCCACAATGGGTCAGTGCTTGAATGATACCCAAAAGTATCTATAACTATATACCCCAAAAGAGACCCCCTAAGGGCCAGTGGTTGTATTATAACTACCCAAGATTCACTCTATGTTAGCATCACCACTAACTGCTTACACAGAGTATCAAAAAGCGGTCCCTGTCTACTCCCATCCTAACACAACTAAACACGGTGGTATACCAACCCCACCAAAATAGCCACCAACACCACCATCACAGCCAGCATAACCCGGATCCGCATCTCCATCCGGCCGATCATCCACTGGGAGTATGAGCACTCCCTCTTCAGCTGCGAAATCGCATACTGGTGGTCCAGTATGCAGTCCCCCAAGTACATTCGCCTCTGCACTCCCACTGTCAAGGCGGCGGAGTGCTCATTCACCTGCTCGGTGAGCACTCGAAGCCATGCCGCCGCGTCCCTTTCCTGCCTAGGGAGACCCCACACAGGTGGAGTCACAGGCTCGGGCTGGGAGAGGGAGGACTCGCCCCTGCGGGTAGCAGGTCTGGGTGGGGGAGAGGTCGGTGGAACATGCAGGACACTGATCCGCGCCGTGAGGCGGGGTCCGAATCCGGGGGGAACAGGGATGGCCTGTGGTGCGGGCGGGGTAGGGGATCTGACAATCCTGACTGGGGAGGACTGGCCAGAGCTCCTACGACTAGCCTCGCTAGGCTCAGAGCTGGATGATACGCGTAGGCTCCCAGAGTTCCCGGAGCTGACTTCCTCCGGGTCCTCCTCCACCGACAAACTAGGAGTCCTCGACATTCTTTCCTGCACACAAGTTAACAAACATATAGTTCTTTCCATAGTGTAAATCATAAACAAATAAATATGCACTTACTTATACAACTTGACCACATAACAATATTATCATATATTTGCACATATGTTGCCAATTTTACCTATTAAAGTCCCCCGTGACTTCCCCTGAATTCTCTCGTGCGGACAAGTCTGTTATTATGTTCCGGACCATAATAACTCACTTGTCCACCCAAGTTCATCCAGACCTTGTCACAATAAATTATTAGTTGATATTCAGATCCTATAACACTTGAGCTACTGGTTATATTTTAGGTATCTTTTAAAGACATCCTAATTCTTTATAACCAATGGCTCTGATACCAAGTTCTGTAACACCCCTTAACCGCAGCGGAAACGTAAACGGGATGCAACAGACACATCTGATATCAACAGCATTGCTTATAAAGAAAACACCACTACATTAATTTAAAAGTATTACATTGTTCCAAGTTTCGTTACCGTCTAGGCGTTATCACATAAGTTTTACCGATAGTACATTAACATATTTAATACAAAATATAGACCCTTAAGCTTCCACAAAATAGCACACATCATCAAGTATGTATCACTCATTCCAATTTGGGTGTACCTAAAAAGCATGTAAAGAAAACGGGTCAACTACGAATAGTTGGTGAGTTTCACTAATTTAAGTAAACCAGGACAAATCATTATAATAATCATAAATTAGCGATGTAATTATGCTGAGTCCACAAGTGAAACCTCTGTTAACCCAGAAACACAACAAATACCACTGGGGACACTGTTAACCCAGAAACACATTTAATAACCTCTGGGGACACTGTTAACCCAGAAACACATTTAATAACCTCTGGGGACACTGTTAACCCAGAAACACATTTAATAACCTCTGGGGAAACTGTTAACCCAGAAATACGTTTAATAACCTCTGGGGACACTGTTAACCCAGAAAACTGTTTCGGGCCTTACAATATTAGCAACTCAGACAATTACCATCTTAATAAATTACCGTACGATTCCCGTACAATAAACATTATATAAATACATTCATTTCCATGCGATCGGCATGTACTTAAACACTTTGATAAAAACATGCTTTCCGCCCCGGGAAAATATTTAAAACAGTTCAGTAAAAAGGGGCTCGTGAAACTCACCTTTTTGTGAGCAAAGATGTAATACTGTGCACAGCTACCGGTCCGGATCTGTAATACGATCCCTAAGTCGTTACTACACAATTTCTATTAATATAACTTAAATTCGTGTTAACCGGTACGTCTGGGGACACTGTTAACCTAGTACCGTACACGATCCGGGGACAATGTTAACCCCGAAACACTTCTCAGGACTTAGATTGTGATATCACTTAGAGTTCTTTAGTCAAAATTACCATTAGTTTGTTTTCTCGTTTTGCGTGCCTAGCACGGTTAACCGTCTTTATGTTTTCAAAAATGAGTTTGTTCACATACGACCCGAAAATAGTTGTTACTGATATTTTAATTAAAGTGGTGAAATTAGAGCTCGGTTTAGACACCCCGTTTGGCCGCGGGGCCCGTTTCCGTCTTTAGTATACCGGAAACTGCTAAATCGGGTAAAATTACCCAAATCATCCGAATTACTTTCGGATGATTTATTTTTACTTGATTAACTTAGTTTCATGAAAATAGTCCATTTTTAGGGTTTTTATACACCAGTCAGCTCGCTTAGGCGAACTTTGCCGGTTTACGCGTTTTAAGCTTTAAAAGTTTGTTTTTATGTTCTGTTTAGCACAAATAATTATCCGTTTAGTCTCGGATCTTGAAATTTTGCACAAATCAGTTTTTGACAGTAAGGAATTTTATAAAAATATTTCCAGAATTAATTTTTATATTTAACATTTATTTATCTATTTTTAAACGTCATTTAAACACCAAATATGTCGAAAATACCAAACGACCTTATAAAAATCCCAATTTTTTCTGGGATGACTCCTGCCATCCACATAGTTCCCAGTAATTTTGACAGAACCAAAAACTCATTTTTCATGCCATTTTTACCAAAACCGAGCTAGAAAGCCCTAGAACTCGTTTTACCGAAAAGCCTACTTAGACTTCTCCAATGGACCTGAAATTTTGTGTGTGACTTTTATATATTATAAAAAGCTTATCTGAATTTGTCCAGAATTTTTCATGATGTTTAGCTATTTTTCACCATTTTTAGCCAAAACCGAGCATTAAATTCACCAAATATTCATCCTTTATCCAAATATTACCAAAATTTCACAGATCTCATATTTTCATGTGTAGATTATCTCTGTGCAATTTCATGACCCAAATCTAAGTCTACCACAATCTGTCCAAATCACACAAATCATACGAAAAACCGAACTACCTTGTGTTTCTAGCTTTAGATCGCAAAGATCTTGCTTTATAGCCTTTGCTAGCAACTAGATATAACACCTACAAGCACAATAACACCACACCAAGCAAGTTACACCCACAATCAAGCCATTTCTTTCATGGTTTCGGTTATGATAAAGAAACAAAGATTTTAACCGTAAAAATTCGTTTTTGACTCTTTTAACTCCTTTCTTGGACCAAGATCCCTTGTATAACTTGTATACATCACTTGATCATGCAAGAATCGGTTTCATCTCGGGTTTTCACCCATTTTTCACTTGAAACCTCATTTTCTCAAGATTATGGAATTAAAAACCAAGTTTCAACCATAACAACATTTTTATACCTTGTGAATCTGGTTAAAAATCAAAGATTTTTGGTTGAATGTGTGGAGGATGGAGAGAATTTTGAGAGTTGGATTGAAGAAAAAAAGAAAATGAATGGCTAAGGGGAGTCCCCCTTGGAATTCTAAGTGAACGACCAAGTTTTACTCAAAGTCTCACCTTTTATTCCCTTCCAAGGCGAGACCTTAAGCATCACATTGTCACCAACGTTAAACTCAATCGGTCGTCGTCGCTTATCGACATATGACTTCTCGGTCTTGAGGAGTTTTCATTCTTACCTTGATTTGATCGAACCTTGAAGAGGTTTCTTGCCCAAATTCCCAAATTCCAATCTCTTTCTGACCAATCTCTCCCCAACATACAGGAGTTCTTTAACACCTACCATACAACATCTCGAACAACGACATACCGATACTTGAATGGTATTCATTGTTATAAAAGAATTGTGCAAGATACAGATGGTCATCCCAACTTCCCCTAAAGTCTAAAACACAAGCACGTAGCATATTCTCAAGGGTTTGAATAGTCCTTTCAGACTGCCCATCTGTTTGAGGATGATACGTTGTACTATTGTTCAGTCTTGTTCCCATAGCTTCATGGAACTTCTTCCAAAATCTCGAAGTAAAGTGAGTATCTCTATCAGACAAGATCTTCAACGGCACTCCATGCTTAGCCACAACCTCTTTTATGAACACATTTGCTAACGTATCCGACGAGATAGCCTCTCGTATAGGTAGAACGTGAGCACTTCTAGTCAAACGGTCCACTATCACCCAAATGTTATCATGATGTTTAGCTGTACCCGGTAGCTTAGTTATGAAATCCATGGTGATTTGTTCCCATTTCCATTTAGGTATCTCTAAAGGCTGAATTTTCCCATAAGGTTTCTGGTGTTCTGCTTTAACTTGCAAAAAAGTTAACCACTTACAAACATAATCGACTACATCATTCTTCATACCTGGCCACCGATATTCATTCTTAATATCCTGATACATCTTGGTGGATGCTGGATCAATTGAGTATCTCGACTTGTGAGCTAGAGTTCTCAACTCATATTACTAAGAAAGCCTATCTGAATTTTTACCGAAAAGCCTACATAGACTTCACCAATGGACCTGAAATTTTGTGTGTGACTTTTATATGTTATAAAAAGCTTATCTGAATTTTTCCAGAATTTTTCATGATGTTTAGCTATTTTTCACTATTTTTAGCCAAAACCGAGCATTAAATTCACCAAATATTCATCATTTATCCAAAAATTACCAAAATTTCACAGATCTCATATTTTCATGTGTAGATCATCTCTGTGAAATTTCATGACCCAACTCTAAGTCTACCACAATTTGTCCAAATCACACAAATCATACGAAAAACCGAACTACCTTGTGTTTCTAGCTTTAGATCGCAAAGATCTTGCTTTCTAGCCTTTGCTAGCAACTAGATATAACACCTACAAGCACAATAACACCACACCAAGCAAGTTATACCCACAATCAAGCCATTCCTTTCATGGTTTCGGTTAAGACATCAAAACAAAGATTTTAACCGTAAAATTTCGTTTTTGACTCTTTTAACTCCTTTCTTGGACCAAGATCCCTTGTATAACTTGTATACATCACTTGATCATGCAAGAATCGGTTTCATCTCGGGTTTTCACCCATTTTTCACTTGAAACCTCATTTTATCAAGATTTTGGAATTAAAAACCAAGATTAAACCATAATAATATGTTTATACCTTATGATTCTTGCTTAAAAACTTGGGTTTTTGGATGAATGTTGAAGAGTGTTGAGAGAAATGTGGAGTTGGAGTGTTAAAAAAAGAAAATGATATGTGTTTGTGCACCAAATGGACCGATCGGTCCATGTATGGTGTGGGGTGGGGCCCACATCTCAAACCTTGGCCACACATTCGGATTGTGTAATCCGGATAATGTTGTGGATAATCTGGTTCAGTTCGTTTTTCGGTTAAACACTTAATTCGGCTTAAAACGAGGCTAAAACGGTCGATTTCGGCTTAAAAATAAAATTTATATAAAACCGATTTAAAAACTTTAAAAACTTAAACCATGACATTTATTGACTCAACACATCATATTGTCGGTCATTGTGCATCTTTTTCGGCTTGATCGATCTTCTCTTGCTTGGTTTGATGTTAAAGGTTTCGTTTATCGTACCGACGTACCAATAAATCGAAATCCTTTTTCTGTGCTATAATTCACTTATCCCGTAGCCTTAATACTTCGTAAACCTTACTAAACATCATATATTTCGTCTATAATGTAATCCCCGATTCGATCGGGTTTCAATAATCGTTCATCGGTTAATCGTAATTCCAATACAACTAGCTGTACATTCGAGTATAATTCATACTTGTGAATCTTATATACTCGTATAAACACATTATAATTTATATATTCAGTATTAAATAACACATAAATGGTATATTCCGGCTAGGGTATACCTGAATTTGCCGGAATCGTTACACCCTATATATAGTTCATCCATTGTATAGGGTTTGGTTGTTCGTTCACTTGTAATCTTGGCCGTCTACGTGTTTACTAGACGAGGTTGTAATAGTGCTTAAGCACCCGCCGTATTTCAATAATACGTGTGTTTTGAAGCAATCCCTGTGTTACGTATTTTTGTTTATTTGTGTTCTTGAGTCACCAAGTGTTGGTATTCCGCACCAATACTTGTGTATTGATATCATAATTGTAGTGATCCTGATTCGGGACTTACAATTGGTATCAAGGATTCAAGATTTCTATTTCTTGGTGACGGTTTTAGTGTTTCCGGCGAACTGTTCATCGGAGAAGAGAAGGATCTGTTCTTTTTGGGGAAGGAATTGATTTTGGTTTGGAAACAAATCAAGATCCCTTTTTCATGGAAGTTTGTTACACTGAGATTGAGTTTGTTGAGAATTAGTGTTCTCGGCAAAAGATTGTTCTCGGCGAAGATCAATTTTCAGCTACTGTTAGTTCTCAGCCAAGATCAGTTCTCGGCCAGTGTTAGTTCTCGGCCAAGACCATTTCTCGGCCACTATTTGTTATCGGCTAAGGCAGTTCTAGTGTGAGTTTGGTTTTCGGTCAACGTTTGGGTTTTCGGTCAAATGGGTGTTCTCTGTTGAATAGATTGTTATCGTTGTTTGGGCCTGATCAATCTGATTTGGGCTTTATATTTTGACCTAAGTAATCTTTGGACCTAAAATAAATCAATTAATCCAATTAAGATGGAACAGTTAACAAATGGTAACAATTCAGCCAACTCATCACTTCATCATGAACTGGATTCTATCATGGGGACCACCACTAGTATACCTCGTCTCTTGTCTCATGAGGGGTTTAGTGAATGGAGTTTTCGTTTTGAGAAATACGTTAGGATGAAAGATTCCAAAGTATGGAGAAGTATTGTAAGGAGGCCTCAGAGAATCACCTATCAAAAGGAAAACTCAACTGAAGTCATTGTGAAACATGTTGCTCAGTATGACGATGATGACTTTGCTAAAGTTGAGGAAGATGAAAAGGCTCTCTCTACTCTAACCATGGAACTCTCACCCGAGATTGCCCTTCAATTTAGAGAGCTTCAGTCTGCTAAAGAGTTATGGGAGGCACTGATTGAGGTGTATGAGGGGAATGAGGATATGAAAAGAAGTCGCCAAGACTTGTTGAGACAAAAGTTCAACATGTTTAATCATGTTCTGGGAGAAACGTTGGAATCCCAAATTCAAAGGTTCATATCACTGGTGACTGAAATGAGATTAGCAAGTATTTATCTGCAGACCTCTAAAATAAATAACAAACTGGTGAACTCATTGCCAAAGAGTTGGGATATGAATGTTTTGCTGTTATCAAGAAGACTAAAGATCTAAACCAAATGTCTATAACTGAGATGATAGCTACTATCAAGGCGTGTGACATGGATGATAAGCAACATGCAATTAATCATGCCAGTTCCTACAGTGCTGCTGGGTACAACGTTGCGTCTAACAGTGCTCTCATCTCCCAAGATAGTTTCTCAATGTTCAAGGCTACTCAACAACCACCTCAGGGAAATTTCCAGATGTTCTCATCTACTCAAGGCCAATCATCTTCCATCCCACCCCAACCAGCTCCAGTATTCTTCACTAAATCCGGAAAATCTTCAAATGATACTGGAAAACCTACTCACTCAGGGGGCACTCCCAGTCAGAACTTCAGTCACATTCCTTCTATACCAAAAGAGACTCAGGAGAATATAGCTCTTATGGCGGGATTCATGAACTGTTATAATGCATTTTTGGCTGAAGACTTGGTTCAACCTGTGGTTGCTGCTGAACTTGATCAGATCCATCCTGATGATGTTGAAGAAATGGGCATCTCGTGGCAAATCGCCATGGCAGATTTTCATGCGAAGAAGTTCACCAAGAGGACGAATAGAAGTAATTGGAACATGCCTAATAATCAAAAGGTGGGTTTTAACAAATACACTCTTAGGTGCTACAACTATCACGAGCTGGGTCATTTTTCTCGTGAATGTACTAACCCAGGGAAGGATCGAAACACGGAAAGAGCATTGGTTCTAGTTGGAACTGCTAGAGGTGAGGCTGGAGGTAGTTCAGGTAACAGTGAAAGAGGAATGGTTGCTCAACAGTTCTCTTGGAAAGGTCAGATGGTTGCACTCAACATTGGAAACCAGACCGCAAACTTTACCAATGTTGAAGACACTAGAGAAGAAAACGCTACTGAGGAGAAGATCAAGGAACTTCAATTTGCATATATGGCGTTCACTTCTACCAATTCATCTGAGGTAAGTTTTCAACCATGTTCTTTAGATTGTGTTGAGAAAATAGAACTATATAAGCTTCATAATGACAATTTAATTAGAGATATGGAAAGAATAAAATCTGAGAATTTTAAACTTAAGAAAAATGAAAAGGCTTTCCAAGATAAAATAGAAGCTCAACAAAAGGATATCTCTAAGTTTCAGTCTGAATTTAGAATAAAGTCTTGTCATCACCTTGATGCCAAACAAGAAATCGTGGAATTAACTGCTAAACTGGAAGCCTCCAAGTTAGAAATTTTGAATTTAACTAGTAATTTTGGAAGGACTGAACTAGACTTTAAGAAATTTGATGGTTCCAGTAAAGTTGTCAACTCAATGATTGAGAATCAATTGTGGTGGAAAGAAAATGAAGGTGAGGGAATAGGATACAGTCAGGTTCCCCCACCCTAAAACCACAATTATGTCCATACCCCTATTACCAAAGAACAAGAAGAAAAGGTAAAGGACATGAAGTATGGTAAACAAGACAAAGGTGATGGAACCATTTGTGTGAATGTTGGTTCTTCAATTTCAGATATGAACGATTTTAATCTGTCTACTTCATGTGCAGAAAAAGTAATTGTGAAGGAATGGACTGATGAGGATGACGACGCTTGTTTTGAATTTGATAATGACATTGTTTCTGATGTTTCTTTAAAACTTCCTATTTTGAATTCTGTTATTCCGACTGTTTGTGTGGGCTCTACTTTAAAGAGCAAGGATTTTTATGTGGTTGATACGGTTGAAACTCTGAATTCTAATAATGTGGGTTCTAACAAAATAAAAATTCAAAAACATCCAAAAAACACGTAGCACCTAAATTTGTTAAAGAGGGATGATCTAATGACAAACAAGGTGATAAGTTCAAGGATGTAAAAAGGGGTTCTCACAGTTTAAAGCAGACTGGTCCACACAACCAGTCCAGACGAGGAGTTGCCCAAAATGATTTTTACATAAAACATCAAACTTGCTTTAATTGTGGCACTCCTGGTCATATTGCCAGAAATTGTCCACATCGTCCATATGTTCCTTATTATGGATTTTATCAGAGGAACATGCCCCATATGCCTCATAACTCGTTCAGGCAAAGATTCATGCATAATCAGGCCAGTCCCTCTGACGAGGATCGTAGTCGAAACAAATCTGGCAGGTTTAGTCCTCATCAGACCAAACCTAACACGTTTCGTGAAAGGGTTAGAAAAGGTGTTTCAAATTCAAATTCAAATATAAACACTAAGTCAAAACCAAAACAAGTGGTAAAGATAAATTCGTCTTCTTCTAAATCTAAAACACCGGAGGTTACGACAACCATTCGTACTTATAATACTAAATCATACAGACATAAATGGTTGCCTAAATCTCCGGTGTAAATTTCTACCAAATCTATGTTTGACGATCAGAAGGTCATGTCATGGCCATCCGTGACGACTGTAGATGAATCAGGGTCACCCAGTGTAAGTATGGACTGGGTACCAAAAACTAACTAATCCCAAGCTTTGTGCAGGGACAGCTATGGAGGAATATCATCCGACCTTGGTATGTTGATAGTGGCTGTTGCAGGCACATGAAAGGGGACATCACCCAACTACACGACATTCAAACATTTAATGGTGGGTATGTGTCCTTTGCGGGAGGAGAGAAAGGAAAGATCACTCAAAAGGGTACTGTAAGTAAAAGTGTTCTATAATTTGAAATTGTTAACTTTGTTCCAGAATTAAAGCACAGTCTCTTGAGCGTGTCACAAATTTGTGACATAGAGTTCTCAACTCATATTACTAAGAAAGAGTGTCTGATTTTGAAACCTGGCATTATCATACCAAAAGACTGGATTCTTGTTCGATCACAACGAAAAGACAATGGTTATGTGATCGACATGAAAAAAAATGTTCCTGACGAAATAACCTGTTTGTTTTCAAAAGTGTCAGAACATAATGCAATGCTTTGGCATTGTCGGCTTGGTCATGCTAATACTAAAAACCTGAATCGTCTTGTTAAAAATAATTTGGTACGTGGTTTACCAATTAAGGATTTTGTGACTATTGAAAAGTGTGTCGCTTGTACTTTGGGTAAACATCATCGAAAATCTCACAAGCCAAAGGTGATTAATACCATATCATCAGCTTTTCAATTGCTCCATATAGACCTTTTTGGACCAGTTCATGCTTTGAGTCTTTCTCGTAGCTCTTATTGTCTTGTTTTACATGGGCATTTTTCTTGTCGAATAAGAGTGAAACTGCATATTTAGTCAAGAAATTTGTTGTGCTCACGGAGAATCAACTGAACTTGAAGCTGAAAGGAATTCGCTGTGATAATGGAACGGAATTCAAGAATGCTTCATTGAATCATTTTTGTTGAGAAAATGTGGTGCTTCGTCAGTTCAGCGGCGTAAGAACACCACAACAAAATGATGTAGCTGAAAGGACAAATAGAACTCTTATCGAGGCAGTAAGGACTATGTTGTGTGATTCTAAACTGCCTTTGTTATTCTAGGCAGAAGCTATTAATACAACATGTTATGTTCAGAATCGGGAGATAATCAACAAATCCAAAATGAAAACCCCATATGAGATTGTCTAGGGTCACAAACCCACTGTTGCACATTTCAAAGCTTTTGGCTGTCCTTGCACACTCCTAAATCTTGAGTCTACTCTAAAGTTTGGGGCCACAACTGATGAGTGTTATTTTGTTGATTATGCGGGTAATATAGCTTACAGGGTCAACAGTAAATCAACCAAGCAGATTCTAGAGTCCTATGAGGTCCGTTAGTTGGAAGAAAATGAGACTGATGCTCGTGTTGGTCCATACTGGTTATTTGATTACAATCAACTCATCAAACCATTCAACGTGTTTCCAGTCATTAACAAAGAACCTTCAAGTAGTCCCATAGTGGAAGCTATAAAAAATGATTCACAGGCAATGTCTCACATCTCTCCATTACTAGATGATGATTCACCTGCAACCAACGCTCAGCCAAAGGAAACTCCAGAAATCGAACGTTCGTCGAACTCGTTTGAAGATGTTGCTGCAGTTGAGGGGGAGAGTTCCATCCGTCAGATCTTCGGGAGCATAATGTTTCCCGATGCCATTCCAAATGAGTATGTTGCCGGTACCTCGTACTCTCATAGTACAACGACTTCTGGCTGGAAGAATCCCCTTGCTGATGTTAGTGAGAACTTGTCCAACCTGCAACCTAACAGTGATGTTTCCGATCATTTAATTCCATCAAGAATCCAGAAGAATCATCCAATTGAGAATGTCATAGGTCCCATTGAAGCGGGAGTGTCCAATCGAAGTCAGACAGGACACATAAGCAAATGTATGTTTTCTTGTTTCATTTCTCAAACTGAACCGAAGACAGTAGAAATGGCTCTTCAGGAACCTAGTTGGGTTGATGTTATACACGAAGAATTGAATCAGTTTGACAAGTTGAAGGTTTGGAGACAGGTTAAGTTACCAGAAGGAAAGAAAGCTCTTGATACAAGATGAGTTTTCAGAAATAAGCTAGACGACACTGGGGTTATTGTTCGAAATAAGGCACGGTTGGTAGTTCGTGGTTTTCGTCAAGTTGAGGGATTATATTACACTGAAGTCTATGCCCCAGTGGCTAGACTTGAGGCCATTAGAATTTTTCTGGCCTATGCATCAACATGGGGTTCACAGTGTATCAGATGGATGTTAAGACCGCCTTTCTGTATGGTGAAGTCAAGGTAGATATTTATGTTGATCAGCCACCTGGTTTTGTTGATTCTAAGAAACCAAATCACGTCTACAAGCTAGACAATGCATTATACGGGTTACATCAGGCTCCTCGAGAATGGTATGCTACATTCACCGCACATCTTTTTTATCATGGCTACAAGCGTGGAACCATCAACCAAACCTTGTTCCGAAAAACTGTCGAAAAGGATTTGGTTCTCGTCCAGATCTATGTAGATGACATTATTTTTGGATCCACCAGCACTAAGTTGTGCACAGAATTTGAAGGGGTAATGAAGAAAAGGTTTGAAATGAGCTCGTTTGGTGAAATGACAACATTTCTGGGGTAACAGGTTCGCCAAAGCTCGACATGAATTTTACTTCATCAGGGGAAGTATGTAGAAGATATGCTGGCTAAATTTGAACTTCAAGATTCCAAGAGTGCCAACACTCCTATGGCAGAAAGGCGATTGCTGTCATCTGATCCTGAAGGGAGTCTCGTAGATCAAACGTACTATTGATCGATGATAGGGTCTCTGATGTATCTCACAGCCAGTCATCCTGACATCATGTTTGCAGTCTGCTAATGTGCTCATTTCCAGGCAAATCCTAAACTCTCTCACTTAATTGCTGTTAAACGTCTTATTAGATATCTTAAGAGACAACCGAAGTTAGGTCTTTGGTATCCCAAACAATCAGAATTTAATCTTTATGCTTTTGCTGATAGCAATTATGGTGGAGATGACATTGACAGGAAATCCCCGTCCGCTGGTTGCCAGTTCTTAGGATACCGTCTCATTTCATGGCAGTGTAAGAAACAACAGACGGTGTCTACCTCGACTGCCGAAGCGGAGTATGTTGCCGCTTCTGCTTGCTGCTCTCAGGTTATCTGGATGCAAAACCAACTGCAGGATTACGGTTTGGAATTTCTTGATACTCCTATTTTTTGTGATAATGATGCGGTCATTGCAATTGTGAAAAATTCAGTTCAACACTCTAAAACCAATCACATCGATATTAAAATTCATTTTATTCGTGATTGTTTCGATCGAAAATTGATTCACCTTGAACAAGTTCACACTGACAACAATGTGGCGGACTTACTTACAAAACCGGTCGGAACAGCAAAATTTAATATTCTGGTGGGTTTTTCTTAAAATGCTTCGTTTCGAGGATTGAGTCTATTTGGGAATAAATTTGTACATATTTATTTAATTTGCACAAATTTTGGTGGAGAAAAATCAAATAGTGTATGTGCGTTGTCTTATTTTATAAAATATATACATATGATTCATTTTTGCTTAAAAGTATGTTGGTTGCTCAAGTGTGAAGAACATATACTTGTATATGGTTGGTTCGGTGTTCTACTTGTAGTTTCACAGGATAGCCATTTATCCAAAGACTGAAAGCATCCGGGGCGATTATGATGTGTTTTGTGTTTTGTATTCCTTTACTTAAAAATATGTCGGTAACTCTGGGATGGAAGGACATGTATCTTCATACATGGTTGGTCCGGTTAACCACTTGTGGTAATACAGGATAACCATTTACCTGAAAGCTTAAAGTGACCGGGGTAACTGAACTCTTAACACGTGTGTTTTATGTAACTCCCTGGGAAATGATTTTAATATTCAGTTAACAGCTTTTTAGAAGCTTCAAAATATTTTCAAATGAAAATTGATCCAACCTTTGGAAAATGATAGGTAAATTGTTTTTTTGTGCCTAACGGGTGAAGTTATTAAGCTTAAAAGGCTCTAGAACAGTCATTGATTTGTACGGTAGCTTTCCATGATGCGTAAGTGATAGAAACTAAATATGCTAAACTTACTGTAGAGAGTCATTTTGAAGAAATGTGCATGTCTCCAGATACATCTCTCCGAATGATAGGCAGAAAAGCAATTACCCAGTCATACACGAGCCCGTTAGTGTCTTGATCACCAAAAATATTATATTAAAATTTTTTTTAGCAAAAGTGTTCATTTTATCCTTTCAAAATCTATGTTTTTTGAAAGATTAAAGGGTCAAACTAGAACTACAAATATGGGGGCATAAAAATAAGTCCTGTCATGTCTCGAATGAAAGGCCTGTAAGTTCGGATGGCCTGTAAGTCCAACGTTCAACCTTAAAGCTTAAACTATATCTATTTATCTATAAAATCTTTTGATCAAGCACTAGGGGGTTGGAGTCAAATTGGGGTGATCTGGGAAAAGCCAAATACGTTTTGAGAAGAGATAGGAGGCATCACAGATCCATAAGTGATGTCCATCTAAGCTTTATGCCGAACTGAACCCTAATCATATCACTGATACAATGAAAATCATGCTAAGTATGTTATACCTGCTATCAACATATCTCTTATTGTCATAATAATGCTGAACATGAATCCTAGTGACAGGCTCTTAAACGATATGATTCCAAGTTTGGATCTTTTCATAAAGAGGGCGGCGTTTTTACAGAAACTGAAATTGGATCCCAATTTTATAAAGCTTAAGGGAGTTCTTTTGTATGTTAATGTTTTTTTTTTGTTTTATTTAGTCTATTTTTATTTTTTTAATTTTATTCTATTTTATTTTTTTATCTCGAATCTACTCTCCTCGGAACGTTTGAATTAACAGAGCATGTTCTTAATATGGGTTTTTAGAAGGGTGTTGGGTTGCTTATTTTTTTTTGGTCATCATGAATCTGGGCTTACTGATTGGTTTTGAGCCCATTGTGGGTTCTCGACCCATGATAGGTAGGGTATAAGTAAAACCCCAACCCCTTTATCTTCTACCTTTCACTATTAATCTTCCTTCATCTCTTTCAATCCTCTCTGGCAACCGAAAGCATTCTTGCATAAGATTGATTAATCCTATTGATTTGTTGGTACTCATTGCTTATTTCACAGGTAAATGGGTAAAAGGACTCGATCTAATCTTTATGACACATGAATAGCCGTATTCTATGGACTCAAGTGAAGTCAAGGGTCATTAAAATTAGGGATTTCGGTTGATTTAGGGTTCTCGGTTGATGATTTTAGAGTTTAATGAATTTTCTCAGTTTCAATTGCAAATATGTTAAAATCTTCTGGATTAGTTGCAAGTTTAATGGAGATCTCGGCTACTTGAAGAAGATGACACTCTTTTCAAGACGGAAACCAAAGGGTTTTCTGTCAATCGCTGTCAAGGTGTCCTTGGTTGACTTTCGCTGACCGAGATCACCTAGACTTGACCGAGAACTCCAGTTCTTGATTAAATATTGACCGAGAACTCTTGTTCTCGGTTGACTTTCATTGACTGTTAACCGAGAACACACTTTTTTGACCGAGATCTCATCATCTGGACTTAAAACTGACACCTGGGCTTAACTGATATTGTTATTATGTTCTTATGGACTGTCTAATGAATATTTGGGCCTGTTTTCAATTTTATGGCCCAAAACCTCTTGTAAATCTTGGGCTGTTTTGATAATCAACTAATGAGTTTATATCCACTAACTTGATATGTTTGGTGCAGAAATGGCTGATCAGGCTCCGTTAAAATTTGTGGATACTCATAATATTGCTGGACATTTATTTGATCCACCTCTAGCTCACAAGGAATTCAAATCTATGATTGTCGGCCTCAACACCTGCAGAATTTCTCACGCACTACGAGAAAATCTTGTTATATGCAAGACGATGATCATCGACTTTTGGAAAAATGCCAAGATCAATAAACAAGGGCTAGATGGAGCTGTGTCAATAGATTCCAAAGTACAAGAGAAGCCAGTCACTGTCACAGAAGCTATTATCAGAGAGGTTATGCTGTTTGGTGATCAACCAGACTACACAACTGAATATTCCACTGCAGCTGTTACTGAGATCCTCACCAGGATGGGTTACAAGGGTACTTAACCTCCGGCAATCAAGAAATTATTTCACCCATACTGGAGATTTTTAATACACACGTTCTTTACATGTGTGTCGGGGAGAAAGGGAGGATCAGACGAGATCAGCCACACTCAGATGTCTGCTATCGTTGCTCTGATCATGGATTGGAATTACAACTATTCCAAGTTCGTTTTCAATGAAATGATGAGCAATCTAATGGGGAAGAAGAAAGAGATGTTCCTTATGTATCCAAGATTCTTGCAGATGATCTTCGATTTTCAGTACACAGATCTCGTCAAAACCGTTGACACCTTGGATATGAAGTCAATGGGACCCAACACCTTTGGGTTAATGAAACAGTCCAGAAAAGGATCCAAAATTGTCTATCAGGGCCTCAATGCTCTAGTGAAATTTGGACGTTTTGCTGAAACGGAAGCTGAGCCAGTTACTGCTCAGGTTGCTGATGAACATGTAGCACCAGTTCAACCACGTGCTGCAGCTTTCGATATTTCTGATGATGAAGATAATGAGACTGAACATTGTGAGATGGACACCGCTCCGAATGTGGAGAAATTGAGTGCTCTTGAAGCTGCCAAAGCTTTATTACAGTCAACTACTCTGAAAACTCATTAGACAGTTGCTGAAAAAATTGAAGAAGATTTGAGTGAAGAACCAACCGCCGATCTCATCCCACATAAACGAAGAAAGAAAGATCTGAGATCTAGCGAGTTGGTCAGTGAAACTGAAACAACAACTACAACATCAACACCAACAACAACCACTAGCACACAACAACAAATTCATCAACCTGAGTCACATGACATGTTGAACCAAGTGCACCCACTGCTAATCCACTGATTCAAGATCAGGTGTTTGATGACTTTGTTCGTGATTTTGATTTTGAGTAAGATATTCCTCACACGGGTGAGGCTGATGCATCGTTCAATGCTGCTCACTCCAGCTCATCAGGCCCAGAAAATCAAGGTCAGTCAAGTTCAAATTTTTCTGATAAAGTTGCCCAAATTCTTGCCATGCAAGAGAAATTTATGCAGAACAAAAGCAAGGGCATTGTATTGGAAGATGCTCCGATTGATGTACAAGCCCTCCAACGTCGAGTCTTTGAGATCGAACAAGATTCTGTTATTAAAGATGTATGTATTCAAGAATTGGAAGTTGGCAACTATGATAAAGACTCTAAAATTAAAGAATTACAGTCCAACATGGGAGGATTAACGACTATGTATCTTGACCTTCAACAAAAACTGGTTCAAAAGTTTGGAGATGAGTTTAAAGGCAGTGATGATGTGGCTACTAAAATGCCCAACGTTAATCAAGGTAGGAGTTCTCCTATTCGCCCAGCTGACAACATCTATGAGTCTGAATCCTTGAAACAGTACATCGACGCACCACCAATCTCCAAAGAAAAATCTGAGAGAGTTCAGACTAAGCTACTGGTGATGGAAAACTCCAATAAAAATGTCGAATCATCAGATCATCCAGACAGATTCATTGTTACTTTTCCTAAAGGTTTCTCAGATAAGTATGGTGATCATTCAGGAGTTGTGTCATGGGGCTTTGATGCCGAAAAGAACATGTGGTGGGTTTAAAAGGAAGTCCGGGACTACTGAGTACTATAAGAAGGTGAAAGATTTTGGTTCCTGGACTAAAGTGGATCTGAGTGACTTGATAAATTCTCCCTTCACCAATCCAACTAATTATAAACGTGGTAGAGATTTTTGGAACTTCCTGAGAAGTCAGGTTGATAGTGGTTTTCTAGATATAACAACTGCTAAATCCTTTTTGAAGAAAGCTAAGGGGGTCAAGGATCCAAGGACAGGAAAGACAATGGTCAATGTCATGTGGCCTGCTACAAACAAGGCCACCCACATTTCTGTACCTGATGCAATTCCAGATGGCACTTTAGATAACATGAGGTTCTGGATGTTTGATAGTGTTACTGCCACTGTGGTTGTCAAATTACAAAAGGGTAAAGGGCAGTTTAGATTTGTTGATCCAAGAGATTTGTTGAAGTTTGGAGAAAGGGATATCAAGACTCTCAGCACGTTTCAGATAATCGTTGATCCACTTTTTGAGGTGGCTACTAAGGAATACACGAGTATGGTAGCGTGTATCATCAGATGCAAATTTTGAGCAGGTGCGTTGAAAGATGCTGATATTGACTACATGGAGCATGATTGAAGACCAAGCTATAAACCAAGGGGGAGATTGTTGGGCCTAGATTTGTGTGGCTTGTACTTAGTCAATGTGTGTTTGGTTTAAGCTTGTAATGTGGGCTGGGCTTATTTTGTAAGCCGAGATCCCTTGGGATCTCGGTTTGGGCTTAGATGTTTGGTTCCCTATATGTAGTCTATGCGTTGTATAGGGTTTGGTTGTTCGTTCACTTGTAATCTTGGCCGTCTACGTGTTTACTAGACGAGGTTGTAATAGTGCTTAAGCAGCCGACGTATATCAATAATACGTGTGTTTTGACGCAATCTTCGTGTTACGTATTTGTGTTTATTTGTGTTCTTTGAGTCACCAAGTGTTGGTATTACGCACCAATACTTGTGTATTGATATCATAATCATAGTGATCCAATTCGGGACTTACACTTTATTTATTATTTACACACTACAATTCGTTACATGGACTTTTGTGTTTATTTGCTTACTTCCTCAAAGATTACGTGCATGGATTTCTTCGATAAGTATGATCATACACCCCCTTTGCACTCAGGACTATTGTTTCTAGTGGAAAAGTGACTCCGATCTGAGTACGTTGTTGCACAATCCCAACTGGAAAAGACCTTCAGTTATTCCTTACACTTAGGACCTTTGATTCTAGTGTAAAGAATCCTTACGTGCTTTTCACAAGTTTTCACCGAATTGTATGGTTTTTATATAGTATTTAAACTATATGAACTCCCCAACTATTCATTTAGTTGACTTTATTTTATATATATGTTATAGGTACAATTATTAGAGGATGAAATGGAGATGACACTAGAACTTAGGTTATATTAATAAATGGATAAGTTGTTAATTGTTCTTTCATTTTCTTTGTAGTTCTTGTTACAAACTTGTGCACTTAATGTTTAAATAAATTAATGATAATATTGTCACTTAATAGTGTCATATGTGTTTTGAGCAATCTGTACGTCATAATCGGGCGTATTCCGCTCTAGCCAGGGTGTTACACCTTTATCAACTCTAACCATCTCCTCTGCCTCATAATCAACTCCTTTTGCTCGAATAAATACTTCAAACTCTTATGATCTATGTAGATTGTACACTTAGTATAGTACAGATAGTGTCTCCATATCTTAAGAGCATGCACGAATGCTGCTAGCTCTAAATCATGCATCGGGTAGGTACTCTCATGAACCTTTAACTGCCTAGACACATAAGCCATCAATTTTCCTCGTTGTATTAGCACGCAACCTAACCCACGATGCGAGGCATCATTACAAACAACCAAATCCTCATCATTATCGGGTAGAGCAAGGATAGGAGCTTGTGTGAGTTTTTTCTATAGTTCCTCAAAAGCCTCCTCTTGGATCTTACCCCAATTTGATACTACAGACTTTCGGGTCATTCCGGTCAACAGCGCGGCTATTTTGGAGAAGCCTTCAATGAATCTCCTATAATAGCCAGCCAACCCTAAGAAGCTACGTATATCAATCGGGTTTTGTGGAGTGTTCCAATTCATTAGTGCCTCAATCTTAGTTGGGTCCCCAGTAATCCCATCCGGATTGATTACTTGACCTAGAAATTGTACCTCACACAACCAGAATGCGCAATTCGAAAACTTAGCACAGTTTCTCTTCCTTCAAAATCTCCAATACTTCCTTTAGATGCTTAGCATAGTCAGACTCGCTCTTAGAATAAATCAATATATCGTCAATTAAACGATAACTAACTTGTCCAACATCGGCCGACACACCCTCTTCATCATGTGCATAAATGTTGTGAGAGCATTTGTTAGACCGAACGACATCACGAGTAACTCATAGCGTGAACACCGCGTTCGAAACGATGTCCAAGGGATGTCTGTCTCTTTCACCTTCAACTAATGATAGACTGATCTAAGGTCTATTCTTGAGAACCAACTTGAACCATGTATTTGATCAAACAAATCATCAATCTGTGGCAACGGATATCTGTTCTTCATGGTAAGCTTATTCAACTCACGATAGTCTATACATATTCTCATACTTCCATCTTTCTTATTAACAAACAACACCGGTGCGCCCCACCGGGAAACACTCGGTCTTATAAAAACTTAATCGAAGAGTTCTTATAGTTGGGACTTCAATTATTTCATCTTAGATAGCGCTAGGCAATAAGGTGCTTTCACGACGAGGCTGTGCTCCTGGTATTAAATCTATCTGGACTTCTACCACTCGCTTCGGTGGCAACTCTGGAAGGTCCTCTGGGAACACTTCTAGATAGTCGAGCACAACAGGAACATCTTTCACTTCTTTCTTATCGGCCGTAGCTTTGACAACATACACCAGGTAGGCACCGAACCCTCGCCTCAATAATCATTCGGCTTTTATCATTGAAATTACATTAAGCCCTAAACTTTCTTTATCACCATAAACTGTCACCGTACCACCATCCAAGGATATTAACCTTATCAACCTTCTCTTACACACTATTTGAGCCTCAATATTAGATAACCAATCCATTCCCAAAACCACATTGAACCCTCATAAGGTCATAACATACAGGGTAACAGGGAACTCACATCCCTCTAACTCTATCTTCCAATCTTTAACTATTCTCATTATCCTAACCGAAGTTTCACTAGCGGTTTCTATGGTAAAAGTTTCAGACACACGACAAAATTTCATTTTGGCTAACTTACTAAATGTTGTAGCTACAGAACTTCTATTTGCACCTAATCAAACAATACATAGGTGGAAATACCGTTTAATAGAAACATACCTATCACAACATCTGGAATCTGCTTGGTTTGCTCCTAAGTCAGCATGTAGGCCCTGGTCCTTGGCCTAGACTCGTCAGCATCTTTCTTTCCACTTCTTCCGACATCGGCACATTCCCTTGCCCTATGAACCTTCTTTCCACACTTGTAACATGTGGGCTCGGTATTGCATTCATGAGCGTAATGCCCCACCTTCTCACATTTGTTACAAGAAATTGACCCTTGCCTGCACTCTCCACCATGAGATTTCCCACACTTATGGCACACATCAGAACCAATACCCCACTTACACTAACCACCGTGCATCTTACCACAAATGTTACATGACTTTTTTCCCACACTTTCTGTTTCTTATCCTTGGTGTTCCACAACTGAGTACCAGGTCGTTTAGCAGGAACAACCCACTTCTTCTCTTTCTTCTCTTCCACCACCACCTCATCCACAGCCAGATCATCGTAAACCATCTCTGCGAGCTCAACAACAGAGTCGAAAGTAGCAGGTTTACTTGTCTTGACCAAAGTGCGGGTGTTCTGTGGTAGTCCTCTTATATAACACTTGATCCTTTTGGCTTCAGTATTCACCATGTCAGGCATCAACCTAGGCATGCGGTTGAATTCAGTAGTGTACTCACGGCGCGTCATCTTCTTCGTCTTCAAATTTAAAAACTTCATCTCAGCCCTTTCAACCTCAGCATCAGCACAAAACCGCTTCATAACCAACTCCTTCAGGTCATCCCACCTCATCGCCTTAATCTCTTCTTGAGTTTTCCGCTGCTCCACAGTCTCCCACCAGTACATAGCCTCTTCACCAAACGACTGACTGGCATAACTCACTGCTTGGTCAGGACGACGCTCGCTAATTTGAATAACCTTGTCCATTGTGGTTATCCATTGGAGAGTAGCGATTGCCTCTCCTAAACCAGTCAGCTTCGGCAGGTCGCAACCTTTGAACAGCTTGTAGTTACACCCACCTCGGCCTCTCTTTCTCTCGTCGACTTTCACAGATTGAACTTCACTCAAGTCACCTCTCTCCTCCTCATCACCCTTCTTGCCACTCTCTTCTACTCTCTCAGCGGTTCTTTCATGGCTTCTAGCGGACCCTTCTAGACGGCAGCAGCTACAGCTTGGGCAATTGTGGCATGAACTTCTCAATCGAGCTGATACCCTTCGTCGTTGCTTGGCCCTTGCAGAGTTTCACTTCTTTCTTCTCCGGAGTTAACAATTGGTTCTACAGAAGGTTCTCGGCAATACGTGGCCTACCACGACGTCTCGTACAACCTCTCTGTCCAGCAACTTTCCTATCTCCAGCCATTCGCATCTATAAGGAAACACAAACGTCGTCACTCAAGGAACTATTTTGTACAAGGATAGTAAGGCTAACAGTTAATAACAGTGGCCAATTGTGATTAGCTAATCATGTTACTTTCCGTGTCCTATACACTTCCCTTTGTGATTCCACTTGTTCTAAGTTCTACTTTTAAACAATTAATCATTCTTTCAACCAATCCACAAATGATCAATAAATCCTATCTCTAACAATTAAGCTAACTTTCTTACATTACACATGAAATTAATCATGTACCTTACCTTTACTTAGCTTACTTGAGTGACAAATGGATTTTTTGAACTGGCATCTTCTTTCTTTTCTTACTTAAGTCTCATTTTCTGTTCGAGTCTAAGCATGTAGGATTCTTATTTCTCTCAAAATTATGCTCTGATACCAACTTGGATGGCCTCGGTCCTGGTGCCCTATTTTGGCGATGGATTTACTCATAAACACAGTTCTAGATATCAGAGTTAACTAAAGCTTTCGCGGAAATAATAAAACTTCAATCATTCGTTAAAAAACATTCAAACTTGTCTTTAACACATAACGTAAAATAGTTTATTAAAACTTCAAGACAAATCTTTGCTGGATGCCAGTCCCTTCAAATCATGCCATGTGTCTGTCTCTCAAGCCAACTTCTTCAATCTATTTACATGCGTGCATACTAATAGTCAGGTACGCTGAGTGAGTTCTAGTTAAAACATGCAACATACAATGCATTCACATACTTACTTATACATATCCGAAGATACATTCACTTACTTAAACTGTTCCTTTTTCTTTCGTACATACATAAGCATATACCTTCAATCTTACTTTCACTCTTTCTTTCTTTCATACTTTCATAATTTTCTTACTTTACATACATACTTATACGTTTTAAAAAGCCTTTCACCCTGTAACCTCACAGATATTATTAGGGTATGTCACCCTTAAAGAGCCTTTCGCCCTATAACCTCACAGATATAAGTTGGGTCTACCACCCTCCTTCACAGATATTTTTAGGATTTGCCACCCTCTCACCGTCAATTCATACATACCTTCCTTTTCGTTTATATATATATATATATATATACACATTCATACATACTCTTTATATTTTCTACATCATTCATATCTCATACATAAATCATTTTTAGCATACACTTACCACTTAAGGTAAGTGTATTAACTAATCACATCGAGTATGCACATAGCGCCAAAATCAAAGCAATAAAGTGGGGCTAGAAACTCACCTGGATCCTGTTTCTTTTTGAGTTTATAGTAATGCCTCTCTTTAACTGGGGCGCGGCTAACTGTATAAGAATTACAAGTATCAATTAACTATAACTACCCATACTGTATATCTAGTTCAATATAACCCTCACCAAACGGGGGTCCGGGGGCAGCGCCCCTGGCAGTGAGGTTCTAGGGGCAGCAGCCCCTAGCGGGGTCCAAGGGGCAGATCACCTGACTGGGGTTAAGCCTTAAAAATTTTATTTTCATTAACATTCCTTTACTAAAAGTTCATCAGAAAAATTCTAAGTCTGGATTGATCTAATCGAATTCTCAGTTCTAATCGAATGACCATTTCTAATCGAATCAGCCTTCTATTCGAATGGCAGATTCTATTCGAATGGACCTTCTATTCGAATGGTAGATTCTATTCGAATGGACCTTCTATTCCAATGGCAGATTATATTCGAATGGACCTCCTATGCCAATGGTAGATTATATTCAAATGGACCTTCTATTCGAATGGCAGATTCTTATTCGAATGTCAGATTCTTTTTCGAACGAACCCTTTGTTCGATTTAAACATTCTATTCGAATAGACCCTTTGTTCGATTCGAATGGTATCTGCTCATTTTAACTTCTTTCATCTCTTTTCTAATCGAATGCTTTTCATTCGAATGCTTACTTTTCATTCGAATATACCCACTGTTGGGTATTAAAACCTTTATCATCATTATTACCTCATATATTAACACCCGTTCTCATTTTTCAGTGTTGTATCATCTCACAAACTTTTTCCTTTCTATCTTAGACCAAGATCTAGCTTACTTATCAATAAAGTTTACACCTTTATTGATTTCAAACTTGTTTAAGCTAGATCTAGGGTTATTATATGAACCCTAGATTCACTTTAAACATCAAGTTTATATTTTTATGGCATAAAAATACCCGATTTACCTTAGTACCAAGTCTTTGGACAAACCGTTCTTTAAAACACAATCTTTATACATAAAACGTACCTTTTGACGTATGTTAAGTTACGGGTTAGCTTCTTGTATAGCTACGGACTTGTTCTTGCTTGATAGCTAAATATATACATAAATCTAAGCTTGGTTCTTGGATTTTGAATCTTGGCCGTAAGGTTGAGAGAGTTTGTGTGTGTTTTTGAGTGTGTCATGGAGGCTAGAAGATAAGAATGAGGGTTTTAGGGAGGTTTAAGGGGTTTATATACCCTTAAGCCCATAGACCTAAGGCCCATCACCATCCCTTATTCCATCTTTCTTTGTCCAAGCCCACACTTTATTATTTTATTTAACTTAATTTAATATAAACACACCCTTAAGTAAACGAAACTTCGTTTATTTATTATTATCAAAAGTAGGATGTTACAGAGATCGAAAAACGATTGCTAGAAACTAAACACGACACAAAATCGTGTTCCCTGATTGCTGTGCAACGGAACAGGAACAACAACGTCGAGCTAACTGTTTTGACGACTGGTCTTGCTTTTAATCGAAGACAGATGGGGTCGGGACTTTAGTGTTGGTCAGCTACTTAAAGTGCTCTCCAAGAATGAGATCCAATTAATTCGTTTACTTTTGTTATCGAGATTATTATTCAGTCTCTAACTTATAAACTTTATTAATTGTAAACTCGGGCCTCATGGCTCCAAATGCCACTTTAGACCTGAACCCAATTTTATGTTAAATTAGCAAATAATAAAACATAATATAATATTATTTATAAACTAGTTATAAATAATAATCTTGTCTAACGATATATAATAAATATCTCGTTCTGTTAAATTGTTCGTTAATACTAGTTAAACCATGTTAAGTGGTTTTAATGTTCGTCGTCAACGGTGTAACTCTTACGGGTTATAACTCGGTCGGCCGCGCTAAATTAACCGAATTGTTCCACTATTCCCAACAATCTCCGAACTAGATGACTTTCAACTAATATCCTTAACACAGACAGCCTGCGGCGCTCTATCTACACATAGCTGCCTCCAATAAGTTATGACCCTTTCAAGTCATTAACCAAAATATCTTGGAACATCATGTTGTAAGACAATGAGTTTATGGCAATCGTAGTCATCTATCTTTCCGTATAAGATAACATTTGAACAATGAGACATGGATCAAATTCAATCTCATATGGCGTTCAATTATTTTTGTTCTCGTTATAAAATCAAAGTGGTCCAATCATACACACAGTAAGTTTGGGTGAGGCCTCACACTTCACCAATTTGAATCAACGAGGGAGCCAAGATGTCTAACGGTTACATATCATGTAAGAGTACAAAATCCCATCTTGATTACATATAACTCCCACTGAACTTCAGAATATTACCAACCAACCCCTTTATAGCCGGCAGTTACGCGACAGCGATTGACACTGATCAAAGAATAGCCTTTAGTAAACGAAAGTTCTAATATGTATTTCAGGTCTAAGGATACTAAATGAGTATACCAATATCAAAGCATCTTATGATTATGATCCATGAAGATGATTTGATGCTAGTTGCATCCAACGTCATTCATAAAGAGGTCTATGAGTTTGGAAGCCAACTCCTTGAGTCCAAAGTCAGAATAGTCTGAATTCAGAATCGTTCCCATGAGTCTGACCGAATACGGATAATTTAGAATACAATATTCATGGATTAAACTTATTAAAATGAACACAATTATAATATTCAACGTTTGCATTTAACCATTAAATCAAAAGTGAACTCAAAAGTATAACTGTTTAAATGTTCATACATCCAAATATTAAATCAAAACAAATGACTAGCTAATCTAAGACCGATAGCATCCTTGTGTTGGTCATGATTGTCCTCAGTCATCGTCTTATTGAACGGGTATGCTAGGTTTTAATATGTTTCTTCTTTGCTTATTATGATGTCTCCTCGTTCCAGTATTTCCCGTATAAGGTGGAACTTCCTTAGAATGTGCTTGGCTTTGTGATGAGATATGGGCTCTTTGGCCTAAGCAATAGCACCCGTGTTATTACAGAACACCTCGATAAGTTAATGAATACTCGGAACCACATCGAGGTCAGTGATGACTTCTTCATCCAAGCAGCATCCTCGCAACAATCTGATGCAGCTATGTATTCAGATTCGGTGGTAGAATCTGCCACCACACTCTGCTTGGAGCTTTTCCAGCAAATAGCTCCTCCATTGAGAGTGAATACAAACCCAGATTGTGAGCGAGAATCATCTCGGTCAGTCTGGAAGCTAGCATCAGTGTAACACCTTACGGTGAGCTCTTCTTCCACTCCTCCAAACAGTAAGAACATATCCTTGGTCCTTTTCAGGTACCTTAGAAATTCTTTACTACAGTCTAATGGGCAACGCCAGGACTTTGCTGAAAATGGCTAGTCATGCTTAAAGCATACAAGATGTCAGGTCTAGTGCATAATATAGTGTACATGATGGAACCAATAACTTAACCATATGGAATTGCTTGCGTGTGCTTTGTTTCAATGCCCATTTCCAGAGATTGGGATTTGTTCAACACGGTTCCTTTAGCAAGAGGAACAGCTCCATTAATGGAGTTATCCATTGAGAAGCGTGCCATGACTTTGTCTATGTATGTACTTTGACTTAGCCCAAGAAGCCACTTAGACCTATCTCGGTAGATCTTGATTCCCATAATATAAGCAGCTTCACCAAGATCTTTCATTCCGAAACAAGATCCCAACCAGTTCTTAACTTCATTAAGCATAATAATGTTGTTTCCAATGATCAGTATATCATCAACATACAGGATTAGGAATGATATAGTGCTCCCACTAGCCTTTCTGTAAACACAAGGCTCAACTTCATTTTATATAAAACCAAACTCTTTGATTTTCTCATCAAAATGTAGATTCCAGCTGCGAGATGCTTGCTTGAGTCCATAAATGGACTTATTTAGTTTGCACACCCTATTAGGATATTTAGGATCGATAAAACCTTCAGGCTGAACCATATAAACATCATCAGAAAGGTGTCCATAAAGAAAAGTGGTTTTGGCATCCATCTATGTAACACCCCGACAAAAGCAGAAATGCCTGAGTGTGACTTACAGATTGCTCAAAACACATGTGATACTATTAAGTGACAATATTACCATTAATTGATTTAAACAACAAGTACATAGGTTTGGATTTAACATCCCGTTTTCTCGGTTCGGTTAATAAAATAGTAGTACTAATTATTATGAGTTGGGCTTGTGTTAGGGTTAGGTGACTATGGGTAATGGACTTGGGTTAATAAGGAAGAGAGACCACGCGCTTAAGCTCATGACCCATGATATAAATACCATAATTTACCATTAATTCATTATTTCTCATCCATTCCATACACCACCCAAAACACACATTTAAGCTCTCTCTCTCTCATATTTCTCTTCTCTCTAGCCGAAATAACCAAGAAAACCCAAGCATCGATCCGAGGTAACAATGTTATGATATTATATGTATCCAAACCCGCTAAATCTAGTCGCGAAACGACGAGCCGACACCCTAAACCATTAAAGTCACGAGATCCTGATGGAATTGGGTATAAACTGATCAAAAGATGAGCTTAGGGGTCACCCTAGCTCAGATTTGGATCGAACGGGATGAAAAACGTGAAAGACCGTGGAAAACAAGTGAGATCTCGCTTTTCAGGCGAGATCCCGGTTTTCCGGCGATGATGGCGCCGAAAAAAGGTGTACAAGGTTAAAGGGAATGTTAGAAGATATTCTGGCATTCTCTGACCTAACCCTAATTCGTTAGGGAAGAAAAACGAATTAGCTGCAGTTCATTATGCCCATTCATTAAGGAAAAATAACGAATTAGCAGCAAATCGTTATGCCCATTCGCTAAGGAAAAGTAACGAAAGAACCTTAATTCGTTATGCCCATTCGTTAAGGAGAAATAACGAATGAGCAGCCATTCGTTATGCCAATTCGTTACAATAGAGAAATGACGAAGGAGTCTCCTTCGTTAACGAACTGAATAACGAATTAGAGTTTTAAAGAATGACAGAAAGGTCCCTGGACTTAGAAAAGAATGATTTAATAACATAATAGCCCTTGGACTTTATTAATTGATTAAAGATACCTTAAAGTATTAACGAGTTAACAATAAAATATTATTATAGATTTCTAATAGAAATTATGTTAAGACAGTTAATAAAAATATTATTATAGCTCGACCCCAGCAAGGGGCTTTACCCCTTGAACCCTGCTAGGGGTTGCCGCCTCTAGAACCCCGCTGCCAGGGGCGCTGCCCCCGACCCCCGTTCATTGAGGGTTATAATTAAACAATAAACACGATATAGGTAGCAATAGTTAATTGATATGTGTAATTTATAACAGTTAGTCATGCACAACTAAATAAAGGAATAACCATTAACGGTGAACGTAACCGAGTTCTGGTGGGTTTCTAGCCCACTTCCTTGTTATGTTTTCAGGGCTGTGTGCATACTTCATGTGAATGTTAATACACTTACCATATGTTATAAGGGTTGATGTGTAGTATGTATGAATGTTATGAATGAATGCTTGTCGATTCGTGAACAATCTTCGGATATTGCACGTAGCTATAGGGGAAGTGATGAATAGTATGCTTAATATGAAATATATATATATGTATAGAAGTATGTAATGAAATGAGTATGTACAAAAGTATGATAATATAAAGAAAGGTATGTATGACTATTTATCAAATGAAAGGTATGGTTAAAAAGAGGGAACAGACCCTTATTATATCTGCGAATGTATGGAACAGACCCTAATAATATTTACGAATGTAGGGAACATACCCTAATATAAAAAATTGCGAATGCTATAGGGCGGAATGCTCTTTAAAACCTATATGTATGAATGAAAGTATGTATGTAAGCATGAAAGAAATAATGAAAGTACGTATGTATGTAAGTATGTAAGAAAAGATGAAGGTATGTATCTTCGGATGCATATGTAAGTATGTGAATGTATTGTATGTCGTCTGATTAACTAGAACTCACTCAGCATAGTTGACTTTTAGTATGCACGCAGGTTAATCGACTGAGACAGCTGGCTTGAGGGAGACACATGGCAGGATTTGAAGAGACTGGCATTTTAAGATTTGCCGTGATGTTTTGATATTATAATTTATGTTATGTTTTAAAAGACAAGTTATGAATGTTTTGTAATGAATGTTGAAGTTTTATTTATTTGGAGAAAGTTTAATTAGCTCTAATAGTTAGAACTGTGTTTATGAGTAAATTCAATGCCAAAGTAGGGCATCGGGATCTGGGCCTTACATTGGAAGTAAGAGAAATACAAAGAAATACACATTTAAGCAATTTGTCAATTTAAGTTGAATATCCTGAGTACTAATGTCTTTGTCACGGCCGCATCCTCTAAATGAGGTACTTGTAGCATATATATAAAATAATGTCAACTAAATGAATAGTTGGTGAGTTCACTCAAGTTTTGATATACGTATATATAAAAGTCTACAATTCCATGAACAAGTGTAAATGATCAAGTAAGATCCTTTCCAGTTGGGATTGTGCACCAACGTACTCGGTTAATAGCGCAAGTAAGTATCTTTTCCGTTGATAACAACCAACATACTCAGATCGGGGGTCCCTATTTCACTATAACATCGAGGTCCTAAGTGCATAGGGGGCGTATGATCATACTTATTGAGGAAACCATGAGCAAGTAATCTTTGGGCACGTAACAAGTAAACACACAAGACCATTTAACGAATTGTATTTTGTAAATAATGAATAAACGAAATTATAATTTGAGTAGGATATATATGCTACCCCCAAAAGTAGTAAAGGTGTAAAAGGGGGGGGGGGTGAGAAACTCACCTTGAAGTTGAAGAAAAGGTTGAAATAAAACTGAAAGTGCGTAAATGAAACCGAAGCAATTGAATGTCACGAACTAGAATTAAAAGTACAAAACTAGTTATTACTAACGACTTAAAAAGTAAATAGATCAGGTTGTCGGGAATTAGAAGTGTTAAATGTATATTTTATTATGGAGTCGAATTTTAACGAATTTATTAATAAATTATTAATTTAATATTAGTTTACATTACGAGATTAATATCAAGTTTGAATATTATAAAGGTTACGGAAATATTGGTGTTAATGATATATTTTATTTTGAAGACGAAAGTGTTAATGAATTATAAAGTTTAACGAACGAAAAATAATATATTTAAACGAATTTAAAACGAATTTGTCAAGTTTTAGAGATTGGTTTTTAGGTGACAAATCATAGATATGGTTTAGAAACTAATTTTATTTAACTTAATATAATTTTATTTGATTTATATATTTTTTATAAATTTTATTTGGTTTATTATATAATAGAAAATGTCTAAAAAGAAAATAAAAACAAAAAAACGGCCAGATTCGGGTTCAAACTCGGGTCCTTCTGCCCACACTCACATGAACTAACCACTAGACCAGATGGTTTGTTTGTTAATAGATCAGAACAGAAAGTTTATAAATTATAACCTAAGTTCATCATCTTCCTCATACAAACCATATGATTCACATCTTTGAATTGAATCCATGTTTGCTGAAATCGATTTAGGGGATTCGTTATGCGGCTAAAAACAATCATAATTCATATTTTAATTACCTGGAGATATTTTGGGTTGATGGTGAACGGTGGGTGGCCGAAACCAATTATGATGGACAATTACGGGATAACGTGAGCTATTTTGGATTAGTTTGATGATAGGGACGAGTTTAGTTGAGGTTAAGGGTCTAAATTATGCTCTCAACTGAAGCGTTTGAGGCTATTTGATAGTTATTGTAATTTTAATTATTATCCGGTGGTTATACGTTTTACATTGAAGCGATTAGGTTACTAATACGAGATGTTAGTCTTGATTTAGGGTTGTAGTTAGTGGAGAAGTAAGTTATACGAATTAATTTGGATTAAAAAGGTTTTTGATTGTGATTTGGTGCTTCGCCGGAGTTTATTGGGTTGCCTGTTTCGGTGTGCCGGAAAAAAGGGTAGAGGGAGGGATGAGGGTTGGGTATTTTTTTTATTATATTTTATTTTGAATTTGATTAACATATTTGCCCCTCTCAACTTTCATATTTCTTTTAAGTAGAATTTAAAGTATATTTACATAATAAACCTTGAACTTTAGAATATATTAGCAATGGAAATAAAAGTTCAATAAGTTTGGTTTATTTTCGTATTATACTTTATAGTACATGACTCGTTTAAGTAAATATGTTAGACCTTGAAGTTTCGTTATTGTATCACACGAAATGAAAAAAGAACGAATATTGACTATTTAAAGTCGTACTTGTTATTAAATAAATGAACGATTATATATATATATATATATATATATATATATATATATATATATATATATAATATACGAATGATATGAATACATCGAAACATCAAATCAAGTCGGTTAACGAACATAATGCAAATACGTATGACAAAACTAGAAATATACGTTTATATTTATACATATCTTTATAAATTAAAAACCGAAAATTTTAAAACGGGTTAGATTTTCGGGTTTGAAAACTAAAGAATGTTACAGGACTTACAACTTTTGGAAATAAAAATAAAAATAAAAATTTTAAAAGAGAACTAATATACGGATTTGTTAAAAATTTTAACAATTTTATACATATATAATTAAAATAAAATAACGTTGATCTTTGAATGACCCGATAGAATGCCACAAATAGAAAATATGGCAAGGACACTTAAATATGGGATATACCATCGGCGTATCCGCCATGCCCTTATTATATTGTATTTGTCACGTTCCCCAAAATCATTCCAAGTTCCGAGTTATTTCACACAACCGAACTTATTATATTTTCCATACGAGGACTTTAATAATTACGTATCTACTCATAATTACCTCTATCGACGGATGGTCCATATATCTTGTTCTATTTTGTGGTTTTAAGACATAGACAGTATATAAATAAATAAAATCCTCATATACAACGTTGAAAATAAAAAATAATGAATTAAAAGGGTAAAAACATTACAAAACACATTGATAGACCATTCAGGCCAAGGACAACGCGAAAACACTAATTCAAGTAAATAAAATCATCGTGTCTAAACCAAGTAAACGATGTTAAAAATGAAATAAACGAGGTAATGAAGTTAAAAAATGAAACATTTAGAATTATGAACATCGTAACATGTAATTGAAATAATGGGGTCGAGAATAACGTGGTAAGTAAACGTAGCATTTAACCAACGAAATATGAACATGTGAATTGATAACGCATTGGGTTCGAGAATAGCTTAAATAAACGAAAATTTTAAGTATCAAAATATCATGATGTTTAACAAATGGAAATCTCCGAATGAATTGCAGCGCAATTAACGTTAACATTGAGATGAAATAAAGTGAACATTACAACATATAAACTAATAACTTGAAATAAAACTATTAAACGAAATTCTATTATCACAATATTAAAATCCATTAAGTTTGTGAAAAAAAGTTCCAATAGCAACCTTAAGTTTATCAAAGTAAGTAGTTGAAACAACGAAATTAAAATAAATCGTTGGTCTGAGATCAAAAATAACGAATTGTTTCAAATAAAAACTTTGAGTGGAAAGAGAACAAAAATTACAAAAGCAATTCGTGTAAAATAAACATAACATAAACTCAGCATGTATATGGGACACAGTTCCGGTTCAAAGTAAACAGATTTTTTTACAGAGAGTCGGTCACAGATATTCAAATGTAGAAATAAAATGAAAATACGGTTTCTATTAGGTAGCTTACACATTCATGTTCATAATCCCAATTTCGACTTAACAGTTACTTTAATGGAAAATTGGTCATAGACCACGGGATTTGAAATAACAAACGTAAACCAATTTAATAAAGCGAATAAGAATGATGTACGAATTTCAGTTTCATTAAAATATAAACGAATATGGATCAAAGATCAATGAACAATCGAAATAAACTTCGTAACAATATAAGAAGTGGAGAAAATAAAGAAAAGTAAATGTAGCTTGCGACGTTTGTCTTCTCAAGTGTCTGTTTGTTTGTGGTATGAAAGTTGACTGGGGAGGTGGTGCCATGATTCCTTAACCGAAACTCGTTGACGTTAACGAAGGGGAAAGAAAGGAAGGGATAATTTTAGTTTACGAAAATCGATTGTAAATCGTGATATTTTTATATCTCATGGTGAAATAAGATTTATTCTATTTTATTTAGATAAAACATTTTTAGCTGCTTGCGGTGCGCACATATGATGTATATATGTGTGAACCCTCGGGTGGGCAAAAGTGAAATTGCACTAATTTTGACGTTATTTTACTAATCTCGTGAAAATAACGTTAAAAGTGACGGACGGTTAATCAGGCATCATGTAGTGGCGTTGATAGCCGAAAGACAAGGGTACATGCACCGATCAGCCGGTGTCCCGATGATTGAGTGCTATGTGCCTTATGTCCATGGCTTGATGCAAAACTACTATCGAGCCGGGGGTCTCACCGAAAGCAGCCTCTCTATCCTTATGGGGTAGAGGTAAGGCTGTCTACATCTTACCCTCCTCAGACCCTACTATAGCTTTGCTAATGGTGGGATATACTGAGTACGATGATGATGATGATGATGATGATGATGATGATGATGATGATTTTTAGCTATTGCTAAGACTTGCAAAAAAACATATGTTTCCTTTTGACCAACAACCTAGGAAATATGATTGTCAGATTTCCCGACTTGTTGATTGAAAAATGACCTTAAAGGGCTTAAGACTTGTTTGAAACAAAAAGTTTACTATAAATATATTGTTTGAAAGAATAACTATATTATAAATAGTGGTAATGATAGTACTAGGGATAATAATAATAATAATAACAACAAAAACTTGAAAATACGGTCATCATAGTCAATACCCTGAATTTGAGTGAAACCTTTCATGACTAGCCGTGCTTTATAGGTTTGTATATATCCATGCATGTCGATTTTTCTTTTGAAAATCCATTTGCTCCCTACTGCCTGAATTTCGGGGGGTAGCTCAACCTAGTTCCAGACTTGATTGTCATGCATCGATTGCATCTCGGCGTTCATGGCATCTTGCCATTTCTCATTTCCGGATCTAAGACATCAGATTTGTAGTTAGTATGTTCGTCATTTGACTCAGCTACTAATAGGAATTCGGGACCATCTAGATGCCATAGGTATTTAGAATTTGGTACGTGAGTCCTACTACTTCTGTGAACGCTCGTGTTTATGTCTGATGTATTAGCAACAATATCTTGTTGACCAGACGCTCCAACTTCCTCAGTGGTTGTTTGTGGTTCCTGAATTTCTTCAAGATCGACCATATTATTTCCAGTTCCTCGATAAAGAATTTCATTCTCGAGGAAGTGGTCCTTCCTTTTGATAGAAATCAAATTTGTGTCAGGGTGGAAGAAATAATATCCTCTTTGGTTATAGTATCCGACAAGAACAACTTTTACGCCACGAGGATCGAGTTTGTCATCAGAATCACCGGTGACATATGCATCGCATCCCCATACTCTAAGGAAAGACAAATTGGGTTTACGCACATACCATATCTCATATGGGGTTTTGTTTACCTTTTTAGTTGGAGCCAGATTAATAATGTGGGCGGCGGTCATAAGGGCAAAGCTCCAAAAGGAGTGAGGCAAGTTAGTTCTACACACCATCGATCGGACCATGTTTAACAATGTTCGATTTCACCTCCCGCTCAAGCCATTATGTTGGGGTGCGCCGAGTGGAGCGAGCTGTGAAACAATTCCATGCTCTTTTAGATGATTGATGAACTCTAAGCTGAAATACTCTCCACCTCGACCTGATTGAAGCATTTTAATTGTTTTTTCAAGTTGGTTTCTACTTCGTTTTGAAACTCTTTTAACATTTCAAAAGTTTCATGCTTGTGTTTCATAAAATACACATAAGCATATCGACTATTAAAAATCGTCAATAAACGAAACGAAGTATCTTCCAAGGTTTATAGACATGGTTCAGAAAGGGTCGCACACATCAGTATGTATGAGTCCTAACAAATCTTTTGCTCGTTCACTTTTATGAGTGAAGGAGTCAATGGCGAGTTTGCTACCTAAGCAAGACTCACAGTCGTTAAAAGAATCTGGTCATGTGGATTCAAGTATCC
Organism: Bidens hawaiensis; assembly: GCF_021521415.1. Taxonomy (NCBI): domain Eukaryota; kingdom Viridiplantae; phylum Streptophyta; class Magnoliopsida; order Asterales; family Asteraceae; genus Bidens; species Bidens hawaiensis. The sequence goes on along the minus strand of NW_027491120.1, from coordinate 1,088,949 downwards.
TTTCGGATTGGAGTCTCTTAACTCGTTCCTTACTTATGTGACCAAGTTGGCAATGCCATATAAATGTATCATTGATGCTAGATATGATACATTTAGAAAGATCGATTATATACGTTATTCTCTGTTTGAACATTAATCTCATAAATATCGTTTCGAGGTTTAGCCTCAAAATAAAAGACATCATTCAAGTAAGCAGAAATAGCAATACCATTAAAAGCGTACTGAAATCCTTGTTCAAAAAGTAAAGAAATTGAAATAATGTTTCTGGTCAAACCAGGTGCAAACAAACAGTTATTTAAAGTAACTACAAGGCCAGATGGAGACGAAAAACGATATGTGTCAGTTGTAAGAACTGGGACTCTCTTCCCATCACCAACGATGAGCTCCATGTCGCCTTGTTTCAGCTTCTTCCAGTTTTCAAATTCCTGCAAGGCATTAATGATGTGGTAACAACATCCGGTTTTAAATACCCATGTTTTGCTAGAAACAATGATTAGTTCAATAACGTAAATATAACTACCTTTAAAGGTGCCTTCACCATTGGCCCTCTTCTTTGCCAGCTCGGCTAGATGCTCGGGGCAGTTATGCATCCAGTGCCCCATCTTGTTGCATTTGTAGCATTGGCGCTCTTCTAGAGGCGGCGTTGGTACCTTTGCAACACCGTTGTATTTATAAGAAATTATAAGGTAAATTTTCAAACGGTTGCACCTCCAGGTATAACCTGGTTCAACCAGTTGTACCATTTTTTAGCCTAATCTGATACAAATAAGATACCGTTTTTTAAAACATTAGATGAATGAAAAGGATCCAAGTAAAGACCTTATTTATGGCAAGCCTAATTATGAGTCAAAGACCAAAGTGTCTCCGCCCATGTAAATTGGTTAGGAGTGCTTCTAAATTCGAATTCAATAAACTGGACAAACTCAGGCTTATTCTAATGGGCTCCTGGATGTCCAATGAGTCCCAATCAACTATGTTTTGATGTGTGTATTGTGTAGGTTACAACGTTTGAGTAGCAACATCGTTATACTTTTTGTTTTGGTGTTTTTATCCTCGTTGATTTTTATTTGAATTATATTCGAACACTTTTTACCAATTTCTTTATTTGTGTCGACAATAAAACTTATTTACAATAATACGTTATATAAAAAAATTTAGTGCCTGAAAACCTAGTAATGTTAAGTGTTCCTGTTGACTTATACACTTTTGAAGTAACATTTTAATTTAGCATAAATTCACACACTTTCTAATTTTACTATTAAATCTATAGATTTAGATCAATCAAAAGATTTGAACCCTCATTTGGAGAGAAACACCTCAAGCCAACAACGCCTTGGTGCCACAATTCTAACGACAATTTGGTTTATATAAATAACAATTAGTTAGCCAAATTGATATGGTATTATTAAACTCAATTGCCATTTGTTTCCTTGCAAGATGGGAAGACAATACATGTGATGTTGGCAATTGTCTAACCAAGATGAGGTCATGAGGTTATAGACTTAATAGTAACTCTTAGTGGCTACAAGTTATGAACTTCACATGCGAAGGTAGTACTTTGTCCCATGCGTATAAACTATAAATGATGTCTTAGAAGAAATTTATTTTGGTGTAAGCAATCACGTGATTTGGAAGACAAGCGTCCGAAATAAATGGTCATACCTCTTATTTATACTATATATGATCCAACATTTAAGGAAAATTAAAACGCTTGGATTAAGGAATTTACAAGTAACAAGTCATACAAAGTAAAACTTTAAACAAGGACAAATAGGTCATCATAACATCACAACTCATGTGTTTTTTAATTTGTTTTAAAATAGTTACACTTTTTCCATCTCAATTATAATCACCTTTCGTAAATTTATTGTATAGTTAAAATTATTACCATTTACCTTAACCCATATTTTACTTATATTTTCAGTTTTAACCCAACTTCCTCCATTAATTTTAAACGATAATAACTTTTTAATATATTAATATATATATATATATATATATATATATATATATATATATATATATATATATATATATTAAATTGTACAATAAAAACAAGCATATTTTATTCTTTAATTTGAGTATGGTATTATTATAGTATTTTTCAGTTAAAAAATAATATTTTGCGTAAGGGTGTTTGCGGTTTAGTTTTAATGCTTTTCAAGTTAAACCATAAACTAGACTATGAGTAACATTTTTTTGTTGTCGAAAACCGAAACCAAAACATTGAAAATTGAAAACGACTAGGCAAAAGTTAAAGAAAAAAATCAACCATGAGAATCGGATAGAATGTTTTTTTATGGTATCAACCACACAATAAACACCCATAAACTTGATACGTGATTACAAAGTCTATATTTCTCGCTACATTGCGCGGACACTTGTCAAGTATTAATCTTATATACCAAATGATTACTTAAATAATTTCACATACACACACACACACACACACACATAAACGAAACCATAAAATCCTAAGTGCCGCGATGTGGTCTCTCCCTTATTTTTTGGAGTCATCAGATTTGTTTGATTTTTAAATGAAGATTTCTCATGAATTTACACGAATTCACGGGTATGAGTCATACCAAGTCAAGATATTCCATAAACGGGTTATAACATCGCATTAAATTAAAATATATTATCACCAAATTATTGATGTGAAAATCCTATAAAAAAGGATATACTAAAAATTATTATATGATTTAAAAAAAAAGATATTTATAATTAAGAAACAATTTTATAGTAAAAAAACTAAGCGGGTCTTGGGTCTTACCAAACCCAGATAACTTTTTAACCGAGTTATAACATTTTAGTTATTTGTGAAACCCTTTAATTATTAAACTCTAAAAGTCTGTTTGGTATGAGATAATGGAATGAATGAATGAATGGAATGAACGTGGTAATTGAATGGGCAAGTGAACGGAATGAATTATTTTTATTCCATTATCATGTTTGGTTATCATATTGGAATGAAATGATTCTTTACTTTTTTTTATTAATATTATAATTATTCACCAATGATAATAATTATTATCATTAGTAAGTATTATTATTAGTAAATAATACTAATAAACATACTCGTAAAAACATTGAATAATAATAATTAATAATATTATTATTCATAATAACTAGTTTTTAAGACTCATTCCTTACAACGAGATTATTTAACCAAATAAACATACTCGTAAAAACGTTGAATCACACATATACGTTGTGAAATGTTAACTTCTTAAAATTTAAATATAATAGTAATTCTAATATAATAATAGTTATATTATAATATGCCAACTAATAATAATATATTATTATAATAATATTGATAATATACAATAACTATAATATAAATAAATAATTATAATATAATATTGATAATAAAAATAATAGAGATTATTAATATTATTATTATAATTATTAATATTATTATTGGTTCATTCCATTCTTTGAAGGATTGAAAAAAAAACACCCTTTCTTAAAGGAATGAAAATCCTATAATTGGAAGGAGTTTCATTCCTTAAGGAATAACCCATTTCGTTGACACAGGACAACCAAACATGCTTTAATTCATTCCCTTGAAATGATTAGGGCTATCACTTTTACCCGAAACCAAAAACCCAACCCGAAAACCCGTACCCGAACCCGAACTAACCCGACTCGAAGAATCCGAACCCGAGAAAAGACTAACCTGAACCCGAACCCGAACTGAAGTAATTCGGGTTGATTCTCGGGTTTGATTTATAGGATTTGGGTCAACTCGAAAAACCCGAATAAACTCTTAGTTTTGAAATTGAATATATTTTTATGTATAATAGTCTAAGTCTTAGTCACTAAAACTATCAGAATCTAGCTCTAATCAACTGTTGTCATTCTATCAGTTATGGATCGATTTCTTATTATTAAATTTTGTTTATTACTAATAGCAACCGTAGTCGAACAACCAAATCACGCCCAATTGAATAAGATTATGGTACAAGTTAGTTTTACTCTTCTTTTGAATTGTTTTATCAAGTTAGATGAGTTTATTATTTGATTTTCTGTGTTATAAGCAAAGAAGAATATGTTGTTTTAATTTTAGCATTGTAGTTTATAAAATAAAATTCGGTCTTGTGTTTTTTTTCTAGGATACTTGAAACCCGATTAACCTAACTCGAAAAAACCCGAACCCGAATTACCCGAACCTGAAAAACCCGTGAGAGATTTGGGTTGGGTTTCGGGTCAAGATTTAAAACTTTGAAACCCAAATAACCCGACCTGTCACACCCTCAAATTTCGACTAACGGAGTTTTACTGTGAGGTGTGTGACATACCAGGATCTAGCTCATTCGTTATACAAAACAACCAAATTAAAATATTAAAAACAATTATTTAAGTCTCATTCAAATATGAGAAAACAAAATCCAAACCAAACAATTTAAAAGTGTTGCGGAATCGTAAAGGAAAATGGTTGAAAATAGTAATCACATGCTTAAACATGCACAACCCATCAACTGTAAAACAATCTGAAATACAAGTTCATGCAATAATGAAAACTCCAAGCAAGCGTGTTGCGTGCTCCCTAGCACTGCCTAGCGACCTGGGCAAGTATCAATACTCAAGTGTCAACACATGGTTGGTGAGTTCATAAGTTATAACAGAGAGAATGATAAATGTAATACGTATAAGTTGATTTCGCACATTTCAAAATATATCAGGGTAGCTAACCCATTTACAAGTTACTATACGGTTGAACCGAAGCTGACTGTATGTATGCCTTCTTACCAGGTCTATCACCAACACTGGCGTATAAAAGTTAGGTAAATATAACACTCGTTTTACGACATCACAGCCGTGCTAGCACGACTAGCCCGAGTGGGGGTTGTCAAACCCAATAATACTACTCAATATAACCCCGCGATCCCATCCTATCGGTTCAAAGTAATGTAAGGACTTTAAGTGATTAAAGGCACCTAGTATAAACTTGTGACATATAAGAAATTATGAAAAATCTAAAACGATTCGCTGTGTTTTCCTCCAGAAAAACCTATATATAAGTAAGTTTCTGTTTTCTCCCCGAGAACATGTATCAGAAAGTAGTTTGTGTTTTCTCCCAGAAAACAAATATAAACAAATGTGTTGTGTTTTCAGTCCAGAAAACCAGTATACAAAAATAGTTTTGTGTTTTTCCTCTTGAAAACAATTAGGAAAAAGGATGAACTCACCTGGTGTCACGCGTAAATTACCTTTCTCAAAACCAAAAGAATGCACTTGACTCGCTAACTATTACCTAGTACAAGTGTTCAAGTGATGAGAGTGTGTTCAACAACACATGAGTTTTAGACTCACACACAAACAAAAACTTGACCCGATAACTAGTGATTACAATCAATGTCAATAGATTTAGGTTGTTCTAGCATGCACCTATGTCACATCAGGAGCAAAGCATCTAGCAATTGTCATATAATTCAAATTCTGATCAAGCAGTTAACAAGACAGATTATAGCGTGTACAAATGAATTTGTTTCACTTAGCAAAGCTTAGAAATAAATTCTACATAATTTTCAATAGTAGTATATATGAATTAGTTTTCTCAAGCAATTTTTATTATATTTTTCCCATGCACACAAAACTCAAAATAATTCAAACATTGCAGATAGATACCAACAGTTCAGTAGATTGCGCAACAAAAAATATTTTCATGGTTCTCTTAAGTCATTTATCCAAATTGTGAAAAGCCAATTTGGTTTTCTTCTAAACTCATAATACTAAATTTCAGAAGTAAAACCAACCAATTTGGTTAGGTAATTAGGTAGTTATGATGTCAGAAAGATAGACCAGAATATAACTCCCCGAATAAGTTTTAACCTATGTTTTTGTAGAATCATAAAAACTATCAAGAACTCGTCCAAAAATTACAAACTATAACCTTTTGAAAACTAGACTCCAAGTAGAACGTCATGAAATCAAGTTTCGATCGAAACTAAGCATTCTTTATCGATTTACATGTAAAACCATAAGCGAGTGAAATTCTGTCCAGAATCTGATCTAACTTAAACCCTAAATAAATCATGTTTCCATCAACCCAAACATTCTAAATCATCAATCCACGATCATACATGTCATATAGCAGGTACACCACAGATATTTTTCGTACCATGCTTCATTTAACATCAGAAGAACACGTAATGAATCAAGAAACCAACGATTAAGAGGTGGTTACTTACAACTAGTGATTACTTCTAAGAAAACATGAACCCTAGCACCTCATATGCACCCCAAGCTTCCCAAACGACCCAAGAGCTGTAGGGTTTCACTCAAAAACGACTGAACTTGTTTATAAGTGATCTAAGGTTTTTTTTTATTATTATTATATAGAAACGTTTATAACTACTGGCCCAATCTGCCCATGCATATCTATTATTAGTATCTATTATTATTATTAGTATTATTGTTGTTATTATTATAACCAAGTATGCACACGTAAACATTTATCAGCTAATCAACTAATACGCATATGTAATCGTTTATAATGTAATTGCTTTTGGGTTCAACATTTAACACCAACGCGTGTGTGACTCGTTACTGACTCGTATAAATGTTATGCATTATGTGTAAGATAACAGAGTTTGGGGTTACTAAAGTTAACGCGAAAATGTGGGGTATCACATCATCCCCATGTTGAAAGAATTTTCGTCTCGAAAATTTATTGTTGTCAAAAAAAAAATCTGGTTGTTACATCATTCCTATGTTGTAAGGATTTTCGTCCCGAAAATCAACTAGTTTCATTAGTATTGGGTTCAGGTATGCTCAAATTAGAGTGGGCAACACCCCTTTAAGAATAATAGATTTTTAATTTTCTCTACTGCAAATAAGTCTTGTAACGAGACTGAAGTCTTGGGATAGAACTGACTAACTACTGGTGAAGGCAAAACCACTCGTCAGCACCGGTATCAAGTAAAAGAGTATGATAGATTTGAAATAGTCGTTCGGAAGAAACTTACCAGAAATTCAACGAAAATTCCTTTAGTTGCGCCCACCAATCATAAAGGCTACTCCCCTAGCACCAATACCATTATTGTTTCCATGTCCATCATCATTGTTGTTGTCGTCGTTGCTCTGGTCTAGTTGAGGATAATCCTTCATAAAGTGATCCTCATTACCACACTGAAAACACTTCTTTGCACCATCAGGTTGTTGTTGCGTCTTTTGTCGGTATTCCTCTAGAAATCGGCTCCTGCAGTCCTTCGCAGCATGTCCTCTTTTGCCACAACGCTCACATTGACTCGTGTGACACACACCATGATGATGGAGGTTGCACTTATTGCACTAAGGCGATTACATTGATATCCGCCTTGACCCTGATTTGTCGTCTGTTGTTGGTTGAAGGTATGGTTGTTGTCAAACTTCTTTAATTGTTGTGGTTGTGGCTGATTAGAGCTTGAACCCTTGTTTTGATTGTTTTCCCACTTGCGCTTGTTATTTGCTGTAGTGGAAACATGTGCGTCCTTCTTCGGTAGTGTAACTTGCTGAATTGCTTGCTTAGTAAGCTTGTGTGCTAACCGGATAGCTTGCTGGATCGTTCCAGGGTTTGAAGAAGTCACCATGCTTTAAATCTGTGGGGCCAAACCATTGAGGTACCTTTCCCCGCGTTTGTAAGCAGGGGTCGCCATGTTAGGACATAAAGTTGCCAGCTCGTGAGAACAATTAGTATAAGCTTCGATCTCCGATCCCTCCATCTTGATATTCCAGTATTCGGTTTCTAGTTTCTGAATTTCATCACGAGGGCAATATTCCTCTCGCAACAAATCTTTAAAGTCATTCCAAGGTGTTGCGTTGGCTACCTCCAGGCCCATCATCTGAACTTGGGTATTCAACCAGGTTAATGCAGCATCTTCTAGGGTGCCAAAAGCAAACTTGACCCAATCAGCTTGAGGACAGTTACACATCGCAAACGCAGACTCTGTCTTTTCAAACCAGCGAAGGAGACTTACAGCACCATTAGCTCCATTGAACACGTGAGGCTTACAGTCCATGAATGCTTAAAAATTAAAAACAGGTGGATTAACTGGGGGACCTCCGGGGTTTGCAGTCTGAAAAGTCGCAAGGGCCTCATTCACTCGGTCGTTGATCAATGCCGTAAGTTGTTCTTGAGTCATGTTTATGCTGCCACGTCCAGCCATGATATCTTTCATTCACAATATACCATAATGAGAAAATATCTAAGATATAATCATCAAATATACATACATTAAGTAAACGAGTGATTACTAAACACGAATTCACAAAATTTGAGTTATCATAATTCTCATTAAATAAATTGTAATCTGATTACAAAGTATTCATGTGAAGTCATCAGAAAGAATTCCTGAGTTTTTTTTGTTTGGGTTAGATCAGTATCTTTAGATAACAGAGTTAAAAGTTATAAGAAATTTGGTTTTAGAAAAGTGTTTACACAACAGAATCCCATCTCACACCAATGCACCTATAGATTCACGATTACGTTCCGGACCGTAATCGTCAATTTATCTTACAATGGGTGTTATGTCTTTCCATTATGCCTTCATGAACAGAGACAGTTAACGTTAATGAGGTAATTCCGAAAGCAGTGGAAGGGGAAACATGTTCTCAATTGGGGTTCCAGGAACACTGACGTAAGATCGCTCCTCGTATACTTCGTAAACCATTTACTAGGGGTAAAATAAGTCTCTCCTGGATTGGGAATGGCGTCAAAGACATAACATGAAGTGAAGCAAGACGCGAAGTAGTAAGTAAAAAGATATCTTATCAGCAAGGGATGGTGACACAGTGTATGTGAATGCTATGTAAGTATGTAATGCGATGCATGAAAACAATGTAATGATGGGTTGACGCCTTTGAAAATTGTTGTTGAGCTTTGAAAAGGTCATAGGCCGGTTAATGGACAACAAACCGAGTTCACTATAACCAATGGATCTGATACCAATCTATCACACCCTCAAATTTTGACTAACGGAGTTTTACCGTGAGGCGTGTGGCATACCAGGATCTAGCTCATTCGTTATACCAAACAACCAAATTAAAATATTCAAAACATTTATTTAAGTCTCATACAAATATGAGAAAACAAAATCCAAACCAAACAATTTAAAAGTGTTGCGGAAGCATAAAGGAAAATGGTTGAAAATAGTAACCACATGCTTAAACATGCACAACCCATCAACTGTATAACAATCTGAAATACAAGTTCACGCAATAATGAAAACTCTAAGCAAGCGTGTTGCGTGCTCCCTAGCACTACCTAGCGACCTGGGCAAGTATCAATACTCAAGTGTCAACACATGGTTGGTGAGTTCATAAGTTATAACAGAGAGAATGATAAATGTAATACGTATAAGTTGATTTCGCACATTTCAAAATATATCAGGGTAGCTAACCGATTTACAAGTTACTAGACGGTTGAACCGAAGCTGACTGTATGTATGCCTTCTTACCAGGTCTATCACCAACACTGGCGTATAAAAGTTAGGTAAATATAACACTCGTTTTACGACATCACAGCCGTGCTAGCACGACTAGCCCGAGTGGGGGTTGTCAAACCCAATAGTACTACTCAATATAACCCCGCGATCCCATCCTATCGGTTCAAAGTAATGTAAGGACTTTAAGTGATTAAAGGCATCTAGTATAAACTTGTGACATATAAGAATTATGAAAAATCTAAAACGAGTCGCTGTGTTTTCCTCCAGAAAAACCTATATATAAGTAAGTTTGTGTTTTCTCCCCGAAAACAAGTATAATCAAATGTGTTGTGTTTTCAGTCCAGTAAACCAGTATACGAAAATAGTTTTGTGTTTTCCCTCTAAAAAAAATTAGGAAAAAGTATGAACTCACCTGGTGTCACGCGTAAATTACCTTTCTCATAACCAAAAGAATGTACTTGACTCGCTAACTATTACCTAGTACAAGTGTTTTAGTGATGAGAGTGTGTTCAACGACACATGACTTTTAGACTCACACACAAACACAAACTTGACCCGATGACTAGTGATTACAATCAATGTCAATAGTTTTAGGTTGTTCTAGCATGCACCTATGTCACATCAGGAGCAAAGCATCTAGCAATTGTCATATAATTCAAATTCTGATCAAGCAGTTAACAAGACAGATTATAGCGTGTACAAATGAATTTGTTTCACTAAGCAAAACTTAGAAATAAATTCTACAGAATTTACCATAGTAGTATATATGAACTAGGTTTCACAAAAAAATTTTATTATACTTTTCCCATGCACACAAAACTCAAAATAATTCTAACATTGCAGATAGATACCAACAGTTCAGCAGATTGCACAACAAAAAATAGTTTCATGGTTCTCTTAAGTCATTTATCCAAATTGTGAAAAGCCAATTGTGTTTTCTTCTAAACTCATAATACTAAATTTCAGAAGTAAAACCAACCAATTTGGTTAGATAATTAGGGAGTTATGATGTCGGAAAGATAGACCAGAATATAACTCCCCGATTCAGTTTTAACCTATGTTTTTGTAAAATCATAAAAACTATCAAGAACTCGTCCAAAAATTACAAACTTACCCTTTTGAAAACTAGACTCCAAGTAGAACGTCATGAAATCAAGTTTGGATCGAAACTAAGCATTCTTTATCGATTTACATGTAAAACCATAAGCGAGTGAAATTCTGTCCAGAATCTGATCTAACATAAACCCTAAATAAATCATGTTTCCATCAACCCTAACATTCTAAATCATCAATCCACAATCATACATGTCATATAGCAGGTACACCACAGATATTTTTCGTACCATGCTTCATTTAACATCAGAAGAACACGTAATGAATCAAGAAACCAACGATTAAGAGGCGGTTACTTGCAACTAGCGATTACTTCCAAGAAAACACGAACCTAGCACCTCATATGCACCCAAAGCTTCCCAAACGACCCAAGAGCTGTAGGGTTTCACTCAAAAACGGCTGATAAGTGATCTAGGTTTTTTTTTATTATTATTTAGAAACGTTTATAATTACTGGCCCAATCTTCCGATGCATATCTATTATTAGTATCTATTATTATTATTATTATCAATATTATCTATATATATTAAAAGTAAAATTTCGGTGCCACAACTTATTTTTAGAAACATTTAGTTTGAGTATTTATTAATTTAGTTTCATGGTTTAAACAACTTTGCTGTTGTAGTGGGTTGGCTATAGTTTGTTTTGGTAACTTCCTTGGGTTTTCTTTGTCCGGGTTCGAACCTCCTTGCTGTTCATGTATATTTCTTTTTCATCTATTGGTGGGTTGTGAGTTATGATCAGACTTTAGGATTTTTTTTAAAGGTTTATTTTAAGTATAGTAATTTGAAGAAAATTATGTTTTAGATTTAGTTTCGGTATCGTAATGAATCTAAGCGATGCAACTAAATACATAACGCCTCGTCGCCGTAACACCCGTGTTTTTTATTTATTTTGGGTACCATAATGAACTTAGCCAATAAGGAAATTAGTTTTTATGTTTACTTCTGATACAATGACGAACCTAACCAATACCGACCGAATGTGTGTCGCCTCGCTGATGCAATGCCCGTGTTTTTTTTATGTTTACTTCTGATACGATAACGAACCTAACCAATACCGACATAATGTGTGTCGACTCGCCGCTGCAACGCCCGTGTTTTGTTTTTTCTTTTTTATATATGATAATTTTTCGAGATTATCTTTTGAGATTAGTTCCAGTATCGTGGCAAACCTATCGATACCGGCCAAATTTCCGCCACTACCCCCGTATTTTGCCAACCGAATAAACATGATTTTACATATATTATTTTTTTTATCATAAGCTATACGGCTTCATCATAAGTTGCGTGTGCTAACACTATTTTGGACGTGTACATATCATTTTTTTATTTAGATGTTGTGACGAACTTCATCGATACCAACCGAATTTGCAACAAGCCTCCGCCGCAACGCGGCGGGTTTTAAATCTAGTTATTATTATTATTATTGTTATTATTATAACCAAGTATCCACACGTAAACATTTATCAGCTAATCAACTAATACACATATTTAATCGTTTATAATGTAATTGCTTTTGGGTTCGACATTTATAACCAACGCGTGTGTGACTCGTTACTGACTCGTGTAAATGTTATGCATTATGTGTAAGATAACAGAGTTTGGGGTTACTAAAGTTAACGTGAAAATGTGGGGTGTCACATCATCCCCTTGTTGAAATAATTTTCGTCTCGAAAATTTATTGTTGTCAAAAAAAAAAATCTGGTTGTCACACGACCACCCAACCCGAAAAACAAACCCGAAGAACAACCCTAGAAATGATTCATTCAATTCCACCTTTTAAATTTCCTTAAAATAAATAAAATTAAACTCAAAAAAGTACATAAATATTAAAAATGAGTAATGTAAAACAGCCACCGTAAAACTGGGATAAAGAACATAGCCAACTTGCCGAATATTAACGTTTAGAATAATTAGTATTTTGATATACTTATTATAGATAATCTGTACAATATATATATATATATATATAAGTGAAACTTTTTAAACCCCTCTTGCATTATTAGTAAATGGATGCTTCTCATGCATTTGACCTGAATTCACGGGTGTGAGTCTTACCAAACCCAAAAAGTCCTTAAACGGTTTATAACATCTCATTAAATAAAAATTTAGTCTCACCAAATTATTTATGTGAAAATCTTATAAAATAGGGATATACTAAAAATTAATATATGATATTTTTAAAATGATATTATTTATAATTAAGAAACAATTTTATAGTAAAAAAAAATAAGCGGGTCTTGGGTCTCACCAAACCTAGATAGTTTTTAAACCGGGTTATAACATCTTATATATTTGTGAAACTTTTATATCATCAAACTCTAAGTATATTATTTACTTTCTTACAATAAATAAAATTAAACATATATATATATATATATATTAATAAAGAATAATGTAAAACAACCCATATAATACGGGAGATAAAAACTAGTATATATATAAATAAATAAATGAATATATATATATAGGGGTGGGATCTAGAGAGAACTCTTCTAAATGAGAGAACTAGAGAACTCTATTATTTCCATTGATTTCACCAAATCAAAATTGAAAAAAAAAAAGAATTTGATAACAAGACCCGTTTTTATTAGGAAATGGGCAATTAAGGAATTACCAAAATAACAAAAACCCGCCCAAAACCATCACTTTCTATCTCTCCCCTCTCTCTCCAGATCTCACGCACATCAATCGATCATCCCAAAACCTAGGGTTTCTTCAAACCAGAAGAACACAATTAAATCCAGCCGATTAAATGCGAAGAACACATAATCGAAGCCGAATAACACTACCAGGTAATCATTCAATAGCCGATTCTCTATTTTTTCGTGATGTATACGTGTAATTGCACATATGTATTACATGATTCATTAGTAGATTACACATAATCGAAGCGAACTTATGATATTACTGTGCGTTTTGGTTGTGAGTCAAACATTATTTTGTGTATACCACTACACAAACGCATTATTCTCTGTTTTTCGTGATTTATATCTCAAAATCGGGTAACAATATGTTGTTAATAGTGCGTATACGTGTGATTGCACATATGTATTACATGATTCATTAGTATATTACACATAATCGAAGAAAACATATGATACTACTGTGCGTTTTGGTTGTGAATCAAACATTATTTTTCTATACCACTACACATACGCATTATACTCTGTTTTTCGTGATTTATATCTCAAAATCGGGTAACAATATGTGGTTAACAGCTCGTATACGTGTAATTGCACATATGTATTACATGATTCATTAGTATATTACACGTAATCGAAGAAAACATATGATATTACTGTGCGTTTTTGGTTGTGAATCAAACATTATTTTGTGTACACCACTACACATACGCATTATACTCTATATTTTGTGATCTATATCTCAAAATCGGGTAACAATATGTTGTTAATAGCTCGTATACGTATGATTGCACATATGTATTACATGATTCATTAGTATATTACAAGTAATCGAAGCAAACATATGATATTACTGTACGTTTTTGGTTGTAAATCAAACATTATTTTGTGTACACCACTACACATACGCATTATACTCTGTTTTTGGGATTTATATCCAAAATCGGGTAACAATTTGTTGTTAATAGCTCGTATACGTGTGATTGCACATATGTATTACATGAATCATTAGTATATTACACGTAATCGAAACAAACATATGATATTATTGTGCGTTTTTTGGTTGTTTCATGAGTCATTAGTAGGTCGAACATTATTTTGCATATACCGTTTCACATACTCATTGTAATCTGTTATATATGTATATATTTTTTTTAACCAAGTAATAAAACGTTGATGAAAATTTACCATTTTTTCGATTGCATATACGCAGCACATAATTACCATGATTGATTGAGCGTTTTATAGATAAGTTTGTAAATATACTTTAATGTTATCTTACATGGTCAAAATGTATATAAATGTGTAGGTGTGACATTATAACATGAATAGAGTAAGGAATTGTATGGTGTTTGTTTAGGTATATGTACATGCAAATATATGAAACTTTTATCACGTTTACTAACACGTGGACATAATTTTTACAGGTATTAACAAAAAAAAGATGAAAATTTTAAAACTTACAAAGAAAGGCAAACGGAAGGCAAATACAAGTACCTATAGTGGATAATGACGAGCAGACGGATCATGGGGTAAAAAAGATAAGAGTCATATATAGCAAAAAAAAAGTAAAACACAGCCGGCTGCAGTTACAGAAACAGGTAAGTTATAACGTTTATTTATTTTTTTCGTTATTTTTAAAAGCATGAGATGGTCTGCTGTATATTTTTTTTTGTTTTTTTTTTATTTTTATATGTTCATTTATTTCTTTTACACCTATAGAAAAATCAAAGAAGTCACGGTCATCAGGGCATAAAAGGAGCAGGACATCGAATCAAGGAATATCGCCGGACGTTGAGGATGCAAGTCTAGGTAAAAAACTCTCAAACGCACACATACTTGTTAACACGTATCATATACATATATGATATTTCATATATTTTACAGTAAAAGTTGTATCAAGATCATCAAAACGTGCATGCGTTTTGAGACGTGGAACACTGGATGTTGACGTATCCAAAAGCAATGAAGGTGACTACATGAGCATTATATGTTGTATTAGACATATGCACTACCAATTTATGTATATAGAGTATTAAATTCGTCTTATACGTTTACGCATATATTACATACGCATTACCGATGTGTCGAACGTTTATGCGTATATGGTGTATTTAACATTAATGCGGACTTCATGTAGTGCGCATATGCATTGCTTACGCATTATTTGTATCGTTATTGTAATACGTATATGCATTACATGATTTAATGTGTATTGTACGTTTACGCGTATAACACGTACGCACTACCGATGTGTTAGACATTTACGCGTATATGTGTGTATTAAATGTTGATGCAAATATCATGTATTGCGTGTGTTCAATGGATATGTATTGTACGCATCGTTATTGCAATACGTATACGCATTACAGTAAGAAATGCACTGCGTACTACTGTTGTATTTCACGTTTAAGCGGATTCATTGTATTACGTGTACGAAAGCGCGTACATATTACGACATGTTAGATGTAGGCCATAATCATGTATGACATGTGTTTAGATATGTATACATATTTGCGTTATTAGTGTATTAAACATACGTGTTACCTGTGTTTTTAACAAGTAGAAAGAAAACTGCCAAGGGAAAGAGAACAGTGGCAAAACAATATGAAGGAGGTGGGTTACGGACTCGCTCGTCACAAAAACAGCTATTTTCATGCATCGAAGGGCTGTCAAGGACACAACGTGACGCCGTTCGAAGCATAGGGTTTGGGAAAATGCTACAATTTAAAGTAAACTATATACCGGCTTGACTCGGGCATTTCATGGTTGATAAGTTCAACGCGACTAATATGGAGATTGATTTGGGTGCCAATAAGCTCAAAATAGATAATGACACAATCCACCAACAACTGGGATACCAAACAGAGGTATAAAGTTATCGTTGACCGAGTGTACCAAGAAGTTTGTAGGAATACAAAAAACTTGGAAAAAGAGGTATCCGGGAACATATGTCACACCAACCGAGATAGCTGAAAAGATTGAAGATAATCGTGATGATGGTGGGATGATGTTCAAGATTGACTTTTTGGCGATGTTCCTTAGCGCGATGGGTGAGATTCAACAGACGAGGAAGTGCAAGCTTGAATTCATTCATCAAATAAGAGACGACAAAAACATCTGTGATATTGATTGGTGCTCTTTCATCGTCGATTCAATGAAAAAATGCAAGTCTGGTTGGAGAAGATGCGATCTGAAATCAATATTCAATAGCCCGCTGACGATACTCGTGGTACGAATTTCATTAAATAAATGATTGTAAATTTTTTAGCATTATTAAACGTGCGTGTATCTAATGGTTGTAAAAAATGACAGTTAACCTATGTGGATAGAGTCGCATCTCCCGGGTTTAATGTGGAATGTAGCATGAGCCCGATAAAATTTTGGAGCATGGCAAATCTGAAAAAAAAAGGAAAGGTTAGAAAAGAAACATGGAGGTTTTGGATAGGGTGAGATTAGGGACAAGTATTTGGGCTTGGATGGAGATGAAAGCGAGGACGAAATAGAGACTAACACGTCTGCAAATCTGTATAGCCCGAATGATCTGACGGTACGAGTTACAACCATCACACGTGTATATATTTAGTATAATGGGGCTATTAGCATTAATAACTTATGATGTGCTTTTTTTATTAACAGGGACATGTGACCAAGCTTGACAGGCTATTTGAATCTGCCATCAAAGACAAAAAAATAATCGAAGGAGCTTTATGTGAAGCATATTCGGATTTTTCAACAATTAGCGAGATAAAAACTTTTGTTGACAGGTATAAAAATTTATACAAAGATGTTGTGAACGTCGAGGGTGACAATGCGAACGTTGATGGTGAGAAGATTGAAGACGAGGCTGAAGAGGAGGAGGGTGACAATGAGAACGTTGATGGTGAGAAGATTGAAGACGATGTTGAAGAGGAGGAGGGTGGTTTGAAGTTTAATGACGTGATAAAGAATTTCACAGCTAAAACAAAAGAAGAAGAATTTGAAAAACCGAGTTTCAGTCTCGGTTTCAGCTCCCAAGAATCAGGTGGCATGGACACCGACACGAATGCTAATGAAAACACGGGTATAGTGTCGTGCCAACCGGTTGACATAGAATAGGTGATGAATTATGAAGAAATGATGGTTTGTCGGTACCTGAGAGGACTGATAGAGTTTAAAAAGAGCATGGAAAAAAAGACCACAAGGTCGAAATCTACAGAACTTTCGGAGAAGGAGGAAGACATTCAGGTAAAAATGTTTTATTAAATTTTTATACACATATTATGTTTATAATTACATATGAAAACACAGTAGTGCATGTATGTAGCAATATGTACATATATTAATGCGTATATGTAACGGGTTAATATGGCAGAAGCGTGTATGTGTACGGTTAATAAAATATTAAGTATTGATGTTTCATGCATACACGTTATTAAGCTGGTGCATATATGCACTTACTATATTACTACGTATACGCATTAAAGTGCGTATACGTGATGTTAATTATACATGCGTGAATAATACATATATGTACTATATAAACATATATATAATGTTCGTATTTGTTATCAATTTAATATTATACAGAAAGGATATGTTTGACGCCGACTATGGTGTTTTCACGAGAGCTTATTTGTTGGAATCTCTGTTGCCGGGTAATCCGGTTCAGCGAAGCGTGGTTGACTGTTGGGTCACGGTTTTAAACTATCAAGAACAGTTTAGAAGCCCGGGATCAATAAACCGTTTATTTTGTTGCGCATCAACAATTGTAAGTTTGGGTGGATGCTTACAAAGAAGAAATCAACAGATGAAGAAAGAGTAGACGCGCTTCAAAAAAACTTGTTGTCTGTGCTAAATAAGGATAAAAGCAAGATGGGTTTAATAGAGTATGATGCGGTGTTGTTTCAAATTTTTGAAAAAAATCACTTTTATGTAATCGCGTTCGACATGAGGGAAACTGGTGTTTATGTTTTCGATAACATGGCGAAGACCGTGTATGGAGTTAGGAACAATACAGTTCACGCAGAAAAAAGCACGACGTACAAAGTGGTAAGTCAAAGCACAATATAAAAATATTATTAGAGATGAATACAAGTAGACAGTCGGTGATACACATGCGTAGTATGTTAACAAATTGAACGTGTAATACATTATAGATATATACTGTTTTCATACACGTTTGTTATAATGATTTTTTTTTCGTTTACACAGATTGACATATTCAGCAGGTACCTGACATTGGTTGGGCACCCAAAGGCGAAAGAGATTAGGCGTACATGGTTTCCAACAAGAGTGAAATTACCATGGAAAACATCAAGCAACGTAACAGATTGTGCTGTATTCGCGATGCGACACATGGAGTGTTATAGAGGAGGAGATCGTGTCGAGTGCGACTTCAGTGTGGAAGAGGACAGAAAGGTAGATCAGATCATTATTCTTAGAATGAAGTACATAGCCCGCATACGGCTTTCGGGAGTAAACAAAGTAAGAGATGACATGTTGGCGGATGCTAGGGATTGGGAAGGCAGAAAACCAAAACAAGTTGTGGTTAAAAATGTTCGTTTTAAGGAGGGTCGATGGACAAATGTTGATACTTGGCAGTTAAGAATGAAATAAACGGTAATCGTATAAAAACATATGGTGTCATGTAGTTTATGACATGCTTATTTTGTTTTGTTTTGACACGTGTAATTGAATTAGACGGTTGGATGGTATGGTTTTAAACATTTTTTTTCGTTGTTTTGTTTGTTTTGATATTTGAAAGTTAATGGAACAGTTGAATGGTATGGATGCAAGTGTTTGTGTTAGTTGAATGTGTGTAAAAATTAATACGGAATGTGCAACGTATACGTAGAAGGCACGTATGCGATGATGTTCGATATGTAAATAGAATGTGTGACTGGTACAATATATATGGAAAACGTGATGCCCACATGTAATATGAAAACATAACAAGGATATATACAGGTACCAATGTGTGATGCACACGTGTAATACGAAAATATAGTAAGGATAGATAGTGAGCATACATTACATTATACAAATTGGAAATTAAAAAACACTCATAGTTGTATTAAATAAGAGGTGCAAATAAAAAAGAATGAAAATGCGTTTATGCATTATAATGGGTACACGCAACCTGATAATCAGTGTAACATCAAAAAGCATTATAATACAGTATTCAGAATGTAGAATGTAAAAACACAGGTATATAAAACATACAACACACAAATAATAATGCACAGGTCAAAAAACATGCGCAAACGATATATACCACGCAACTGCACCCGTCTAAAACGGTTTAATTGCAAGTATAAAATCAAAATATTAATCTGTATTACACAAAAATAAGTTTCATTGGGCTGTACCAGCAGTCATTTCAAATTTTATTAAAAGGCATAATCGTCTAATACGAAAACATGAGACGCGCTTATTGAATATATAACAATGCAATGCGCGTATGTAACATAAAGTGCATAAGATAAAGCATGCATGTAATATAAAATGCATAAAATCAAGTAGAAGCAACACGTTTGGACCGTGTGGCATAATGGTTGACGGAATGATCGGGGGTTGACTTGGCAACAGCAGCATCAGCTAAAGCAGCAGCGGCGGCGGCAGCGGCTTCTTTGGTAGCATTGACCTTTTCACAGTTACGGGAGTCATGATCGATCACGTATTTGTTGCATTTGTGACATGGCCTTGGGTTTTTATTACAATTTTCCAGCAGTTTTTCAACTACACCGACTTGACGTTTAGTACCCGACCCCTTATTTCTAATACCAGTCGGTGGCTTGATAGTCACATCAACCGTGTCGATGTCCAACAAGCTCGCTTATAATCGAACGTTTACTATTACAAGGTGGCTCAGACGGGAACTCTTTAAACACCCTGTCTTTTATATCTTTAAGCTGGACAAGGAGGGAATTGAGGCAATCTAGTTTGTGTCTTAGCCGGTCAGCACATTCGGTTAATAATTCAAACATATTGCGTCTAATAACGGACTCCTCGTCATATTTAGCCGAATATCTGTTTGAGATGTCATGAACCCTGTCCGGAAGCACGTTTCTCATCCATCAAGCAGGAAGGTATTTGTCAGTTATCAATTTGACCTCGTTGTACCTAAGAACGGAAAAAGCATGTCTGCACAGATATCCAACACGCGTGAACCCCATACACGAGCAAGAAATGGTTGTATCATATGCATTAATGTCGACCTACATATTTTAACCAACAAAAATATATAACATGAAAGATAAGGTGAATGCCGATGAATGTAAGCGTTAACATGTAAACATAAACAAACTTACCACATAATCGTTGACTACCTTGAATCTTTTGTTGGTATGTGCAATGTTGAATTTTTTAATGCCGTCTATTTCCGAAGAACTTGTAATATAACATTGCCTCATTCCTCTGTAAATTTCCTTTTGAGCCTCCAGGAATATTTTGCGTGTATATATATTGGACGCGTGTATTTCCAAAGGCAGTTTTTCGGGCGTTTTTGGTGTTGTTGTACTAGTTTCAAAGTCAAGCTCGAGTTGAGTTTTTCGTTGTCTATCAAGAGCAGTGCCAAAACACAATAGAAACTGGACAAGCGTGTTGGCATGACTGGTGTTGACCTTAAAAAGTGAATTGGAGCTTTCACATATCGATGTGGTTTTCATAAGGCAACACCATTGTATTTCTCTGAAATAACAAGGGACCCATTGCTCCCTAATTGCAAAAATCTCGGTAAGCCAACGATGATCACTCAAATTAAGGTCATCAATAAGCAATATCCACTGCTTTTCAAGTGTAGAAGGTGTTATAAACAAGTTCCACACCAGTTTATGTATGGAAACTTGCAAATCCGTATTTGATAATAAGTCACCCGAAATTTGTTAAAAATTGTACGAGAGTTACATATGTGCATCATATATAACAAAAAAAAATTAAAACAAAAATTAAAATAATTGTACCTTTAATGGTATCTTCTTAACAATGTGCCACATGCAAAGTCGGTGAATTGACTGGTCAAACACATCACGAACAGCTTGTTTAACCGCAGCATCTTGATCGGTTAAAACAAGTTTGGGCTGTTTTTTATGTGTTTTAAGAAGCTTGTCGAGTAACCACTTGTAGGACTCGATAGTTTCGTCATATATTAGACCGCACCAAATGTCACACACTTCTTATGATGATCCACACCAGTAAATGGTACAAATATCATGCCGTATCTGTCATATAATCACAAAAAAAGAAAAAAAAAACATGTTACACGACATGCATACATAAAAAATGTATAAAAACACATGAGTGGAATGTTGGTATCAAACAGGTGTGACGGTAGTACAATGTGCAGTTAAAAATGGTTAACATCATAAATATATTCGTGTAATGCATTTGTGTATCGATCACTTACTTGTTGGTACTGTAGGTTACATCAAAACCTAAAACCTCCCCGAATGCATCATAGTTGCATTTAGAAACATCGTCAGCCCAAAATTTATACCGGAGTTCACTTCCAACAACTTTGTACTCAAATGAGAAATTTGGCAAGTTGACCGAACGAGATGTCATTGTGTCCACAATCATTTGCGCATTTCTGTCAGAAATAAAGAGGCATAAATCCCTGGTAGCATTTTGAAAATCAGTTTTAGTACCATTGATGTTGTAAGATCCACCCTTTAACGAACATTGCAAGTTATGCGCAATGTTTGGACCAATTTTGTTTAAACATAGTTTGTGAATGAAGTTGCGTTCAGAATACCCAATTTTTCGTCGTTTCTTTGTAAACTCCATAGCATTCGGTCCAATCAGCTCATGTGTATGAATATCAACAAAATCTTATATCTTGAATCTCATGGTGTTTGGAACGAGTTTCAATCTTAGGTGGGCATTGCAACACACGGCCTTGAAGCTACTCGACGTGTGGTCGAAGAAGGGTTTGAGATAGATGAATCAAAATCTTGAAATTTCGGTTTTCCGGCTCGAGTACAAAGCATGTATCTGTGTGTTACCGAACCCTTGACTCGTTTAATAGTTCTTAAACGTATTGAAAACCCATATTTGTCAGCATACGTGTTATACATATTGACAGCATCGTCCCACGTTTCAAACTCCATATCTTTGACAGGAACAAATTCTTCGGGCACGTTAGGTTTCCAGTATGTTGTTCCGTTTGGTGTATGGTAAACAATACTCGACACACATCCTGTATAAGGTTGAATATATTATAACAAATGCATAAAGTTTATGGCAGGATCACACAATGTGCTCGTTAAGTATATAAGTGTGTTATTCTAAGTGTAATATGCATCGTGTGATTGTAATAAACAAGACATACATGCGGGACATATGACTTATTGGAAGTCATAATGCATTGCGTGTACGTGGTACACACGTATAACGTAGTGTTAACGTATAGGACGTAAACACACGTAACACATATGTATCACACGTGTCAAAGGCGTATATAATAAATACATTAACATTTAAGATGCGTTACGTGACTGTAACAAATGTCGCATAGTGTTAACATTTAGATAACACGACATGTAATACAGAGTGTTAGCAGGTATAGTACACATGTGTATTGCATAATATGGGGAAAAGTTGCTATAATACGTATATGCAATATAAAACACATACGTAATATATATCATTTACGCATTGAATATCAGGTGTGTATGCAGATCCATAAAGTCAATATGTTACCTCGATGTTCGACACCAACAGATTGCATATTATTATCGGTTTGGACACAATAGCTTGAAGCACCATCGCCGGATGACACTGAATATGAAACACTTGATTGATTGACTCGAGATTCTGATACAGAGTCGGTTATTTCAGCATAGTCATAATCGTTTGTTGCAGTAACAAAGGTATTTTACATAGAATCGTTCAATTGAACCGATAATGGACCATTAATTGCAACAATGCTTCCAGATGAGTCGATTTCTGATAAAACAAAAGCAAAACACGATTATAATTGAATCTAAAGTAGTAAAACGAATTTAACCTAACAATACCTTCGATCAACATGTTAGGAATAACTGGATGAACAGCGTGCATGATCAATGGAGCTTGATTTCAATTAGATTAGGATAATTCAATTAATTGATATGAGCATCGGTGGATTGGATTGAACAGTGGATCGTGACATGGAAGGAGATATACTAATAAGGAAACAAGATTTGGGAAAAAAAATATAGTTTGAGATGCTTTACATATTTTCCCCCTTAACTTAGTAGTTCCCTAGTTCTCTCCACAAAATGAAGTTCTCTCATGATCCTCTCCCTATATATATATATATAAATATTTATATATATATATATATATATATATAATCCCTTCGGATCATACCAATTTAATGCTATATATGATCGTATTAATGATAAATGTATTGTTAGTGTGACTTTGAATTTCTTCATTAATTTTACGGAAAATCTCTGTATAGCCCCATAATGATGGGAGAGACTCAAAATTTGTCTCTATAAAACTTTTTTCTAGATTTGTCCCTCTTTTAACACATCGCCGACGATGTTTTAGATTGTCTCGCCGACAAGTTTGCTAACACATAGTCATCGATGTGTTATTTCTTAAAACACATAGTTAACGATGTGTTGCACCTCAAAACACATAGTTAAAGATGTGTTAGGCATCCAAACACATGGTCAAAGATGTGTTATCTTCTTCTTTATTTTTTTAATATTATAATATCATAACTAATTTTACTTACATTTTATTTTCTTTTGTAACTTTTTATATATAAAGTTTTATATAATTTCGAATATACCGTCGAGACATGTTTTATTATCTACATGTTGACATATTTTTTTAAACCATGTCTGGTCAAATTATAATGAACATTTCGATATTAATTAACACGGCTCAGTTTTGTGTAAATTTATGTCAGTCTGTAGATTAAAATACACGTCTTAATGGTATATTCAACAATATATAAAACTTTATATATTAAAAGTTATAACAGAAAACAAAATATAAGTAAAATTTTTTTATGTTATTATAATACTAAAAAAACAAAGAAGAAGCTAACATGTAACAATCGTTATTTTTCAAACCCGAAACCCAACCGTTTAGTTTTTTTTCTTTGATCTATTAAAAATTTAAAAGATATTTGTTTTATTATAAATATATATGTTACTTTTATTAAGTTTATCTAGATTTAAACCAATTCCAAAACCTGAGGGGTCGATGCTATCAATTACCCAAACCCCTCTCATATCTTCCTCCCTGTCACGTACCTGCAGCATCCCCACCCCCTTCACGAATTTAGCCAGGTCAACACTCCCCAAATCAGTCGGAAAATCAGGGATTTAACATAATTTCTTTTTCCTTACTCGACGCGTATCATTTGTTTTTGGAAACATGTCGTCAATTTCCTGCAAACTTGACTAATTTGAATTGATTTACTCTAACAAACCCGCGGACCTTTGTGGTTCTTGTATCACTATATATACGAGTCCTTATAGCAATTCAGCTGACACGCACAATCCTCATAGCATCGCAAAGCTAAACCTCACATTAATTCTAACCCAAAAGTCCATTTGAATCAAGATTTGGATCGTGTTCATAGCCGAAAACCTACACGGTCATTCTGATTCAATCCAAACTCAATCTAGGTAATTGTTATATGAGTCTTGTTCGTTTTTATGCCTCAATCAAAATCCCTCTGGCAATTTTGATTGACATAGGGATTTCAGGGTATTGCAAGTTCTAGGGTTTATGCGAATTTGGGGATTTATTTAGGTTAGTGTTTATATCTAATTTGTTTCAACTAGTTAACAAGTTAGACACCAGCCCAAGTGGCTGGTGCATATTCTTTATGTAACGGTGTACCCAGTCAACTAGTTAACAAGTTTATTATTTTATCCTTTTTGTTTCAATTAAAGGTTTGTTATTCAAAGTATATATAATAAAAACTAAAAATAGTTTTAACAGTTGCCAAACCGAACCCCATTAAATTTTCAAAAGAATTTATCGTGCAAACATTTCCTTGTGTGTGTGTGTGTATATATATAGAAATTGTTTACGCGTTTAAAACAACTTTTATAAATTAATATAAATAAAATAGTTTTACTCACACCGATCTCTGATAAGCTTTTAAAGAATAAGATTTTTGTTTAAAGCTTGAATATATTGGTAATATTAAATAGCCGATTCATAAACATTTTTAAATTGTTACATTTTTTTTTACCTTTTTTACTCAACTTTATATCATTAATATAAAAGAAATTTAACACCTTATCGACCCCCAAATCCGTTAAATCCATCATGTTCTTTTCTTGTTCGTTTACGTTGTAGATTATTTATTTTAATATTAGAACCTTGAAACTAGGGCGTATCCTCGAGACTACTCGTGGAACTAACTAACGTGTTTGCCTTAATCGCCTTCCTGTTACCGCTGCTACATCACCTTCTACATTATTCTTTAAGGTGAGTTTACATACCCCCTTTTTCATCTTTTATATTTTTGAGGGTGGCATGTATACCTTATTCGCTTTTATTCATTTGTTTTATTTCTACATCTATTTTAAACACAATTCGTTATATGTTTATGTGTTAAAAGTAGGTGTACAAGGCCGAGTACTCTCCGAGTACTTGCTACTAGGTATGGTGCCGAGGGGAGTTTCTTTAACTCCGCCTAGTTACTAAAAATTGTTCAAAGGTGGTCAACGTTAGTCATAATCGCATATAGTCGGTTAACTTGGGTCTATCTTCACTTAAAAAATACAACATAATTCGTATTTCTATAATATTAAATAACGAATATCATTTTTTTAATTAAAGATTAACATTTTTAGAATAAATTAATGTTTAAAAATGTATTACTCTTATTTGTATTGATATTCACTTATTATGTTATAAATATTAGTAAACTTATGATATTTGAAATATATATATATATATTACCCAAAAAATAATTTTCTTTATATTTATCATGTCCGAGTACTCTCCGAGTACTCACCAAGTACTCCTTCCAAGGGGGTCGGCCGCGCCTAGCGACTTTTGCAACATTGGTTATATGTTTATGTGTGACGATTGCAATATCTATGACTATGCGCTATGTGCTTGAATGTTCGGGGTGTGACAGATTGGCATCAGAGTCGTAGCTTATAAGATATGTGGTTAGATATAACGGCCTAATAGCATGCTTAGGGTCCCTATACGTGATATGCCTTTACGTGTTTGCACCCTGAATTATATTATTGATTGCAGTAGCTTAAATACTATTTAATTATTTATATTATTCTTGTACACAAAATCACACACTTAATCCGAGGCTATGCCTCACTCTCAAAAATTGTTTTCAAACTTTAGAAAAAAAAGGAAATTCCTTAAGAAATCCCGCATTTTCACTCCCCTCTCGTTGAGGAAGATTCGTGTGACGGATATGTAGTAACTGTAAGAGTAACACACTTGTTTACCGAACATTTGACACCAAGGCTTGCGAGCCTATGGAAGTGCAATGCGCATAAATCTCAATAAACCGCGAGACCCGGTTGCCTTCCTGGAGTGTTTAGTAAGGGTGTGGAACTCATTAAGCCAAAGCATATCACACCAAACAAAATTGAATCTACTACCCTCATTGTATCAAACGTGGTCATGTGACGATCACACTCTTAAATCAACGATGGGATTTTTGTTAAATTTTTTTTTATTTTGTTAAGAATGAATATTTTCTCAAATTATCAATTTCATCAATACTCTAAGTTAAAGTTTAAAAAAAAAATCTTGTATTCTCATGAATTTTCACAAAACTCGAAATTTCACATAGTTATGCAATTTTTTTTTCTTTTTCCAAAACATAATAAACTTTTCACGTGTCGTCATTGTAGCATGTCTTCTTCCTGCCTTATTAACTAGTAACCGTCGCACCGGCAACTCAGGCCGTAGCATGTCATCCCGCATCGCTAAGGGAATCGTGGAAGCCCTCCCAACAATAATCTCTCAAATTCCAAAATGTGAATGCCCCTACATCATTCACAGCAACGAACCCAATTGCTTATCCCCTCAAACATTTCAAGAGTGCCAACCAGCCCGAATACTTCGGTATCAACGGTGCTACCATTCTCCTCGAATGGTTCGAAGAAATGGAGAGCGTGTTCCTCCATTGTGAATGTCCCGAGGACAAGAAAACCACTTACGCCTCAAGTATGCTAAAGAAGAATGCCCTCAATTGGTGGAACGGTGAGAAGTGTGCGCTTGGCGCTGAGGTTGCCATGGCCTTGACATGGGATGACCTCAAGTAACGCATGCTCAAAAATTTTTGCCCGAAACATGAGCTTCGGAAGTTGGAAGAGGAGTTTTGAAATTTGAAACAAGAAAGTGGTAATGACACCATCTACAACGATCGTTTCCATGAACTGAGCCTTCTCATCCCCCACATGGTCACTCCCCTTGAACGATCAATTGACAAGTACATCTCAGGTTTGCCTATGAAAATACAAGATTCCGTCCTAAGTCATGACCCTCAAACCCTCCATGATGCCATCACCTTAGCCGGTAATTTCACCGAGAACCACGTCAACGCCAGGACCTTGACGCGGAGGACTTCCAAGAAGCCCACATCCGAGCCCACCAAAGAACCCAAACCCGAATCTTCCAAACCCGAGTCTTCCAAGCTCGAATCCTTCAAGAACAACAACCCTCCTCATTACCGCAACAATAAAAGAAAGTCCAATTCCCAAAACTATGTATTGGCCCAATCAAAAGCCCAACCCACCAATAAGCCCTACACAGGTGCCCACCCATTATGTGATATGTGTAACTTCCACCATTCTTGTAAGGCCCCGAAACCGGTGACCCTACTTTAGCGTCAGATTTACTCATAAACACAATTCTTCAAATCAGAGCTTATTAAAACTTTTCGCGGAATATAAAACATCAATCATTTGTTACAAAACATTAAATCTTTTCTTTGATACCATAACACAAAACTTTATATATTTAAAACATCTTTACTTCTTTCTTCAGATGCCAGCCGTTCAATCCATGCCGTGTGTCATCCTCATGCTAACTCTATAATCAGCTCACCTGCGTGCATACTAAAAGTCAGCTACGCTGAGTGAGTTCTAGTTAATCAAGCAACTTATCATACAACCACTTCATACAATATATACGTATCCGAAGACACATAGTCCACTGTCTAACATGCCACTGTTTAACCTCTTAATTACCCCTATAGCTTAGCCTCTTAATTACCCCTACAGCTTAGCCACTTATGCCACTATATGCCGCCTGATGCCACCTTAATAACGAAGTCACGTATAGGCTTACCCTACCACGTACTATCGTCATGCCACTAACACTCTTACTAGACTCTGCCACTTCTATCACACTCTACCACTACTTGTCTACAGCACTCTTTATACCAATACAATATTTACATAATAAGCAAGTCGCATCATAGAATACATACACACTAACAACCACTTGACAATCACTCTCCTTGACGATACGTGCAATATCCGAAGACCGTTCACGTACCGACAAGCATTACATAATAGTTACTTGTATAACATCTATACACTTACCACTTAAGGTAAGTGTATTCACACTTTCGCACCTAACCTGCTTAACTTACCACTTAGCCTCTTATTTACACCTACCACCTTGCCACTTTGCCACTTTAATAACGTATAACGTTATGCCACTTTGCCACTTAATAACGTAAAGCGTTATGCCACTTTGCCACTTTAATAACGTAAAGCGTTATGCCACTTTGCCACTTTAATAACGTAAAACGTTATGCCACTTTGCCACTTTAATAACGTAGAACGTTATGCCACTTTGTCACTTTAATAACGAAGAACGTTATGCCACTTTGCCACTTTAATAACGAAGGCACGTATAGGCTTACCCTACCACGTACTATCATTATGCCACTAACACTCTTACTAGACTCTTGCCACTTTTAACACACTCTACCTCTACCTGCCTATATCACACTTCATATCAGTTCGGTATTTACGTAATAAACCAGTCACATCATAACATTCGTACACACTATCAACCACTTGGAATTTACTATCCTCGATATATAATATTCGTACCTTTATTTTTAACCTGACAGTACGCGCAATATCCGAATATCGTTCGCGTACCGACAAGCAATCATTCATATCCATCACATATATCACATATGGCATACACTTATCACTTAGGATAAATGTATTAACAACACATCGAGTAAGGAATGGGGCTAGAAACTCACCTGGACTCTCCTTCTTCCTCTGATATCTGTAAATCCCTTCTTTAACTGAGCTCGGCTGACTGTACAAGTTACACGTATCAATACTCGCCTGATCTAATCTGGTGGTCTAGTATTAGCTTACTTTTACTTATCGTTTTTAATTTATTTTCTAATCGAACTTGGCTTTAGGTGAAGTTGTCATCAGTTGAACTTAGCTCTAGGCGAAGTTGTCATCAGGCGAACTTAGCTCTAGGCGAAGTTGTCATCAGGCGAACTTAGCTCTAGGTGAAGTTGTCATCAGGCGAACTTGGCCTCAGGCGAACTTGGCCGTAAGCGAAGTTATCAATTAGGCGAACTTAACTTTACAGCGAAGTTGCCATCAGGCAAACTTAGCTTGCAGGCGAAGTTCATCGCTTTGAAGGCGAAGTTGCCCAGATGAAGGCGAAGTTGCCCAGACAGCCGCTGTTTTAGTTTCTGATCGGCATTTCGAGCGATTTTAACACCCTTGCTATGGTTCAATATCACCCACTACGCTACCCGACCATTTTCGGTCGTTTATACACTAAAAAGCTTGGATCTTTAAACTTCAAAGATCAAGAACCATACCTTTTTGGGCTTGTTTGGATCTCGTTTACTTGCTTAATCACAACCAACCGCTCTCTCTCTCTCGGACCTCGCTCTCCCTCTCCTCGGCTGCCGCCGGCGGTTGTAGGTGGTGTGTGTGTTTTGGAGTGTTTTAAGGAAAATGATGGAAAATGAAGATATTTTGGGGTTTTAGGGGATATTTATATCCCTTAAATCCCATTCTCATTTAACCCATCTCCATTAATGCAACACTAGCCCGACTCATACCAACTCCTACTCTATTATTTATTTCCTGACAACCCGAGTAAACTTTCCCTCTATTAGTAAGTAATATAATTAATATCACTTTGAAATTTCGGGATGTTACAAGTCTTCCCTCCTTAAAGAGGTTTCGTCCCCGAAATCTATCTTATTCCCTATAAAAGGAAAACTTCTTATATTTACACGCTTTATTGAATCGCCTTCGCTTTCTGAGTTATCCTTCTTACTCCTGACTTGTAGTCGTCGAGCGGTGATCATGTGTTTTAGCTATTACGGTAGCTTGTCCATGAAGCCCTCGATGTACCAAGTCTCGTATCGCCTTCCCGAGGAACCATCTCCTATAATAACGCTAACTCCTAAGGCGACGCTTTACCATCACACAACTATTTATCATAACCAACATGCATTCAAGATAAATTCCTAGGTCGTTCATACAAAAAACACAAGAAGTCACAAGTACTTCATAACATAAAAGGAAATTATTCAAGCTTGCTAAACAAACATAGGTTCAACTGTAACATAAAACACTCTTTAACTACTAAACATAAAACAGCTGTGACATGCCACTTATTCTCCTGCAACCTCCTCAGCAGTTAATAGACCATCCTTTCACGCGTTTCCTCTTCCTTCCGCCACTGCCACGGCTTCTCCACACGCCCTAGCTATGTGACCTGACTTACCACACTTGTAACACTTCTGGTCCTCGGTGCATTCACGGGAGATGTGCCCCTTCCTCCCACATCGGTAGCACTGATTTGGACCAGCCTTGCATTCCCCCAAGTGCATCTTCCCGCACACCTTACATGCTTCCTTTCCTGCCATCTTCTGTGTCTTTATCCCTGCACGCTCCACGACATCCCCAGCTCTCTTAGTTCCTTTCCCTTTTTCCCCATCTTCCACTTCCACATCATCCGCCGCCAGATCAACATAGACCATCTCCGCCAACTCGACCGCAGACTCAAAGGTAACAGGTTTGTTGGCCCTGACCAACATGCGGACCTTCTGGGGAAGTCCTCTAATGTAGCACTTGATCCGTTTCGCCTCGGTGTTCACCATGTCAGGAACCAGCCTAGACATGCGGTTGAATTCAGTGGTGTACTCACGATGTGTCATCTTGTCCGCCTTTAGATTCAGAAATTTCATCTCGGCCCTCTCAACCTCAGCATCAGCACAGAACCTTTTCATCACTAACTCCTTAAGGTCATCCCACCTCATGGCCTTAATCTCCTCTCGGGTCTTCCTTTGTTCGACAGTTTCCCACCAGTACATGGCCTCATCGTCAAATGACTGAGTGGCATAACCCACTGCTTGGTCGGGACGGCATTCGCTAATGCGGATAACCTTGTCCATAGTGGCTATCCATTGGAGAGTAGCGATTGCGTCTCCCAAACCAGTCAGTTTTGGCGGGTCGCATCCTTTGAAGGACTTATAGTTGCACCCACCTTGGCCTCTTCTCCTGTCATCGACTTTCACAGACTTATCCTCACTCGAGGCCCCTCTTTCTCCTTCCCCATCCTTCCTACCATCACCACCAGCCCCTTCAGCAGTTCGTTCACGGCTTCCAGCAGACCCTTCGGGATTCAGGTTCTTCACAGCAGCAACTACAGCTTGAACAATGGCTGCTTGAACTGCAGGGCTAAGTTGAACTTCTTCGTTGTTGTTCTGGTCTCCTCCAGCGGCGCTTCCTTCATCTTCGGTGTGGGAAGTTTCTTCTACCGAGGGTTGCCGGACAAGACGAGGCCTGCCACGACGTCCAGGGCGACCCCAGTTCCCACAAATTCTCCAGCTCTAGCCATCAGTATTCTTTTAGGGACAACACAAACATCATCACTCAAGGAACTATTTAGTACAAGGATAGCAAGGCTAACAGGTAATAACAGTGGCCAGCTGTGACTAGCTGATCACGTTGCTTTCCGTGTCCTATACACTTCCCTTTATGAGTCTATTTGTGCTGGTTCTACTTAAGCAGTTAGTCAAATCAAACAATCAATTATTCCTATCCCTGTCGTTCACATATCTTTTCTTTCTCATTAACATATATCATTTAATCATACAATTTACCTTTACTGATCTTGCTTGAGCGACACATGGCATTCTTGAACTGGCATCTTCTTTCCTTTCTTACTTAAATCCCATACTCTGTTCGAGTCTAAGCATGTAGGATGCTTAAATCTCTCGAACTTATGCACTGATACCAACTTGTAAGGCCCCGAACCCGGTGACCCTACTTTAGCGTCGGATTTACTCATAAACACAGTTCTTCAAATCAGAGCTTATTAAAACTTTTCGCGGAATATAAAACATCAATCATTTGTAACAAAACATTAAATCTTTTCTTTGATACCATAACACAAAACTTTATATATTTAAAACATCTTTACTTCTTTATTCAGATGCCAGCCGTTCAATCCATGCCGTGTGTCATCCTCATGCTAACTCTATAATCAGCTCACCTGCGTGCATACTAAAAGTCAGCTACGCTGAGTGAGTTCTAGTTAATCAAGCAACTTATCATACAACCACTTCATACAATATATACGTATCCGAAGACACATAGTCCACTGTCTAACATGCCACTGTTTAACCTCTTAATTACCCCTATAGCTTAGCCTCTTAATTACCCCTACAGCTTAGCCACTTATGCCACTATATGCCGCCTGATGCCACCTTAATAACGAAGTCACGTATAGGCTTACCCTACCACGTACTATCGTCATGCCACTAACACTCTTACTAGACTCTGCCACTTCTATCACACTCTACCACTACTTGTCTACAGCACTCTTTATACCAATACAATATTTACATAATAAGCAAGTCGCATCATAGAATACATACACACTAACAACCACTTGACAATCACTCTCCTTGACGATACGTGCAATATCCGAAGACCGTTCACGTACCGACAAGCATTACATAATAGTTACTTGTATAACATCTATACACTTACCACTTAAGGTAAGTGTATTCACACTTTCGCACCTAACCTGCTTAACTTACCACTTAGCCTCTTATTTACACCTACCACCTTGCCACTTTGCCACTTTAATAACGTATAACGTTATGCCACTTTGCCACTTAATAACGTAAAGCGTTATGCCACTTTGCCACTTTAATAACGTAAAGCGTTATGCCACTTTGCCACTTTAATAACGTAAAACGTTATGCCACTTTGCCACTTTAATAACGTAGAACGTTATGCCACTTTGTCACTTTAATAACGAAGAACGTTATGCCACTTTGCCACTTTAATAACGAAGGCACGTATAGGCTTACCCTACCACGTACTATCGTTATGCCACTAACACTCTTACTAGACTCTTGCCACTTTTAACACACTCTACCTCTACCTGCCTATATCACACTTCATATCAGTTCGGTATTTACGTAATAAACCAGTCACATCATAACATTCGTACACACTATCAACCACTTGGAATTTACGATCCTCGATATATAATATTCGTACCTTTATTTTTAACCTGACAGTACGCGCAATATCCGAAGATCGTTCGCGTACCGACAAGCAATCATTCATATCCATCACATATATCACATATGGCATACACTTATCACTTAGGATAAATGTATTAACAACACATCGAGTATGCACACAGCCCCGAAAACATAACAAGGAATGGGGCTAGAAACTCACCTGGACTCTGCTTCTTCCTTTGATATCTGTAAATCCCTTCTTTAACTGAGCTCGGCTGACTGTACAAGTTACACGTATCAATACTCGCCTGATCTAATCTGGTGGTCTAGTATTAGCTTACTTTTACTTATCGTTTTTAATTTATTTTCTAATCGAACTTGGCTTTAGGCGAAGTTGTCATCAGGCGAACTTAGCTCTAGGCGAAGTTGTCATCAGGCGAACTTAGCTCTAGGCGAAGTTGTCATCTGGCGAACTTGGCCTCAGGCGAACTTGGCCGTAAGCGAAGTTATCAATTAGGCGAACTTAACTTTACAGCGAAGTTGCCATCAGGCGAACTTAGCTTGCAGGCGAAGTTCATCGCTTTGAAGGCGAAGTTGCCCAGACAGCCGCTGTTTTAGTTTCTGATCGGCATTTCGAGCGATTTTAACACCCTTGCTATGGTTCAATATCACCCACTACGCTTCCCGACCATTTTCGGTCGTTTATACACTAAAAAGCTTGGATCTTTAAACTTCAAAGATCAAGAACCATACCTTTTTGGGCTTGTTTGGATCTCGTTTACTTGCTTAATCACAACCAACCGCTCTCTCTCTCTCAGACCTCGCTCTCCCTCTCCTCGGCTGCCGCCGGCGGTTGTAGGTGGTGTGTGTGTTTTGGAGTGTTTTAAGGAAAATGATGGAAAATGAAGATATTTTGTGGTTTTAGGGGATATTTATATCCCTTAAATCCCATTCTCATTTAACCCGTCTCCATTAATCCAACACTAGCCCGACTCATACCAACTCCTACTCTATTATTTATTTCCTGACAACCCGAGTAAACTTTCCCACTATTAGTAAGTAATATAATTAATATCACATTGAAATTTCGGGATGTTACAATTCTCCTAACCTCAAGTGTTGTCAATGCACCCATTGCAATCGATTTGGTCACCTCTTTACCGCATGTCGTGAACGCAACAAACTTTTGATGCAACCATTTACCTCACCTCTTACCCAACCCCAAACTTTACCCTATGCTCAACCGTTCACCCAATCACCCTCAACTACTAGAGCTTGCTACAATTGTGGAGAGCCTAACCATTATCGCAATGCATGCCCAAGACTCGCACACATGAACCAAATTCAATCCTATCCAACCCAACCTGCTCAATATCAAGCTTATCAAGCCAAAGTAAATCAACTTCAACCGATCCAAGCTTAACCCATCCAAGCAATTCAAGCCCAACCCATTCAACCAATTCCAGTCAACCAAACCCCAATCAACCAATCAACCTCAAGTGACCAAGCTACTCAAGGACAAGTGTGTTACATCAATGGTTCCCAAGTTTAAGCCTAACCCTTATGAAGACATGCTGTGCAAAAGACGTTTCTTTTATTTAGTTCTTTTCATTTAAATATAATGTATCGACTTCATTAAATCTCCAATTTTGTTATGAATGAGAATTATGGTTATTATAAATGTGTTTCAATCACTTATTTATTCCTATTTTGTCGTTTAGTGCACTATTTATTATTACACAATTTATTATAATGATTTAAGTGGTCTATGACCGGTTTTCTTTACCAGGACTATGCGCATGGTGATGTGCATAGTTATATAATAGTACCGTATTTGTATCATAAACTACCTGTGACCGATTTCCTATAAACGTTTTGGAGTTTTGGAAATTGGGACTATGAACATGTGTTGTACATAGTTATCTAATGAGAGTCACATATACAAATTTTATTTCGATATTTTAATACATAACTACCCACACTCTCCAAACTCACCACATTCTCACATTACTATTACCTCATCTCATCGATTTTATAATCTTGGTTTCAAACATTATCTATTATTATATTAATAAGTCATGTTATTCGTTTGTCGTGTGAACCTAATTATTATTGCGTGAATTTTGTCGTCATTTCAAGTATTTTCTCTACATCGTATATGTAAGTTATTTATATAATTTCAAAATTTTCCTCTATCTATATATTTCATTTTGTTGTTATTACTCTTAATGATTAACTTCAACAATTTCGTCATTTTTAGGATTATTTTACTAGTTAATTATGTTTATCAATTTTCATTCAATTTTTAGTTCATTGCTCTTGATCAAATGATATCGATTTAAAAAGTTTTCTTTTACCCACGTTTTCAAACCCGCACAACGGGACGAGCCATGTGCATCATTCGACGATCTAAATAATTCTAAGTGCCCACATAATTACCGAAATCCTCGCATGGAACTCATGGTGAATACGGTTGTGTGTCATAACTCGGAAACTAGGGTGATTTTTGGGTAACGGTACAAATATCGATGTGATAAGGGCATCGTGGATACGCCGCTGGTACATCCTATATATAAGTTCCCTTATCATCTCTTCCGTTTGTAGCGTTATTTGGGTCACCTGAAGATCTGTGTTATATTTATTTTTAAATAAAAAAGAGGATGTCTTGACAATTACCTTCTTTCTTTATGTTATGTTTTTCTATAATTTCAGGACGAAATTTTCAAAAAGTTGTGAATACTGTAACATTCGTTATTTTTCAAACCCGGAACCCGACCCGTTTAGTTTTTTTTTCTTTGATCTATTAAAATTTTAAAAGATATTTGTTTTATTATAAATATATGTTACTTTTATTAAGTTTATCTAGATTTAAACCAATTCCAAAACTTGAGGGGCCGATGTTGTCAATTACCCAAACCCCCCTATTCTCTTCCTCCCTGTCACGCACCTGCAGCACCCCCACCTCCTTCACGAATTTGACCAGTTCAACACTCCCCAAATCAGCCGGAAAATCAGGGATTTGACATAATTTCTTGTTCCTTACTAGACGCGTGATCATTTGTTTTTTGAAACATGTCATCAATTGCCTGCAAACTTTACTAATTTGAATTGATTTACGCTATCAAACCCGCTGACCTTTTGGGTTCTTGTATCACTATGTATAAGAGTCCTTATTGCAATTCAGCTGACACTCACAATCCTCATAGCATCGCAAAGAAAAACCTCACATCAATTCTAACCCAGAAGTCTATTTGAATCAAGATTTGGGTCGTGTTCGGAGCCGAAAACCTACACGGTCGTTCTGATTCAATCCAAACTCAATCTGGGTAATTGTTATATGAATCTTGTTCATTTTTATGCCTCCATCAAAAGCCCTCTGGCAATTTGATTGACAGAGGGATTTCAGTTATCAATTGGGTATTGCAAGTTCTAGGGTTTATGCGAATTTGGGGATTTATTTAGGTTAGTGTTTATATCTAATTTGTTTCAACTAGTTAACAAGTAAGACACCAGGCCAAGTGGCTGGTGCATATTCTTTAAGTCACCGGTGTACCCAGTCACCCGGGTTCGGGTCCCAGGGTAACCAGTTTTTGTTTAAGTTTATTATTTTATCGTTTTTGTTTTAATTAAAGGTTTGTTATTCAAACTGTATATAATAGAAACTAAAAATAGTTTTAACCGCTGCCAAACCGAACCCCATTAAATTCTCAAAACAATTTATCGTGCAAACTTTTCCGTGTGTGTATATATATATATAGAAAGTGTTTACGTGTTTAAATCAACTTTTATAAATTAATATCAATAAAATAGATTTACTCAAACCGATCTCTGCTAAGCTTTTAAAGAACAAGAATTTTGTTTAAAACTTGAATATATCAGTAATATTAAATAGCCGATTTATAAACATTTAAATTGTTACATTTTTTCACCTTTTTTACTTAACTTTATATCATTAATATAAAAGTTATTTAACACCTTATTGACCCCCAAATCCGTTAAACTCATCATGTCCTTTTCTTGTTCTTTTACATCGTGGATTATTTATTTTAATCATAGAACCTTGAAACTAGGGCGTATCCTCGAGACTACTCGTGGAACTAACTAACGTGTTTGCCTTAATCGGCTTCCTGTTACTTTTGCTACATCACCTTCTACATTATTCTTTAAGGTGAGTTTACATACCCCTTTTTCATCTTTTATATTTTTGAGGGTGACATGTATACCTTATTCGATTTTATTCATTTGTTTTATTTCTACATATATTTTAAACACAATTCGTTATATGTTTATGTATGACGATTGCAATATCAATGACTATGCTCTATGTGCTTAAATGTTAATTTTATGTTTGGTGGTTGGTATCTCATCCCATTTATTTTCATTTAGTATGATCATACATTTACCCAAGTACATTCATTTTGTATCAATAGGAACGGGTCCACATCTATTTAGTTGTTTACATTTTCATAGGAATTGTGATGCTCAACATTAACATATGAATAATGATTTTTTTTATTTATATATATCTCAACAAAAACTTATGTATTCTCACCAACATTCGTGTTGACAAACTCTATTTTTATACATGCTACAAGTACAAGTAATTTATATTATTCAAGATCGAATAAGTTAGTTTTCCTTAGGATATTATTCAGAATACAAAAGTATGATGTACTTGTTCTGTTTATTGAATTTGTGTACATGTTTTAATGTTAATGAAATTAAATAATTATTGTCGCTTTAATTAGTGTCTTTTGAGCTACTGTCTAATCAATACGTTACCCCCCGTCATGTTCCGCCTTTGGTCGGGGTGTGACATAACACATATTTGGCTATGTGTTTGGAGGTTTAACATATCGTTGACCATGTGTTTGAAGGCCTAACGCATCGTTCACTATGTGTTAGCTAACTCGTCGGCGAGACTACCTAATACATCGCTGGCGATAGTTAAAAGATGGACAAATCTGGAAATATGATTTTTCAAATAACAAATTTAGAATCTCTCTCTGGTAAGAGACTATTTAGAAAAATTTCCCTATTTTTAATTTATATCCCTTCAGATCATATCAATTTAATGCTATATTTTATCGCATATCCCTTCATTAATTTTCGGTTGTAAATGTGTATAATACATGTAAGTTAAACTTAAGTATTATTTACAAGACATGTTGCGTATTATTATATGTCGATACTCGGATAAACTCCGTGTGATACATGAGTGGTTAAAAAATGAAATAAAAAAGTTAAATTTAATAATATACAAAATAACATGTCTTATAGATTTATAAGAGATAAATAATTTTATAAAATACATAGATTAGTAAGAATTGTTTGTATTTGTATTTTAAAAGAAATCAAACTAGAAGGTTATGAATCTATACCAAATAAGAAAAAAAGAAAGCTAACATCAATTATCCTAGGTGAGTTGAAAGGTTATATAGCACCTAACTATGCGAATGGATGTTATACATGAGGTGAAAAACGTAAATAATTGTGATAATAACCCATCAGTGGGTATGTTCAAATGGGATAAGTGTTCAAGCAAAATTTATTCATATGGTGTTCGAATGATTAAGGGATTCGAATAGAAAAGAAAGAAAGAAAAGAAGAAAGGCAGAAAAGAAAGGGAATCCTTCCATTCTAATACAAGTTCTATTCGAATATAAAGTTCTAATCGAATAAAATGTCATTCGAACACATTGTCATTCGCATACAATGTTCTTCGCATACAAATCTGTATTTGAATATAGGGTATTCGAATACCAAAGTGTTCGAATACAAGGGTATTCGAATGTAAAGGGGACACTCGAGTAGAATGACCCAGACTTAGAACTTTCTGATGAACTTTTTAGTAAAGAACAGTCAATAGAAATAAATTTTTTCCAAGCAGACATGGCAGCTCGACCCCAGCCAGGGGCTCTACCCCTTGGACCTTGCTAGGGGCTGCAGCTCCTAGATCCTCGCTGCCAGGGGCGCTGTCCCCGGACCCCCGTTCGTTGATGGTTTTATTAATCTAGAAGTATAATATGGATATGGTTAATTAGTTGATACTTGTAATTATTATACAGTTACCATGCACAGCTAAAGAGGGGCATTACTATAAATTCAGAAAGAAACAGGATCTAGCTCCATTTCCTTGTTATGTTTTCGGGGCTTTGTGAATGGTGTGCGTATGATATATTAAAGTATATGAATGATGTATGCATGATGTATGAATAATGTAGAAAGTATTAAGGGTATGTATGAAAGTATATAAATATAAAAGAAAAGGAATATATGTATGAATTGACGGTAAAGGGTGGCAGACTCTAATAATATTTGTGAAAGAGGGTGGTACACCCTAATATTATCTGTAAAGGAGGGTGACATACCCTAACAATATCTGTGAAGGAGGGTGGCAGACCTGAATAATATCTGTGAAGGAGGGTGGTAGACCCTAATATTATCTGTGAAGGAGGGTGACAGACCCTAACAATATCTGTGAAGGAGGGTGGCAGACCCTAATAATATCTGTGAAGGAGGGTGACAGACCATAATAAAATATGTGAGGTAATAGGGCGAAAGGCTCTTTCAAACGTATGAGTATGTATGTAAAGTAAGATAAAATATTAAGGTATGAAAGAAAGAAAGAATGAATGTAAGAATGAAGGTATATACTTATGTATGTATAAAAGAAAGTAAAGCAGGATAAGTATGTAATATATGAACATATTGTATGTTGCCTGATTAAAAAGAACTCACTCAGCGTAGCTAACTTTTAGTATGCACGCAGGTGAATAGGCTAAGGCAACTCGCTTGAATGAAGACACATGGAATTGGAATGAAGATATTGGCATCTTGAGAAGAATGTTGTGATGTTTTTAAATGATGTTTCAAGACAAGTGTTTGGTTGTTGAGACAATTTGAATGATTTGTAATATATGGTTTATGTTTCTATTATACCGCGAATGTTTTAATTAACTCTGATATTTAGAACTATGTTTATGTGTAAATCCAACGCTGAAGTCGGGCACCGATACCGGGGCCTTACAAGTTGGTATCAGAGCATAAGTTCGAGAGAATTAAGCATCCTACATGCTTAGAGTCGAACAGAGAATGAGACCTAAGTAAGAAAAGAAAGAATAAGCCAATTCAAGAAAGCCATGTGTCACTCAAGCAAGCTAAGTAAATGTAAAGTATATGATTAATTTCACATGTAATGTAAGAGTGTGTAAGGAAGTTAGCTTAAATGCCAGAGATAGGAGTATATGATTATATGAACTGTTTGATTGTCTGACTGTTAAAAGTAGAACTAGCACAAGTAGACTCACAAAGGGAAGCGTATAGGACACGGAGAGTAACGTGACCACCTAATCACAGCTGGCCACTGTTACTACCTGTTAGCCTTATTATCCTTGTACTAAATAGTTTCTCGAGTGATGACGTTTGTGTTTCATTATAGGATAAGAATTGCTGAAGCTAGGAAAGTTGCTGGACAAGGAGGTTGCACGGGACGTCGTGGTAGGCTACGCATTGTCCAAGGACCTTCTGTAGAACCAATTATTAACTCAGGAGAAGAAAGAAGTGTTGGAACTTATATTTTAGACCGACGCATTGAATTAATTTGTGGGTGAAAAATATATTGTTTGGTCTCAACCAAGGGTGGATGGCTTGAAGACCAAGTCATGCTAGACTAGTATAAATAGATGTTTTTATTCATTTGTCTAGTATGAGTGAGTGTATTGTTTATGTGTGAGATTTAGGGTTTTATCCCTTTGAGAGAGTCTCCGCCTCCAGGATGAGCCTCCTGGTGGCGGCTGATATTTCTTAATTAATTGTATGTATGAATGTATGTATGTATGAGTGGTTCATCTTTATGAGAATCATTCGACTAATATTATCATACTACCATTTCTATCTTGTTTGTGTTTTGATTACAATTGTTCATCCTATTATTGATTGTTAATAAAATCAGGCTCTCTCCAAATACACCTCATCCATCCAAACATCTTTCAAAAGTGAATAACGAGTTAGATTCGATCCTAACCCTAGATCCGAGCTCCACCGTTAATACCGATTATTCACACTTCCGCACCGGGGCTCGGTTCTATCAATTGGTATCAAAGCGGGGTTACCGAATCGTTCAGACTAACCGTTGAACTGATTCATTTCGCTCTTGAATCCACCATGGACGTTAAATGATGAAGTTCGTTGAAATTATTTTTGGGGGTTTTGAAATTATTTGATGATTTGGAGAAAAGTTTATGGATTGATGTTTGGGTTGATGACTCGTTTGGAGATCCAACATCAATTTCATGTTTATTTGGTCAGAATGGTCCATATCTGATGTAACAGTGTTATTTGGCTTGTTTTGGGGCAACTCTGTTCATTTGATGATTTCCAGATCTGAAAAGGCCGTGGATAAGATTGAAGATAGATTTTTTTTATTTAGTTCGAGATGACCTGGTTATTGCTCATCGATTCTTTTCAGATTTCGGAACTACTTTTTCGATCTGAAAGAATTAGGGGTTTGTTTGCTCTATATTGATTTTGATAAGTGTGCTGCACAAACAGGATATGGTATGTTGGAAAACGTTGCCATTGGTACAAACTGGTATGAAGAAGGTACAAGTCAAGAATGAACAGGTACTAAAGGCAATATTATCATTGTTTGCTGTAGAAAAATGAAAAGTGAATATTCAAGCAGGTTCTGCAAGGGAAAATCAGTGATTGATGATGCAGAAATGAGTTTTTGATGTACCGGGCATACAATGAACATATAAGATTTTTCTCGAATAATGATAATGGTTAAGTGTTGCTTCGGGCACAGTTTATTTTTTGCCCGAGCACAAATTTTTTTTTCGGGCACATCTTATCTCGGGCACATCAAGTTCTAGTGTCGAGTAACCCCTTGCATATCCTTGGTCTTCTCAAGAAAACTATCTTTAAGTCCCAAGCACACTTTGTGCTAGTGAAGTGTTTTGCTTTCCGAGCACACTTTGTGCTAGGAAAGTGCTTCCGAGCACACTTTGTGCTATTAAAAAAAATTGAAAAATGAAAAATCACAAGTGTTTTGCTTTCCGAGCAGACTTTGTGCTTGGAAAGTGCTCCCAAGCACACTTTGTGCTAGTGAACAAAGTTTGTGCTAGGAAACAGAGTTTGTGAAACATTACAAGGTTTTGAAGAAACTTTTAAGATTTTTGGTGCTGTTGACCGTTTGACCAAGCTGTTCTCTACGGAAGATATATACTTGGGGGTATTTTGGTAATTTTTTTCCAATCATCAACAAGCTTATGGAATTCAAACCTCATCAAATTTCACGACTTCATCAAGAGCTTTACAAGAAAAAGTGTTGACCAAGCTTAAGGATTTAATCACATTAAGTGTCAACCAACTTTTGAATATGTTTATCTGAGATTTTTACAATCTTGATGAGGATGATCAAGATTGTTTCACCCACACTTGATTTGAAGACACATTTATTGAAGACAATTGCAACGAAATTGAGGGAGTAAAAATCTTTGAATTGCATTGCAAATGGCATGCTTCAAATCAAGTAAAAGACTCAAGTTAACGAAAAATTGATCAAGATCAATAATCCAAGGTTTTTTTTTTCAAAGATGTTTCATCGTTTGTAAGTTTTCATATTTCCTAGTACGGACGAGAAGATAGAGTCATCACAAGTAACAATGTTGAAAGGATGATTAGTAGAGTTTGACCTCCTATGAAATAGTCACTTGAACAGTCAAGAACGGGTTATGATTGACTTGAATGCTATCTTGATTCAGGGAATGGTTTGAAGATGATTTACAAGGGAAGAGACAAATTTTAAGAATTGAAGATTATTTGATGATCACATTGAGTTTATTTCTTTTTGTGGTAACCTTGTTACTTGAAGTTGATCTTTAAAGTTCAAAGCCTCGTTCATATGCCCATACAACTATATCCAAAAGTGGTATAAGAGTGATAATTCGAAATGAACAATTGGAGAAGCTTAACATGAGGGGGGAGAATTTCAACGAAAGACAACGAGTTATGAGGTGATCATGGAAGAAATTCGATGGCATCGGCCTAAGGGGGAGATTGTTGGAACTTATATTTTAGACCGATGCATCTAATTAATATGTGGGTGAAAAATATATTGTTTGGTCTCAACCAAGGGTGGATGGCTTGAAGACCAAGTCATGCTAGACTAGTATAAATAGATGTTTTTATTCAGTTGTCTAGTATGAGTGAGTGTATTGTGTATGTTTGAGATTTTGGGTTTTATCCCTTTGAGAGAGTCTCCACCTCCAGGATGAGCTCTCCTGGTGGCAGCTGATATTTCTTAATCGATTGTACGTATGAATGTATGTATGTATGAGTGGTTCATCTTTATGAGAATCATTCGACTAATATTATCATACTACCATTTCTATCTAGTTTGTGTTTTGATTACAATTGTTCATCCTATTATTGATTGTTAATCAAATCAGGCTCTCTCCCAATACACCTCATCCGTCCAAGCATCTTTCAAAAGTGAATAACGAGTTAGATTCGATCCGAACCCTAGATCCGAACTCCACCGTTAATACCCATTATTCACGCTTTCGCACTGGGGCTCGGTTCTGTCAAGAAGTAAAACTCTGCGTGGGCCAAGCAACAATGGAGGGTATCAACTAGATCTTGCTATTCAAGCCGCCATTGCTCAAGCTTTAGCTGCTGCAGTGAAGAACCTGATACTTGAAAAGTCTTCTGGAAGCCATGTGAGGACCGCTGAGCGGGCAGGGGATGACGGTAAGA
Organism: Bidens hawaiensis; assembly: GCF_021521415.1. Lineage (NCBI taxonomy): Eukaryota > Viridiplantae > Streptophyta > Magnoliopsida > Asterales > Asteraceae > Bidens > Bidens hawaiensis. The sequence goes on along the minus strand of NW_027491120.1, from coordinate 1,044,527 downwards.
AAGCTGATGATGGGGAAGGCGATTCGAGTGATGTTAGATCTGTAAAGGTTGATGAGAGGAAGAGAGGTCGAGGTGGGTGCAACTATAAGTCGTTCAAAGGTTGCGACCCGCCGAAGCTGGCTGTTTTGGGGGATGCAATCGCTACACTTCAATGGATAACCGCCATGGACAAAGTTATCAGAATTAGCGAGTGTCATCCCGACCAAGCAGTGGGTTATGCCACTCAACCGTGCGGAGATGAATCTATGTACTAGTGGGAGTCGGTGTAGCAGAGAAGGACTCGAGAAGAAGTTAAAGCTATGAGATGGGATGACTTGAAAGAGTTGGTGATGAAGCGATTCTATGCTGATGCTGAAGTCGAAAGGGTTGAAATGAAGTTTCTAAGTTTAAAGGCGGGTAAAATGACACACCGCGAGTACACTACCTAATTCAACTGCATGTCTAGGTTGGTGCCTGACATGGTGAATACCGAAGCCAAAAGGATCAAGTGTTACATAAGGGGACTACCACGGAACGTCCACACTTTAGTCAAGACAAGTAAACCTGCTACTTTCGATTCTGCTGTTGAACTCGCGAAGATGGTTTACAATGAATTGGCGGTGAATGAAGTGGTGGTGGAAGAGATGAAATAGAAGAAATGGGTTGTTCCTGCTAAAGGATAAGTGTGAGATAAGTAACATAGGGTGTGGGAAAAGAAGTCATGTAAGAGTTGTGGTAAGACGCACGATGGTGAGTGCAAGTGGGGTACTGGTTCTGATGTGTGCCATAAGTGTGGGAAATCTCATGGTGGAGAATGCAGGCTAGGGACAAACGCTTGTTACAAATATGGGAAGGTGGGGGCATTACGCTCATGAATGCAATGCTGAGCCCACATGTTATAAGTGCGGTAAGAAGGGTCAGATGGCAAGGGAATGTGCCGAAATAGGAAGAAGTGGAAAAAAAGATGCTAACCAGTCTAGGCCAAGGACAAGGCCTACATTTTGACTCAGGAGCAAGCCAAGCATATTCCAGATGTTGTGGCAGGTACATTTATAGTGCAAATAGAAGTTTTGTAACTACGACATTTAGTAAGTTAGCGAAAATGAAATGTTGTCGTGTGTCTGAAACTTTTACCATAAAGACCGCTAGTGAAACCTCGGTTAGGATAATTAGAATGGTTAAGGATTGTAAGATAGAGTTAGAGGGACGCGAGTTCCCTGTGACCCTGTATGTTATAACCTTAGGAGGGTTCGATGTGGTTTTTGGGATGGATTGGCTATTTGATTATGCGGCTCAGATAGTGTGTAAGAGTAGGTTGATAAGGTTAAAGTCCTTGGATAGTGGTACAGTGACGGTTTCTGGTGATAAAGAAAGTTCAGGGCTTAAAGTCATTTCGATGATAAAAGCCGAAGGTTTGTTACGACGAGGGTGCAGGCCTACCTGGCTTATGCTGTCAAAGCTACGGGCGAGATGAAAGAAGTGAAAGATGTTCCTATTATGTGCGACTACCCATAAGTGTTCCCTGAAGATCTTCCAGGATTGCCACCGGAGCGAGAGATAGAATTTCAAATAGATGTGATACTAGGAGCACAGCCCATAGCGAAATCACCTTACCGCCTAGCGCTATTCGAAATGAAGGAACTGATGTCCCAACTGCAAGAACTCCTCGAAAAAGGTTTTATAAGACCAAGTGTTTCCCCGTGGGGCGCACCAGTGTTGTTAGTTAAGAAGAATGATGGAAGTGTGAGAATGTGCATAGACTATCATGATTTGAACAAGTTTACGGTGAAGAATAGATATCCGTTGCCTCGGATTGATGATTTGTTTGATCCTAAAAGGTTCGAGTTGGTTCTCACGAATAGACCTTGGATCAGGATATCATTAGCTGAAGGTGAAAAAGGCAGGCAACCCTAAACCAGAGGTTCGAACACGGTATGGACACTACGAATTCCTCGTGATGTCATCCGGTCTAATGAATGCTCCTGCAGCATTTATGGATATGATGAATAGTGTATGTCGGCCAATGTTAGATAAGTCAGTCATCATTTTCATTCACGATATATTGATTTATTCTAAGAGCAAGTCTGACCATGTTGAACATCTACGAGAAGTATTAGAGAAGCTAAAGGAAGAAAAGTTGTATGCCAAGTTTTCAAATGCGTGTTCTGGTTGCGAGAAGTGTAGTTTCTAGGACACATAATCAATCCTAAAGGGATCACTGTAAACCTAGCAAAGATTGAGGCAATGACCAATTGGAAGACTCCGCAAAACCCGACTGATATATACAGCTTCTTAGGGTTGGCTGGCTATTATAGGAGATTCATTGAAGGCGTCTCCAAAATAGCCGCATCACTGACCGAAATGACCCGGAAATCTGTAATATTCAGTTGGGGTAAGTTTCAGGAGGAGACTTTTGAGGAATTATAGAAAATATTCACACAAGCTCCAATCCTTGTTCTACCCGATGGTGACGAGGATTTGGTTGTTTGTACTGATGCCTCGCATCGTGGGTTAGGTTGCGTGTTAATGAAACGAGGAAAGGTTATAGCTTATGCGTCGAGACAGTTGAAGATTGACGAGAGTACTTACTCGACGCTTGACGTAGAGTTAGCAGCAGTAGTGCATGCTCTCAAGATATGGAGATATTACTTATATGGTACTAAGTGTACTATCTACACCGATCACAAAAGTTTGAAGTACTTCTTCGAGCAGAAGGAGCTGGATATGAGGCAGAGGAGATGGTTAGACTTGACAAAGGACTATGACTGTGATATCAAGTACTACCCTAGTAGAGCTAATATGGTCGCCGACGCGCTAAGCAGTAAGAATGAAGAAGTCATTGCAACCGTGAAGTCGTATAAGTTGATTATTAACTCAGGTCTCTTCGAAGAAATCATCGAGACACAATCTGAGGTACTTGTGGATGAAGGGCTCATGAAGAAAGAGAGAATTTTCGGACAACAAGACGAGCTAATAGATAACACTCATCGTGTGAAGACTAGGTCTGACCGTATGTGGATTCTAGGCCATGGAAATCTTAGAGGTCGAATATTAGGTGAAGCTCATAAGTCGAGATACTCGATCCATCCAGGATCCACCAAGATGAATCAAGACCTAAAGAGTGTCTATTTGTGGCCGGGTATGAAGAATGATGTAGTAGATTATGTCAGTAAGTGCTTAACTTGTTTGCAACTCAAGGCTGAACACCAAAAACCATATGGGAAGATGCAGCCACTAGAGATACTTGAATGGAAATGGGAACACATCACCATGGATTTCATAACTAAGCTACCCCATACAGCTAAACATCATGATACCATTTGGGTGATAGTGGACCGTTTAACGAAAAGTGCTCACTTTCTACCTGTACGAGAGGCCATCTCGTTAGAAATGTTAGCAAATGTGTTCATAAAGGAAGTTGTGGCTAAGCATGGAGTCCCATTATCGATCGTGTCTGATAGAGATACTCGTTTCACTTCAAGATTTTGGAAGAAGTTCCATGAAGCTATGGGAACAAGATTGAACATTTGTAAGGTGTATCATCCTCAAACAGATGGGTACTCTGAAAGGACTATCCAAACCCTTGAGGATATGCTACATGCTTGTGCGTTGGATTTCGGAGGAAGTTGGGGTGATCATCTGTATCTGGCAGAATTCTCTTATAACAACAGCTACCATTCGAGTATTGGTATGCCGCCGTTTGAGATGCTATATGGTAGACATTGTAGAGCTCCTGTATGTTTGGGGGAGATTGGTCCAAAAGATATTGGATGTTTAGAATTCGTGAAGGAAACCTCTTTAAGGTTTGATCAGATCAAGGCAAGAATGAAAGCTGCTCAAGGTCGTCAGAAGTCGTATGATAATAAACGGCAACGACCAACCGAGTTTAATGTTGGTGACAACGTGATTATTAAGGTCTCGCCTTGGAAGGGGATTATTCGTTATAGGAAAAGAGGAAAGTTAAGCCCAAGGTATATTGGACTGTTTAAGATTATGGTTCATGTGGGCGAAGTGGCCTACAAGTTAGATTTGCCTGAAGAGTTAGAAGGAATTTACTCATTTGAGAAAATGTCTAGCTGATGACACGTCTCATGTGCCACTGGTAGACATTGAGGTTTATGAACTGTTGAACTACATTGAGCAACCTATAGATATAGTTGACCGCAAAGAAAAGCAACTTCATCATAAAGTTATCCCGTTGGTGAAAGTGATATCGAAGCATCGTAAAGGATCGGATGCCACTTGAGAAGTTGAAGGAGAGATGCACAAGTTTTACCCAGTTTTGTTTAAGTAATAGTTTGGTTTCGGGGACGAAACCTCTTTAAGGAGGGAAAACTTGTAACATCCAACTATTGATAATATTAATAATAATAATAATAATATTAATAATAATAATAAGTAAAAGAATCGTGTTGTTTAAAAGTGTGTTAATAGCTAATTAAGATAATTAAAATAAAAGAGTATGGACTTGATTAATGAAAGATGGAATAAGGGATGGTGATGGGCCTTAGGTCGATGGGCTTAAGAGAGTATAAATACTCCTTAAACCTCCCTAAAACCCTAAAACCCTCGTTCTTATCTTCTAGCCTCCCTACACACTCAAAAACACACACAAACACTCCTTGATATTATGGCTGTGACCAAGATCAGGATCCAAGACCAAAAACGGGCATAGTTTGTGTTAGATGTTGGTTATATATGCAAGAACAAGTCCATAGCATACTTTGAATCTACTCCGTAGCCTTTAAGCGTGAAAAAGGTACGTTCTTTACACATAAAGATTATGTTTCTAAGAACGGTTTGCCCTAAGAGTTAGCCCTAGAGCAAATCGGGTATTGTTTTGCCATAAAAATATAAACTTGATGTTAAAAGTGGACATAATAAACTTAAGGGCATATAAGGTTCACTTAGAAACCCTAGATCTAGTTAAAATGGGTTGTAATCGATAAAGGTTTGAACTTTAATGATAAACAATCCAGATCTTGTCCTAGGAGGCAAAGGAGAACGTTTGAAAGGTTATATAACACCTAACTATGTGAATGGATGTTAGACATGAGGTGAAAAACGTAAATAATGGTGATAATAACCCATCAGTGGGTGTATTCGAACGGGACAAGTGTTCGAGCAAAATGTTTTCATATGGTGTTCGAATGATTAAGGGATTCGAATAGAAAAGAAAGAAAAAAAATAAGAAAGGCATAAAAGAAAGGGAATCCTTCCATTCTAATACAAGTTCTATTTGAATATAAAGTTCTAATCGAATACAATGTCATTTGAACACATTGTCATTCGCATACAATGTTCTTCACATATAAATCTGTATTCGAATACAGGGGTATTCGAATACGAGAGTATTCGAATACAAAGGTATTCGAATACAAGGATATTCGAATACCAAAGTGTGAATACAAGGGTATTCGAATGGAAAGGGGAAACTTGAGTAGAATGACCCAGACTTAGAAATTTCTAATGAACTTTTTAGTAAAGAACAATTAATAGAAATGAAATTTTTCCGAGCTGACCAGGCAGCTCGACCCCATCCTGGGGCTCTGCCCGTTGACCTTGCTAGGGGTTGAGGCCCCTAGAACCCCGCTGCTAGGGGCGCTACCCCCCCGACACCCGTTCGTTGAGGGTTTTATTAATCTAGAATATAATATGGATAGGGTTAGTTAATTGATACTTGTAATTATTATACAGTTAGCCGTGCACATCTAAAAGGGGCATTACAATAAACTCAGAAAGAAAAAGGATCCATGTGAGTTTCTAGCCCCATTTCCTTGTTATGTTTACGGGGTTGTGTGCATACTCAATGTGATTAGCTAATACACTTACCTTAAGTGGTAAGTGTATGATATGTGAATGTTTGTGAATGTTGTACGTACGATATTTAATGTATATGAATGATGTATGCGTGATGTATGAATAATGTAGAAAGTATTGAGTGTATGTATGAAAGTATATAAATATAAAAGAAAAGGAAGGTATGTATGAATTGACGATAAAGGGCGGCAGACCCTTATAATATCTGTGAAGGAGGGTGGCAGACCCTAATAATATATGTGAAGGAGGTTGGCAGACCCTAATAAAATATGCTAGGTTATAGGGTGAAAGACGCTTTCAAACGTTTGAGTATGTATGTAAAGTAAGATAAAATATGAAGGTATGAAAGAAAGAAAGAAAGAATGAAAGTAAAAAATGAAGGTATATACTTATGTATGTACAAAATAAAGTGAAGTAGGATAAGTATGTAATAGATGAACGTATTGTATGTTGCCTGATTAAGTAGAACTCACTCAGCGTAGCTGACTTTTAGTATGCATGCAGGTGAATAGGCTAAGGCAGCTCGTTCGAATGAAAACACATGGCATTGGACTGAAGATACTGGCATCTTGAGAAGAATGTTGTGATGTTTTTAAATGAGTTTTTAAATGATGTTTCAAGACGAGAGTTTGGTTGTTAAGACTATTTGAATGATTTGTAATATATGGTTGATGTTTCTATTATTCCTCGAAAGTTTTAATTAACTTTGTTATTTAAAAATGTGTTTATGAGTAAATCTAACGCTAAAGTAGGGCACTAGGACTGGGACCTTACAATACCCATCTTGATCGATGAAGAACAAAGTGAATATTAATCGCAACCCTATGTTCAAATCTTCAGATCGATTGCTGGAGAAGTGATGCCACTTTCTTCATTTAGGCTCGTTTGTGTGGTCTAGTCAACCAACAAACTTTAAACAACTTCAGAACTCGAACGATGCAGACATCAACTTGTTAACATCAAATTTAGCAAACTCAGTGCAAAATCAACACGTTTCAGCACGCTATCTGTTCGTTTCAGCAGTTCGATACTTTTCCGCACGTTAAACAGCTTGTTTCAGCAAATTTCAGCAGAAAAATAATGTATTTATGCACTTTTAAACACGTTTCAACACTTAAAACTGCTCGTTCCGGCACGTTTTCACATAGTTCAACACGTTTATCAGCAAGTACACCAGTTTCGTCGCATTTTCAGCTCGTTTCGACAACAAAACAGTTCGTTTATAAGCACTTAAACAGTGCGTTGCAACAGTTTTAACAACAAATCATCAGGTTTTGACAGATTTTAACTCGTTTAAGCATAATCAGGTTATTACTTCAAAAGGCATAACTTTGTAAGTAACCGAAGGAGCCTTATGCTTGCATCATAATTTAGTTTTGTGACAAATAATGTACCCATACATGTGAAATTACATGTTCGAGCCATCAACCAGAGACAATTTTATTGGCATGTCTTGTATATAATTAGTAATTTAGTTTTGGCCCACATTTTGGATCACATCAATGTCTTGAGATCGTTTTCGAACCTATCATCTCCACCTCAAATGTTCTCTAAGCACCTATATGAGCAATGAGTCTCTTAACAATATAAAGTTGGGTTCGAAAATATTCTAAAGAAGTATCTAACAAAGTATTTAAACAAATTTATAAACAATTTAGAAAAAAAAAACAAAAACAAATTACTCTATTTTAATACGAGTCTCCCACCTATATTGTCCACCTCTTAGAGTATTCTCATCCGGATCTCCATCCTCATCTTTATAATTACACTACAAAACACTATATTTATCATTACAGTTTTCTTGTTTAATTAAATAATATTACTTTATACCTTTATCATTACAGTTTTCTTTCTACTCTACTCACAACCAATTCAACAAATATAAAAAAATTAAATATGGACAAACAAAGTTTCTCCAAATTTACAAAAAATCACTACCTTTTCTCTCTCCACCCTATAATTTACACTCACAACCACTCAAAACAACACCCTATAATTTACAAACTCTTATCACAATAATATAGGGAATGAGTTAGGAATGCTCTAACAATATATAAATTGGGTTTGAAAGTATTCTGAAAGAGGGACAAACAAAGCATTTAAAAAAACTATATATAATTAATTTAATAACTTTATGTCACGTGTAGGTAAACTTCCCTAAACAAATTTCCATGTAATTCTGAAAGCTTATGCCTCGGTAATCTATAAAGTAGATAAAGGCTATCAACATACTGCATAGAACAATTTCAAAATATATGAAAGACAATTACAATTTTCACAAAACAAAAACACAAAATTGATTGTAACTTGGCTGATAACAAACTTCAAAATACCATCCAATTCAACAAAACCGATATGAGTATGTTAGTGGTGATCAAGAAATCCGAAATCCGAAATCCAAAAAAAACCGAAATCCGAACCGAAACCGAAATCCAAATAAACCGATATGAATTCTTATTCGGATATTCGGATCGGATCAATCCGAATATCCGAATAACTAAATCGGATTCGGATCAGATTCGTATATGGAATTTTAAAAAATTTGGATTGTTCGGATTATTAGGATATACGTTTAATCCGTATAAAAACATGTTTTTAGTGTTATTTTCCGGTTTGGTATATTTATTAGACTACTATTTGAAGTTTAAACTTTAAATTTTTATTAAGAATAATTCATATTTTTCTGTTTGTTTGTTTATTGTGATTCTAAACGATTAAATGTTTGAAACAAAAAAAATAGGAAAATTTTTTAGGTTTATTTCGGATTATTCGGATAATTTCGGATTATTCGGATATTATCCGAATCCGATCCGAATTGAATTCGGATAGATTCGGATCGGATAGGAATATTCCTAATTCGGATCGGATCAGATTTCGGATAAGGTCCAAAAATTCTCAAATCCGAATAACCCGAACCAAATAACCCGAATAATCCGTTATCCGATACGATGAACACCCAACACTTGGTGCTACACGATGAAAGGGCAACGAAGCTTTATCCACACTTCTAATCCAACAAATCATATAAACATATTATATAAATTCATCAAGTGTAAAAATAGATGAAACAGAACAGAAAAAACCAAAAACCGAATTAACTGAAATTAACCGAACTGCATCGAACTCTTCATTTTTTTTTTCATATTTTCAAGCTTTTTTCCTCTATTTCATGTATTATATGTATTAATTAATTATTTAATACTATCATTTTCATGTATTTATATCTCCGTTTCATTTACTAATTATATCAATATATATAATGTAATATATAAACGAAAACATAAAAATCCTATGTGTCGCGATGTGGTCGCTCCCTCTTTTTTTGGAGTCACCAGATTTGCTTGATTTTTAAATGGAGACTTCTCATGCATTTGACCCGAATTAGTGGTATGGGTCTTACCAAACCCAGATATTTCTTAAATGGGTTATAACATCTCATTAAATATAAAATTATTCTCACCAAACAACCCCGTAATACGGGGGATAAAAACTAGTATATATATATATATATAGATGGTGTTTGGAGATTACGTTTTACAGAAGATAATTTAATAATGTAGTCCGGGAGAACAAATAAAGAGAAAATAATGTTTGATAATAACATGCTTTGGCTCTAAGTGTACGAGACCTGTACTCTTATTTTGGATGCCATATGCCTGTGTTGTTGGGTTTGTCAGCGTATAGGGTGAGTTATTCAACCGTATGAAGGCTCATTCTTTGTATTAATATTTATTAGTCACGCGGGTGGAATAACATGTCAATACAAAAAATCAACTTATACATAGATTTAAGTTAACATACTACTGCTTCATATTTTGTTACCAAAATATTTATAAAATTACATTTTCTTAAGATTCAAACTTTAAAGTTACAATAAGTTAATTGAAACAAAACAACCAAAAAACATTAACAAAAACACTAAACATCTTCTTTGATATTCAAAAATCATCAAAGTCTTCAAAAGTTATACAAACATAAACTTCCACTTTCTAATAACCTGAAAAGTTATAAAAACAACAAAATATTCAATTAAATTAAACTTAACATAACAGCATGTTTAATAATTACTAACATCTAAGCATTACAAAGTTGCTATGTACAACCTACAAATCAAAAGTTCATAAAAATACTTGTTAGTTGGTCTAAAAAGATGTTGACAATATACTTCTTTTATTAAATCTATGAAGAATATCTAAAGCATTAATATATTACCTTCTCCTTCGTCATCGGACAACAAACTTTCCGGATAACCATCATAATCACTTTCATAGTTTGCACACTCATCTAACCAATTAACTGTAACACCCCGCAACCGTAGCGGAAACGTAAACGGGATGCAACAGACACCTCTGATATCAACCACATTGTTTATAAAGAAAACTGAATGCATTAATATACTTCAAAATTACATTATCTCGTATTTTATTACCGTCTAGGTGATACACACATCATAAAATACGATACATAATTCTATTTGTTATAATGTATCCTAACATCCCGCACGCAAATCTTACACACATCAAGCACTTAGCACGTAAGCAATCACTTCATCTTAGTTGTACCTGAAAAGCATGTGAGAAAACGGGTCAACTACGAATAGTTGGTGAGTTTCACAATTTGAGTAAACCTTGATAAATCAATATCAGAATATAATATTATCTGGGGACACTGTTAACCCAGTACTGTATCCATTCCGGGGGCAACGTTAACCCATAAACACTTCTAGGGACATCTGGGGACACAGTTAACCCAGTACTGTACTCATTCCGGGGGCAAAGTTAACCCAGAAACACTGCTGGGGACATCTGGGGCCACTGTTAACCCAGTACTGTACCCATTCCATACGATTCCCGTACAATAAAACATTTATAATTACACTCAAATCCATGCGTTCAGTATGTACTTAAACATTTCAATAGTAACATGCTTCCGTCCCGGGAAAATATTTAAAAACAGTTCAGAAAAAGGGGCTCGTGAAACTCACCTTAGCACATGCAAGCAGGTAACAACAATCATTATCAGTTAACACGTCCAATCTGTAATATGATCCCTACGATCGTTACTATACACTCATTATTAATATTACTTTAACCAAGTTAACCGGTACATCTGGGGACACTGTTAACCCAGCACTGTACCCGTTCTGGGGGCAAGGTTAACCCAGAAACACTTCTCCGGACTCAGATTGTGATATCGTTTAGAGTTCCATGGTCACAACTACTATTAGTCGTTTTTCTCGTTTTGCGTGCCTAGCACGGTTATCCGTTTTTACGTTTCAAAAATAATTTTGGTCACACACGACCCGAGAGTAGTGGTTGACTGACAATTTAATTAAAGATGTCAAATTAGAGCTCGGTTTAGACGCCCCGATTGGCCGCGGGACCCGTTTCCGTATTTGGCGTACCGGAAACTGTTAATTCGGTTAAAAATACCCAAATCATCCGAATTATTTTCGGATGATTTATTTTTACTTGTCTAACTCAATTATATGAAAATAGTTCATTTTTAGGGTTTTTATACACCAGTCAGCTCGCTTAAGCGAACTTCACCGGTTTACGCGTTTTAACTTTAAAAATTTGATAATTAGCACAAATAATTATCCGTTTAACCTCGGATCTTGAAATTTTGCACAAATAACATTTTGTCAGTGGGGAAATTTATAGAAATATTTCCAGAATTAATTTTTATATTTAAAATTTATTTATCTTTTTTTAAACACCATTTAAACACTAAATATGTCGTAAATACCAAACGATCTTAGAAAAATCCCAAATTTCTCCTGGATGTCCCCTGCCATCCACATAGTCCCTTGTATTTTTTTCCAGAACCAAAATCTTCTTTTACATGCCATTTTCACTAAAACCGAGCTAGAAAACCCTACAACTCGTTTAACCCAAAAGCCTACTTAGGCTTCTCCAACTGACCTCAAATTTTGTGTGTGACTTATACATGATATAAAAAGCTTTTCAGCAATTTCCCAGAATTTTTCATCATATTTAACTATTTTTCACCATTTTGGGCCAAAACCGAGCATTAAATTCACCAAATATTCATCCTTTGTCCAAAAATTATCAAAAATTCACAGAACTCTTATTTTCATGTGTAGAACATCCCTGTAAAATTTCATGACCTAACTCTAAACCATCAACAATCTGTCCCAAAACACATACACCGAACATAACCGAATATACCTTTCGTTTTCCGCCACTACAAGCTACAAACTCGTCTTTCCGCCTTATCTACCACTAAACACAGAGCCTACAAACAACATACCACAATACCAAGCAAGTTACACTCACGATCAAGCCTCTTACACTATAGTTTCGGTTATGATTCAAAAACAATGATTTAAACCGTAAAAATTCGTTTTTGGTTCGTTTAACTCCTTTCTTGGACCAAGATCCCTTGTATAACCCGTATACATCACTTGATCATGCAAGAATCGGTTTTCATCTTTGAAACCTTATTTTCTTGCAAATAAACTCAAGAAACGAAGATGGAAACGTGAATAACTCGATCATTACCTTGTTTTCCTTGCTAGAACTCTCGGTTTTTGGATGAAATTGTTGAGAGAAGATGAAGATTGTTGAAATGTTTTGATGAAAAAAGAAATAAGGGCTTGGGGTAACACCCCTAAGTCCGATCGGTTTGGTTAGGGGGTGGGGTGGGGTGGGACCCACCTCTCCATTCTAGGCCAAATGTTTGGATTCTCGTAATCCGGATAATGTTTTGGATAATCTGGTTCAGTTCGTTTTTCGGTTAAATGTTTAATTCGGCTTAAAACGAGGCTAAAACGGTCGTTTTTCGGCTAAAAATGAATTTATATAAAACCACTTTAAAAAAAACTTAAACCATGACTTCCATTAACTTAAAATACCATGTTATTAATTATCGCGCATCTTTTTCGGCTTGATCGATCATCTCTTGCTCGGTTTGGTATTAAAGGTTTCGTTTAACGTACCAACATACCATTAAATCGAAATTTTTTTTCTGTGCCGTACTTTACTTCTCCCGAAGCATTAATGCTTCGTAAAATCACTAAATATTATAGATATCGTCTATAATTGAACCCTCGATTTGTTCGGGTTTCAATAACTATCGATCGATTGATCGCATATTCAATACGATGAATTATATATTCACGTACAATCAATACAGTGAGCCATGTATTCTCGTATAATTACTGTGGTAACTCATGTACCCGACATTAAATATGACGTAACTATTGTCTACCGGTTAGGGTATACCGGGTTTCGTCGGAATCGTTAAGAAATTTCGTCCTCGAAATTTTACACGCTCACTATCCCTTTCCGAGAGAAAGGTGGGGGTTTTTCCTTCAGAATTCACCCTCGCGTTACCAGGTATAATCTGGTCCTTGCTGAGAATTCCACTTAATCTTAATCAATAAAACTTGGTGTGTCCAAACTGTTTAGTTTTCCCGTCTACTAACTCTACGGAATTATTTATGATATCAGGCATGTTTTCTATGAGTACCTCCTTTACTGGTACTTTCGCTGCCTCATCGCTTAGGTACTTTTCAATCCGTATATATGGCAAAACATCATGTATAGTACTTAGCCCCTGGAGTACTTTAATCGATAAACTAAATGACCAATCATGGAGATAGTCACATGAGGTCCAATATATTAAGGAGCTATTTTCGGTTTTGCCAAACCTCATATCACCTCTCTCAGGTGATGCCTTAAAAATGCCTTGTCACCTCTTTCCGGTGACAATGGTTTCCTTTGAATGTTGGCATAAATCCTTTGCCAATCTCGCGCTGCTTTCAACTTATCTTAAATATTATAAATCCGATTGGTTGTTTCTCGAATCAATTCAAATCTTATGGCTTGATCGACGCCCATTTTCAATTTAACAAATTGGTGATAACTACTTCACCCATAGAAAGCTTCAAGCTCTCGATGCTTCCTTCCCCTCCTTCCAATAATGGAAGTAGGATGACTATTTCGATCTGAGATCATTGAAAATGGTACTCCACGACGAGATACCATTTCCCCATCAGGAATTTGGGCGAGAATTCATTGTGGTAATCGTCATGGATTGGGATGAAATGCGAGGATTGGTTAGTCGATCCGCGATTACCCAATTTACCTCATGCCTTTGATATATCATGGGAATTTGCGTCCCGAAATCCATTGTAATTTATTCCCACTATCATTGGCGAATTTTCTGTCGTTGTGGCGTTCCCTAGGGTTTTCGGTGTGCAGCCTTATCTCTTGCATAACATACATATTCACCAACATACATAATCGTATCTTTCTCCAAACTCGGCCATTAATAAAATCCTTTCAGATATTCGTATCATCAATAGTCTAATCCGATCCCGGATGTATGGAATATTTCGATCTATGCGCTTCGTCCATGATTAATTCACGAAGGTCATGGAGGGTCGGGATCCAAACCCGATTTTTGAAGTAGAGAATTTCGTCCACGCGCTATTCGAAATTCTTCTCATTGCCGTAAAGTCCCTCCTTTTCCAATTGTTCCTCTTTCAACGCCTCACGTTGAGCGACTCGAATCAGGTCCGAAAGGTTCGACTGGACTATCATCCCCAGTACTCGCACTCGCAATGGCTTAACCCGATCTTTCCTACTCAAGGCATCGGCTACGACACGTTAGCCTTACCGGGGTGATAACGGATGTCACAGTCATAATCGCTTAACAAATCGACCCATCTTCGTTGCCTCATATTCAGTTCCTTCTGATCAAACATGTGCTGCAAACTTTTATGATCGGTGAAGATGGTGCACTTCGTACCGTAGATATAATGTCTCCAGATTTCAAGTGCGAAGATAACCGCTCCCAGTTCTAAGTCATGAGTAGTGTAATTTTTCTCGTGTACTTTTAACTGTCGGGAAGCATACGCTATAACCTTATTATTCTGCATCAACACACATCCTAACCCTCTACGCGATGCGTCACAATACGCGACAAAACCATCGTCTCCATCGGGGAGACTTAAAATCGGTGCTTGGAATAATTTTAATGGTTTCCATCTTATTTGGATCTATGTGAAATCCTTGTTGCTTTACAACATGACCAAGGGATTATTCCTTCTTTATTCAAAATCACATTTCGAAAACTTCGCGTACAACTCCTCTGGCTTTAACACTTTCACAATTTTCCTTAACCGTCGTTCGTGCTCTTCTTTACGTTGCGAATATATCAAAATATCATCAATGAATGTTATGACAAATTTGTCGAAATAAAGTTTACCGACTCGGTTCATGAGTTCCATGAATGCTGCCGGCGCATTTGTTATCCCGAAAGGCATAACTAAGAATTCATGATGGCCGTAGCGAGTCCGAAACGCTGTTGTTGCAACGTCCTCCTCTTGGATTTTTCATTTGGTGATAACTATATCTAAGACCAATTTTCTAAAAATAAATCGCCCTTTGCAGTTGGTTAAACAGATCGTTCACTTCGAAGAAGTGAATACCTATTCTTGATCTTCACTTTATGCAATTTTCTCTAATCAATACATATCCTAACACTTTCGTCCTTCATTTCCCAAATAACACTGGTGCACCCCATGGTGACTAACTAGGTCGTATAAAACCTTTATCCAATAATTCTTGCATTTCAGATGGTGCAAGTCGGTAAGATGCTTTAGCAACAGGGCCAGCTTGAGGTATTAAATCGATTCTGAATTCGACCTGTCGGGTTGGCGGTAATCCAGGAAGTTCTTCTGGGAAAACTTTCGGATATTTACGTAAAACCGGAATATCTTCTATATGTTTTCTTTTAAATACTTTGGCAATCACGTTTGTTGAATACACCACGTCTTCTTGTCGTAAATATTATAACATCTCAAGATGAGATTAGAGTGGTAACATAATACCGTACACTTTTCTCTGTATCTAATCGCCTTATCGTCCGAAAGAGAGCTTCTAATCATCTTCTTTTCATATTTGATTTCAGCTTCATGTTGAGTTAGCCAATCCATGTCAACTATTACGTCAAAACTTCTTAACTTTACTGGTCGTAGGTCAATAAGGAAAGGTTAATCGTTCAGAATAATAGGGCAATTCCGAACAATTTAGTTAACCATTAGGGGTTTACCGTTAGCGATTCTACAGTATAGGGTTCTATAGTTTCACTAATCGGTATCTTTCCAAATGATAGGAGGTTAACAGGAACTAACTTCTATCGACGACCGTAAAAACATCACTGAAGCCTATTGATTTAAAACTACAACATACTTAATACCACCTTTGGATCATGACGTGCTTTATTTGAATTACTCACAAAAGCACGGCTCCTTGCTTGATCAGAGGTTGATGCTTGTCATGAGGTTCATCTTCCACGACACCTTGGTTCAACTTTGGGCAATTTCTCTTGAAACGTTCTGTACTGCCACATTCATAGCAAGTACAACTGTTTGGCATAATTTGATTTCTTTGGATGGATTGTTATTGAAGTTGTTGGGTTCGGAGTGGTTGTACATGAATGGGTTGGGGTTGCCGGTTCACATGGCTTCAATTGGTTCTACAAATGGGGCATTTCGTCCATCTTTACCACACATGTGGCCTACTATCACTCGACATTCTTCTTCCTGCCGATAACCATATTTTCCACAGTTAGGGAAGGACCCTTCATGTGGTTCATGTTTTCACACCAGAACTAGTCTTAGTATAATTCTGGGTTGTAGGACATACCTACTTATTCAAAGCCTATCTTGCACTTTACCTTTATCATTTCTCTTCTTTAACACTCGACGTCTCACCTAACGTCCTTCCAGTCCGCTTCCCATAGAGTTAAATATATCAATGCTGGCTTGTGACACAACCCTTCCAAAGGTTGTATATTTTACAGGGTTGACTATACTCCTTATCAATGGAGTTAGTCCCCAATATAGCACTCACTTCGCTTAGTTTCAGAAGTAATTAGCCATGTTACCAGACATGACAATTCCTTCAAACTATTAGCGTGTTCTAAGTGATCAGCACACAACATTTCTATCTTTCATAGCTCAGTTCCCAATCTCTGAACTTAATTACTCGAATAAAAGTGCTCTAGCACAAGAATTTTAAATTCTGACCATATCATCTGAGTAAAAATTTTCTAACTATAATTTTGTACCATCGTGTTCCATCACGATACAACATAATCTACCAACATATCTGTAGCATATTTCACTACACAATGTTCTAGACTCTTACCAATATCCTTAACCATTTCGATCTTTTCTATCCACTCCCTAATCTATTCCTCCCTTTACCATCAGTAAACTATTAATAATCCCCTTAGCACAACCGATAAACATATCCTTCATACCGGATCTAATTCATTACGACTACCATTCATGTTTAGTTTATAACTAATACTTGTAGTCATAATAGTATTCGGTGGGACATTAACACTCTTAGTAATAACACTAAGAATTGAAATATTCATAATCATGTGATTGCTCGATCTATAATTCTGCGATTACATTTGCATCAACACTAGCAGCGATCTGTGATACAACATTCGGTATCATCATCTGCTATCTTTGAGCAATCAACTGAATCATATCGATCTCCATCATTGGAGTTATTCTTTTATGTCATTCTGCCGTACTAATCCCGTACGCAGTAATCAATACTAATCTCACCGTATAACTCGTTACCAGCTCAATCATAACAGCAGGTACACATACACACCAAATATTATCATACAAATTACACATACCAGTATCTAGTATATATATATGTCCCACAATATAATAACATACGGACTTAACCTGACGTCGGTTAACGTTTAAATATGTATCATAACCCTTGTCACCAACTGACATATAGATCATTCTCAACAAAGATTAATGTTTAATATGCTTGATTTCATTATCCTTCTGCATATCAGCATAACCGATACATGCTTACCGTGAGTACCAAACGATTACGTACCACGGAGTTATTATATCCGTGTCTATTCGTATATCCGGCATACACGGTATACCACCAACGAACGAATAACCAACTATGCTATAATGATTCCAACACCTCTCTGTGTATGGGTAATCATTCTATTCGAGTATACATGGGTATAGGCATCTAACGGATGTAAGGTTAACATAGGGAGTTGCAAGGTTCAAGGTAATCGTGCGACATGGGTTGCCTTCATATATTATTAATTACTATTATGGAAAACTCTATCACTTGCTCAGTCAATGTCCTCAGGCGTTCTAGGTTTGCTAAAATCAGTAATTCTCGATCTGGAGGTGGTATGTCTCATATGTTTGAGAGTGAGCAATACATATATATATTTCTATATATTATTTTTATCTGCTCATTTATTATCCATTTTATTATTATTATTTTATTTTTATTTTAATGAAATAAGAATGGGTTCAGGTACAGGTCCGTCCGTAGTGAGGGTTGGCGGTTCGTAGACATTGAGGTTTATGAACTGTTGAACTACATTGAGCAACCTATAGATATAGTTGACCGTAAAGAAAAGCAACTTCATCATAAAGTTATCCCGTTGGTGAAAGTGATATCGAAGCATCGTAAAGGATCGGATGCCACTTGAGAAGTTGAAGGAGAGATGCACAAGTTTTACCCAGTTTTGTTTAAGTAGTAGTTTGGTTTCGGGGACGAAACCTCTTTAAGGAGGGAAAACTTGTAACATCCAACTATTGATAATAATAATAATTATAATAATAATATTAATAATAATAATAAGTAAAAGAATCGTGTTGTTTAAAAGTGTGTTAATAGCTAATTAAGATAATTAAAATAAAAGAGTATGGACTTGATTAATGAAAGATGGAATAAGGGATGGTGATGGGCCTTAGGTCGATGGGCTTAAGAGAGTATAAATACTCCTTAAACCTCCCTAAAACCCTAAAACCCTCGTTCTTATCTTCTAGCCTCCCTACAAACTCAAAAACACACACAAAAACTCCTTGATATTATGGTTGTGACCAAGATCAGGATCCAAGACCAAAAACGGGCATAGTTTGTGTTAGATGTTGGTTATATATGCAAGAACAAGTCCATAGCATACTTTGAATCTACTCCGTAGCCTTTAAGCATGAAAAAGGTACGTTCTTTACACATAAAGATTATGTTTCTAAGAACGGTTTGCCCTAAGAGTTAACCCTAGAGCAAATCGGGTATTGTTTTGCCATAAAAATATAAACTTGATGTTAAAAGTGGACATAATAAACTTACGGGCATATAAGGTTCACTTAGAAACCCTAGATCTAGTTAAAATGGGTTGTAATCGATAAAGGTTTGAACTTTAATGATAAACAATCCAGATCTTGTCCTAGGAGGCCAAGGAGAACGTTTGAAAGGTTATATAACACCTAACTATGTGAATGGATGTTAGACATGAGGTGAAAAACGTAAATAATGGTGATAATAACCCATCAGTGGGTGTATTCGAACGGGACAAGTGTTCGAGCAAAATGTTTTCATATGGTGTTCGAATGATTAAGGGATTCGAATAGAAAAGAAAGAAAAAAAATAAGAAAGGCATAAAAGAAAGGGAATCCTTCCATTCTAATACAAGTTCTATTTGAATATAAAGTTCTAATCGAATACAATGTCATTTGAACACATTGTCATTCGCATACAATGTTCTTCACATATAAATCTGTATTCGAATACAGGGGTATTCGAATACGAGAGTATTCGAATACAAAGGTATTCGAATACAAGGATATTCGAATACCAAAGTGTTTGAATACAAGGGTATTCGAATGGAAAGGGGAAACTTGAGTAGAATGACCCAGACTTAGAAATTTCTAATGAACTTTTTAGTAAAGAACAATTAATAGAAATGAAATTTTTCCGAGCTGACCAGGCAGCTCGACCCCATCCTGGGGCTCTGCCCGTTGACCTTGCTAGGGGTTGAGGCCCCTAGAACCCCGCTGCTAGGGGCGCTACCCCCCCGACACCCGTTCGTTGAGGGTTTTATTAATCTAGAATATAATATGGATAGGGTTAGTTAATTGATACTTGTAATTATTATATAGTTAGCCGTGCACATCTAAGAGGGGCATTACAATAAACTCAGAAAGAAACAGGATCCATGTGAGTTTCTAGCCCCATTTTCTTGTTATGTTTTCGGGGTTGTGTGTATACTCAATGTGATTAGCTAATACACTTACCTTAAGTGGTAAGTGTATGATATGTGAATGTTTGTGAATGTTGTACGTACGATATTTAATGTATATGAATGATGTATGCTTGATGTATGAATAATGTAGAAAGTATTGAGTGTATGTATGAAAGTATATAAATATAAAAGAAAAGGAAGGTATGTATGAATTGACGATAAAGGGCGGCAGACCCTTATAATATCTGTGAAGGAGGGTGGCAGACCCTAATAATATATGTGAAGGAGGTTGGCAGACCCTAACAAAATATGCTAGGTTATAGGGTGAAAGACGCTTTCAAACGTTTGAGTATGTATGTAAAGTAAGATAAAATATGAAGGTATGAAAGAAAGAAAGAAAGAATGAAAGTAAAAAATGAAGGTATATACTTATGTATGTACAAAATAAAGTAAAGTAGGATAAGTATGTAATAGATGAACGTATTGTATGTTGCCTGATTAAGTAGAACTCACTCAGCGTAGCTGACTTTTTGTATGCATGCAGGTGAATAGGCTAAGGCAGCTCGTTCGAATGAAAACACATGGCATTGGACTGAAGATACTGGCATCTTGAGAAGAATGTTGTGATGTTTTTAAATGAGTTTTTAAATGATGTTTCAAGACGAGAGTTTGGTTGTTAAGACTATTTGAATGATTTGTAATATATGGTTGATGTTTCTATTATTCCTCGAAAGTTTTAATTAACTTTGTTATTTAAAAATGTGTTTATGAGTAAATCTAACGCTAAAGTAGGGCACTAGGACTGGGACCTTACAATACCCATCTTGATCGATGAAGAACAAAGTGAATATTAATCGACAACCCTATGTTCAAATCTTCAGATCGATTGCTGGAGAAGTGATGCCACTTTCTTCATTTAGGCTCGTTTGTGTGGTCTAGTCAACCAACAAACTTTAAACAACTTCAGAACTCGAACGATGCAGACCGCAACTTGTTAACATCAAATTCAGCAAACTCAGTGCAAAATCAACACGTTTCAGCACGCTATCTGTTCGTTTCAGCAGTTCGATACTTTTCCGCACGTTAAACAGCTTGTTTCAGCAAATTTCAGCAGAAAAATAATGTATTTATGCACTTTTAAACACGTTTCAACACTTAAAACTGCTCGTTCCGGCACGTTTTCACATAGTTCAACACGTTTATCAGCAACTACACCAGTTTCGTCGCATTTTCAGCTCGTTTCAACAACAAAACAGTTCGTTTATAAGCACTTAAACAGTGCGTTGCAACAGTTTTAACAACAAATCATCAGGTTTTGACAGATTTTAACTCGTTTAAGCATAATCAGGTTATTACTTCAAAAGGCATAACTTTGTAAGTAACCGAAGGAGCCTTATGCTTGCATCATAATTTAGTTTTGTGACAAATAATGTACCCATACATGTGAAATTACATGTTCGAGCCATCAACCAGAGACAATTTTATTGGCATGTCTTGTATATAATTAGTAATTTAGTTTTGGCCCACATTTTGGATCACATCAATGTCTTGAGATCTTTTTCGAACCTATCATCTCCACCTCAAATGTTCTCTAAGCACCTATATGAGCAATGAGTCTCTTAACAATATAAAGTTGGGTTCGAAAATATTCTAAAGAAGTATCTAACAAAGTATTTAAACAAATTTATAAAAATTTAGAAAAAAAAAACAAAAACAAATTACTCTATTTTAATACGAGTCTCCCACCTATATTGTCCACCTCTTAGAGTATTCTCATCCGGATCTCCATCCTCATCTTTATAATTACACTACAAAACACTATATTTATCATTACAGTTTTCTTGTTTAATTAAATAATATTACTTTATACCTTTATCATTACAGTTTTCTTTCTACTCTACTCACAACCAATTCAACAAATATAAAAAAATTAAATATGGACAAACAAAGTTTCTCCAAATTTACAAAAAATCACTACATTTTCTCTCTCCACCCTATAATTTACACTCACAACCACTCAAAACAACACCCTATAATTTACAAACTCTTATCACAATAATATAGGGAATGAGTTAGGAATGCTCTAACAATATATAAATTGGGTTTGAAAGTATTCTGAAAGAGGGACAAACAAAGCATTTAAAAAAACTATATAATTAATTTAATAACTTTATGTCACGTGTAGGTAAACTTCCCTAAACAAATTTCCATGTAATTCTGAAAGCTTATGCCTCGGTAATCTATAAAGTAGATAAAGGCTATCAACATACTGCATAGAACAATTTCAAAATATATGAAAGACAATTACAATTTTCACAAAACAAAAACACAAAATTGATTGTAACTTGGCTGATAACAAACTTCAAAATACCATCCAATTCAACAAAACCGATATGAGTATGTTAGTGGTGATCAAGAAATCCGAAATCCAAAAAAAACCGAAATCCGAACCGAAACCGAAATCCCAATAAACCGATATGAATTCTTATTCGGATATTCGGATCAGATCAATCCGAATATCCGAATAACTAAATCGGATTCGGATCAGATTCGTATATGGAATTTTAAAAAATTCGGATTGTTCGGATATCCGTATAAAAACATGTTTTTAGTGTTATTTTCCGGTTTGGTATATTTATTAGACTACTATTTGAAGTTTAAACTTTAAATTTTTGTTAAGAATAATTCATATTTTTCGGTTTGTTTGTTTATTGTGATTCTAAACGATTAAATGTTTGGAACAAAAAAAATAGGAAAATTTTTTAGGTTTATTTCGGATTATTCGGATAATTTCGGATTATTCGGATATTATCCGAATCCGATCCGAATTGAATTCGGATAGATTCGGATCGGATAGGAATATTCCTAATTCGGATCGGATCAGATTTCGGATAAGGTCCAAAAATTCTCAAATCCGAATAACCCGAACCAAATAACCCGAATAATCCGTTATCCGATCCGATGAACACCCAACACTTGGTGCTACACGATGAAAGGGCAACGAAGCTTTATCCACACTTCTAATCCAACAAATCATATAAACATAGTATATAAATTCATCAAGTGCAAAAATAGATGAAACAGAACAGAAAAAACCAAAAACCGAATTAACTGAAATTAACCGAACTGCATCGAACTCTTCATTTTTTTTTTCATATTTTCAAGCTTTTTTTCCTCTATTTCATGTATTATATGTATTAATTAATTATTTAATACTATCATTTTCATGTATTTATATCTCCGTTTCATTTACTAATTATATCAATATATATAATATAATATATAAACGAAAACATAAAAATCCTATGTGTCGCGATGTGGTCGCTCCCTCTTTTTTTGGAGTCACCAGATTTGTTTGATTTTTAAATGGAGACTTCTCATGCATTTGACCCGAATTAGTGGTATGGGTCTTACCAAACCCACATATTTCTTAAATGGGTTATAACATCTCATTAAATATAAAAATTATTCTCACCAAACAACCCCGTAATACGGGGGATAAAAACTAGTATATATATATATATATATATATATATATATATATATATATATATATATATATATAGATGGTGTTTGGAGATTACGTTTTACAGAAGATAATTTAATAATGTAGTCCGGGAGAACAAATAAAGAGAAAATAATGTTTGATAATAACATGCTTTGGCTCTAAGTGTACGAGACCTGTACTCTTATTTTGGATGCCATATGCCTGTGTTGTTGGGTTTGTCAGCATATAGGGTGAGTTATTCAACCGTATGAAGGCTCATTCTTTGTATTAATATTTATTAGTCACGCGGGTGGAATAACATGTCAATACAAAAAATCAACTTATACATAGATTTAAGTTAACATACTACTGCTTCATGTTTTGTTACCAAAATATTTATAAAATTACATTTTCTTAAGATTCAAACTTTAAAGTTACAATAAGTTAATTGAAACAAAACAACCAAAAGACATTAACAAAAACACTAAACATCTTCTTTGATATTCAAAAATCATCAAAGTCTTCAAAAGTTATACAAACATAAACTTCCACTTTCTAATAACCTGAAAAGTTATAAAAACAACAAAATATTCAATTAAATTAAACTTAACATAACAACATGTTTAATAATTACTAACATCTAAGCATTACAAAGTTGCTATGTACAACCTACAAATCAAAAGTTCATAAAAATACTTGTTAGTTGGTCTAAAAAGATGTTGACAATATACTTCTTTTATTAAATCTATGAAGAATATCTAAAGCATTAATATATTACCTTCTCCTTCGTCATCGGACAACAAACTTTCCGGATAACCATCATAATCACTTTCATAGTTTGCACACTCATCTAACCATTTAACCTTCAAACCAACCTCCCTTTCCAACTCAACATGTGCAATTTCTTTTCTATGACTACATAACTTTAACATATCTAGCTCTCTCAAAAGGAACAAATCATCACTTGATAAAAGTTGTTTAGGATGCAAATTTTTGTACTGGCCATTCTCAAACTTTATAACAACTTTGTTTTGATTAGGATAAAAATACCAATCCCTAACATGTTCAAACGGTAAAACATCTTGGTGAAGATCAGCAAGGTAATGATGTAAGAGATTTATGAGATTGTTTTCCTCTAGACATGGTAAAAGTTTCCGAACACCAATCTCATGAATCAGATGTTTAAGGAGGTTATTAAACATCATCACAGATTCAATATTATCTTTGTGTATCATGAGTAAATCGCTAAAGAAATTCATACTTACGTAAAACAGTAGAGAACTTCCAATTGACAATGGTAGACATTTTTTTCCAATTAATTTTTTTATGAAAACCTTTCGAGTGTAAAAGAAGAAGAAGATGATGATGATGAATTAAATTGATAATTATAAAATACAAAAATGAAGTGACGGTTTAGTTACCAAAGATATAAATCATTATATCTATCTAATGAGTATATCATGCATAGTTACCCTATATTTCTAATATTTTGTTAAATATTATATTTACTATTTTTAATACTTTAAGTTAAAATTGAAATACTCATATAAACAATGGTATGTTATTACACATTTGAATCCGGATATTTTTTGTATATATTAACATTAAATATTTATTTATAACTTAATAACAATTTTTAAGATATGATAACAAACAAAAGTATAGAACAAAAAAAGTATAGACGAAAAAAAGTTACATGATAACAATAAGTGTTAAATAGAACAATTTCAAAGACGTGACAAATTCACTATGTTTTCATTCTACGTTTCCAAAAATCTCCTTGTACACAACATTTGTTGTTTTATTTGTAAGCTTTGATTCTTTGTCGAATATCACTAACTTAATACCATCTCGACTCTTCACTCTTGACAAAGCGACATAAAGTTGACCATGTGAAAATACTGGATCTTTAAGATACAATCCAACTCTTGACAAAGATTGACCTTGACTCTTGTTGATTGTCATGGCAAAACATACTAAGATAGGAAACTGTTTTCTTTTTAATCTAAAAGGAAGTTTCTTATCAGTTGGTGTAAGAGTTACTTGACTAATTAGAGTACGATATCCTATATTCGTACCAGAGACAACTTTAGCATCAATTACACGCCTACCGAGACTAACAACTTGAAGGCGCGTTCCATTGCACAAACCCTTTTTATGATTAATATTCCTTAATAGCATGATTGGAACACCAACTTTGAGGACCAATCTATGATGGGGCATTCTTGACATCTTTAAACCATTTAACAAATCAGGAGAGTACAAGTGTGGATCAAAATCTTCTGAAACGTCTTCACATTCAGCTAAACTGTCGGAACTTAGATACTCAACTTCTTCACCAGGAAATATGGCTAACATACGTTCATTAATTTCTTGAACAACCTCATTCAAAGGTGCCAACAGTGCACGATTCTGAAAGTAAGTAAGTTCGTTGAATCTATCTAATATATTAGGATATACAAAGGTTATTAAATCACCCATGGGATCAATTGAGTTCAATATCAAAAGATCGTCTGGAATATCAATAACCGACTGTCCGTCAATTGGTCCACCAACGTTTCCTTGACTTATGTCTAATAACCAATCAACAAACTCTCTGATGTTTTCAACGTCTGAAGATCGACATCCAACTGTAAGCCTCATGTTCTTAATTAGTTTAAAAACTTTACATTTTGACCAGATATAAGAAGAATTTATGCAAGCATTGACACATTCACTTCTTGTACCGTTGGTTACAACGGGCAAAATTTGGCGAAAATCAACACCAAAAACAACAACCATACCTCCAAAAACGGCTTCAGAAGAATTACCAGAATCACCATGCATAACATCATTTAAAGTCCTATCGAACGCCTCAAAAGCATGCTTATGAATCATGGGTGCTTCATCCCAAATTATTAAGCTTGTCTTTTTCAATAACTCATATACGTCGGTATTTCCTTTAACCTAATTTATGAAAGAATAAAAAAGCAAAAACAAAGTAAGATATTTAAAAGGAAATTGATACTGGAATAACAAATAAACCCATATATACTCAAAAAATGATTCAAATAAAAATTAACATAAACTAGGTTGTAATATTACCGGACAAATGGAATCTTCGGTCAAATTAATAGGTATTAAAAATCTCGAATGTGCGGTTCTTCCATCCTCCTAAAGCAAAGAAGCTATACCACTTGAAGCGATATTCAACACAACTTCTCCTTTTGACCTTATCGATGCATATAAGGTTTTCAATAAATAAATTTTTCCAGTACCGCCGTAACCATAAACAAAATATACTCCACCTTTTTTATCAATCAAAGCACTCATTATTTCGTTATAAACCCCTCGTTGTTCATCTGTTAACGAATCAAACAGATTATTAAATTCGTTATTCATGGTCTCGGTATCATATGAGAGCTCTTCCACCATTAACGGATTAGTTGCTCGTGAAATTGTCTTCATATTTGGAAATTCCATTTGTTGATATCTTCTAAGACTGGAGTTGTTTGAAATTAAAAAATTTTCAATTTCGAGGAGTGCTAGGTTTTTTAACTGTTGTTCATTAAGAATCAAACCTGAAAATAAATAAAAACAAATTAATTAAATAAATATTTATGAAATATTAATGGATATTACATATTTTCTATAACTGAAAAAATTTAAAAATGAGTTAATCGTACCTGGG
Source organism: Bidens hawaiensis (assembly GCF_021521415.1). NCBI lineage: Eukaryota > Viridiplantae > Streptophyta > Magnoliopsida > Asterales > Asteraceae > Bidens > Bidens hawaiensis. The sequence goes on along the minus strand of NW_027491120.1, from coordinate 1,017,501 downwards.
TTATTTTGATCTTTTTGTTGTTTATATAGTATACCGTCAACTAAAAGTTGCCAAGTGCTTTCCCAAACAAAATGAGGTCTAGATTAACTATAAGTAATCAACATTGTAGCAAATAAATTTCTTAAATAATATCCGGTAGAGGTATGACTTGCATTTTCAATGGCTTCTATGTATTCTTTGTCATCATCTAAAAGACCTCTTTTGTAACATGCATCTCGAAAAGTTTCAAACACAACTCCATCAAATGTTCGAATGTCTTCAAAACATTCTGGGCCTTTAACCTTATTTAATAATATCCTTAGATAGTAAGCCTCGTCGAATGCCGGCGGAACAGCATGAACTCTACCTATTGCGAAACCCCTTAGGCGAGGTTCCGATTTACGTAACTGTTTTTTCCAAGCATACTTAGTTGGAAACTCTGCGTATGTGAGTGTTTTTGAAAGGTCATGGTTTTTATTACACTCAAACCAACCGGTAAACATCAAAGAAGCATTAGTTGTCTTGTTTAAAATATCTTCAATATCTTCGTTAGCACCATATATTACATGTTGCTCACCGGGTAAATGAAAAGCAAGTCTCATAACAGACGGAATCCTATAATGCACATCAAATCAAAATATCCTCCATGTTGCCTCGCATGCAGAGACATATCTACAAACATAAAACGCATTGATTTCATCTAAATTAGGATCCGGGTTATCAACATTGTTATTTTCTTCAAGAGAAATTGTTGCTCGGTCTGGACCCTTATTAATGTATTTGAACAAATACTTTATCGATCCATCTTGATTACACCACTCAACATTAATATGTGCTTGAAATTGTTTTAATAAAGTCTTGTTGAATGGAACAACAGTTCGGTTATCCATCATTATATCTGACTTAACAACATATTGCCCGTTATCTTTATCAAGCAAGTCTGTTATTCAAATCCAAGTAAAGTTCACTCCTGAGTAAGCTTTTGGCTATCCAAGCTCACGAAACCAAGTGATTGAAAGACTGGGCAAGGTATTCATTAATAATAATGGTCCAAGTAGGCTTGATGATTTAATGGAATATCTTTAAGTAATATCGGGCAAGATTCAACTCAAGCAAGGAACAATGCTACCGAGCACACTTTGCTAATAAGTTAATTTCTAGCAAAGAGTTGAATGGACCATCGAAGAACAAGGTTACTCGTAAGGGTTTTTCTGGCAAAGTCAAGAAGATTGAAGTCTACCCGGTAAGTATTTTACTTGGTAAATTACTCTTCAAGTAAAGTCTACCCGGAAACTGATCCCGGGCACACTTCTTTGTTACCAAGTCCTGAAGGATGGCAGAGTACACAGCCTACCTGGAGAATGAAGATTGCTGCAAAGCCTACCCGGAAGACTTGTTTTACACTTAGAATATTTCTGATTATTTAATTTGAATATGTGTTTACGTTTGGGGTTTCTAAAAGGAATGACAGCTGTCCTAGGGTGGCAGGCCTATAAATAGAATGTTTTAGGGCACGCCGCCTAAGGACCAGCTAGGAATTCTGTGCCTTTACACTTTTCGGATAAGAAAGAATATTTCTCGAAAGTGACGGCAGTCCTAGAATAGTACGGATAAAACTCTCCCTCAAGAAACCCTAAATCGATTACCCTTTGTATGATGAATTTTATATAAATGGAAATCTTTTGAGTGAATCCTGAGTGTGTTAGTTACCTTTGATTATTAATTGCAACTACCCTGTTTTTTATTGATTCCGCCTTTAACAAACGGTAATCTTTCTAAATATAGCAACCCGTCATTAACTCCATTGTCGACACATCTATTTGTGTGAGTTATGACATGATTTGAGTAAGATCCAGCTGAAATCGGGGACCTGACAAGTTGTATCAGAGCTTGTTGCTGCTATTTTGGAAAGATTGTTGCTGATTGAAGATTTGAAGAAAGATGACGTCAGCAGACCACTATTCCATTGAAAAGTGACGTCAGCAGTTCTGTTCTTCATTTTTCTTCCAGATCTACAATTATTTGGTGTTTTCTCTTCCTTATTTCGTTTAAAGCTTTAATTTTTACATTTAAATCTTGTTCTAATCGCATCAGACAATTCAGATCTGAAAACCGGTTTTCAGATCTGATTATTTTTGAACTCTGTTTTTACAAAGAAATTATTTTTGATTTCACAAAATGTCTGGTTACGAAGAACAAGAAGTGTCTACTAACAAGATTCCTAGACTGTATGGACAAGAAAATTTCACAAAATGGAAGGTCTTGGTTGAAGCAGCCGTTTGCTATAATGATGTTAATATGTGGAACTCCATCGAGAATGGTCCACAAGGCACTGAAGAGGAAGGTGCAATACAGCTGCAACTGCTGCTGTGAGAGAAAGAATGAGGAAAGTAGATGACAAGGCTTTAGCTATGTTAAAGCTAGGTCTGTCTTGGGAAATACTTACCAAGGTTGCACATCATCCCAATGCCAAGGCAATGTATGATGCAATACTTGAAATGTTTGAGGGAAATGTTGTGCTCAAAAACATCAAGAAGCAGAGATTGAAGCAGCAGCTAGAAAGATTTAAGTATAAAGATGGAGAAAGGTTGAAGTCTATTCTGGAAAGGTTCTTAGTAATAGTGAGTGATCTCAGAACCACAGACTATGTCATGACTGACTTTGACCTGAATACCAAGCTGCTCAACTCTATGCCAAAGGAATGGTACACTGCTTGCAAATTCATCCTTCAGAAGCACAACTTCAATGACTTGAAATTGGATGATGTAGTATGCTTTCTTTAAGCAGCAGAGATAGAGATGATAGAGAATGAGATGATTAAGGAGGAAAGACTATGCTTCAATGTTTCAAATGCATCGATTGCACCTATGGGTAATATGACTACCAAGAATCAACAGCAGATTCCTATTATTGAAGAACCAGTTGAGCATAGTACTGACACTCCAAAATCTTTTGTTGGTGGTAGCACAAGTAATCTTGGTAACCATCAAAGATTCAATGTTCAACTGATTGATGACACTGATTCTGCCTCATTGGCAAGTGGGAATGTACCTCATAGTAGTGGTGGACATGGTCATGGCAGTGAAACACAGGCCTTGCTTTCAATGTTTACAGAAACATATAATGCATTTGTTGCAAAGAATTTGATTCACACAAGTGTGGTACAAGAGGATCTTGAGCATATAGATGTTGATGATTTGGAGTACATGGATTTGAAGTGGCAAGCAGCCATGTTGGCTCTTAGAAGGAAGAGGCTTTACAATAGGACTGGTAGGTCACTCCTCTCAGGGCCTAATGAAAGAATTGGTTTTGATAAGTCAAAAGCCATTTGCTATAATTGTCAACAGCCTGGTCATTTTGCAAGAGAGTGTAACATGCCAAGAAACTTTCAAATGAACCAATTTCAAAACTAAGCAAGAAATCAGCAGCCTCAATATCAACAGAATCAGCAGTGACCCAATAACAACAACTTCAACAACAACTTTAACAACAATCCCAACAACTATAATCCCAACTTCAAGAACTTTCAGCCTCAAATGAACAATCATGATCAAGGAGTGCCTCAGAATCAAGGTTTTCATAGAAACAACAACCAAAACCTTCAAAATGGTCCAAACAACACTATTCCAGCCAACCAACATCAGATCAGAAATCAAGGAAATATTGCTGTAACTACACAGCATGAGGGCAACTTTGATTGGAGCAATCATGAAGAAGACAATGCAGATGATATCAAGAAATCAAATGTGGCATTCATGGCCATAATTGAGAAAGAAACTGGATCATCTTCTCAGGTACATTCTGCTTCTACTATTAAATCTAACTGAAGTTATCAATGATTTGAAAATGAAAGTAGGCAAGGTGGAATGTGAGTGTTTTAAGAAACAAAGTATCATAAATGCATATGAGGCAAGTGAACTGATAAGTGAAGAAAGAATGAAAAGTTTGAAAGAAGACTGTGTAAACAGTTACAGAGCTCAGAAAAGGTTCACCACTGAAATAAATGGGTTGAAGAAGATGATAATAGAAGAGAAGGTGCAAAACACTAAGTTGCAAGTAGACAATGAATTCTTGAAAAACTTGGTTTCCACTGGAAACATCTGTGGAATCTTAAACCAAGTTAAGGAAGAAGACAAGTACAAAGCAGTACCACCACCTTTCAACAACAACTTTATGCCAAAAGTTGATAAAGAAAAATGAAATGCATATCTACAACAATTCAAAGATGTTTTTCAAGACAAAGAAGAACTAGTGGATTTGTATAAGAATGTTGAGGTGAGTGAAGAAGAAGACTTTGTTGTGAAGAAAGATTTGAAAGAAGAAAAGTCAATTGGAGTTCAAGTCTCTAAAGATGACTTTGATTCAATTGATTTGAATCAAGATGACTTGAGTGATTTAAGTGATCAAGTCACTAATGAGGAAATCAAAGCTGCTGAAAGAGGAAGAAAATACAAGAAACCAGAATCCATTGACAAACTTCCAATGTATCCACTTGTCACATCAAGAATGAAGAAACAGAATGAAAGAACAAAGAGAGAGCATGTGTCCTTTGACATACGTGAAATGAAGAAGGTAAATTATAATGCTGTAAGGCCTCCAAGCCAAGCAGTATTGGAAAAGATAAAGCAGAAAAACAAAAATAGGGTAAAAGAAAATGTGGATGTTGAAAACTTTATCCCTGTTTATCCTTTTTCTCTAATCATGAAGTCCTTGATATTGGAGAAGTGGAAACAATGGAAGAATATGAGAAGAGACAATCAAGACATAGAGAGAGTCAATATGAAGAACAACTGAATATGCAAAAAATTGTGTTTCTAAAGAGCAAGTCTGAAAGACAAGACATCAAGATTGAGGAGTTTGTCCCTTTCTCAATCAACTTTGATAGTCTAAAAAAATCAGAAGACCATTGGAGTCAAAGAACCCAGACCAAGTGAAAGATTCAAGAAAGAAAAGGAACATGAAAGATACAAAGGAAAGGTTTGGTGCAAGAAGTGTGATGAGTATGGTCATCATACAGAATCTTGTAATGAAAGACTCAAATTCAAGCTTTTTCATGTCCCAGATGAAACAAAGTATGGACAAGACTTTGTTGTGTACAAGCAAAAGTATGATGAGTACCTGGGAAAGGGAAAAGTTTGTGAAAAGGAAGTTCTGAAGAAAGAAAGCCAAAAGCCTTCAATGAAAGCCAAGAAACATGTGGCTAAGCATGCTCAAAGGAGTAAATCTTCTGTGAAACATGAGAGAAATGTCAAACAGAACTCTCAACCCTTGAGAATCATCCCTAAAAAGGATACTCAATCTGTCAAATCTGATAGTTCTCAAGGATCATCAAGTAGTGAGAAGACAAGAAAAAGAGATGCATTTCCTAGAAAGAAACCAACAGAACTCACTGGTGATGAAAATTTTCTGATGAAACATGGATTTGAAACTAAAGGATTCCTTTGGAAACCTAAGACTGAAACCAAGGTTGAGACAATTACTGATGTAAGAGACTACTCTGATAAGAAAGACTATGTGTTGAAGGAGTGTGACAATGCATCAGAAGACTGTCTAAGCTCAACCTTATTTGTTAAAACCCCAAGAGAGTGTGGTTATGAAACAGACAATTCAGACAATATAAAAGTCACTCATGAAGATCCTGAACCTACAACACTCACTTCCCAAGCTGCTACTGAAACTAATCAAACTCTTTCTTTTGTGCAGGGACAATCCATTCCTCTGAATGACATAGGGTATATGGATAGTGGATGTTCTAGGCACATGACTTGTGAAAAGAGATCTCTTGTCATTTATGAAGAAAAGTTTGAAGGTCCTGTAGCATTTGGAAGTGATGAGAATGGTGGAAAGATTGTTGGAAAAGGAATCTTAACAAATGGAAAAGTTTCATTTGATAATGTATTTCATGTTGAAGGTCTTCAGTATAATCTACTGAGTATATCACAATGTGTAACAAGGGTTACAAAGTCAGTTTTGATGATTTCCACTGTTTCATCCTAAAACCTGAGTTTGTGATTCCACCTGAAATGATTATAATGATGGCACCAAGAAATGGCAAATTATATGAATTGAATATGAAAGAAGTTGTTTCAAGAGGAGGTGCAGGTTTTGTGTCCAAAGCAACTAAAAATGAGTCAAAATTGTGGCATAGGAAACTTTGTCATGTGAACTTAAAGAACATGAATAGACTTGTCAAAGGTGAGCATGTAATAGGTTTGCCTACAAGAGAGTTCAAATTGGAAGATCTTTGTAGTTCATGCCAAAAAGGAAAACAACACAAATCTACTCATAAGCAAAAGCTCATCAACTCAATTGATCAAGTACTTGAATTACTTCACATGGATCTCTTTAGTCCTGTGAGTGTGACAAGTATAGGAAAGAAAAGATATTGTATTGTGATCATTGATGACTATTCAAGATATACTTGGGTTTATTTCCTAAGTACCAAGGATGAGACTGCAGAGTTGATTAAGGGTAGTGTAACAATGATTGAGAACAAATTGAATAAGAAGGTTAAAATGATGAGAAGTGACAATGGTACAGAGTTCAAGAATGGAGTTATGCAAGAATTTTGTATAGCAAAAGGAATCATTCAACAATTCTCAGCTCTTAGAACTCCTAAACAAAATGGTGTTGTAGAAAGAAGAAATAGAACTTTGAAAGAAGCTGCAAGAACCATGTTAGCAGATGCTAATTTACCTGTTACATTTTGGGCGGAAGCCATAAATAATGCCTGCTATGTTAAGAATAGGGTACTTGTCAACAAAAGGCATAACAAAACTCCATATGAAATATTCCACAACAGAAAGCCTTATATCAAGTTTTTCAAGCCCTTTGGATGCAAATGTTTTCTTCTGAACACAAGGGACTATTTGAACAAGTTTCAAACAAAATCCCTAGATTGTTTCTTTGTTGGATATTCTACACACTCAAAATCTTACAGAGTATATGTGAAAGACCATTTGAGTGTTATAGAATCATCTGACATCATCTTTAATGAAAATCAATTCAACGCAGTTGATGGTGCAGCATGGCTGTTTGATCATGAAAAGTTGATAAGGTCCTTCAAGATTTATCCTGAAGACTTTGATGACTCATTATACAAGACCAGTGAAATTGAAGAGAAGAAGAAGAAACCATTGGACTTGGAAGAATTATGGAAGAATGTTGCTAGAAAAGAAAAGGAATATACTTTTGTGAAGAAATCTCAAGTAATGTGGTTGAACAAGATCAAGAAAATAATCAAGAAAACAGTCACAGTCCTGAACATGATCATTCTGAGATTAATCAAGACAATTCAGATATACATAATGATCAACTTCAGACTGAGGGAAATACAAGTAACCAAACAAGTGAAGAAGAAGCTTTATCTACTATAAGATTTCAAGATCTGTTTCAAAGACTGAATTTAGAAAACTTTGGTGCATCTACTTCAGGACAGCATAATGAAAAAGCACCAGAATTTCATGATGTAGAAACTGATTTGATCATTGACACAAATGCGTCTATAGATATGATTGTACAAACTCCTTATGTGGAAAAGAATCACCCTTCTGAAAAAATCATTGGGGATTTGCATGAAAGAGTCACAAGAAGTCATTCTGAAATTGCAAACATCTGTCTTTACTCATGCTTTCTATCCCAAATAGAACCAAAGAACATTGCTCAAGCACTAAAAGACAATAGTTGGGTGGAAGCAATGCCGGAGGAACTGGCACAGTTCAGAGATCTACATGTGTGGGATCTTGTTGATAGGCCAACAGACAGATATGCAATAGAAACCAAATGGGTTTTTAGAAACAAAAGGGATGAGAGGGGTTTGGTGATTAAGAATAAAGCTAGACTTGTGGCACTGGGATGTCTTCAAGAAGAAGGAATTGACTTTGAGGAAGTCTTTGCACCTGTTTAAAGACTTGAAGCTATCAGGGTCTTTCTTGCGTATGCTGCCTCAAAGAACATTAAGGTGTTCCAGCTTGACGTTAAGTCTGCATTCCTAAATGGAAAGATTGATGAAGAGGTATATGTAGCTCAACCTCCAGGTTTTGAGGATCCTTTGTATCCAAACAGGGTGTATAAGTTGAACAAAACCCTATATGGATTGCATCAAGCTCCTAGAGCTTGGTATGATGAGTTGTCAAATCATCTTCTTGAAAATGGCTTTAAAAGAGGAGCCATTGACAAGACGCTCTTCTACAAAAGAGAGGGATCAGATTTGCTTCTGTTACAAGTATATGTGGATGACATCATCTTTAGATCTAAAAATGAACAAATGTGCATGGAGTTTGAAGGGGTACTGAAGTCCAAATACAGCATGAGGTCTATGGGAGAAATGAACTTCTTCCTTGGATTGCAAGTTCAACAGAAAGCTGAAGGGATCTTCATTTACCAGACCAAATATGTGCAGGACATTTTGAACAAGTTCAATTGTCATGAATACAAAACTGCTTCAACTCCAATGGACACTAAATAAAAGATGATTGCTGATGAAAAGGGGGAGCCTGTAGATGAACAAGAATATAGAGCCAAAATTGGATCCCCGAGGTACCTTACTACAACAAGACCAGATATCATGTTTGTCGTATGTGTTTGTGCAAGATTCCAATCAAATCCAAAAGTCTCCCATATGAATGCTGTGAAGAGAATTTTTAGATATTTGAAGGGAAGACCAGACTTGGGAATTTGGTATCCAAAGAATAAATCTTTTGATCTTATTGCTTACACAGACAATGATTATGATGGCTGTAACATGAGCAGAAAGTCAACCTCAGGAGGATGTTAATTTTTGGGTGAAAGGTAGTGTCATGGCAATGCAAAAAGCAGACTACTGTCTCAATATCCACTGCATAAGCTGAATACATTGCTGCATCTGCATGCTGTGCACAAGTTCTATGGATTCAAAATCAGATGCCAGACTATGGTTTGAATTTTCTGATCACCCCTATTCTTATTGACAACACTGCTGCATATTTTACTGTTATGAATCCAGTTCAACATTCTAAAACTAAGCACATTGAAATCAGACATCACTTCATAAGAGATTGCAGTGAAAAAGGTTTGATTGAGATGCAAAGAGTTGATACAAGTGACAATTTGGCTGACCTATTCACCAAACCACTTGATAGAACCAGGTTCAACTTTCTTCTGAAAGCCCTGGGAATGATCAACTCTGATGAAATCTGATTAAGGATGTGTGCCTAGTTGTGTACCTCTATGTGCTAACTAATTATTTTGTTAGAGGTCACACATAATGAATGTTTAGTGAATGTGATTGATTATGCTGCTTGATATGTTAACTGTTATGTGATTTAACTGATTATGTGTGCAAAATTTGACATGATTGATATGTTTGCATGTTTATCAGTTGATGTGCATGTGTGATGTTAGGATAAGTGTTCTTGTTATGAATTACTTGTTAATGAAAGCTTATCTGACATCATTGCTTAATTGCTTGAATATGTGCTTTATCTGATCTTCTGATGTTATTAAGATAGGATAGACCTTGAAAGTTAGTACTGTTTACTTGTCTTGATAATATTAAGTTTGATTAAGATTTGTTTATGTGTGACAACTGTTTATGTCAAAATGAGTCTTATGTCAAAAGTAAGTGATAAAATGAAGTTTTCTGATGAATTTTGCATAAATAGTTTATTTTGGTCAAAACATGAGCATGTTGATTAATGGTGTAGAGATATGATAAGATTATTCAGTTCAAGCTTTAAAGAAGTTTAAAAGAAGGATTTTTAAAGAAAATTCTCGAGTAGTTATTTTGCTGAAAAATAATGTCATTTGCCTAGTTGGAAGGACATGCACTTGTGTATGTTTGGTCCTTAAATCTCTAACAGATTCATAGGATAGGCATTGACCTGAAAACTGAATGCATTTGGGGCAATTATGACTTGTTTCTTATTCCTTCACCTAAAACTAAGTCAATAGCTCTGACTTTGAAATGACATATATTCACATGTATGTTTGGTCCTGTTGACCACTTGTGGTCAAACAGGATAGCCATTTACCTGCCAATTAAGAGACATTGGGGTGATCGAATACTAAGCTGAACTTATGTGGGAAATGATAGTACATTGACTACTTAGCCAATCATACGATTTAATAGGCTAAAAGGACCTTAGTATAGTCATTAACATGTATGGTTTCTTTCTTATGATGATGTAAAATCTAAGGTGATATAAACATAATGAATATGCTAATCTTTATGTGGAGATACATAGTTGTCTTTGAATGTCTCAAGATAAATCTCTCCAAATGATAGGCAGAAAAGTGATTACCCATCATACACAAGCCTGTTGTTATTTGGTCAACCAAAAATGAAACATCTTTAAATATGACAAAGAACATGCTTAATGAAAATTTGAGAAAATATCAAAAACAAGGGGAAGATTGAATAAATCAACCAAAAGTTGATTAGTGTTTTAAATATTTTATCAAACAAGAGGGTTACAACAAGAACTACAAAGATATTGACAAAATCTGTCTCATCTTGAATGAAAGGCTTGTTATTTAACAGTAAGACCAACGTTCAACCTCTATATATGTTTGAAAATAAAAAAAATACAAAAAGATCCAAGAAGTTCTGTCATACAAAAACAATTTTTGATCAAATACAGGAGGTTGGAGTCAAATTGGGGTGATCTGGGGAAATCCAAATAAGCTTTGAGAAGAGATATGAGGCATCATAGCACAGTGTTGACCATTAATGCATTAAGCTACTAAATGAACCTTAATCGTATCACCAAAAGATATGAAATTCGTGCTAAGTTTATACCTGCTGTTAACCTATCTATGTTGTCATAATAATGCTGAGAATGAAGTATTGAGAAAGCTACTTTGTCAATATGATCCCATTCTTTAGATCTTCTCAGAAAATGGAAGAAACTGTTATGAAGAGAAATATGACTGAAATTTGTTCTTTGAATGCACCATTTGCTCTTAAACTATGATCCTTAATGAAGAATATAATTTGACAAGTGGTTTAAGTCAAAAAGTGTTGCATTTTGCCTTAAATATGTTGAATATGTGAGTTCGGGTAAGGTTTGATGTCTTATAACCTTTCCGGGAACAAAACAGTTGAATATGTTTGAATATGTATTTTCGGGTAAGGTTTGATGATTTATGACCTTTCCGGGCAAGCTTAGTCATTTTTGGCTGAGTTTATGATTTTCAGGCATGCTTTGAAGTGTTTACACTTTCCGGGTAGAGTACACTATTGTACTAATTTCCCGAGCAAGCTTGAAGTCTTAAGATGATTATGTGATGTAGCTAGCTTTTAACAAGAAATTCTTGTTCCGGGCAAGCTTTGCATTTTATATGATGATTGTTATACCTAGCAAACTTTGTGAACTTAGTTTAGTACACCAATTAAGCTTTGTGATTTGTGTGAATATGTTGTTAGGAAATGTTTGTTAACCTTTCCGGGCACACTTAGATATTATTATTTAAGTTTGTCATTTTCGGGTATGGTTTGATATGTTGAAGTCTCTCGGGTAGACTTAACTGTTTAGTTTAGTTCTCAGGCATACCAGATGGTTGAATGTGTGTATCCTAGTAGGCTTAGAGCTAACATAGGATTTTCGGGCAAGCTCTTTGAAATTTTAGACTATAGCACACTTAAATGTTTATGTGTTTTAATTTCATTCCTAGCATGCTCTGTGATATTTGTGTTTATGATTTCTTTGAGATTAGAAGTTTTTCCGGGCAAACTTTGTTTTCCGGGCACATTTTATATTTCGGGTACACTTTTGTTCCCTCAATATACTTGGTAATTTCAAAACTTGACTTTCCAAGTACACTGTGTGCTAGAAGTTCTTTTCCAGGCACACTTTGTACTCTAGGAAGGTTATTCGGGTATACTTTGCATAAGAGGGTTGTTCGGGCACATTAAAAAGGTTACTCGGCAATACTGTGCAACCAAGTATGCTTGATTGAATATGATTCTTATTCTGATAGAGTTTATTCTAGATTGAGCTATTAATTTAAAATTAAGAAATTAATATGGGTTTCTTAATTGATTCCTAGCAAGGATGTTTATTTGATATTTAATACTTGATTATTTGCCTTGTGATTAAGTTCTCAAGAAATATGGTATTTTGGGTAAGCTTTCTTCATAGTGTCTTGAATTTAAATTACTTAGCTTGACCAAGCAAGGTTTGTAAGTTGAAAGGAATCGGGCAAACTTTGTAAATCTATTAATGTAATAATGAAAAATTTTTCCAAGCAAGGTTTGATGTTTTTATCGGGTAAGCTTTGTGTAAGTGGAAGTATACCGAGTAGACTTTGCAAAGGTTTACTTTTCCAAGTAAGGTTTGCTAAACCTAAAATGATAAAGAGTTATATGTTTTACAAATGTTTTAAAATAATCAAGTGGATAATGGTACTGTTTGACGGCTAATAACTCACTAAATGACAAAAAAACATTTAAAACCCACTTTCAAAAGGTATATAAGAGGGAGTTAGGCATAATTTTTCAATATTACTTTTCCCTCTCTCTCCTTCCACTGCAACTGCTTACTCACAAAGAAACCTAAACCGACTTATCGCATTCATTCCTAATCCAAACCCTAACTTGAATCAACCCTCTAATTCCGACTAGGTAAGCAATAATAATGTGTTATCCGATCACGATTAGACTATAATGGGCTATGATTATGTATTTGATTACTAATACTCTGTTTATTTGTTTAGGTTATAAACTTGTCGAAGAACAGGTTCTTGATGATTTTTCTCTTTTCTTCTTCATTTTTATATCTCGAAATTGCTTAAAGTACTGAACTTTATGACTAATTTCACTTTGAATATGTTTGATTGTGTTGTTCAGATATGGCAGAAGAAGAACAATCCAAATGCTTCTTTGAGAAGAAGCATAGCATGTGTGCACTATTACAAGTCACACCTGATAACGAGCCGGTGGCGAGAATGATTACATGGATGGCTCGATCGAATGTCAGTTTTGCGTTTACTGAATGTCCAATCATCTACAGAAATCATTCATTAGATTTCTGTAGATCTGCAAGACTTTTGGATGATATAAACGGTCGGTGAATGTGACTGAAAGAATGATAAGAAGATGCTTGCGGTTGAATGATGATGATCATAACCCAATAAACTTCAATACAACTCACTTGATGAGGATATTTGAGCAGACGATGGGTTATTAGGGAACTCTACATGATGGGCAGTTTCAAAAAGGGATGTTTCCGATGCTGTATAGATTCCTTATTCATCATGTGATATAGGGGTTTGCTCCGCGAAAAGGATCGTGGACTCTGATGAGTCATGATTTAGCAAACGCCATTGTGGGGATTATATATGATTTGCAATTTAATTTCTCAAAGATAATATTTGAGGGATTGGTATCAAATTTGAAGAAAGCTGATGTAGATAGATTTCTGCAGTACCCAAGATTCCTACAGATAATCTTTAACCATGAATTACAAGATCTACCCACTATTGGCATTACACACCTACTGCAGAATCCTGACACATACAGAAGAATCAGAAATCCAGGTGTTGCCAATAGATTTGACTCAAATATTCCGTTTTAGATCTTGCCATGGTTGTTGGACCATGTCTTGAATGTGATGCCAGTGCCTCAGTTGAGCTCAGAGGAGGAAGGAGGGGAAGATGATTCTGGAATTGATAGTGATGACTCTGACGGAGATGATAATGCTGATGATGGAAATGAAGGAGGGGCTGGAGGACCTGAGGAACTAGAACAACCTATTCCTACTCCACCACAATCACCATTACCCATTGACCAACCCATTATACCATCACCACCACAAACTCCACCACATCAAACCACTCAATCCCCACCCAAAACCTTAAGCCAATCACAGCCTAAAACATCAACACATATATCCTCAACACCACAAACACCACTAACATCTAGCCCAATTCACTCAGATCCATTCATTCCTAGCCCACCTCATACACAATCACCACCACTATCCATATTCCAAATTCACACCACAACCCAAGACCCACCTGAGTATGAACCATTTTCTACATCACCACCTACAACCCCACATTCTGACACAGACCTATTCTTAAGAAACTTGGACTTATTAAAAGAAAATGCTGAATTGAAGAAGAGGAATGAGGAGGTCACTATGGAGAATGTTATGTTGATAGAGAAGTTGGTCAGAGCTGAAATGAGAATTAAATCCCTAGAGCAGGAGGTTGAGAAGACCTCAGCTGCCCAAAAACAGGGGGAGTATGAAAATGTGCCAACTGACTCAAGGGTAAATGTTGAGACTGAAACTGAAATAGGTGTAGGCACTGCAGACAGTTTGAACCTGATTTTGAATGCTTATGATGATGGAGAGGAGGATATTGAGGAGAGGAGAGTTGAAGATGATGAGTATGAAGGTGACAAATCAGATATTGGAGAACAAGATTATGATTTCAATGATGAAATAATGAATGTTGAATGGAATGAAGAGAATGCTGAGAAAGAGGATGAGATTGAAAAGATTAATGATGAAGAGATAGTGACTACCAGTGATATGGTACTGAGGAGCCAATTACTAATGAGGAGCCAATTACTACTGAAGTTGAGCAACCTGAAAGCTCCAAGAGGGTAGAGTATGACCCTGAATTAGAAGCACTTGAGAAAGAAATTGATGATTATCAGCAAACTGATGAGGAGGAAGAAGTGCCTAAAAGGATGGATAAAGGCAAAGAAAAGGTCACAGAAGAAGAGACTGTTAAGGCATATCCAGAGAAAGACATTTTGTTCAAAGATGATGTTGTTGCTGCTGCTCCCTTGAAAGAACAAGAAAATATTATCAGAGAGACAAGGGAAAGGGAGATACTGGCCCAAACCCTGACTCCAGAAGAACTGGAAGAGCAGGAAGCCTTGATCAATCAAGACAATTTTGCCAAAGTAATAAATGAAGAAGTGGCTGATCAAGATGTGATTGATGCCTTGATTAAGTTAAAAAGAGTTGAGGAAGCTGAAAATTCCTTAGCTATGGTGGTTAGCATGTTTCAATCACAAAGTCAACAAGAAAGAAAGTCAACAGAAACTGCTGAACCAACCAATCTGAATACTAAAATGATCATTGAAGAAGAAATTGTTGATCCCATTGTTGCAATGGCTGCCAAGAAATGGGCTGAGCAAGTGAAAGAAGATCTAAAGAAAAACACAACTGACAGCTGGTCAGAAAGAGTAAATGTGACTCAACCTCAAAGATCAGAAACAATTCAACAAAAGAAAGAAAGGCTTTCTAATCTGTATGAAGAATTTGCTGAGAAAGTCAATAGGTTTACTAAGACCTACATGAGAAGAAAGAGGGAATATGAACAATCTGAGCATGAAAGATCCAAAAAGAGAGGCAAATGGGATGATAAGAACAAATACTTTGTTGAAACTCCGGATGATGATGCAAGCCCAATCAGGGCAGTCCCATTGCAAACCTTGCAACCTGGTGAAAGGAGGATGAGTCTGAGGATGCTGTAAATGATTCATCTGAAGAGGAGGATGAGTCTAAGGATTCTGAAGATGATGATAACTCTGATGATGATCAAGGAAAGAGTGCCAAGACTGCCAATGTTGAGTCCCCACATGTGACAATGACTGATGAACAAAGGGATAACATTGAGCAAAGCTTGTTAAATGCCAGAATGAAACATCCTGTGATTATGAAGCTGAAGGCACTTGGTGTGAAATTTGAGAGCATTGCTCAATTGAATGATGATGAACTGAAGAAGAGACTGGATGAAGAAAATGACAAAATCAAAAGAGCCATGCAGCAAAAGAACAGAGATGATCAAAAATACAGAGAATATTTGAGAAGGCATGGTTATTCAGAAAAGGATCTCACACATTACAAATTTAACCAACTCCAAGATCTCTATAACAGTGAGAGAGCAAAAGTGATTGAAAAGTGTGTAAAGGAGAATGAAAAGATTGAAAAGATAGAAAATTTGAAAAAGAAGTTTGGAGGTATGTGTGGATACCTGCTGGAGAAAGGATTGAAGCCTGAAATAGTTGAGAACTTGACAAGAGAATCAGTGTTGGACCAGTACAATAAACTGAAAAGAAAAGAGAAGCTGAAGAGGGCACAAATTGAGAGGTGTACCAAACAATCTGAAATATCTGTTGAGCCTCCAACAAAGAAAAGAAAGATAATGACTCTAAGGGAGAAACAGAAGATTCAAGGTGAAAAGGAAATGTTAGACGAAGTACCTACTGTTGACACATCAACCCCACAAGAAGTCAAACCTGAACCTCAAGATGAACCTATTGTCCCTTGGGAGAATGAAGAAATGATAAATATTCTAAGGGGGATAATGATTAATCAAAGGGGAATGGATGAAGCCTCATTTAATGCCTTTGAAAAGCAAGACTTATAAGATATTTTCTATATTCAAAAGGCTGATTGGGAAAAAGCTTTGAGGGAAGGTGATAACCCTAGAAGCTTTGTTGAAGGAAGATTCATACCTGCAAGATTATCAAACAGTCCTGGGTTAGCTAAAATGATGATGACTCTTAAAGAACAAGCAGGAAAAGAATCTTGTTGAACTAGCTAACCTTCCACCTGAGATGGTACAGGAAATCTACATCAACACTTTCAACTTAAGGCCTGGAAAACCCAAGAAGTCCATTCCATTCAGGCCTCCAATTTCAAGAAGACATCAACAAGGGGGAAGAGGTGAATCAAGTAGGTCAGTACAACAAAGAACAACAAGACCACAATCAGATGTGGATCTTCCAAGAGAACTCTGCTATGATTCTGTATCTGATTGTTTAAGAGTGATTATGGAAAGCAGAAAGCTGAGGGAGATAGTTGTGAGAGGTGACTTTTTTGAGTACACTCAAGAACAACTACAAAGAATGGCCACACTTAACCTGTATGATTATAGAGAAAGAAACAAGATGGAAGGAAGGCAAATGAATGATCTCTCAAAGTTTTTAAAGGAAGAAGCTGACAAGGGATTCCAGTTCTTAAAAGAAAAGAGAAGTTGGAGAATTATTCAACTTCACAGATCAAGAAGGTCAGAGAAGTTAAAGAGAATGGACAAGGCTGAATTGTACTACAAAATGAATGTTAGAGACAGATATCCTTTGTCAAACATGAACACATGCATAAGCCTTGAAAGAAGAATGACACGCCCAACTACACAGTTCAAAGAAATGGCATCATAACAGAGGTGGAATACAAAGAAAATGTTGGCCACTACTTGCTGAGGAACTCTGATGGAAAAATACTAGGGATAATCAAGAAGGATGAAGACTTGACTTACCTGCATGATGAGGATCTGATGGATATAAGGGATTTGGTAATACCAGAAAGTCATACTCACTACCAAATCCTTGATATATTTAAGCTGAGAGCTGCATCAGTGATATTAAACAGAAGACAAGCCGCTCATAATGCAAGGAAGAGACAAGATTCATAGATTAGGCTTTGATATGTAATGTCTTCGGACAGAATTTTGATTATGTAACTTGTTTATGCTATGAATATGTACTTTGATTTTGATTTGATTTGTATTTTGACTAAGTGTAAGTAACCATAGAAATGTTTTGGGTCAGCTGAGGTGTTCCAATCTAGAGGGAGATTGTTGAGTCAAACAATTTACCTAGGGGGAGATTTTTTGGTCAAAGATTTGTTCTAAAAGACATATAGAAGATCGGAATCTTCTCAACCTCCTTAGAATTCGCTAAGTATGGATCTGGGCACACCTTAGACCTCCGAGCAAGCTTTTACTTAGCCGGGTACGATATTTTGTCTATCGGGCAAGGTTATCTTCAAGAAGTCTTCTTTAGTGGATATCCGAGCAGGGTTTGCAAAGCACTACATTGCCAGGCAAGGTTCACTAGTTTATGTAGATCCGGGCAAGGTTCACTTTATCAAGCAAGTCTTTTCTTCAAAGCCAAGTAAACTTCACTCCCGAGTAAGCTTTTTGCTATCTAAGCTCATGAAACCAAGTGATTGGAAGACTGGGCAAGGTATTCATTAATAATAATGGTCCAAGTAGGCTTGATGATTTAATGGAATATCTTTAAGTAATATCGGGCAAGGTTCAACTCAAGCAAGGAATAGTGCTATCGAGCACACTTTGCTAATAAGTTAATTTCTAGCAAAGATTTGAATGGACCATCGAAGAACAAGGTTGCTCGTAAGGGTTTGTCGGGCAAAGTCTGGCAAAGTCAAGAAGATTGAAGTCTACCCGGTGAGTATTTTACTTGGTAAAATACTCTTCAAGTAAAGTCTACCCGGAAACTGATCCTGGGCACACTTCTATGTTACCAAGTCCTGAAGGATGGCAGAGTACACAGCCTACCCAGAGAATTAAGATTGTTGCAAAGCCTACCCGTAAGACTTGTTTTACACTTAGAATATTTCTTATTATGTAATTTGAATATGTATTTACGTTTGGGCTTTCTAGAAAGAATGACAGCTGTCATAGGGTGGCAGGCCTATAAATAAAATGTTTTAGGGAACGCCGCCTAAGGACCAGCTAGGAATTCCGTGCCTTTACACTTTTCAGATAAGAAAGAATATTTCTCGAAAGTGACCGCGGTCCTAGAATAGTATAGATAAAAATCTCCCTCAAGAAACCCTAAATCGATTACCCTTTGTATGATAAATGTTATATAAATGGAAATCTTTTGAGTGAATCCTGAGTGTGTTAGTTACCTTTGATTATTAATTGCAACTACCCTGTTTGTTATTGATTCCGCCTTTAACAAACGGTAATCTTTCTAAATATAGCAACCCGTCATTAACTTCCTTGTCGACACATCTATTTGTGTGAGTTATGACATGATTTGAGTAAGATCTAGCTGAAATCGAGGACCTGACACCAAATGATTATTTGAATCTAACATCGTCTTCAAATAAATAATAATATACATCTCTAGCTCATCATCAATTGATATTATCACCACCCACAAAAAAACCATTTCCTAGGATTATAAATAATAAAAAATAAACTAAAAATTAATAACATAACAAAAGTGGACGAATATCGTTAAAATTATTTACCCAAAAACACCCTGACGGTTAGAAACCTTGTTTTCAGTGTCGTAAATGTAAACTTGAGAAAACTGTGGTTTACAACCTTCTAATGGTAAAAGACTTCCCAAGCAATGATAGTTTTCACCGCTAAGTCGAAACGTATATGGCGCATTGCCTATGTTTATGGAATGATCAATCTTTCCTCCCATAGACGTAAACGAAAACATCGAATTGAAACGTCAAATGTTTTTCAAGAAATACTTACTCATGGCACTCTCACCACGAAACAAGTCAAGATAAGTATCATCTGGTTGTCTAACATCGGGAAGTTCGACTTTGCCATTATAACAACCAAGTGAAAAAGCTCCTTCTTCATTAGCACTACTTGGTCTATTAACTTCGGCTTTCCACAACAAAGCATTGCAACTTGGACACATAACGGATTGATTTCCATGATCAAGATATTCTAGTAAAATTTTAATATCAGCATTTGGAGTTACTTAGTATACCTAAATATATAATAAATGTTTTCAAGTAAATTATGAAATATATATCATACCTGATGATATTCCTATATAAACATCTACAACATTATGATAATCAATAGTTGTAGCATGTTCATTTAAATCAACCATAGGTATAGGTACTATAGGAGTTCTTTTTCTTGACCTTCTACGAAAGGTTGTAGACGACTCCGGAATGTCATCAACAACACAAGACGCGTTTGATCCTTCTTAAACATTATATTTATTTATACGACTTGTTCAAAATTAAAAGAAAGAAAGTTATTATAAAGGTTGTCAACAAAATTAAAAAAAGAAATTTATTAAAAAGAAAGTTATTCAAATTGTAAATTATATTCAAAGTATTTTATGTTAAATTGTAACATGTTTAACTTAACAAATTAGGAAACGTTTGATTGAAAAATTGTTTTTTGTTTCATTAAAAAACATACATAAAAAGGACAATAATAGTTCAGTTTGAAAAACAAATTACCTGAAGATGTATTTCAGAGACCAGCTTTGTTTCTGTCAACGAAAACAGTTCTTTTGGAATCTAAAATTGATCATCTTTCTTTCCTTTTGGACACAGCAGAGTTCACAAATGGTGTACATGTTTTAGAGTCTTGAAATTACAAAGGTAATAATATCAATATTTAATCATAACTAAAGACTAAATAAAACATGCTTATTTAAAAATATTTTAAAACACTAACCGTTGTTTAATACAATCGAAGAGTAAACATTCGGAGTTGTTGATGGAGACAGGTTCTCGTTATTAGATTGTAAACGCGTAAATTGTGTGGATGAATGGATATTTTTCAATTCGTCAAAATTTATATTAACTGTATCGTTTAACATATTAATCATAAAAATAAGAAACACAAATTGATGATGGCAATACATAGTCAGGGATACAAGGATTAAATGATTTATATGTTGTATTCGGAAAATTATTTGGATTGTTGTTTAAACCACTAACAGGATTATTAGAAACACCTGAAATAGGCAATTGATTTGTTAATTTTCATTTCTTCATAATTTTTATAATATAAAGTTATAATTTTAATACAATTTACATACTTGCGAATTGGTTTCCTCCATATGCTTTTTATTTATTTAAAATAAATTCAAAAAAAAGAAAATAATACTTATAAGGAAAATGAAATATACCTGAAGACCTATTTTGTAGAGCATTTTTGTTCCCGTCAACGGAGGAAGTTCTTTTTGCATCTAAAATTGATCGTCTTTGTTTCCTTTTGGACACAGCAGAGTTCAAAAATGGTGTACATATTTAAGGGTCTTGAAATTACAAAGGTCACAAGTATCATTATTTAAACCAAAATAAAGGATGTAAAAAATACTAAAAATATTAACAGAGTATATTTTAATTGAAAACAATTCGTGAATACTAAGCGTTGTTTTCTGCATTCGAAGAATAGACATTTGAAATTGTTGATGGAGACACGTTCTCCTTATAACATTGTAAACCCATACTTGTGTTGATGATGAAAAATTTTGCAAGGTGTCGAAGATTTGATTAACTATATCGTTTTAAATACAAAACAAAAAATTTAAAAACATAAAACTAATCAATAATATATATAATAACGATAATTTTATTAACGTACCAGGGACACAAGAATTAAAGGAGGAATACGTTGATTGCGGATAAGAATTTGTATTATTAGATAAACGCTGGATATTATCTTGATAACTACTAACCGGTAAATTACAACCACCAAAAATATAGAATATGAAATATTAATTTATTTTAAAAAGTGATTTCAAATTTAAATTCATGATTAACTAAAAATTACATACTTGCTTGATATGGTAGAGTGACAATTGGTAATGATTGATAATCGATGAAGTTTGTATTATTGGATATGGTAGACAATGGTAAACGTTGACTTTGGGCTACATTGAAAAAAATGAAAAATTAAAATAATAACAATATTGCACCGTTAAACAAAATCAAACCATAAAAATATCATTAATTGGGTAAAAACAAATAAAATTACTATACATACCACTGTTACTTAGGTTATTCTGTGAAGATGAAGATCCTTCATTTTTTTCTTTTCTTTTTGGATGTAGACATCTTCAAAAAATATAGATAACAACCCTAAAACTTGAGTTAAGCCTACTTTATTGAACCATAAGATAGAAAAAATAAAGTCTTATAGATTAAACCTTCAAAACACCATTAAGTAATATAACTCAAAATGATAAACGATATAACTGAGGAATACCAGAAACAAATAATATTAACTTTAATTCTTACACAAAAAATCGAAAAACAAAATATTTAACAACTGCTTTATTAAGAATCAATTTTCTATATGTATATATTTGGATTTGAATAAACATCACAGTCGGCTATATATATAAATAAAAATTAAATTGAAAAAACAAAACTTTAAAATTGGTATTTATGAACCAAAAATGTATCCGGAAATTATTGTTTGAATATAAACAATTTTTGGTTTGTGCCAAACGTAAACAATTGACATGGTTAGCATCCTACAAACAAAAGAAAACAAAAAAAACCGTCGTAAACACTTACAAAATCAATATTAAGCTTCTTGTGTAAACGCTTCTTGAGGAACAAACGTTTGACAATAATGAAAACGAATAGAAGTGACGAAGAATGTAAATTTATATGTGTATATATAAACAAATAATGGAAATTATACTTTTTAAATGGAAACAATAATTGGCATTATATTAAGATTGGTTTATTTTTAGAGAAAATATGGTGATAATAAGTTAGAAATATGATGACTAAAATAGAATAGATTTATGCAATTAATATATGATAATCTTTCTCAATATTATTCTTAATTCAATTATGACTTTTTAAAAAAATTAACATATAAGTATTCGTATAAAAGAATATATATGGTTTTAAAAAAAATTAAGTTATGGCATAAATAATTATATAGGAATTATTTTATAGAATAAATATTATATTGCATTCAAGTTTAGGTAATATATATTTGTTTCATAATGAACGGATGGCAATAAATATTATAGGTAATAATTCTTATATATAAATATATATACTTATAAAAGATAAATACAATACAATTAATGACAATGTTCTTAAACTTATAACATAAAAACCATAACATAAAGTCATAATTAGTAGTACAAAGCATAAATACTTAAGCTAACAAAATAATTAGGATAATTTACATAACCAGAGCTAACACAATATATATAGAACCTGTTAGCATAGGTGTATTGTTTAAACCCTAATGCATCAAAATAAAAAACAGTCCATGATAAACTTCAACATCAACCAAGAACATCAGTGAGTATCAACGAATGATTAGCCTCGTTGTACTCGAAAACAGCCAATTTTCCAATCCGAAGCCCATTCGACCGAACAAAATTTGTCCAATGTCTAACCCTATACCTCTCATTATAACCATTCAGTTCAATAGCAATCTCAGTGGAGACATCAACACCATTTGGATTGATTAAAACTAAATCTGTTTTCACATCCAAGTTATTGTTTCGTGCAAACTCAACCGGCAAAAGCTATAAATAAAATTATAATTATAAAGTTATTTGTTTGAACATCAAACATATGAAATTAAAATACTTTTATTAAATGAGTTTACTTATCAGCCTATCTCGTACTATCATTTCAAAAATGTTGTCTTCTTGAACATGAGGAACAATAATATCCAAAACCGGCTCATCAACATCTTCCATACCAACATCAAGTGCTACAAATACACATCATAAAACTTATGAAGTAATTAAAAATATAAAGTGTAAAATAATATAGAAGATATCAAAAATTATTAAAAATACCTTCAAGCATATTGTCTTGGTCAGATTGGTCATCACTTTCAATCTCAATAACCATTAGAACATAACCGAGTTCGGGATGGAGATTTGGACCGGTGTAAACCAAATCATCATTAAAATTTACATGTTCGATACCACGGCTATCAAAAACATACATTCTGAACGTCCACGTACCTTGAAGACGTTGAAACACCAAATAATCATTAACGACAAGCTTACAATGCTTGTCCATCTCTTCCCACATACCAGTAAAACCAAATCTCGGACTAGTCAGCTTGACGCACTGAATGTACAGATTCCATTTAAATCCATCAAAAGACTTAGCAATGATTTCATCATACTGTCCTGGCTTTAAACTAAAGTAGCTTCTAACCTGATCATCTCTCAATGGCTAAAAGCAAATCAAAAAAATAAAATCATAAATAGTATAAGAAAAATTAATACTTTTATAAATGACAAAAAGGATAATTTATTAATTAATAAAAAAAGTTAAACCGTTACTTACAAGATATTTAAGAGTAGGGTAACGAACCACAACATCAACAACCATGTCGTCACTGGATGATCTCTAACGTAAACAAATCTCCATTCATTTTCATTAATTGGAAAGAAAACCAAGACATCTCCAAACATCAACCTATTGTCTTGAACAAATTCAGCCCAACCATTTTGAAAAACATAACGTCCGTTTGTGAATTCAACTTGAACAAACCAATCTTTGTCTTTGTGATACAATGGTTCAAAAATTTCTTGACGTAAAACACAGCTGGAAGTGTCTAAAATGAATTTTATGTTGTAAGTAAAGTATAATGGAAGACTTGAAAAATAAATAAAGACTTTTTCATACATACCGTCTCTCCGTTGAAATTGTGATAGAAAATGCAAACCACAGGAATAATATTCTGTTTAATAAAAATTTAATATTAGTTAATAAAAAATTTGAAATACACTAAATGATATGTTATTTTTAAAAAATTTTATATACATATACTGTCATTGATAATTACATGATTGTGTTAATATAGTAATTCGTCCTATTAAAACATGCTTATACCCAAATCTTAACAAAAAAAATCCAATGACACATAACAATAATAAACTGTCAGGTCCCCGATTTCAGCTAGATCTTACTCAAATCATGTCATAACTCACACAAATTAATGTGCCGACAAGAGAGTTAATGACGGGTGGCTATATTTAGAAAGATTACTGTTTGTTAAAGGCGGAATCAATAACAAATAGGGTTGTTGCTAATAATAATCAAAGGTAAATAACACACACAAGATTCACTCAAAAGATTTCCATTTATATAATGTTCATCATACAAAGGGTAATCGATTTAGTGTTTCTTGATAATCAAAGGTACTCGGTAGCACAATTCCTTGCTTGAGTTGAACCTTGCCCGATATTACTTAAAGATATTCTGTTAAATCTTCAAGCTTGATTGGACCACTATTATTAATGAATACCTTGCCCGGTCTTCCAATCACTTGGCTTCATGGACTTGGTTAGCTAAAAGCTTACTCGAGAGTGAACTTTACTTGGCTCTGAAGAACAGACTTGCTTGATAAAGTGAACCCTGGCCGGATTTACATAAACCAGTGAACCTTGCCCGGCAATGCACTAATTTGCAAACTCTGCTCGGATATACACTAAAGAAGACTTCTTGAAGATAACCTTGCCCGATAGACAAAATATTGTACCCGGCTAAGTTAAAAGTTTGCTCGGAGGTCTAAGGTGTGCCTGTATCCATACTTAGCGAATTCTGAGGAGGTTGAGAAGATTCTAATCTTCCATATATCTTTTAGAACAAATCTTTTGTCCAAAAAAAAACTCCCCTTTAGGTCAATTGTTTGACTCAACAATCTCCCCCTGGATTGGAACACCTCAGCTGACCCAAAACATGTCTATAGTTACTTACACTTAGTTAAAATACACATCAAATCAAAATCAAAGTACATATTCATAACATAAACAAGTTACATAATTAAATTCTGTCCGAAGACATTACATAACAAAGCCTAATCTATGAATCTTGTCTCTTCCTTGCATTATGAGAGGCTTGTCTTCTGTTTACTATCACTGATGCAGCTCTCAGCCTAAAGATATTAAGGATTTGGTAGTGAGTATGACTTTCTGATATTACCAAATCCCTAATATCCATCAGATCCTCATCATGCAGGTAGGTCAAGTCTTCATCCATCTTGATAATCCCAAGTATTTTTCCATTAGAGTTCTTCAGCAAGTAATGGCTAACATTTTCTTTGTATTCAACTTCTGTTATGATGCCATTTCTTTGAACTGTGTAGTTAGGGCGTGTCATTCTTCTTTCAAGGCTTATGCATGTGTTCATGGTTGACACAGGATTTCTGTCTCTGACATTCATTTGGTAGTACAGTTCAGCCTTGTCCATTCTCTTTAACTTCTCTGACCTTCTTGATCTTTGAAGTTAAATCATTCTCCAACTTCTCTTTTCTTTTAAGAACCGGAATCCTTTGTCAGCTTCTTCCTTCAAAAACTTTGAGGGATCATTCATTTGCCTTCCTGCCATCTTGTTTTTGTCTCTATAATCATACAGGTTAAGTGTGGCCATTCTTTCTAGTTGTTCTTGAGTGTACTCATAAAAGTCACATCTCACAACTATCTCTCTCAGTTTTCTACTTTCCATAATCACTCTTAAACATACAGATACATAATCATAGTAGAGTTCTCTTTGAAGATCCACATCTGATTGTGGTCTTGTTGTTCTTTGTTGTACAGATCTACTTGATTCACCTCTTCCACGTTGTTGATGTCTTCTTGAAATAGTAGGCCTGAATGGAATGGACTTCTTGGGTTTTCCAGGCCTTAAGTTGAAAGTGTTGATGTAGATTGCCTGTACCATCTCAGGTGGAAGGTTAGCTAGTTCAACCATATCCTATCCTACTTGTTCTTTAAGAGTTTTTATCATCTTAGCTATCCCAGGACTGTTTGACAGTCTTGCAGGAACAAATTTTCCTTCAACAAAGCTTCTAGGGTTATCACCCTCCCTCAAAGCTTTCTCCCAATAAGCCTTTTGTATATAGAAAAGATCTTTCAAGTCTTGCTTTTCCAAGGCATTGAATGAGGCTTCATCCATTCCCCTTTGATTAATCATTATCCCCCTTTGAATATTTATCATTTCTTCATTCACCCAAGGGACAATAGGTTCATCTTCTAGTTCAGGTTTGACTTCTTGTGCGGTTGGGGTTTCATCTGATCTGACCTGTTATTTCAATTTCTCCCTCAAAGTCTGAATTCTTCTTTTCTTTGCCTGAGGTTCATCAGATGGTTCAGTTTGTTTTGTGGACTTCTCAGTTTGTGCCCTCTTCAGTTTTTCTTTTCTTTTCAGTTTATTATACTGGTCCACCACTTATTCTTTTGTCAAGTTCTCAACTATTTCAGGCTTCAATTATTTCTCCAACAGGTATCCACACATACCTCCAAACTTCTTTTTCAAAGTTTCTATCTTTTCAACCTTCTCGTTCTCCTTTACACACTTCTCAATCACTTTTGCTCTTTCACTGTTATTGAGATCTTGGAGTTGGCTAAATCTGTAATGTGTGAGATCCTTTTCTGAATAACCATGCCATCTCAAATATTCTCTATATTTTTTATCATCTCTATTCTTTTGTTTGTGGCTCTTTTGATTTTGTCATTATCTTCATCCAGTCTCTTCTTCAGTTCATCATCATTCAATTGAGCAATGCTCTCAAATTTCACACCAAGTGCCTTCAGCTTCATAATCACAGGATGTTTCATTCTGGCATTTAACAAACTTTGCTCAATGTTATCCCTCTATTCATCTGTCATTGTCACATGTGGGGACTCAACATTGGCAATCTTGGCACTCTTTCCTTGTCATCATCAGGATTATCATTATCATCAGAATCCTTAGACTCATCCTCCTCTTCAGTTGAATCATTTACAGCATAAATCTTGGGTTTATCAGAGGGTGGATGATCTGGATTTGGTTCAGTTCAATGGGCACATCAGGAACACCTTGAACCCTTTCACCTGGTTGCAAGGTTTGCAATGAGACTGCCCTGATAAGACTTGCATCATCATCTGGAGTTTCAACAAAGTATTTGTTCTTATCATCCCATTTGCCTTTCTTTTTGGATCTTTCATGCTCAGATTGTTTAGATGTCCTCTTTCTTCTCATGTAGGTCTTAGCAAACCTATTGACTTTCTCAGCAAATTCTTCATTTAGTTTTGAAAGTCTTTCTCTTTTCTATTGAAGTGTTTCATGAGGTTGAGATATAATCTCCCTTTCAGACCAGCTGTCAGTTGGGTTCTTCCTTAAGTTTTCTTTCACTTGCTCAGCCCATTTCTTAGCAGCCATAGAATTAATAGACTCACCAATTTCTTCTTCAACCTTCATTTCAGTATTCAAATTGACTGGTTCAGCAGTTTCATTTGACTTTGTTTCTGGTTGACTTTAGGTTTGAAACATGCTAACCACCATAGCCAAAGAGTTGTCTGCTTCCTCAACTCTCTTTAACTTAATCAAAGCCTCAATCACCTCTTGATCAACCACTTCTTCAATAACTTCTTTTGCAAAATATGCTTGGTTGATCAAGGCTTCCTGCTCTGCCAACTCTACAGGGTCCATGGTTTGGACCAGTATTTCACTGTCCCTTGTTTCCCTCATAATGTTTTCATGTTCTCTTAGAGCAGCTTCAGCATCATCTTTAAACAAAATGTCTTTCTCTAGATATGCCTTAACAGGCTCTTCTTCTGTAACCTTTTCTTTGCCTTTATCCATCATTTTAGGCACTTCTTCCTCATCATCATTAGATTGTCTATAATCATCAATCTCCGTCTCAAGGGCTTCTAATTCAGGGTCATACTCTACCCTCTTGGAGCTTTCAGGTTGCTCAACTTCAGTAGTAATTGGCTCCTCAGTAGCAGTAATCCATTGAATAATTTCATCAGTTTGAGTTTCTTTCAGCACATTAGTGACCACATCAGTGGTATCCACTATCTCTTCATCATTTATCTTTTCAATCTCATTCACATTTTCTACATTCTCTTCACTCCATTCAACATTCATTATTTCATCATTGAAATCATAATCTTGTTCTCCAACATCTGATTTGTCACCTTCATACTCATCATCTTCTACTCTCCTCTCCTCAATATCCTCCTCTCCATCATCATAAGCATTCAAAATCAGTTTCAAACTGTCTACAGTCTCTACACATGTTTCAGTTTCAATCTCAACGTTTACCCTTGAGTCAGTTGGCTCATTTTCATTCTCCCCCTGTTTTGAGGCAGCTGAGGTCTTCTCAACCTCCTGCTCCAAGGATTTAATTTTCATTTCAGCTCTGACCAACTTCTCTATCAACATGACATTCTCCGTAGTGACCTCCTCATTCCTCTTCTTCAATTCTGCATTTTCTTTCAATAAGTACAAGTTTCTTAGGAATAGGTCTGTGCCAGAATGTGGGGTTATTGGTGGTGATGTAGAAAATGGTTCATACTCAGGTGGGTCTTGGGTTGTGGTGTGAGGTTGGAATATGGATAGTGGTGGTGATTGTGTATAAGGTGGGCTTGGAATGAATGGATCAGTATGAATTGGGCTAGTAGTTGGTGGTGTTTCTGGTGTTGGGGATATATGTATTGATGTTTCAGGTTGGCTAATGGTTAAGGTTTGGGGTGGGGATTGAGTAATTTGATGTGGTGGAGTTTGTGGTAGTGATGATATAATGGGTTGGTCAATGGGTAATGGTGATTGTGGTGGTGTTGGAATAATGGGTTGTTCTGGTTCCTCAGGTCGCTCCCCGTGATCTTGTGCACCAACAATCATGGCTCCTCCAGCACCTCCTTCATCTCCATCCGCAACATTATCATCTCCATCAGAGTCATCACTATCACTTCCAAAATCATCTTCCCCTCCTTCCTCCTCTGAACTCAACCCAGGCACTGGCATCACATCCAAGTCATGGTCCAACAGCCATGGCAAGATCTCAAACGGAATGTTTGAGTCAAATCTATTGGAAACACCTGGATTTCTAATTCTTCTGTATGTGTCAGGATTCTGCAGTAGGTGTGTAATACCAATAGTGGGTAGATCTTGTAATTCACTGTTGAAGATTATCTGTAGAAATCTTGGGTACTGCAGAAATCTATCTACCTCAGCCTTCTTCAAATTTGATACCAATCCTTCAAAGATCATCTTTGAAAAATTGAATGGCAAATCATATATTATCCCTACAGTGGCATTTTCTAAATCATGACTCATCAGAGTCCATTATCCTTTTCGTGGAGCAAACCCCTGTATCACATGATGAATAAGGAATCTATACATCATAGGGAACATCCCCTTTTGAAACTGTCCATCATGTAGAGTTCCCTGATAACCCATCGTCTGCTCAAATATCCTCATCAAGTGAGCTGTATAGAAGTTTATTGAGTTATGATCATCATCATTCAACCGCTAGCATCTTCTTATCATTCTTTCCGTCACATGAATCTCATGGCTTGCAACGGTTGCTTCGATTCTCCGACCGTTTATATCATCCACAAGTCTTGCTGATCTCCAGAAATCTAGTGAATGATTTCTGTAGATGATTGGACATTCAGTGAAGGCAAAACTAACATTTGAACGAGCCATCCAAGTAATCATTCTCGCCACTGGCTCGTTATCAGGTGTGACTTGCAAAATTGCACACATGTTATGCTTCTTTTCAAAGAAGTATTTGGGTTGTTGTTCTTCTTCTGCTATATCTGAACAACACAATTAAACATATTCAAAATGAAATTAGTCATAAAGTTCACTACTTTAAGTAATTTCAAGTTTTAAAAATGAAGAAGAAAGAGAGAAAAATCATCAAAAACCTGTTCTTCGACAAGTTTATAACCTAAACACATAAACAGAGTATTAGTAATCAAATACATAATCATAGCCCATTATAGTCTAATCGTGATCGGAAAACATATTATTATTTCTTACCGAGTCGGAATTAGAGGGCTGATTAAAATTAGGGTTTGGATTAAAATGAATGTGATACGTCGGTTTAGGTTTCTTTGTGAGTAAGCAGTTGCAGTGGAGGGAGAGAGGGAAAAGTAATGTTGAAATGTGTCTAACTCCCTCTTATATACCTTTTGAAAGTGGGTTTTAAATACTTTTTGTCGTTTAGTGAGTTATTAGCTGTCAAACAATACCATTTTTCACTTGATATTTTAAAACATTTGTAAAACATATAATCATTTAAGGTTTAGCAAACCTTACTCGGAAAAGTAAATATTTGAAAGTCTACTCGGTATACTTCCACTTCCACAAAGCTTACTCGATAAAAACATCAAACCTTGCTTGGTAACATTTTCATTTAAATTTACAAGGTTTGCCGGATCCCTTTTACTCACAAACATTGCTTGGTCAAGCTAGGTAATTTAAAGTTAAGACACTATTGAAAAAAGCTTACCCGAAATACCAGATTTCTTGAGAAATTAATCACAAGGAAAATAATCAAGTATAAAATATCAAATAAACATTCTTACTAGGAATCAATTAAGATCCCCGTATAAATTTCTTGAATTCAAATTAAATGACTTAATCTAGAATAAACCCTATAAGAATAAGAATCATATTCAATTAAGCATACTAGAAACATATTCAATCAAGCATACTAGCAACATCGTATACCCGAATAACCTTCCTAGAGTACAAAGTGTGCCCGGAAAAGAACTTCTAGCAGACAGTGTACTTGGAAAGTCACGTTTTGAAATTACCAAGTATATTAAAGGAACAAAAGTGTACCCGAAATAAAAAGTGTGCCCGGAAAACAAAGTTTGCCTGAAAACACGTGTAATTTCAAAGAAATCATAAACACAAATATCACAGAGCATGCTAGGAATGAAATTAAACATATAAACATTTAAGTGTGCTATAGTCTAAAATTTCAAAGAGCTTGCCCAAAAAACCTATGTTAACATTAAGCTTACTAGGATACACATATTCAATCATTAGATATGCCTGAGAAGTAAACTAAACAGTTTAGTCTACCCGAGAGACTTCAGCATATCAAACCATACCCGAAAATGACAAACTTAAATAATAGTATCTAAGTGTGTCCGGAAAGGTTAACAAACCTTTCCTAACAACATATTCACACAAATCCCAAAGCTTTCTTGGTGTACTAAGTTCACAAAGTTTGCATGGAATAACAATCAGCATATAAAATGCAAAGCTTGCCTGGAACAAGAATTTCTTGTTAAAAGTTAGCTATAACACATATTCTTCTCAAGACTTCAAGCTTGCTCGGGAAATTAGTATAACAGTGTACTCTACCCGGAAAGTGTAAACACTTTAAAGCATGACCGAAAATCATAAACTTAGTAAAAAATGATTAAGTTTACCCGGAAAGGTCATAAATCATCAAACCTTACCCGAAAATACATATTCAACTGTTTTGTGCCCGGAAAGGTTATAAAACATCAAACCTTACCCGAACTTACATATTCAACCTATTAAAGGCAAAATGCAACACTTTTTGACTTAAACCACTTGTCAAATTATATTTTTCATTAAAGATCATAGTTTAAGAGCAAATGGTGCATTTAGATATTAAATTTCTTCCTTTTTCAGAAAAGATCTCAAGTATGGGATCATATTGACTAAGTAGCTTTCTCGATACTTCATTCTCAGCATTATTATGACAACATAGATAGGTTAACAGCAGGTATAAACTTAGCATGAATTTCATCTCTTTGGTGATATGATTAAGGTTCATTTAGTAGCATAATGCATTAATGGTCAACACTGTGCTATGATGCCTCATATCTCTTCTCAAAGCTTATTTGGCTTTCCCCAGATCACCCAAATTTAACTCCAACCTCTTGTATTTGGTCAAAAATTATTTTTGTATGACAGAACTTATTGGATCTTTTTGTATTTTTGAGATTCAAACATTTATAGAGGTTTAACGTTGGACTTACTGTTAAATAACAGGCCTTTCATTCAAGATGAGACAGATTTTGTCAACATCTTTGTAGTTCTTGTTGTAACCCTCTTGTTTGATAAAATATTTAAAACACTTATCAACTTTTGGTTGATTTATTCATTCTTCCCCTTGTTTTTGATATGTTCTCGAATTTTCTAACACATATTCTTTGTCATATTCAAAGATGTTTCATTTTTGGTTGACGAAATAACAACAGGTTTGTGTATGACTGGGTAGTCACTTTTCTGCCTATCATTTGGAGAGATTTATCTTGAGACATGCAAAGACTACTATGTATCTTCACATAAATATTAGCATATTCATTATGTTTATATCACCTTAGATTTTACATCATCATGAGAAAGCAACCATACATGTTAATGACTAAACTAAGGTCCTTTTAGCCTATTAAATCCATATGATTGGCTAAGTAGTCAATGTACTATCATTTCCCAAAATTGAATTCAGTTTAATATTCAGTCACCCCAATGTCTCTTTATTGGCAGGTAAATGGCTATCCTGTTTGACCATAAGTGGTCAACAGGACCAAACATACATGTGAATATATGTCCTTTCAAAGTCAGAGCTACTGACTTAGTTCAAGTGAAGGAATAAAAAACAAGTTATAATTGCCCCAAATGCATTCAGTTTTCAGGTCAATGGCTATCCTTTGAATCTCTAGAGATTCTAGGACCAAACATACACAAGTGCATGTCCTTTCAATTGGGCAAACGACATAATTTTCAGCAAAAAAAATACTACTTGAGACTTTTCTTTAAAAAAATCCTTCTTTTAAGTTTCTTTAAAGCTTGAACTGAATAATCTTATCATATCTCTGCACCATTAATCAACTTGCTCATGTTTTGACTAAAATAAAGTATTTATGCAAAATTCATTAGAAAACTTCATTTTATCACTTACTTTTGACATAAGACATATTTTGACATAAACAGTTGTCACACATAAACAAATCTTAATCAAACATGATATCATCAAAATAGGTAGATAGTACTAACATTAAAGGTCTATCCTATCTTAATAACATCAGAAGATCAGATAAAGCACATATTCAAGCAAATAAGCAATGATATCAGATAAGCTTACATTAACAAGTAATTCATAACAGCTACACTCATCCTAACATCACAAATGCACATCAACTGGTAAACATGCAAACATAACAATCAAATCAATCATGTAAAATTTTGCACACATAATCAATTAAAGCACATAACAGTTAACATATCAAGCAATATAATCAAGCATATTCACTAAACATTCATTATGGTGACCTCTAACAAAATAATCAGTTAGTGCAGAGAGGCACACAACTAAGCACACATCCTTAATCAGATCTCATTAGAGTTGATCATTCCCAGGGCTTTTAGAAGAAAGTTAAACTTGGTTCTGTCAAGTGGTTTGGTGAATAGGTCAGCCAAATTGTCACTGTTATCAACTCTTTGCATTTCAATCAAACCTTTTTCACTGCAATCTCTTATGAAGTGATGTCTGATTTCAATGTGCTTAGTTTTAGAATGTTGAACTGCGTTCTTAACAGTAAAATATGCAGCAGTATTGTCAATAAGAATAGGGGTGTTCAGAAAATTCAAACCATAGTCCAGCATCTGATTTTGAATCCATAGAACTTGTGCACAGCATGCAGATGCAGCAACATATTGAGACAGTAATCTGATTTTTGTATTGCCATGACACTAGCCTTTCACCCAAAAATTGACATCCTCCTAAGGTTGACTTTCTGCTCATGTTACAGCCATCATAATCACTGTCTGTATAGGCAATCAGATCAAAAGATTGGTTCTTTGGATACCAAATCCCTAAGTCTGGTCTTCCTTTAAATATTTGAATATTCTTTTAACAGCATTCATGTGGGAGACTTTTTTACTTGATTGGAATCTTGCACACACACATACAGCAAACATGATATCTGGTCTTGTTGTAGTAAGGTACATCAGGGACCCAATTTTGGCTCTATATTCATGTTTATCCACATGCTCCCACTTTTCATCTGCAATCATCTTTTCTTTAGTGTAAATTGGAGTTGAAGTAGTTTTGTACTCATGACAGTTGAACTTGTTCAAGATGTCCTGCACATATTTAGTTTGGTGAATGAAGATCCCTTCAGCTTTCTGTTGAATTTGTAATCCAAGAAAGAAGTTCATTTCTCCCATAGAGCTCATGTTGTATTTGGACTTCATTACCCCTTCCAACTCCATGCACATTTGTTCATTTGTAGATCCAAAGATGATGCCATCCACATACACTTGTAACAGAAGAAAATCTGATCCCTTTCTTTTGTAGAAGAGTTTCTTGTCAATGGCTCCTCTTTTAAAACCATTTTCAAGAAGATGATTTGACAGCTCATCATACCAAGCTCTAGAAGCTTGATGCAATCCATATAGGGCTTTGTTCAATTTATACACCCTGTTTGGATACAAAGGATCCTCAAAACCTGGAGGTTGAGCTACATACACCTCCTTATCAATCTTTCCATTTAGGAATGCATACTTAACATCAAGCTGGAACACCTTAATGTTCTTTGAGGCAGCATATGCAAGAAAGATCCTGATAGCTTCAAGTCTTGCAACAGGTGCAAAGACTTCCTCAAAGTCTATTCCTTCTTCTTGAAGCCATCCCAGTGTTACAAGTCTAGCTTTATTTTTAATCACCAAACCCATCTCATCCCTTTTGTTTCTAAAAACCAATTTGGTTCTTATTGCATATCTGTCTATTGGCCTATCAACAAGATCCCACACATGTAGGTCTCTGAACTGTGCCAGTTCCTCCTGCATTGCTTCCACCCAATTATTGTCTTTTAGTGCTTGAGCAATGTTCTTTGGCTCTATTTTGGATAGGAAACAGAAGTAAAGACAGATGTTTGCAATCTTAGAATGACTTCTTGTTACTCTTTCATGCAAATCTCCAATGATGTTTTTCAGAAGGATGATTCTTTTCTACATAAGGAGTTTGTACAATAATATCTGTAGACACATTTGTGTCAAGATTTGTTTCATTGAGATCTGGTTCATCAATGATCAAATCAGTATCTGCATCATGAAATTCTGGTGCTTCTTCATTATTTTATCCTGAAGTAGATGCACCATTGTTTTCTAAATTCAGTCTTTGAAACAGATCTTGAAATCTTGCAGTAGATGCAGCTTCTTCTTCAATTAAAAGGTTACTTGTGTCTCTCTCATTCTGAACTTGATTCTTCTGTACATCTTGATTGTTTTGATTGATCTCAGTATGATCATGTTCAGAACTGTGATTGTTTTCTTGATCATTTTCTTGATTTTGCTCAACAATATCACTTGAGGAATTCTTCACAAAAGTATATTCCTTTTCTTTTCTAGCAACCTTCTTCCACAATTCTTCCAAGTCCAATGTTTTCTTCTTTTTCTCTTCAATTACACTAGTCTTGTAGAATGAGTCATCAAAGTCTTCAGGATAAATCTTGAAAGACCTTATCAACTTCTTATGGTCAAACAGCCATGTTGCACCATCAACTGTATTGAATTGATTCTCATTAAAGATGATATCAGATGATTCTATAACACTCAAATGGTATTTCACAAATACTCTGTATGCTTTTGAGTGTGTAGAATATCCAACAAAGAAACAATCTAAGGATTTTGTTTGAAACTAGTTCAAATAGTCCCTTGTGTTCATAAGAAAACATTTGCATCCAAAGGGCATGAAAAACTTGATATAAGGCTTTATGTTGTGGAATAATTCATATGGAGTTTTGTTATGCTTTTTGATGACAAGTACCCTGTTCTGAACATAACACGCAGTATTTATGACTTCAGCCCAAAATGTAACAGGTAAATTAGCATCTGCTAACATGATTCTTGCAGCTTCAATCAAAATTCTATTTCTTTTTTTTTGCTACACTATTTTTTTAGGAGTTCTAAGAGCTGAGAACTGTTGAAGTATTCCATTTTCTGCACAAAATTCTTGCATAACTCCATTCTTGAACTCAGTACCATTGTCACTTCTCATAGTTTTAACTTTCTTATTCAATTTGTTCTCAATCATTGTTACACAACCCTTAATCAGCTTTGCAGTCTCATCCTTTGTACTTAGGAAATAAACCCATGTATATCTTGAATAGTCATCAATGATCACAAGACAATATCTTTTCTTTCCTATACTTGTTACACTCACAGTACCCAAAAGATCCATGTGAAGTAATTCAAATACTTGATCAATTGAATTGATGAGTTTTGACTTATGAGTAGATTTGTGTTGTTTTCCTTTTTGGCATGAACTACAATGATCTTCCAATTTGAACTCTCTTGTAGATAAGCCTATTACATTCTCACCTTTGACAAGTCTATTCATGTTCTTTAAGTTCACATGACAAATTTCCTATGCCACAATTTTGACTCATTTTCAGTGGCTTTGGATACAAAACATGCACCCCCTCTTGACACAGCTTCTTTCATATTCAATTCATATAAGTTGCCATTTCTTGGTGCCATCATCATAATCATTTCAGGTGGAATTACAAATTCAGGTTTTAGAATGAAACAGTGGGAATCATCAAAACTGACTTTGTATCCCTTATCACACATTTGTGAAATACTCAGTATATTATACTGAACACCTTCAACGTGAAACACATTGTCAAATGAAACTTTTCCATTTGTTAAGATTCCTTTCCCAACAATCTTTCCACCATTTTCATCACTTCCATGTTTTCTTCATAATTGACAAGAGATCTCTTGTCACAAGTCATGTGCCTAGAACAACCACTATCCATATACCATATGTCATTTAAAGGAGTGGACTGTCCCTGCACAAAAGAAAGAGTTTGATTAGTTGAGTGATGAAGTGCAAGCTTGATCAACTTGCAGCTCATCAGATTCAGTTTCAGAGGCAGCTTTGGAAGTGAGTGTTGTTGGATCAGGATCTTCATGAGTGACTTCTATATTGTCTGAATTGTCTGTTTCATAACCACACTCTCTTGGAGTTTTAACAAATGAGGTTGAGCTTAGACAGTCTTCTGATGCAGTGTCACACTCCTTTACCACATAGTCTTTCTTTTTCAGAGTAGTCTCTCACAATAGGAACTGTCTCAACCTTGGTTTCAGCCTTAGGTTTCCAAAGGAATCCTTTAGGTTCAAATCCATGTTTCATCAAAAACTTTTCATCACCAGTGAGTTCTGTTGGTTTATTTCTAGGAAATGCACCCCTTTTTCTTGTCTTCTCACTGCTTGATGATCCTTGAGAACTATCAGATTTGACAGATTGAGTATCCTTTTCAAGGATGATTCTCAAGGGTTGAGAGTTCTGTTTAACCTTTCTCTCATGCTTTACAGGAGATTTACTCCTTTGAGCATGCTTAGCCACAAGTTTCTTTGCTTTCATTGAAGGCTTTTGGCTTTCGTTCATCAGAACATCCTTTTCACAAGCTTTTCCCTTTCCCAGGTATTCATCATACTTCTGCTTGTACACAACAAAGTCTTATCCAAACTTTGTTCCATCTGGGACATTAAAAGGCTTGAATTTGAGTCTTTCATTACAAGACTCTGTATGATGACCATACTCATCACAGTTCTTGCACCAAACCTTTCCTTTGTATTTTTCATGTTCCTTTTCTTTCTTGAATCTTTCACTTGGTCTGGGTTCTTTGACTCCAATGGTCTTCTGATTCTTTAGACTATCAAAGTTGATTGAGAAAGGGACAAACTCCTCTATCTTGATGTCTTGTCTTTCAGTCTTGCTCTTGACAAATACAATCTTTTGCATATTCAATGGTTCTTCATCTTGACTTTCTTTATGTCTTGATTGCCTCTTCTCATATTCTTCCTTGGTTTCCACTTCTCCAATATCAAGGACTTCATGATTAGAGAAAATAGGATAAACTGGGATAAAGTTTTCAACATCTACATTTTCTTTGACCCTTTTCTTGTTGTTCTGCTTTATCTTTTCCAATACTTCTTGGCTTGGAGGGCTTACAACATTGTAATTTACCTTCTTCTTTTCACATATGTCAAAGGACACATGCTCTCTCTCTTTGTTCTTTCATTCTGTTTCTACATTCTTGATGTAACAGGTGGATACATTGGATGTTTGTCAATGGACTCTGGTTTCTTGTATTTTCTTCCTCTTTCAGCTGCTTTGATTTCCTCATCAGTGATTTGATCACTCAAATCACTCAATTCACCTTGATTCAAATAAATTGAGTCAAAGTAATCTTCAGAGACTTGAACTCCAATTGACTTTTCTTCTTTAAAATCTTTCTTCACAACAAACCCTCCTTCTTCACTCACCTTAACATTCTTATACAAATCCACAAGTTTCTCTTTGTCATGAAAAACATCTTTGAATTGTTGTAGATATGCAATTTCTTTTCTCTTTATCAACTTTTGGTGGTGGTACTGCTTTGTACTTGTCTTCTTCCTTAACTTGGTTTAAAATTCCACAGATGTTTCCAGTGGAGATCAAGTTCTTCAAGAATTCATTGTCAACTTGCAACTTAGTGTTTTGCACCTTCTCTTCTATAAACATTTTCTTCAACCCATCTATTTCAGTTGTGAACCTTTTCTAAGCTCTGTAACTGTTTACACTGTCTTCTTCCAAACTTTTCATCCTTTCTTCACTTATCAGTTCACTTGCCTCATATGCATTTATGATGCTTTGTTTCTCAAAACACTCACTTTCCAGCTTGCCTACTTTCATTTTCAAATCATTGATAACTTCAGTTAGATCAATAGTAGAAGCAGAATGTACCTGAGAAGATGATCCAATTTCTTTCTCAATTATGGCAATGAATACCACATTTTCTTTCTTGATATCATCTGCAATGTCTTCTTCATGATTGCTCCAATCAAAGTTGCCTTCATGCTGTGTTGTTAAAGCAACATTTCCATGATTTCTGATCTGATTTTGGTTGACTGGAACAGTGTTGTTTGGAACATTTTGAAGGTTTTGGTTGTTGTTTCTCTGAAAACCTTGATTCTGAGGCACTCCTTGATCATGATTGTTCATTTGAGGCTGAAAGTTGTTGAAGTTGGGATTATAGTTGTTGGGATTGTTGTTAAAGTTGTTGTTGAAGTTGTTGTTGTTGGGTCTCTGCTGAATCTGTTGATATTGAGGCTGCTGATTTCTTGGTTGGTTTTGAAATTGGTTTATTTGAAAGTTTCTTGGCATGTTACACTCTCTTGCAAAATGACCAGGCTGTTGACAATTATAGTAAATGGCTTTTGACTTATCAAAACCAATTCTTTCATTAGGCCCTGATAGGAGTGACCTACCAGTCTTGTTGTAAAGCCTCTTGCTTCTAAGAGCCAACGTGGCTGCTTGACACTTCAAATCCATATCCTCCAAATCATCAACACCTATCTGCTCAAGATCATCTTGTACCACACTTGTGTGAATCAAATTCTTTGCAACAAATGCATTATATGATTCTGTAAACATTGAAAGCAAGGCATGTGTTTCACTTCCTTAACCATGTCCACCACTAGTATGAGATACATTATCACTTGCCATTGAGGCAGAATCAGTGTCATCAATTAGTTGCACATTGAATCTTTGTTGGTTTCCAAGATTACTTGTGATACCACCAACAAAGGATTTTAGAGTGTCAGTACTATGCTCAACTGGTTCTTCAATAATAGGAATCTGCTGTTGATTCTTGGTAGTCAAATTACCAATAGGTGCAATCGATGCATTTGAAACATTGAAGCAGGGTCTTTCCTCCTTAATCATCTCATTCTCTATCATCTCTATCTCTGCTGCTTGAAGAAAGCATACTACATCATCCAATTTCAAGTCATTGAAGTTGTGCTTCTGAAGGATAAATTTGCAAGCAGTGTACCATTCCTTTGGCATAGAGTTGAGCATCTTGGTATTCAGGTCAAAGTCAGTCATGACATAATCTGTGTTTCTGAGATCATTCACTATTGCTAAGAACCTTTCAAAAATAGACTTCAACCTTTCTCCATCTTTATACTTAAATCTTTCTAGCTCCTGCTTCAATCTCTGCTTCTTGATGTTTTTGAGCTGAACATTTCCCTCAAACATATCAAGTATTGCATCATACATTTCCTTGGCATTGGGATGATGGGCAACTTTGGAAAGTATTTCCCAAGACAGACCTAGCTTTAACATAGCTAAAGCCTTGTCATCTACTTTTCTCATTCTTTCTCTCACAGCAGCAGTTGCAGCTGTATTTGCACCTTCCTCTTCAATGCCTTGTGGACCATTCTTGATTGATTTCCACATATCAACATCATTATAGCATACGGCTGCTTCAAACAAGACCTTCCATTTTGTGAAATTTTCCTGTCCATACAGTCTAGGAATCTTGTTAGTAGACACTTCTTGTTCTTCGTAACCAGACATTTTGTGAAATCAAAAGTAGTTTCTTTATAAAAACAGAGTTAAAAAATAATCAGATCTGAAAACCGATTGTTCATATCTGATGTGTCTGATGCGATTAGAACAAGATTTATAAATAAAAATTAAATCTTTAAACAGAATAAGGAAGAGAAAACACCAAATGATTGTAGATCTGGAAGAAAAATGAAGAACAAAGCTGCTGTCGTCACTTTTCAATGGAACAGTGGTCTGCTTACGTCATCTTTCTTCAAATCTTCAATCAGCAACAATCTTTCCAAAATAGCAGCAACAGGCTCTGATACCACTTGTCAGGTCCCCGATTTCAGCTGGATCTTACTCAAATCATGCCATAACTCACACAAATAAATGAGCCGACAAGAGAGTTAATGACGGGTTGCTATATTTAGAAAGATTACTGGTTGTTAAAGGCGGAATCAATAACAAACAGGGTTGTTTCTAATAATAATTAAAGGTAACTAACACACACAAGATTCACTCAAAAGATTTCCATTTATATAACGTTCATCGTACAAAGGGTAATCAATTTAGGGTTTCTTGATAGGAAAGTTTTGTCCGTACTATTCTAATACAGCCGTCACACTTATAATATTCTCTCTAAATTAATGAGTCTGTCTGCCTTAGGAGGTGTGCCCTAATTTATCCCTTTTATAGGCTTGACACCTCCTTTACAGCTGTCATTCCTTCTAGAAACGCCAAACATAAATACATATTCAAATTACATAATCAGAAATATTCTAAGTGTAAAACAAGTCTTCCGGGTAGGCTTTGAAACAATCTTCATTCTCCGAGTAGGCTGTGTACTCTGCCATCCTTTAAGATTTGGTAACATAGAAGTGTGCCCGGGATCAATTTCCGGGTAGAGTTTACTTGAAGAGTATTTTACCAAGTAAAATACTCACCGGGTAGACTTCAATCTTCTTGACTTTGTCAGACTTTGCCCGACAAACCCTTACGAGCAACCTTGTTCTTCGATGGTCCATTCAACTTTTTGCTAGAAAATAACTTATTAGCAAAGTGTACTCGGTAGCACTGTTCCTTGCTTGAGTTGAACCTTGCCCGATATTACTTGTTGGAACCCGATTCGTATCAATCCAATAACAATTAACAGATCTCAGATCTGTTTATAATAGATTAATACCTTAACTATAGAAATAGCTCATAATTAACTTTGATTCAGTGTTGTATGTATGTATGTATTATCAGTATGTATATAA
Organism: Bidens hawaiensis; assembly: GCF_021521415.1. Classification (NCBI taxonomy): domain Eukaryota; kingdom Viridiplantae; phylum Streptophyta; class Magnoliopsida; order Asterales; family Asteraceae; genus Bidens; species Bidens hawaiensis. The sequence continues at coordinate 975,646 of NW_027491120.1, read as the reverse complement.
TAGTAATTGTATAATATTAGGATGAAGGTTGAGAGAGAATCTGGACAGATTTTCGTTACTTAGATCTCAAAACTTAAATTAAACGTGAACAATGTTCACAATATATAGAAGATAGGTCTGGTACGCTAACATCCCCTAGCGAACCAGACGCTACTTCGTTACATACATTAATAAGACGAAACACCCCCTGATTCGTTAACATCCCCTAACGAATCAGGAGGGAATAAGCTTAAATCTTAGTTCGCTAACATCCCCTAGCGAACTAGACCTTACACATAACGAACTAGACAATAACTTAACTAACTATTACATTAAATATAAAACAAATACGTTAACGATAATTACCTTAAATCACATATCTCCATTGTACGCTTGTTTTTGTCCTTGACGTTTGAAGCATTGCTCTTGAACACATGAACCAGTGACCAGTAATATCTAAAACAAACAAAAATAAATAAATAATTAATTAGCAGATTTAATGGACATCTAACGCTAAATATATAAATCAGTTTATTTGAATGAAAACTTTTATATACCAACTGTGGATTTCAAAGAAACATCTTTATTGATTAGTGATGCAAAAGAATTCATCTTAAAACCAAACAGCCGACTATCAAACTCCTGACATGGATTCACATGTGTGTTTGGTCCCAACACCAATTTGTTGGAACAGTCAATGACACGGTAATTAGATCTGTTTAGACCAACGCTCGGATTAACTATAGTCAGATTTGAGCTTTCCTTGAGGAATCTTTTGAATCTAAAGATATCATGTTCGTAAATTGTTGCTTGGATACGATTCTCCTGTCATTAAAGCCAAAAATATATATGAGAATTTAAATTTAAAGTGAATCAATAATTAAATAAAAAAATTTGAATCTGTAACATATATACAGATTCATAAGTACATACGTACATTTTCATCCACGAGCACCATTTCGATCAGAAAATCCTCATTCACATTTTTATTGTCTTTTATGCTCCAAAGTCTTATATGTAAGGCCCCGAACCCGGTAGCCTTACTTTAGCGTCGGATTTACTCATAAACACAGTTCTTACAAATCAGAGTTCATTAAAACTTTCGCGGAATATAAAAACTTTCATGAAACATTACAGCAATCCAAAACTTGCCTTAATTAAACATTCTTGTCTTTCAAAATAAACGTCAATTACATTAAAACATCTTGAGTCTTCAGATGCCAGTCTCCTATTCGCCCACCATGTGCCCGCTCAAGCTAGCTGTCTCATTCTACTCACCTGCGTGCATACTAAAAGTCAGCTACGCTGAGTGAGTTCTAGTTAATCGGACGCCATACAATACATACACATACATACATATCCGAAGATACATATCCATACTTAACTAGTTACCCTTCTGTTCTACATACATACTTACTACCATACATACATACATATCTACAATCACTAACCTCAGTCTACCGAGAGTACGTTCATAGTCCGCCGTCTATACCTGTACTCACGATCGTGAACACGTAAAAGGTCCGCAGTCCTTACCTATGTTCACCATTCATGGTACGTACAAGGTCCGCGATCCTTCCCTATACCATCATACATCCACAACACGTACAAGGTCCACGATCCTTCCCTATGTTGCAACCTAATTCATAGCACGTACGAGGTCCGCAGTCCTCCCCCATGCTAAAGCACGTATAAGGTCCACAGTCCTTTCCTGTACTGACGCCTATCTACATTACGTATAAGGTCCGCAGTCCTTATCTACGTTACGTATAAGGTCCGCCGTCCTTATCTACGTTGGCGTCTATCTCCTATAACACGTATAAGGCCTACCGTCTCTATCTACGTTTACATCTATCATCTACATCACGTATAAGGCACGCGGTCCTTAACTACGCCATCACCTGCCAAGTCTATGTCCAACAGAAGTTAGAGGGATTTGCTATCCTAACTTACTATGTCGAACGTAGAATTCACATACCATTCGTGTACCTGTATACACATACTTCACATATATAATAATTACATCATAGCATAAAAACATTCTAGGCGTTCTTTACATCCTTCATTTAACAACCATACCCCTTGTCGTTACGTGCAATATCCGAAGATCGTTCACGCCCCGACAAGTATTCATTTGTAATATTCATACATCCTCGATATATAATATTCGTACCTTTATTTTTAACCTGACAGTACGCGCAATATCCGAAGATCGTTCGCGTACCGACAAGCAATCATTCATATCCATCACATATATCACATATGGCATACACTTATCACTTAGGATAAATGTATTAACAATACATCGAGTATGCACACAGCCTCGAAAACATAACAAGGAATGGGGCTAGAAACTCACCTGAACTCTACTTCTTCCTCTGATAGTTGTAAATCCCTTCTTTAACTGAGCTCGGCTGACTGTATAAGGTACACGTATCAATACTCGCCTGATCTAATCTGGTGGCCTAGTATTAGCTTACTTTTACTTATCGTTTTAATCTATTCTCTAATCGAACTTGACTTTAGGCGAAGTTAAACCTTAGGCGAACTTAGCTTTAGGCGAAGTTAAACCTTAGGCGAACTTAGCTTTAGGCGAAGTTGTCATCAGGCGAACTTGGCTTTAGGCGAAGTTGTCATCAGGCGAACTTGGCTTTAGGCGAAGTTGTCATCAGGCGAACTTAGCTTACAGGCGAAGTTCAACCTTAAGCGAACTTAGCGTGCAGGCGAAGTTGTCATCAGGCGAACTTGGCTTTAGGCGAAGTTGTCATCAGGCGAACTTAGCTTGCAGGCGAAGTTCATCAGGCGAACTTAGCTTGCAGGCGAAGTTGTCTTCTGCAGCTACTGTTCGTTTTTAAATCAGTTAATCACCTTCGTTTCTTAACCAAATAACTCGATTTAGGTACCCACGGGATCGTCTGACCAGCGCCTACAAACCCCAACCATCAAATCGACCTAACATCGATGTTTAAAGGGTGCGATTTAGGCATATAGGTAACGGGTTCTTTTTATCAATCGATTAACCCATCAAATCATAACCATTTTCAGTAAGATTAGCTTTGTTGGATTCGTTTTTACCATACAAACTCAGATCTATCATTTCTCAAATCAAACCGAACCTATACGAACGATTTCTAACTATAAACGTACCTTGAACGAGTCGAACTACGAACCCGGTTAAGCCTTGATGTTGTTTTGGTCCGTCACGACGTTCTAGCACCAACAAGCTCGGGTTTTCGCCTTCGGATCTTGGTTCGGGTCGTGTGTTTTGGGTGTGTATGGAATATGTGGGAATGAGGATTAAAGGGTGATTAATGGTATTTATATTTAGGGATCATGGGCTTAAGCACATGGACTCTCCTTCCTTCTTTCATAACCCAGGTCCATAACCCATATCCATTACCCAACACTAGCCCGACCCATACCAACTGCTACTCTATTTATTTATTTCCCGATAACCCGAGTAAACTTTCCCTCTATTATTAAGTAATACAATTAATATTATTTTGAAAATTTCGGAATGTTACATTATAACTCTAACCTTAAAAGTTGACGGTGATGTTTTTAGAACATCAATCTCATTAAGCATGGTAAATTTTTGAGCTTCCATTGTCCTATGAATAAATTTAAAATTTAACATATTAGACAAAAATAATGGAAACATAAAAACAAATATTAAAACGAGAAGAGCTTACATTGTTGCAGAATTTTCTAATTCAGAAAAGTATGATAAAGGATTATGTGGTTAGACATATGTTATATAGTAGGATGTAGAAAATATAAATTTTGGTAAACGTATTATGTTTATAAACTTTCTAAATATAATTAAGCGGTTAATTGTAATTCATTATTCCAAAAATAACCGCTTGATAATTTTATGAATTATATCTATAAATAATGTATTAGTATACAATAAAAATCTTTTAAATATTAAAGGTAACAGAAAACCATTATTAATATAATTACACCTGTTTATTGAATTTTGTTGGAACCCGAAATCAATCCTTTAAATAGATCTCAGATATGTGTTAATACGATTAATACCTTAATACGGATCTAGCTCATAATTACGTTTGATTGCCTATTAAATGTGTATATATTATCAGTATTAGTAGTTGTATGTGTGAATAAGATTAAGTTGAAGATCGAGAACGATTTGGACAGCACTTAGTTAATTAACTCCCAAAACTTAAATAACTCGTGAACAGTGTTCACGTATAAATAGAAGACGGACCTAGTTCGTTAACTTCCCATAACGAACTAGAGTCTGCTTCATTACATACATTACAAAGTAAATAACTTAACGAATCACCCCTTGATTCGTTAAACATCCTTATCGAATCAGGGGAGACTTACCTTAAGTCTTAGTTCGCTAAACAACCTTAGCGAACTAGACGTTACATTAATGAACTAACTAGATAAATAATTGTTTATTACATTAAACAAAACGACAAATACGTTAACGATAAATACAAAGACTCAAGACGCAAAACCGGGCACTAACAGGCACCCCCTCGTCTTGAGATCTTTGTCTTTGGTCTTCACTTGAAACGCTTGGACTGCCAGTCTCTGCAACTATGAATTCCATTTTCATGACAAACACGCACAAGGCGTTGGAATTGCATAGCCAGGTCATAGTCTTCATCGCGCTCAAACAGAATCTTGTTCTTATCCAGCACGTCATTTTCGGTCTCAGATAAATTAACCAACCGCATCGGGTCGATTATCTTGATAAGCTCAGTTTTCAGTCCTTTGCCAAGCACAATGACGGCCTCGCCAGTACGATTGTCGTATTACCAGTGATCAAACGAGAGATGCATGTGTTGGTTCATCGTCTTCACAGCCACCCGCTTCATCGTCTTTGGCGGCTTTACCTTAAGAACAAGTTTCCTCCAGCCAATCCTTGGATCAATCTCGTCAATACGTTTACGTCTCGGGACCTGGGGCTTGAAGAACTTGAAACCATGATTGACCACGAACAGTAAGTGTTGATGAAACCACTCAGCTGTCCGGTAGCCACCACGATTGATAAATGGACGACACGCGAGGGTACGAACATCCCAACGCGGTAGTGTAAGAACGTCCATTATCGTTTCGTATTACTGGATTCCGTTTTCCTATTTAATTATACATACCTTAAGCTCGGAATATAGCTACGAGACGATATCCCCATGTACCTTGGATACAGTTTTGAAAGAGGTCACTTGTTTTTCTTTGACCCAAGCTGCAGCTACGTCTTTTCGTTCTTGATCAACATACCGATACGCCTTGATAATCTTACCCGCCGCTTTGTAGCTGAACCACTTAGCAATATCGGCATCGGTTGAGTTTTCATGAACCGAGTGTCCACAACCTTCTTACCCTTTGACGTCCTTTCCAAATCATCTTCAGCTGCTCTAACCGTTTGCTCATCAAACACTGGAGCACCTTGATCAACATTTGTGTGTTGAAACAAGTCATGGTACTCCTCAGCAGTGACGTCTTCTATCTCAACATCCTCGTCTTCATAAATAAAATCCGTATTCATTTGAATAGACAGATCATCTGTTATACCTTCCTCATTCACCACCTCGACGTCAGGCTCTGTCTCTAACACGGTTAACTGTTCGTCATTTAACCATAGCAGTATGGAAATTTGTTCTCGTGTCAGAGACCTATCAACGAACTGACCAACCTCGATCTCATTCCTGTTCACCACACTTCTAACCATCCCCGATCCATCCACAAATATGACCGTATAATCTTCAATCCTTTCAATCGGCTTAACAGCAGTTGAATCATGATACACAAAAACCTGTTTACCCGAGTGATCACCGCCACTTGTACCAGTACCGGAAGATGAGCCGTGCGCTTTTTTAGGCTCACCTCCTGCCCCAGATTCGTCAGGATCTTCATCATTGTTCTTGAGTTTCTTTAAGGCATCCTCTTTACAAGTCAACTACAAGATTAGATCCTCTTGTTCCTTCATTTTCACCCCCTGAGACTCAACAATCGCACGTAGCGCTTTAGTCTCCTTTTGACAAAATGAAATATAACTCATCATCTGTCTTTGATTCTCCATAAGGCGTTCTTAATTCTGACGGTCAGCAGACTTTTGGTGTTCATACAGATGAAGAAGATTTAACAGCATATCTGTCTGACGGTTCGGTGGCAAGTTGTTCATACAGGGATGGATGAACTGGTTGGATTTGTTGTAGGTTCCCTGGACGGATCTCACGAGATATCTCGATATACACAGGTGCGGAATCCCTGTGTAGATCGTTACGGACGTAGAACACAAATCACCCGAACACACGTCAAACACACGTTATATATTAGCTCAAACACACGTGACGAATATCACAGTTACAGACACGTTACAGCTGAATAACCAAACAACCGAACACTCGAACAACCTAAACCGATCTCTTTTAAACAAGCCGTAACATCTAATAGAAATACACGACAACTTCGCCTCAGGCGAAGTTGTCCATAACTTCGCTTGTTCAACAAGTTCGCCTAGGCGAACTTGTTGACAACTTCGCTTGAACAAAAACATAAATAACATTACAGACTCGATTACAGACACTAGACTATGAACTACTGACATTTATGCACCAACAGACTCCCCCTTGGCAGTAGCTTCATATCTTGATCTTTCAGCATCTGTCTTGTAATCCTGTATCTTCACGCGTGCACTCCTTCTCTAACACACACCGACACAACTCGTTGATACTTTCTTGCTTCGTCCTTCCAAGCTGGAATATAAAAGATTTTCTTCTCGTTAAGCACCTTCAGATCAGCTTGCGATAAGTTAACAAGATGCATCGGATCGTAAACTCTAAGAATTTCTTGTTCATCCTCATCTTCCATCACTGCCTCCGCTGTCTCACAATCAACGAACCACCACTTTAGGTCTTTGAGCACATCCTTGGGCATAAGCTTCATCGGTACTTCTTTAAGGCACCGAATTGGTTTATACTTCATAACCATCCAAGGCTTTCCATCAGCTCTCAAACCTCTATCCTTGTCTTCAACAAGTTTCCCTTTCTGTGGTTTCAACAGCTCAAACTTCTTTTCCTTTATGCTCTCTTTCCATACGATTTTCCCTATGACTCTAGCCATATTATCGTCACTTCGATTGATCAACCCCAATCTGGCTAAGTCTTTAACCTCACACTCAGGCAGTGTGTTTAACGATCTCAACATTCTTCTAAGGTACTGAACTCCATCATATCGTTTAATCACGAAGAGCCGCAACTGCTCATCATAAATCCAGCATATAATCCCTTTCTTTGCTTCAGCATAGCCCTTAATATTGTAACTCTTTTTGAACATGGTAGGGACTGCCGGTTTCTTCGTTTTGACGAACCATTGAGCGTATCCTTCCTTCCACCTCGGCTGCTCTTCCCATTCAGTATCTTCAACTGCCGTCTGATCACCCATATCGGCCTTCTCAACCTCTGGAATGTCATGTTCGACATTTTCCTCTACTATCTCTCCTTCCTCAATCTCATTCTCAATCTCAATCTGCTCACCGATCTTCTCAATCACATCACTCGGCAGCACATCCTCATCAAACAATATATCATCGCTGAACATATCATCATCTAGTTCTTTCAACGCATCAATCACGTCATCACCTATATTCTCATCATCAACCAACACCACATCATCACCACCAGAACCACCAGCCGCGTCGGCAGACTCCCCCTGAGCTGTGGAAGTACCAAGAGCTAGAGTAGTTCTTGGCAACTCACCACCTGCATCTTTCGATGCATTGGGATCATCGTCCTTAGCTCGTCGCCTTTACAGCTCATCTCCCCCTGAGATGCCAAGAACTCCTTCAAGGTATCTATAATTTTCCCATGCTCAACCAGGAGGGATTACTGTAGTTGATTTGCTTCTACTAGGCGTTGAATAGTCTTAGATTGCTCTGCCACGATCCGCTCTAGTGAAGCTATTCTCTCTGAGTCTGAAGTAGGCGTAGGCGAGACATCAGAAGCAGGCGTAACCGCAGGTGGTACCATACCTGATAACCCTGCAGTAGTGACGACCGTTGACTCTACAAATCGTGCAGCAACCACCGACTGAGTAAGCGTTGGAGGTGGTAGAGACACAATCTCCGGAGTTGACATCTGGATAGTAGTGGTAGATGGAATGCCAACAGATGATGTAGCCACCACGGGAACATCCGCAGTGCTTATACTTGTAACCTGTACAGAAGTAGGAACGATAGACATACCAGACAGTGCAGCGAAACGTACCATCCTTGAAGTCTCTCCAGCTCCCATACCTGCACCTGTCCTTTCCCGTCTTGAACGTCGTATCAGCTTATGTATATCTTCTTCCTCTTCTGACTCATCATCATCCTCCGTCCTCTTTCTTTTCCCAAAAGTTCTCTCTCGAGACACCATCAACCGTCTCCCCTCATCCATGATCTCATCCAAATCTGAGTCAGCCATCGACGTAGCTGCTCTAGTAACACTCACACCCGAACCTTGTGCAGCAGAGACCTGCACCTCTTCATGTGTATCAACTTGATCCATATCGAAATAACCTTGACCTCCAAAGACAGCATCAAGATCTATATCCTCTGCAGCCGACACAACAGGCACAGCAGGGGCAGCTTGAGTTGCTCTTGCCTGTCGTGGTTGAGGATCTCTGAACACGTCCCCAGCAGCAGGAACATACTCTGGGTTGATTAAAAACCCAAACAGTGGAGTATGCCTTGGACGCAGCTCAGGCTTGCTCCTCGCACTCGAAGTGCGGCATTGAGCGAAGATACGCTTGCTCACAGACTCCACGTATCTGATTGGTCGTCTCTGAGGTAGATTCGGAGCCACATGGTTCAATATCATCTGGATGAAACGTGGATACATATTGAACCGCTCACGAGCCATCGCCCTCCTCTGTCTGTCAATCTCGTAAAAGACCATCTGCCTAAAACTATAGCGTTTATTGTAAGTCAGTGCAGTCATTGCGGACTGCATGGTCGCACCCATACCGTCAGTTCCCGCCTTCCTTCCTGACATGCAAACTATCATGACGTGCATAAGGAAGCGCCACTGATCAAGTAGAAAACCCTTCCGTCTCTGTGTATCGCCTAATGGACCAGAATAGCCCATTCGGAGAAACGCTCCATCACGAAACGGAGCCACAAACTCAGTTGGGTCGTCCCTCGTCTCTTCTCCAAACCGTAATGCCACTCGGATCTGTTCAGAATTGAACCGAACCTCTTGACTGTTCACAGTCGCTCGCATGACCGGGGGCTCAACACGACAATCGTATTCTACCGTCTGGCAGAAATCCTCGATATTTGGTAAGGATATCGGCAGAGTCGTCGTGATAGCATGAAAAATCCTCGAGCGTATGAGGAAAGTAATAATCTCGCGGTAATCCTCAACGCCACTCGCTTCCGGGTCAAGGGTGATGTACATATTGTGACCCGGGAAAAATTGCCGTTGGTTATCACCATCGTCTCCTCCTGCACCTCCAGCACCAGCTACTGCAGCCATATCTGCAACAAACGAACCAAGTTAGATAAACGTAAAGACATAGCACAAGTTCCCTTTGTTACCATGAGCGAAGTTGTGATAATCTGTATAGGCGAAGTTAAAGTTGAGGCGAAGTTGGGAACAACTTCGCTTCATCTTTAAGTTCGTCTAATAATTTTAAAATTTTAACAGGTCCAGGCGAAGTTAATGACAACTTCGCCTCACTACAACATCGCCTCAGGCGAAGTTGAGCATCAGGCGAAGTTACGGATAACTTCGCCTAAACCTTAACTTCGCCTGAAACTGAATCGGCGACAGTAAGGTTATCGAACATCGAGTATCTGATGTTTCGGCTAGTTTAGATGATTAAGTAGACTAGACTACATGATATTAAGGCAATCTGGACGATCAGTTTGCTCATGAACACGTAAAAGCTTGTTTTGAAATCGGGTATAGGTTTCGAACGTCCGAGGTCGTTAACCGGGTGTCGAAACAACCTAGGAATGACGACATCGAACATCGAGTATAACATATAGAACCCGAACACACCTTGAACAATGAATGAAATCGGAAACAAAAGGATAATCGGATGAAAAATTCCGGATAAGTTCGCTGGGTATAAGTTCGCTGAATTGAAAAATATGAACTGTGACTCTTGAAAATCCTTATATAGGGGCGAAGTTATACAGGCGAAGTTACGGATAACTTCGCCTAGGCGAAGTTATTCACAAGTTCGCCTGTTCAACAACATCGCCTATATTTACAAAATCAACCCTTAAAATTTGAACATTTTGCATTTAACTTTTAAAGGTTTCCTTTAAGAATTAAATAACACGATCAAGTCCAAGTAACCAGTTATAAAATCATAAACTACCTAAGTACGAAAAACTTTAAAAAATTAAAGAATTAAAGTACAAGGGATCAAATTTCAGTCTCGATAGGGACTACTACGTTTTAGAAAAGATCCGAACAGGAATCATACTAACTACGTGACTGTCACATAGATCCGTGTTTAGCTGTATTATGACATAAGGAAACAGGTTGTAAGCAGGTAAATAACTTAAGATGGTTTTCATCTTTTCTGTGATACGAGTTAAGTTCAATTTAGCCTCAAAATTTAAGTGGGCAACAACTCAGAGATATTTATGCCTCCTATCTATCCTCAAAGCGTATTTGGCTTTCCCCAAGTCACCTCGAATTGACTTCGACCCATAGTGTCTGATTAAGTTGTAAGTACTCTTCATCTGGTTCCCGTTCTTTTTCTTACTCTATGATTAAGAAGTCTTGATATTTTCATCTCTAGAATGTTTCAATAACTCATAAGTTTTTTTTTTTTTTTTTTTTTTTTTTTTTTTTTTTTTTATGATAAACTTTACATAGACTTCAGAGTAGTAACCAACTGCAAGTCCCGAATCTGGATCACTGCAGTTTCTTGAAACGCTATCTTCACGGGAATCAGAACACTTACGGGCTCGTGTATGACTGGGTAATCGCTTTTCTGCATATCATTCGGAAAGATATATATGAAGACATGCAAAACTCGTAAGGAGTTTCCACGTAAAATCAAGTAGTTTTAGTTTGTATCACATCTACTTTTACGCACCATAAAAAGTTACCATGACATACAATGACTGTCCTAAAGCCTTTTAAGCCTAATAACTTCACTAGTTAAGCACACAGAATCAGTATATCTATCATTTTCCAAGGTTGGATCAATTTTCTGTTAAACATAGCTAACGAACTTCTTACGAAGTAGTAGACTTGAAAAATAATTTCATTTCCCACAAAAAAATTTTGACTTCAATCGCCCCGATCAAGTCAAGTCGTCAGGTTAACGGCTATCCCGAAGATCCAATGGATCAGCTGGACCGACCACATACTAGTATGTGTCCTTCTAACTAATTAATATGATCGACTAATTTTAAGCGAAAGAATGAAAACACATCATAAACCGCCCCGGTCACTTTCAGTCATCTGGTTAATGGCTATCCTCAAAATCTACAAGTAGAAAATGAGGACCAAAACATATCCGAAGACATGTCCTTCAAACTGTGGTAACCGACATACTTTTAACCGATAGTGATTTTTTTTTTTTTTTTTTTTTTTAATATTTCAAACTTGAAAAACATGGTTACTCGGGATTGATCATCCCATTCAACTCAATAAGGTTTTGAAGTCTCGTTTTGTCAAACGCTTTTGTATAAAGATCAGCGAAATTATCAAGCGTATCCACCTTTTCAAGTACAATCAGTTTCTTCTTAGCACAATCCCGTATGAAATGATGACGTATGTCAATATGTTTAGTTTTACTATGTTTCACGGGATTGTTAGTTACTGAGATAGCAGCTGTGTTATCAATGCACATAGGAGTAAGTAAGAAATTCAGACCATAGTCGCGCAACTGTTGTTGAATCCAAAGAACCTGGGAGCAGCAGTTGGATGCTGCCATGTATTCTGCTTCATAGGTTGAAATTGCGACTGAAGTCTGCTTCTTGCATTGCCACGACACCAATCTGCCACCAAGAAACTGACATCCTCCAGTTGTTGACTTCCGACTCTGATTGCACCCACCATAATCAGAGTCTGTGTAAGCGACTAGCTCCAAGTCTCCTCCTCTCGGGTACCACAACCCCAACTTCGGTTTGCCCTTGAGATACCGCAAGATCCTCTTCACACCTTTCATGTGAGATTCCTTTGGGTTTGCCTGAAAACGAGCACAAAGACAAACAGCAAACATTATATCAGGCCTAGAAGCAGTTAAGTACATTAAAGAACCTATAATAGCCCGATACTGAGTTGGGTCCACATCTGCATCACCGTCTGACTCAGCACCCAATTTGTGATTGACGCAGATAGGAGTGTCGAATGGAGTGCTGTCCTCCATCTTGAAGCGTTTGAGCACATCATGGACATACTTGGTCTGGTGAATGAACATCCCATCCTTCTTTTGATCAACCTGCAATCCTAAAAAGAAAGTTAGTTCACCCATAGCACTCATTTCAAACCTTTTCTTCATGACGTCCTCGAACTCCTGACACATGGAGACTTTAGATGCAGCAAAGATAATGTCATCCACGTAGACTTGCACCAGCAGGAAGTCGCTTCCTTCTCTCTTAACGAACAACGTACTATCAATCTTCCCTCTTTCAAACCCATTTTCAAGCAAGTAATCTGATAAAGTTGAATACCAGGCACGAGGTGCCTGATGTAGTCCATACAATGCCTTGCTCAACTTGTACACGTGATCAGGAAAGTCTGGGTCAGGAAAACCCGGAGGTTGCTCAACATACACAACCTCATCAACTTTCCCATTCAAAAAAGCACTCTTCACATCTAGCTGAAATACCTTCATCTTTTCATAAGCAGCAAACGCCAAAAACAATCTTATGGCTTCCAACCTGGCGACAGGAGCGAACACTTCATTATAATCAATTCCCTCTTGTTGATTGAATCCTTTCACAACTAGCCTCGCCTTGTTTCTTATGATAATCCCTTTCTCATCTCTCTTGCACTTAAACACCCATTTTGTGCCAATCGCATGCACATGCTTTGGTTTTTCAACCAAATCCCAAACTTCCATTTTCTTGAACTGAGCCAACTCTTCTTGCATGGCTTCGACCCACGAGCTGTCCTTTAAAGCCATTTGATAATTCTTCGGTTCAATCTGGCTGATGAAGCAGGTGTACAAGCATTCGTTGATTATTCCTGTCTCCTTAATGCTTGTGTAAACACAGGTGTGCTCATCCAAGCTACGTCTTGTTTGTACACCGGAGGACACATCACCAATCACATTCTCCAAAGGGTGATCTTTATGAATTCTCGTGGTCGGAACAGAACCGACATGCAAATTGTCTTCCAAGTTAGAAGAGAGCTCGTCAATGGTTGTTTCATGCTGAGAGTGAAATGGATTGAAAAATTCTTCTTCAGTCGAGGCAGCAGGGGTACCGATAGTGTTTGATGAGGAAGGTTGACATTTATCAATCAGCTGTCTTTGTAATAGAATGTCTTCCTCATCAAGGATCATCTTCGTTGCAACTCTCTCTTCTTCTTCTTCAGCAATATCCAAAAACGGTACGTTAAAAGACTTGAAGAGTTTAACATAGTCGAAAAACTCAGCAGGTCCGTTGCTTGGTTTTGGCGGTTGGTAACTTGTGATGTCGGTGTTACACACCACCTCAACCTTGCTGGTCGATGTATTGAAGACACGTCTGTTAGGAGTCCCAACAACATAACCGACTAAGATTCCTTCATCGGCTACTTCACCAAATTTAGAATTTGTCTTCAAAATCGAACAAGGGGACCCGAATGGTTCAAGACCACTCAAATTGGGCTTTCTCCCATGCATAAGCTCGTAACACGTTTTATTAAGCCTCTTAACCGTTAAGACTCTGTTCAGGACATAACAGGCTGTAGCAACAGCTTCAGCCCAGAACACCACAGGAAGCCTCGAGTCAGCCAGCATTGTTCTGGCTCCTTCTATTAACGTTCTATTCTTCCTTTCAGCCACTCCATTCTGTTGCGGTGTATACGGAGCGCTGTATTGGTGTTCAATCCCTCTCTGAAGGCAGAAGATCTCCATCTCAAAATTCTTGAACTCCGTTCCATTGTCACTTCTGATGAACTTAACCCTCTTATCCATAACGTTCTCAACTTTGGTAATCAAATTCTTCACCATCTGAGCCGTTTCATCTTTCGATTTCAGGAAATACACCCACGAATATCGTGAGTAGTCATCAGTGATCACCAAGCAATAAGAAGTACCTCCTAGACTTTTTGCATTCACGGGACCGAAGAGATCAATGTGAAGCAGTTCTAGAGTACTGGCAATAGAGTTGACCTTCTTGGTGAGATGGGATTTCTTGTGCTGCTTTCCCTTTTTGCATGCAATACATTTGTCTTCAAAATTTAAACTATTTAAGGGAACACCCAGCACAAGCCCATTCCTGACAATGTGGTTCATCTTCCGAAGATGAATGTGTCCCATTCTCCTGTGCCACAGTTCGGACTCCGTTTCGCTCGCTTTTGACATAAGGCATGAAACTTCCGTGGCTGTTTCAGTAGACCTCATATTCATAGTATAAGTATTTCTATCACGTGGAGCCTTCATCAAAATCCACTCTTCTGGTATCTGAAAACCAGGCTTTAACACAATTGCCTCATTCTTCGTGAAATGAACGGTATACTCCTTATCACAAATCTGTGACACACTCAGCAGATTGTGCTTCAACTCTTCTACAAAGTTCACATTCTCAAGAGTCATCTTTCCATTCGACACCGTTCCTCTTCCAGTAATTTTGCCACCACTTTCACCGACAAAACTAACTCTCCCTCCTTGAACAGGTTTTAAATCGTGTAACAAGTATTTGTTACCCGTCATGTGCCGGGAACAGCCGCTATCTACAACCCAAAGATTGTGGGCAGCCCTGTTCAACTGTTCCTGCACAATAAAGCAAAAGATTAGAATTTTGGGACCCAAGACCAATTGGTCTTGGATCTATACATCCCGAACTTTGGCTTTTCACAGTTAGTATTCGCAAAATTTCTGTAAGCCCTATTAGGAAACCACCTTGGAGATTGAGTGTTGGACCTTCCAAACCTAAGTGAATTGAAAGAATTATATCTTGTGGTTTGGTTATTTGCATTGTAAAACTGAGGTTTGTTTCTGTGAAAACCTGAATTAGTTACATTTCGAAATTTTGAATGGTTTTCATTTTTAATAGTATTAGTCTTATTCTCAGTTTTATTTGGCCTCACACCTCTGAATCGCGGCTTCAGAGGGCAATCTGCAACAAGATGTCCTAATTTATTACACCTAAAACAACACCTATGCTCCACTTTCTTTTCAAAGGTTGTTTTGAATCTCGAGGCTGTGTTACCGGCCGTTCGTTTCACATAAGGTGGGACGTACGGGTTTAGTGGAGTACTTTTCTTATTAGTTTTATCTTTTTCTCCACCATTGGGTAACACATTCTCCTCTTTTGTCTTACCTGATTCGGACGACTTCTCCGAATCTGATGAGACTGGACTTGCAACAGAAATTTTCACACTTGAAACAGGCGAACTTGTTTCGCCTTTACTAACAATTGGTTCTTTACTCGAAACCTTGATTGGAACTGTCTGAGGAACTTCAAAATCAACAGATTTCTGAACACTAGGGTTATAAGTATAATTGTGATTATAAGGTGGTGGAACCTCGTGATAACCAATTCCTCCCCTCTTCGCAGAGGTACCTTGATCACTAACAAGGTGATCAAGAATAGCTGAGGAATTTCTGAACTGCTCAAGTTTTCGGTTCAGTTCCACCACTTTCACCTGGTGGTCAGCAATCTGTTTTTCTCGTTCAGCAATAAGTTTGGTCTTTTCTTCCAAAACCTCATAACTTAGATCTATCACTTCAATTTTTTCAGCAAGTTTTGTTTTTAAGCTTTTAACATCTTTTTCACACGCTTTTATTTTAATTTTGTAACTGTTCTCTCTTGCTTTCATTAAGTGATGATCTTCTTTAAGAGTTTTAAATTCAGCATCTAAACGAACATACTGATCAGTTATGGTAGCAAGTTGCTCAGACAAGTTCTCACATTTAGTACATATAGGTTTAGAACATACCTCGGAGGACTGGTCCTTGAGATCTGCCATGAAAGCTTTTTCCTCTCCAGTAGCTTTCACTTCTCCGGTGACCTTCTCACATTCTTCATTCTCAACCTTAGCCATATTTGCCTGCTCAAAAGTTTCATCCGAATGCAGGTTCCAGTTGTATTCACCTGCTTCTCTAGACATCACGGCACTGAAATCTTTACTACTCCCATTGTACTGTGCAGACCTGCCTTGACCACGTTCAACTCTCTCGTTTCTGCACTCTTTAGCAAAGTGGCCGTTTTGTTGACAGTTATAGCACCTCACCTTAGTCTTGTCGAACCCAGGCCTGCCACCAACAAACTTTCTCCCTGTCTTCCTCATAAACCTCTTCACCCTCCTCACAATCAAGGCCATCTGCCATTGTAGATCCATCTCTTCCATATCATCAGCATCTATTTGGTCATAGTCTTCTTCCAGCATCGCTGGATCAACAACCTTCCCTTGGATATAGTTCTCATATGAAGCAATAAACGAAGCATAGAGGCCAAACTGCTCTTCAGCAGATTTGACGCTCATTGGCATCTTAGAGTAGTTATTGCTTGAAGAACTTGAAGAGCCACTACTCTGGCTTGCTGTCTGTTTAGTACCACTTGATCCACCGGCTACAAAGCAAACATCCCCATTTGAGTTTACTGACACATGCCCCTCCTGTGAAGACTTGGCACCTGACTCGCCCTTCGTGTAGTAGGCGGCAGAATCAGTCTTTGAACTTGAATTGGAGTTTACTTTAGCACCGTACATGCCTGGATCTTGAACCTGATCCATAGATGTTTCTTTTCTTACCATATTAAGCTCAAAAGTTCTGAGCTTGTTGACAGTGGTTTCAAGATCATAAGTAGGGAAGTCCTTGTCTTCCCTCATCAGTACAGTATACATCTCCCATTTTGGTGGGAGGGCATCGAGAAGCTTCTCAACTATTTCTTCTTCTCGGTAGGAAATAGAATAGTTGCTCAGCTCAGTCATTAGATGATAATATCGGGTGATAATATCATCTAGAGATTCGTTCTTCAAAAATTTGAAGACGAAAAACTGAGTTTTGAGCAATTTGATTTTTGAAGCTCGAATTCCTACATTCCCTTCAAATCTGTTCTCAAGAGCTTCCCAAAGCTCTCTAGCTGATGTGTATTTTCTGAATGTATGGAGGATCTCCTGTGGAAGAGCCATTGTGATTGCAGCATGGGCCTTGCTCTCGGCCTCATACATCTTCTTCTCTTCCTCTTCCATCTTACTGTACTTTTTGATCTGGTCCCTACCTTCGTACTCCATTACAGGTGGAATATAGCCATCTTGGATGCACACCCACATTTTCGCATCCTGGTACTTTACATATTGGATGAACCGATCCTTCCATGCGACAAAATCGTTTCCTTTCATCAACCTTGGGGCCTTTGTAGCTGACCCCGCTTCAACTTCCATCTTTACAAGCTCCGAGATGTTGATCGACGACATCCTTCTTGAAGAGAAGAAACCTGAAAAATAAAAAATAAAAATTTTTTTTATTTAATAAAGTACTGTAGGCGAAGTTAAGAATAACTTCGCTTAAGTAATAACTTCGCTGGATCTTTCTTAAATTCGCGTGACTGGGCGAAGTTGAGAATAACTTCGCTTAGGGTGAGCGAACTTAGGAAGTAAGCGAACTTGAAGAGAACTTCGCTGAGTTAGGCGAACTTGAAAAAGTAGGCGAAGTTGTGAATAACTTCGCCTCTCCTTATATCTTCGCCGAAACCCTACGTATCCTGACGGCAACTTCGCCTGATGAACAACAACTTCGCCTGACGAACAACACAGTTTCTGCAGATCTGTAAAACGGATTTTAACGAGGTTTTTGACGGTTTAAAGGCTTGAACACACTGGTAGGAGGTTAGAATGAGCAAAAACACCGAAAACACGTCCCGCGAAAAGTCGAAACGGGACGAATTCTACACCCGCGTGAATATCCCGAACCACACAATCGAGCAAAAGCTCTGATACCAATTGTAGGTTCCCTGGACGGATCTCACGAGATATCTCGATATACACAGGTGCGGAATCCCTGTGTAGATCGTTACGGACGTAGAACACAAATCACCCGAACACACGTCAAACACACGTTATATATTAGCTCAAACACACGTGACGAATATCACAGTTACAGACACGTTACAGCTGAATAACCAAACAACCGAACACTCGAACAACCTAAACCGATCTCTTTTAAACAAGCCGTAACATCTAATATAAATACACGACAACTTCGCCTCAGGCGAAGTTGTCCATAACTTCGCTTGTTCAACAAGTTCGCCTAGGCGAACTTGTTGACAACTTCGCTTGAACAAAAACATAAATAACATTACAGACTCGATTATAGACACTAGACTATGAACTACTGACATTTATGCACCAACATTTGTCCTTGAGGCTGAGTAATTCTCATAAAAGAGACTTCACTAGGAGGAGGAGGAGGAGGAGGAGGAGGCCTCATGGACAGTGTTGGAGGAACAATAAAAGATGTAGCAGGAGGCCTTGGTATATCAGATAAAGCCATCTGTTGAATCAAACCAAGCCTTTCATGAGACACCATCGTCGTCGTTAATGTGAGCGTTGAAGTGCTAGTAGTGATCGGCACTGCCTGACGTTGTGAAATAGTCAGACGAGACGGTGGAACACCAATAATTACACCAGCCCCAGCTGATACACGTCTCTTCTTTGATGGTTCTCGAGTTGCCACTTCTTTCCCTTTTCTCTTCTTTTCTCATTGAGCTGCAATGGTAGCAGCTAACGCAACATTTACAGCATCTTGTTGCTCTTGAAGAGCAGCATCACCAGCACCACTACTACCACCATCTCCATCATCATTATCATCATCATTGTTCCCACCTTCTCCTCCCTTACGCTCGGAATTTCGAGTCATCGTGGATCCAACGTTCATTGGGAGGACATACATAATTCGGATTAATGATATGACCCATCATACGCTTGTCTCGTGGTCTCTCCTTACGGTAAATCTTCATTCGACGGACAGTGTCAGCCGTCATGTGTTCCAAAGGAAGAACATTATCTAACAAAGTTTGATCAATAACCAAGTTTGGTACCAAATCTTGAATTATCAACTGCAAGAATCGAGGATACATTAAAAACTTCTTCATCTGAGTCGTCTGCTGGACTTGCTCTTTTAAATGATCAAAGACCATTTCCGAGAAGTTGAATGGTTTGTTGAGAATGAGTGCAACAAATGCCGATTGTAGACTACTATGGCATTCATCAAAGCCGCCTTTACGACCACCCATGCAATGAATCAGTATGTGTAAAAGATACTTGTAAGGCGGACACAAGCCGTTCTTGTTAAGCATGGACTCTTCAACATTTCTACCATAACGAACACGTGTAAATAAACTCTTGATCAATCTCTTTTCAAACTCACTTGGGTTATTATCGTTGTCCCCAAACCTAATCACCCTCCTAATCACTGAAACATTCATAGTGATAGGAATTTGATTGATTGTTGCTCGAATTTGATTCTCGGCTTCAACAAATTCAGCAGTGTTCCAGAACTGCCTGATAATACTCAGATAGACCATCGGTCTGGCAGTAATGGCATAATGTATTACTGATCGTCGTAAAAATGCCCGAATATCTCCAAAAGTGGCTACGTCAGCAACATCCAAATTAACATAAGCACATATGTTGTGCTTCTTATCGTATGATAGCAATTGAACCTCTTGTTGTTCCTGAGGTTGTTCTTGTTCTTGGGGTTGTTCTAATTCATGAGGAGCAACAGGTAGATCTTGGTCCATTTGATCGGCCAAGTAAACTGAATAGAATTTAAACGAGTATACGTAATGTGGAGATATAATTTACATGTATCATTTATGTATGTTTATCTATAGATGGTGTAATTAGTTTATATGTCGTGTGTAATCAATATATCGATTTGTTTAGACGGTTGGAATGATTTATTAATTACAATGGTTAATAACTTTTTAATAATTAAAAGAAAAAAAAATGTCATTCGTTTGATTATCACTCTGATTCGTTACCAACCTGTAATGAATCGAGTGATTCGCTATCATGTAAATAGGTTAACGAAATAGACTTAGCGAATTACTATTCAAAGGAACGAACTAGAATCTAGTTCGTTATGATTTGACGAATCCACATCTGATTCGTTAGATAACTTATTCGCTAATCTAATTCGTTTGAATCTTTAACGAATTGGACACGAAAGAGTTCCAATTCGCTAAAGTTAACGAATGGCCATAATGGCTTAATCTTTGACTGTCATGGTCAAAGTCAAAATTCGATTATGAACACTGAAAGTCAACAACGTGAACCCAGCATCAATTAAACCATAATCATCGTTGGATAACCGAATCAACAGTCATAGTGAACTCGGAAATACAATACGAAGCACATGATGTTGAGATTGAGGCTCAACACCATAAAATAAATTAAGTATACTCGGAGTGTTAAACAGAGCCTAAAACCCCGAAAACATAAAAATTCAATCAACCCGGCAAAACAAGAATCAACTTTGATTAACGTCTACCCATGGTCTCGGAATCACATTCCGATCATAATAAAACCAAAATAAACTACATTAACACAGTATGACTCCGATGATACAGAGTTTATCAAGCCGTAAAACCCTTATAGCAAAAACACAAAATTAGACTATCAATACAGTGTCATTATTGACGAAAATCACAAATATGTGATAATCTATACCTTAGCAACACAATGGAACACCTGTGACACTCGTCAATTTCAGGTTAACTCCGTTAATCCAAACTCCGTCAATTCAAACTTAAGATCACTTGATCTATAACGCACATCTCATTACATTTAAAATAGAGTTTTTAATGACGCTTGACAATTACTACATGTGTAGTCTTTCGGGATTGCACCGAAACGCAAACGAGTTGACGCAAACCATTGGTAAATAAACGAAAAACATCCAAACAATAATTATGTGATAATTATGTGTTAGGCTTATGTGTTATTTGATAATATCATTTAAAAAACTAACTCAAGATGCAAACAAGTTACTTATGCTAGGAAAGTAATAACTAGAAGTTGAGGGGCCTTGATGTAACATATTATTATTAATAATATTAAAAACCCTAACTCCCCTCTCCCTCTCTCTAACCCCGATCGGCAGCCCCTCTCTCTTCCTCTCTTGCGATCGGCAGCCACCACCCACACCCATATCACATCCTTTTGATCTTGTTCTTCATAATCGGAGAATCCCACACTCGTTTCTAAGCATCTCTCACCTTTCTCTTGGTTGTTTCTGCGTTTTTAAGGTATAAACATGAAACCCTAATTATTGAATATCATGTATTAAGTGTTCTTATGCTTGATTTATGCTAGATGATGATTGTTTATGCGTTGGTTATTGATTTAGATGTTCATATGTGATTTTGAACGGTGAAAGGTTGTTAAATCATTGATTGTTTGTAAACCCTAGAGGGTTACTACTGATTTTGATGGATAATTATGTTTATTACATGTTTGAAGATATGTCGTATGCTTAGGATGCATGTTAAACGATTGTTTGTGCTTGCTGAGTTTTGACAGCAGAGATTGTTAAACTTGAACGACATGTAACTTGTTAAATATAAAAGAAAACTGAGCTATTTATGAGTCTAAGAGGTAGTACTCTGAGTCTAGTTTCCAGAAAACCCAACCACGCCTAATTTGGAGGTGTTTTGGTTGTTCAAACGATTTAAATGTGATTAAAGGTCAAAACTGGTACTGGACAGATTGTAAGTTATGTTTAGACAACTGTAAATAAATGTTAATGTGGAAATTCGTCGAGGTTGTTAACACTACAGGGTACTATGTTAAGTCTAGTTTCTATAAAGTCCAAGTTTGTAATTTTTGGACGAGTAAAAGTTAACATTTATTATTTTACAAAACTGAAGTGCAAATCTGAATTGTGAGACCTGCTGTTAGGTTGTTTTGTAATTATCATATCTCATGAACTACAAGGCCAAATGGGTTTTTTACACTTCTGGAAGTTAAAATGTTGAGTTAAAAACCTAACCCAATTGGTCTTGCATTAGTTGGATTTTTCATTTAACGGGAATAACAAATAACTTTCTGTTGCGCATGATTTTGACTGCTGTGAGTTTGCTGTAATGTTTTGATCATTGTGAGAAATCTATGTGGAATAAAAATACAATAAAATATGTTCTGGAAACCAAACTCATGTATGCTTTTGTGACGATTTTTGGTGAATTAATTGAGATGCTATGATCTGTTGAATAGAGTAATCTTTCAAGTAGAATTCTGTATTGATGAAACTAGCTGCTGAACTTTGTGAAAATACATGAAACGTGCTAATTGTTAAATAATTGTTATGTTTTGACAAAATTGCCCTTGCGGGGAATAATTGCTAGATATGTACACTATTAATACTTGACACGTAAATAGTTGTTCACACATGGAACGTATCACGAATGTGTTTGTTGAGACACACACAATTCACAAACGAAACACGAAACGAATTTTATGCATAGGTATTATGTGCCGAGTCTAGAGACTCGATAATAGTTCCAACACTTAGAAAATCTCATTTGTGGTTTTAGAATGCTAGTGAGGATTTTTCTGTGACGCGCATCCTTTGGTTTACTCGTTTTTGAAATTCTTCGCAAACAGTGAGTTTCACGTTTCCCTTTTTAACTCTTTTAAACGCTTTTCACTAAGGGGAGAATACATACTCCGAAACGCTTTTAGATTTTGTTATTAGATTATATATCACTTGTAAAGGCTAAGTGGCAAACGAAACAACTGAAGTCCTTCACATCGAACGGTTTAATATTGGATAATAGCCAGTCACTGTTGAGTAGTACTACTGGGTTTGACAAACCCCACCCAACGCTAAGCTCGACTGGAGGTCGAGTGGGTGTAATTTTGGCTAACACATTACCATGGTCGGGATAGACCTGGTGGCAAGGAACATGATAAACAGTCAGCTTCGGTGTCGAACACTTAGTAATACTTGCTTTATAGGCTAGCTACCTATAGATATATAATTGATTTAACGCTATCTGGTAACGCAAAACGCAAAACGCAAAACGCAAAACGTAAACGCAAACGTTTTATTGTATATATACACTTGTGAACTCACCAACCCCGTGTTGACACTTTTAGTATGTTATTCTCAGGTAGCCGAGGCGGGCGCGCGGTAAAGGATCATGCATTACTTTGAACGTTACTGTTTATGCAAACTTGTTTTAAACTATTATTATTGGGTTTTTAAGTCGTCCTGCGTGACGCAACTTTTGGTTAAAGGTTTTACGCTTCCGCATTTGTTTACACTTAAATGTTTTCGTGGATTGAAAACTTTATTTATGGCTTGATTATAACTAATGAATCCGATCATGTTAGTTCACACCCTCTGACGGTAAAACTCCGTTAGTGGATTTTGAGGGTGTGACAGATTGGTATCAGAGCTATTGGTTATAGCGAACTAGAAATTGCATGCATACTAGACTATAACCGCAACGAACCATTAGTTATAATTATACGCTCTGCATATATATATTTTGCTTAGTTTCTCGTTACCTTATCTCTTTACCTCATTCACTCATACGCGTGCATACACGACTTACCTGTAGGGATGTCGACGCTACCATCATCATCATCTGACCAGATGACTCATGCTCATGGAAAGGAACCGCAGTTACCTACCTCATCGCCACCCCGAGTAGTCCCGGAACTAGAAGCCCCTACACCGAAGAGGTATCGCCTGTCTGGAGGCATGTACGACGATGACGTTAGCTGGGATTGGTACCCGAGTCTGATCAGGCGTATGGTTTATCGCGAACAAGTTCCCCCGCTACCCCACCCGAGTCATCCTGCTTACCCCAACACTCTACCACCCATAACCGAACCAACGGAGCGAGTTCTCGCGGCTGTTGTCTCTTGTTTAGAGCGTGACGTGGGTTTTATGCGCTCGGCGAGAGCAGACATTCCCGGATTGATAAGAGATGGAACCGAGGCTAGGGAGGAAATTTCCCGCCTGAAGACGACTATGAAAGGAATGCAAGATGCTAATGATCAGCAGATGAAGATTATGAGGAAAATGCAAGCAGAGATGATCGATTTGCAAGAACAACTCCATGTGGCAAGAACCCGGGCAGAGATAGCTCTAGAGCGTTGCGATCTCCTACAGATGCAAATTGCTCAGGATGCAGCAGAACCTGAGGAAGAACCTGAGGAGGAACCCGAGGAAGATCCCGAGGAGGAACCCGAAGAGGAACCGGAGGAAGAACCGGCTGAGCCACAGGCACACTCAAAGGTGTCCTCAGACGATGACATCTAAGGATGATAACACCTAGATGGAGGGGTTGTCTCCATCCGAACTATTATTTTCTATGATTTTAAGGATTGGTTTTAAATACTTTGTAGCGGATACAATGGTTTTAATCATGAATTATTATCTGGATTATTATATGGTTGTGATGTGATGTTGTTTCTTTTATTTTCTTTCTTACCTATCTTTTTATTACACGTATGGTGTGTTGCATATGAAACCGAGAATTCATGTCTACATCTTATGCTGTGATTCTAGGAAATGGCTGGAAGAAACGCTGGACACGGCCGCGGTAACATCAACTTAACCGCAGCAGGACTTCAGACCTTATTGAATGACCATGCGGCGGCAGCTCTAGCCGCACATGTTCAGAATCAAGCCGGAGGTCCAACTGGAACGTGTACTTTCAAGAACTACCTGGATTGCAAGCCCAATTCGTTTAAGGGCACTGAGGGAGCCATAGGTTTCCTGCGTTGGGCTGAGAAGGATGAATCAGCTTTTGAGATGTGTAACTGTCCACCTGCCAGTAGGGTCAAATTTTCCGTTGGAACATTGGAAGATTCTGCCCTCACTTGGTGGAATTCGAATGTGCAAATTCTTGGATTGGAATTGGAAAACGCTATGAACTGGGAAGAGTTCAAGAACATGATGCGGGAAGAGTATTGTCCTAGAGAGGAAATCGCGAAGTTAGAATCTGAGTTTTGGTCATTGAAAATGGTGGGTTCCGAGATTGAAGCCTACACCACTCGTTCTCACGAGCTAGCAGTAATGTGTCCACGGATGGTAGACCCGCCGAGTAAGAGAATCGAGATGTACATCGATGGGTTGGTACCGCAAATTCAAGGTATGGTGACGTCTTCTAAACCGGCTACAATTCAACAAGCGATCCAGTTAGCTCACAAACTGACGGATCAGGTAGTGACCCAAGGTGCGTTACCACCTAGAGGTTCGACCTCTAAAAGCCATGATAACCCGAGCACTGACAACAACAGCAACAACAACCCGAGTAATGGAAAGAGGAAATTTGACAACACCAAGTCCTCATCATCGAACCCCCCACATAAACAACACTACCGTAAGCCCGAACTCACTCGGAGCTTCAACAATCAGGGTCGCAACAACAACAACGGTGGCAGGCAGGGTTCGAGCGGCTATGCTGGGAAACACCCGAAATGCAACTGGTGCAACAATCACCATGCTGGCCCGTGTGACCGTGTCAAATGTCTGAGATGCAGAAAAATGGGCCATCAGGCCAAAGAATGAAGGGGAGACCTAGCGGCAAAGGGTGGTCCTAAACCACCCAAGGCGACTAAAGGATGTTTCGAGTGTGGTCAAGAGGGTCATTTCAGGAAGGATTGCCCCAAGCTAAAGCAGAATGAGAACAATGGAGGCAGTAGCGATGGCGGAAGCAATGGTAAAGGTAGAGCTTTCGTCATTGGGTCGGGCCAAGCCCGCAGCGACCCGTATGTGGTGACCGGTAAGTTTCCTGTGAATGACTGTTTTGCTTCTGTTTTGTTTGACACTGGAGCGGATAGGAGTTTTGTGTCGAAAGCCTTTAGTAAACTCTTAGACTTAATTCCAACCCCGTTAGATGCTAAGTTTCCTGTTGAATTAGCTGACGGTAAGTCTATAGAAACAACTCATGTACTTGCGGGATGTAAGTTGAAACTGTCAGGTCATACTTTTGATATCGACCTCATACCTTTTACGCTTGATAGTTTCGATGTCGTTGTCGGCATGGACTGGCTATCCGAGAACCGAGCGGAGATTATATGTCACGACAAGATAGTCCACATCACTACCCTTTCCGGCGAAATCATTTCGATCCAGGGCGAGAAAAGCGGCATGACCACCAGCGTCATCACCCTCATGAAGGTGCATAAATATTTACGAATGGGTCATCCAGCAATTTTAGCCCAAATTGTCGAGAAAACCGCGGAGGAGAAGCAAATCGAAGACATACCGATTGTGCGAGATTTTCCGGAAGTTTTCCCGGAGGATTTTCCTGGACTCCATCCTATTCGACAAGTCAAGTTCCAAATCGAATTGACCCCAGGTGCGGCACCCATAGCCCGAGCCCCGTATCGGCTCGCACCGGCGGAGCTTCAGGAGTTGTCCACTCAATTTCAAGATTTGTTGGATAAAGGTTTTATCCGACCTAGCTCATCACCATGGGGAGCCCCTGTCTTATTTGTTCGAAAGAAGGACGGGACTTTTCGCATGTGCATCGACTACCGAGAACTGAACAAGGTGACGATCAAGAACCGTTATCCCTTACCCCAAATTGATGATCTGTTCGACCAACTACAAGGATCTAGTTACTACTCGAAGATCGATTTGAGATCTGGTTACCATCAATTAAGAGTGCGCGAAGAAGACATTTCAAAGATGGCTTTCAGAACTCGGTACGGTCACTACGAGTTTTCGGTTATGCCTTTTGGCTTAACCAACGCACCAGCCGTATTTATGGATCTCATGAATCGAGTATGCAAGGCGTACCTCGACAAGTTTGTGATCATTTTTATTGATGATATCCTCGTCTACTCCAAGAACAAGGCTGACCATGAAGAACACCTGAGATTGATCTTAGAATTGCTGAAGAAGGAGCAACTGTACGCTAAACTATCGAAATGCGAATTTTGGCTTCGCGAGGTTCACTTCTTAGGACATGTGATTAATGAGAATGGTATCCATGTCGATCCCGGCAAGGTAGAGGCCATCAAAAACTGGGAAGAACCTAAGACTCCGACTGAGGTGCGACAATTCCTAGGACTGGCCGGCTACTACCGACGTTTAATCGAGGGATTTTCAAAGATTGCTCAACCACTCACCGCTTTGACTCACAAGGGTACTAAGTACAATTGGGGTGACGCACAAGAATCCGCTTTCCAAGTGTTGAAAACCAAACTCTGTAGCGCCCCTATCCTAGCCCTTCCCGTTGGAACAGAAAATTTTGAGGTACATTGTGACGCATCGATACAAGGTCTCGGTTGTGTACTAATGCAACTCGAGAAGGTTGTAGCCTATGCCTCTCGACAACTACGGATTCACGAGAAGAACTACACGACCCATGACTTGGAACTCAGAGCTGTGGTGTTCGCCCTTAAGATATGGAGGCATAACTTGTACGGTACCAAGTTTACCATTTACACCGACCACAAGAGTCTCCAACATATCTACGATCAGAAGGAACTGAACATGCGACAGCGTCGTTGGGTCGAGCTGCTTAAGGATTATGATTGTGCCATCAAGTACCACCCTGGCAAGGCCAATGTAGTGGCCGACGCTCTCAGCAGAAAAGAAACCGATAAACCTAGGCGAGTGCGAGCATTACAACTTACGATTCACGCCAACTTACCCGATCAGATTCGCGATGCGCAACTCGAAGCCTTGAAGGATGATAATCTCCCATCAGAACTCATGCGGGGCATGAACAAGCAACTTGAAACCAAATCGGACGGGGTCCGATATTTCGAAAACCGGATTTGGGTTCCACGATATGGAGAGTTGAGAACTCTAGTGATGGACGAAGCACACAAGTCCAGATATTCTATCCATCCTGGCTCAGATAAAATGTACCATGACATAAAGGCACTTTACTGGTGGCCAAACATGAAAGCCGACATTGCCACCTACTTGAGCAAATGCTTGACTTGTGCAAGAGTCAAAATAGAATATCAGAAACCATCTGGTCTGCTACAACAACCGGAACTTCCAACGTGGAAATGGGAACACATTTCAATGGATTTCATCACGGGATTACCCAAAACACCGACGGGATGCGATACCATCTGGGTGATCGTTGACCGGTTGACTAAGTCTGCACATTTCTTAGCAGTCATGGAATCGGACAAAATGGAAAGACTGACTCGCATCTACATGAAAGAGGTAGTGTCTAGACACGGAGTGCCTGTCTCAATCATATCTGATCGAGATTCCCGTTTCACTTCGCACTTCTGGAAGTCACTACAGAGTGCACTAGGCACCCGCCTTGATATGAGCACAGCCTACCATCCTCAGACGGATGGGCAAAGTGAGCGCACCATTCAGACCTTGGAGGACATGTTGCGTGCATGCGTATTGGAATTCGGAAAAAGTTGGGAACCTCAGTTACCTTTGGTAGAGTTTTCGTATAATAACAGCTACCACGCAAGCATTAAGGCAGCGCCGTTTGAAGCGTTGTACGGACGGAAGTGTCGATCACCTCTATGCTGGGCGGAGGTGGGTGATAGACAAATCACTGGTCCAGAACTAGTACTTGAAACCTCTGAAAAGATTGTTCAAATCCGCAACCGTATGGCAGCAGCACGAGATCGCCAAAAGAGTTACGCCGACAAGCGTCGAAAGCCTCTTGAATTTCAAGTGAACGACCAAGTATTACTCAAAGTCTCACCTTGGAAAGGTGTGGTTCGCTTCGGGAAGCGAAACAAACTCAACCCACGATACGTTGGTCCTTACCGGATAACTGAGCGCATTGGTCCGGTGGCGTACCGACTGGATCTACCAACAGAACTCAGCAGTGTACACAATGTGTTCCATGTATCCAACTTGAAGAAATGCCTATCCGATGAAACCCAAGCAGTCCCTTTGGATGAATTGCAAGTTGATGAACAACTACGCTTCATTGAAGAACCAGTCGAAGTTTTGGATTGGGAAACCAAAACACTCAAGCACAGCAAGATTCCAATCGTTAAGGTTCGTTGGAACTCGAGACGTGGACCGGAGTTCACGTGGGAACGCGAGGATTAAATGATGAAAAAGTATCCTCACCTTTTTGAAGGGTTGGCCAAACACCGAAAACCGCGAAATCCGTCAAACCGTCAGAAATCACCAGAGGTATGAATGAAATTTCGGGACGAAATTTCTTTCTACTAGGGGATGATATGACAAACTGAAAATTTTTCTTGCTTTTTCAGACACCCATCGCGACTTGACTCAAATTTTCGGGACAAAAATTCTTTAACCTGGGAATGATGTGACACTCGTCAATTTCAGGTTAACTCCGTTAATCCAAACTCCGTCAATTCAAACTTAAGATCACTTGATCTATAACGCAAATCTCATTATATTTAAAATAGAGTTTTAAATGAAGCTTGACAATTACTACATGTGTAGTCTTTCGGGATTGCACCGAAACGCAAACGAGTTGACGCAAACCATTGGTGAATAAACGAAAAACATCCAAACAATAATTATGTGATAATTATGTGTTAGGCTTATGTGTTATTTGATAATATCATTTAAAACACTAACTCAAGATGCAAACAAGTTACTTATGCTAGGAAAGTAATAACTAGAAGTTGAGGGGCCTTGATGTAACATATTATTATTAATAATATTAAAAACCCAAACTCCCCTCTCCCTCTCTCTAACCCCGATCGGCAGCCCCTCTCTCTTCCTCTCTTGCGATCGGCAGCCACCACCCACACCCATATCACATCCTTTTGATCTTGTTCTTCATAATCGGAGCATCCCACACTCGTTTTTAAGCATCTCTCACCTTCTCTTGGTTGTTTCTGCGTTTTTAAGGTATAAACATGAAATCCTAATTATTGAATATCATGTATTAAGTGTTCTTATGCTTGATTTATGCTAGATGATGATTGTTTATGCGTTGGTTATTGATTTAGATGTTCATATGTGATTTTGAACGGTGAAAGGTTGTTAAATCATTGCTTGTTTGTAAACCCTAGAGGGTTACTACAGATTTTGATGGATAATTATGTTTATTACATGTTTGAAGGTATGTCGTATGCTTAGGATGCATGTTAGACGATTGTTTGTGCTTGCTGAGTTTTGACAGCAGAGATTGTTAAACTTGAACGACATGTAACTTGTTAAATATAAAAGCAAACTGAGCTATTTATGAGTTGAAGAGGTAGTACTCTGAGTCTAGTTTCCAGAAAACCTAACCACGCCTAATTTGGAGGTGTTTTGGTTGTTCAAACGATTTAAATGTGATTAAAGGTCAAAACTGGTACTGGACAGATTGTAAGATATGTTTAGACAACTGTAAATAAATGTTAATGTGGAAATTGGTCGAGTTTGTTAACACTACAGGGTACTATGTTGAGTCTAGTTTCTAGAAAGTCCAAGTTTGTAATTTTTAGATGAGTAAAAGTTAATTTTTATTATTTTACAAAACTGAAGTGCAAATCTGAATTGTGAGACCTGCTGTTAGGTTGTTTTGTAATTATCATATCTCATGAACTACAAGGCCAAATGGGTTGGTTCCACTTCTGGATGTTAACATGTTGAGTTAAGAACCTAACCCAATTGGTCTTGTATTAGTTTGATTTTTCATTTAATGGGAATAACATATAACTTTCTGTTGCGCATGATTTTGACTGCTGTGAGTTTGCTGTAATGTTTTGATCATTGTGAGAAATCTATGTGGAATAAAAATAGAGTAATTTTTGTGACGATTTTGTGACGATTTTTGGTGAATTAATTTAGATGCTATGATCTGTTGAATAGAGTAATTTTTCAAGTAGAATTTTGTATTGATGAAACTAGCTGCTGAACTTTGTGAAAATACATGAAACGTGCTAATTGTTAAATAATTGTTATGTTTTGACCAAATTGCCCTTTCGGTGAATAATTGCTAGATATGTACACTATTAATACTTGACACGTAAATAGTTGTTCACACATGGAACGTATCACGAATGTCTTTGTTGAGACACACACAATTCACAAACGAAACACGAAACGAATTTTTTGCATAGGTATTATGTGCCGAGTCTAGAGACTCGATAATAGTTCCAACACTTAAAAAATCTTATTTGTTGTTTTAGAACGCTAGTGAGGATTTTTCTGTGACGCGCATCCTTTGGTTTACTCGTTTTTGGAATTCTTCGCAAACAGTAAGTTTCACGTTTCCCTTTTTAACTCTTTTAAACGCTTTTCACTTGGGGGAGAATACATACTCCGAAACGCTTTTAGATTTTGTTATTAGATTATATATCACTTGTAAAGGCTAAGTGGCAAACGAAACAACTGAAGTCCTTCACATCGAACGGTTTAGTATTGGATAATAGCGAGTCACTGTTGAGTAGTACTACTGGGTTTGACAAACCCCACCCAACGCTAAGCTCGACTGGAGGTCGAGTGGGTGTAATTTTGGCTAACACATTACCATGTCCGGGATAGACCTGGTGGCAAGGCACATGATAAACAGTCAGCTTCGGTGTCGAACACTTAGTAATACTTGCTTTATAGACTAGCTACCTATAGATATATAATTGATTTAACACTATCTGGTAACGCAAAACGCAAAACGTAAACGCAAACGCTTTATTGTATATATACACTTGTGAACTCACCAACCCCGTGTTGACACTTTTAGTATGTTATTCTCAGGTAGCCGAGGCGGGCGCGCGGTATAGGATCATGCATTACTTTGAACGTTACTGTTGATGCAAACTTGTTTTAAACTATTATTATTGGGTTTTTAAGTCGTCTTGCGTGACGCAACTTTTGGTTAAAGGTTTTACGCTTCCGCATTTGTTTACACTTAAATGTTTTCGTGGATTGAAAACTTTATTTATGGCTTGATTATAACTAATGTTTCCGATCCTGTTAGTTCACACTCTCTGACGGTAAAATCCGTTAGTGGATTTTGAGGGTGTGACAACACCCGAAAGTTCAAAATTCGAAGGTCGAAAATTCAGAGAAAAATTTGAAAAGGGTTGCTTTAGGTATAAGGAAGGTAAAAGAATAGTGAAGGACAAATCGTTTCACAGCTGTCCTTTATACACAGTCCTTACACGCTTCCCTATGTACGAATCAAACAGATTCGTTTGTGATTTAAATAACGAATCAGCCGATTCGTTACCCTTATTTTAATACGTGGCATAACGAATTAACTTCAAATCATGTCTTGATTCGTTAAGTATGCATAACGAATTGGATGCATTTCGTTACAGAGTGCGGAAGCGAATTAGAGGAACGAACTAGAAAGTAGTTCGTTAAAACACAATCCTAATTCGTTATCCAAAATTAACGAATTGACCATTATTTAATTTTTAACTTAAATAATTAAATGAATGAATTAAATAAAGAATTTATTAAATATTATCCAATTAATAAATAAATGATTTAACTTAAAAGAATTACCGAGGACCTTTATCCCGATAATCAAATACTTTAAAAACGTTTCACGTTTTCGAAACCTAAATTAAAAATATTAAATAATATGTAAAGTAAAAAGATAAAATATTTTTGGTATTTTGTGAAAAATTAAAGAATTAAAGAATGTATTTAACTTAAAAAGAATCCGAACTAGAAAATAGACAATCTTTTTCTGTTTTTCTATGTTTTTAAAAAGCAGTATATATTTTTGTGTTTTTGTTGAGTTTGAACAGAGAATCATATTGACCAAAATGCCCTTCCATCACAGTTTTATATTTCAGCGATATTATGACTGGTGTTAAGTCGGTCATTGATATTGTTGTCCACTTAAATCTTATAGCTAACATTCGAGCATTTTTGTGATATGATTTATGGTTCAATTAGCGCACAGAATATCAGAAACTATCAGCCCCTAATCTCGGTTCAAGCTTAATTTGATTTTTGCCAAATCACCCCAACTTGACTTAAACCAATATAGTGTTGATCAAAAAATTTTGATACCAATTGTAATTTTGTGCAATGCATCAAGTTTCCTTTACTGTGAGTGAGTATGCACGAGTCCATCTGTTGTCTTACAAACATTGTATCCCCTAGGGTCCATTTCTTATTGGTATTGAGACGCACGCAAGGGAGGAACAATTGTATGACTAACAGCGGATTTTGATCAAGTCAGTAATTTGGATTGTACGAAGTACAACAGTGATCAAGTTTAATGACTTTGGGTTTGCTCTAAAAGCGAGTGAAATATTCATGCATGTGAATACCCAGATGATTAACCCGCATAAAGACTCACAGTGTCCAGAATCCTAACGCTTGTTATTTGCTTTATTATATTTTTGGGTGACCAACACTATAAGGCTTGAGTATGACCGGTTATTACATTTCTGTCATCCTCACCGAGATTTTTGCTAGAGACTAACACCTCTTTCAATTTGGCTTTTCTTTAGGTTTATATCACTTATTTTACTCTAACAGCTTGTTTAAGACCTATCAATGCACCAATGATTAAACACACAGTATTTTAAGCTTATTTCTTTCTGGATTTGGGGTCAAATAATCAATGTACTATCATTTTCTCTTTTTGCTTCAAAAACTCAAAATTTTGAGGAGCATAAACAAAATTTAATTGCCCTAGTTAATTTTAAGTTCATAAATTAATGGCTATCATGTCCATCTACAAGTAGATAACATGACCAATACATGCAAGCATGCTTCACAATCTTAAATAACTGACATAATTCTCAGCTAATCGAAAGCTTAATGAACGCCCCAAGTACTTTCCATTTGTCAGGTAAATGGCTAACCCGAATATTTACGAGAAATTATCAGGACCAAACATATGCAAGTATATGTCCTTCAAAATAGAAGAAAAATGACATAATTTTCAGCGAACATAAGCAACAATCTTTTTGTTTTTTCTCTTTACAAACTAAAACACAATATTTTTATCTTTTCGGATTTTTCTTTACAAAACGAGAAATTTACATTCTTTTTGACTTTTTCAAAATATTCTGTACAAACAGAAATCACAATCTTTTTGTATTTTCTAATATTAAGATGTTTTTGGTTTTTCAAATATTAAAATAAAACAGGAAATAATACAATATTTTTGATTTTTTCAAAACAAAAATTTTCTAATGTTTTTGGGTTTTATATATACAAACAAAAAGCACAATATTTTTGTATTTTCTAAGATTCACCCCCTAAAATCCAAAAAACAAAATAAATCTAAACTAGAATAGACTAAAATAAAGGATAATCATCCTAATTTTAGGATCTCAGCAAGGGTCTTCAATCCATTTAAACCATGCAGAAATTGAAAACGTGTTTTATCAAAGGCTTTGTTAAATAGATCGGATTTCTGAAAATCAGTATGTACTTTCTCAAGATCAATTAATTTCTTTTCATAACAATCCCGTATAAAATGATATCGAATTTCAATATGTTTCGTTTTAGAATGTTGTACGGGATTTTTGGTGATACTAATAGCAGCAAAATTATCAATCAAGATTGGAGTAGTAAGAAACTTCAAACCGTAGTCTCGAAGATGTTGTTGTATCCACAAAACCTGGGAACAGCAACTCGAGGCTGCAACATACTCAGCTTCAGCGGTTGAAGTGGAGACCGTTGTCTGCTTCTTACACTGCCAGGAAACAAGCCAACTTCCTAAGAATTGACATCCCGCTATGGTAGACTTGAAATTGATCTTGCATCCTCCATAGTCTGAGCCTGAATAAGCGGTAATATCGAAAGTATCATCTTTGGGGTACCATAACCCGTTGTCAGGATTTCCCCTTAGATATTGTAAAATATGCTTGGCCGCTGCCAGGTGAGTAACTCGGGGACTAGCTTGGTATCTAGCACATAAACAAACAGCAAACATTATGTCGGGTCTAGAAGCAGTTAGATACATTAAAGAACCAATCATAGCACGATAGAGGGGCGGATCAACGGTATCCTACAATTCATTCGGTGATAAATTTTGACCCACCGGAAGAGTAGTAGAAGGGATTTTTCCTACAGTAATCTTGAATCGGCTCAAGACGTCGTTCACATATTTTGTAGACCCAAAGATAAATTCATCTCTCCCATCAAACTCATCTCGAACCTGCAACCCTAAAAATAAATTCATCTCTCCCATCAAACTCATCTCGAACTTGGTTTGCATAGATTTCTCGAACTTCTTACACAACGTGTCGTTTGTAGACCCAAAGATTATGTCATCAACATAAATCTGAACAAGGAGAAGATCATCACCAATATTCTTATAAAACAAAGTGCAGTCGACAGTTCCACGTTTGAAACCATTATCCGTCAGATGGTCGGCGAGCATGCCATACCAAGCTCTCGGGGCTTGATGTAGACCATATAATGCCTTGTTTAATCGGTAAACACAGTCAGGATAATCAGGATCTTCAAAACCTGGAGGCTGTAAAACGAACACTTCCACATGAAGTTAACCATTGAGAAAAGCACTCTTGACATCCATTTGATAAAATTTAATATTCTTGTAAGCAACATATGCCATAAAGATTCAAATCGACTCTAATCTTGCAACTGGAGCATATACTTCAGTGTAGTCAATACCCTCTTGCTGGTGAAAACCTTGCACCACTAATCGTGTTTTGTTTCTCACAATTACCCCACGATCGTCTTTCTTACACTTATATACCCACTTAGTCGGAACCGCCTTCTTGACTCTAGCAGATTTATCGATAAGATCCCAAACACCTAAACGTGCAAATCGCTGTAATTCTTCTTGCATGGCTTATACCCAAGAAGGATCTTGAAGTTCCACACGAGGAGTCGTTCGCTCAACTTGAGATAGAAAACAAGTGAATTTAGCAAGATTTACAATCCCAGAAGAATGTAAGTCAGCATAAGCACATAAGACATTATTTTCAATTGAAGAAGTAACTTGATGTCGTGTTTGAACTCCCACATCAAATTCTCCAATAATGTTTTCTTGTGGATGGTAATTATGAATCCTGAGAGTAGGATTCTCAGAAACAACAACATTTTCAAATAAATTAGTGTAATGTTCACCCAATTCATGAGATGAAACATCAGAGTCAAGTTCAATAACTTGATCCACAACTGCATTATCATCAGATGAAGTAGAAGCATTATCATAATGAACAGGAGACACATTATTAGGTTCTTCAGTTGGAGCAACAATTGGAGCTTCAACATCATTTGAACTTGCAAACCTTGGAATTTCCAAATGTTCTTCAAAATAAGCACGAACTAAATCTTCATCTGGATGATCGGTTGTTGGAGTAAATGAATTTCCTTGAGAAGGAGTAGTATACTTTTGACAGTCCACATGGTACCATTCTTCAACACAACCGAACGTAAAGTTAAACACTCTTTTCTTAGGTGACGCATACCCCAAAAAATAACCTTCAGTGGCTTTTTCATCAAACTTTCCCACATCATTTTTCAACATAGTACAAGGACACCCAAATTGTTCCAAGTACTTTAAATTAGGTTTACGATTATTCAATAATTCATAACTGGTCTTTTTGAGTCTTTTAACAGTTAGAACTCGATTGAGTGTATAACACGCAGTATTCACCGCCTCATTCCAAAACTGGACAGGAAGCTTAGAATCAGCAAGCATCGTTCTAACAGCTTCAATCAACGTTCTATTCTTTCTTTCAGCTACACCGTTCTGTTGTGGTACATATGGGATACTGTATTCTTGATGAATTCCTTTTTGTATACAAAAGAAATCTAATACAGTATTTTTAAATTCAGTACCATTGTCACTTCGAATTCTCCTCACCTTCTGTTTGTATAGTATTTCGATCTTAGTGATTAGGTTTTGAACAAGACCCGGTGTTTGATCTTTTGAACTCATAAACAAGACCCAAGAATATCGTGAATAATCATCTGTAACTACTAAGAAATACCAATCTCCAGAAATACTCGAACGATTCAATGGACCGAATAAATCCATATGAAGTCGTTCAAGCGGAGTATCAATGGAATTTAATAACTTAGATGGGTGCGATTTCTTCTTCTATTTGCCCTTCTTACAAGAAACACAGTGATCGGATAACTTAAAATTCTTTAACGACACACCCTCTACCAGATCATTTGCCATCAGGTAGTTCATCTTTCGAACATGTATATGACCCATTCTTCGATGCCAAAGCACTGAGTCTTTCTCGGTTGCTGCCACACCCCCAAATTTCCACTAACGGAGTTTTACCGTAAGGCGGGTGACAAACCAGGATTCGAACACATTAATCACACCAAACGACATCTATATGGTCTTAAAAGTTTTAACAAATCAAAATAAAATGTTCAGAGTACTTAAGTGCTAGTGCGGAAGCTAAACAAAGTGCGGGAGCCATCTCCCAAACAAGTTTAAATAATTCATGGCGCTACAAGCGCAAAACCAATATCAAA
The DNA here is from genome assembly GCF_021521415.1 of Bidens hawaiensis. Taxonomy (NCBI): domain Eukaryota; kingdom Viridiplantae; phylum Streptophyta; class Magnoliopsida; order Asterales; family Asteraceae; genus Bidens; species Bidens hawaiensis. The sequence goes on along the minus strand of NW_027491120.1, from coordinate 938,209 downwards.
TAAATGTTTTCAAACTTAAACCAATGCGAGTCCATGCATGCAATGTTATCCTAATCCAAGTGCTTGCTAGTGACCTGAGGAAAACATGCTAAAAAGAGTCAACACATATGGTTGGTGAGTTCACAGGTTTTCAAAGTAAGTTATGCTCTATCAGTTCATAAACATTTATAAATAAAAGTGGCCCATGGTTAACTACACTTAGTTAACTCGTTGCCGCATAGTGTTATGTTTCCATCACGACCGAAGCTGACTAGTTATTGCCTCAAGTCAAGTATTGCCAAAACTTAACAATGTTTGGTCAAAGTTACACCCCGTTCGACCTCCAGTCGAGAATAATGCAGGGTGGGGTTTGTCAAACCCAATAGTACAATTTAAATTTACCACGCCAGTTAACCTTAGTTAACGGTCCGATGTTTGTGAGGACTTTCCATGGCAAAGAAACACTATGTTATAAGCAACCAAACGGTTGTGTAAAGATTTAGAGCAAGTAAAGTAAAACAGTTTTGCATGTTTCCTCCCCCAAAGGAAAGGTATAAAAGTGGGGCCGTAAACTCACCTTGTTGGTGCTTCGGTATTACACAAATCCGACCGAAGTAAATGCGTCACGTGCTAAGACCCTAAAAATGCAAGTACGTAAGTAACTTGTGGGATGGTTCCTAGAACCACTAGTATCCAACAATCTCCCATTGTTTTTAAAAAGACTTTTGACCAAAGTTTGACTTTTGTTGACTTTGACTAAAGTTGACTTTGACTAAAGTTTTGACCTTTGACTAAAATATTGACCTTTGACTAAAATATTGACCTTTGACTAAAAGGTTGGACTTAGAATGTTTACCTTATAATTCTAGTCACACTTAATCAATCATCAAGTATACACACTTAGCCATATTCCTTGCAATTCTATGATCAATACACTTTCACAACATCACAAGCAAGACTAACTATTTAGTCAACTAGTTCTAAGTTGACTTAAAAAGTCAAAGTTCTAATTTACCACAACTAACATATCACAATTTGCAATTATCTCAATTCAAACAATTTATACCACCTAAACCGCTTTTTCTCATCAATCAAAACTCACAATTAAATTACCAAATAAATCACACATGTACACATCAAAATTAGGTTCAACATATATTTTTCTCACAATTTTTGGAATTACCAATTCGTCCAGAATATTCATATACTACAACAACATGATTTATATTTCTACAACAACACAGCAGTAATCAAAAATTTGTCAAAAATTCCATATTTGTCCAATTGATGCAAGACCAATTGGACTAGATTCCTAATTCAATTTACAACATCCTAGAAGTAGAATTAGATCCATATCTATTTTTATCATCAAGTTATGAAATTTACAACTCAACTCAGAAATTATTATCCCTAAATCAGCTTTGCATCCTGATTTTATAAATTCATAAAAAGTACTCAAACAGAGCCCAAAAATTAAGATTCCGAACTTTCTGAAAACTAGATTCAAAGTACATATTCATAAAATCAAAAATTGATCAAAAACTCAAACACATCATCAAGTTATCCACAATGCAATCCGGAACATCAAGTCTGCCAACAAGCAGTTTTAGGCACAATCCACTACAAATCACAACTTTTCTATCCTTTTGATTCAAAATCATCAAGAAACATTTATGATTCAAAATCATCAAGAAACATTCTTACCAAATCAAATTTCATGTCTTATTTTTATCCATTTGATTTCATAAGAAAAGTAAAAACACATGTATTTATAAAAGACTCAAAAATACTAATCAAGACACATACAAAAATCCTTTTTACTTGTCAAACTTTGATCATCCCCTTTCATGATCCAACCATTTGGATACAAGGTTCATATGAATTAAAAGAAAAAGAAACATATAAACATAATAATCTACTCACTTTGCTTGATCAAATGCTTAAACCCTTGTTTACCAAAATCACCAACTCTTGTGTTATGGAGAAAATACTAGAAGATGATTGTTTGTATGAAAGAAAATGAGAGTATGTGTGTTTGTGTGAGTATCACGGCCAAAGAGAGAGGAAAAGGGAAAGGAAAAGGTGTTGGCATCCAATAGTTGTAACCTCCTTGTTATTAACAACCCTTTATGATTGATTTAATGAATAAAATTACTTAGGTTAACTTTTATTAACTAATGTGTGACATGCTACATATTTTAATAAACATTTCCTATGTAACATAACCTAAGGTTCCATTTAAATAATAAACATGTTACATGACATACAATATAACCTATTTAATCATTTAGCTTACTTACAATCACATCATCATGTAATAACCATAATATAACATATTAATCACATAGCACATTATACTTATCATACATGTTATATGACATGTTTATTATAACATGCAAGACGAGTTTATTATCCTAGTTATAATTAGTCACTTATCCTTGTTTAAGTCACCAATGACACGTTGACTTAAATATACGCATACATGACATCACATGTACAAGAGTTCATACTCATAGTTAACAGAACTAACTGAGTTTATAGACATAGTCAACAGGATTTAACTGGGTTTAGTTAACAGAGTTAACTTAAAAATGCCGGATGTCACAGTTGCTTTCGAGACAAAACACGTTTCGATCGATGTTGATACGTTAGAATTCATATTCAAGACATAAATATCATTTGATCGAGGTGATCACATGACAACCAACTCCTCGGGAATCACATAACCCGGTTTCAAAATCAGACACTCATTGCTTATCACAGATTTGCGACACACTCAATAAATTATGGTCCACTTTATCACAATAATTAACTTTCTCAAAAGTAATCTTCCCATTCGAAACATCACCTTCCTGTGTAATCATACCCCCAGAATTCCCAGCAAACGCCACATAACCCCCTTGAATATTTCTCACATATGTTAAGAGGTTGAGATTCCCAGTAACATGACGAGAACATCCACTATCCATAATCTATTTTTCACCAGAAATGGTCTTGGATGTACCCTACACACAAATGAAAGTAATTAGTTCAAAAAGGCAGCCCAGGTCTCAGTCTTGGGCACCTTTTGGTTTTCTCGAGAAAAATTAACCTTAGTTGCATTCAATTGTTGTTTAGCAACTTGAGAATAAGTTACAGGTTTCTTAGACTTTCGTCTTAGATACGCTGCTTGAACTACATTTGAATTAACGTTTTTGCAAATTAGTTCGTTTGGAATAAACTTAGGTTTAACTGAACCATGAGTTTCATTCACATGAACAACTTTTCGAGGATTTACATTCAAGAACATAATATGAGTATCATCAGCATACGACACAGGTCGTTTTAGAATCTCCTTTACCAAAGGAACCGGTTTGGAATGGTCCTTGATAAAAGTATGAAGATTCTGATAGTTCTTATGGCCACAGTTTCTTACCACATGACCTTGTTGACAGCAAAGGAAACAACTTCGCATGTCAACATGATGATGTTGAGAATTAGTTGGAACATGTGACAAAGATGATGAATGATGACTAACATTTTTGTTCATGCTCTTAGCAAAATCATCAGATAATTCAGATTTCTTTTTCAAGTAAAAATCTAAATTAGAACAATTTGAAAAACTTTCAACGTATCTGTCCCAGTTGACTTCACAAATTGAATTTTCTTAGCTTGTTTTAAAACTTGCTTTGCTTTAGTCAATGGATCAGATGAAACTGATGTTTTCGCTTGAGCATATTGACGTTCAAGTTCACGAACCTTGGAAGTTTCATTGTGAAACACACTCTCAATCAGTTTATGTTTAATGATACTTATTGGAATGTCTTTCTCAGTGAACATCGTGTCCATCCCCTTTAACTTAAACACTCGAGCAGATGACGGCTTAGATGCATTAGGATTTATGAAACGCAACAAATCCTCATAAGAAATTTTGGGTTTTTCTGGTTTCTTAGCCTTCACTGGTTTGACATGAGCATCTTGTTTCATCTTTGTTATGTGCGAACCATACACAGCCTCCTCAGATTCATGAGGTTCACAAAGTATGTGACTTGAACTTGGAATGTTCTTGTTCTTGTGTATAATTTCAAGTTCAAACACATCCTCAATGATAACTTTGTCAACATTTTCAACAAAGACTTCCTAGGTTTAGATTTTTGAGGAGCAAATTGGGTTTTAACAGTTTCAGACTTCCTAGGTTTAGATTTTTCTGAAATCACGGGTTCTTTCACAATTACCTCTTCTTCTGTTTTAGCAAAAGGATTAATTTTATAATCATTGTGAAATGGTGGAGGAATTTCAACAAAACCTATACCTTTCTTTGAATCTTTTTGTTTTCCAGAGACTTCAATGATTTCATTTAACAAGAACGAAGATTTTCGAAATTTACCCAATTTGTTCTTTAACTCAAGAACCTCATTCTCAAGCTCGATTATCTTTGAACGATGTTTCAAAATTTCCTGAAACTTTTGGTCATTAATTGTCATTTTCACAGATAACTCAGCTTTGAGATCATGGTTACTTGTCGACAATGCTTCAATCTTTTCACGAGATCTCATTTGAGATTCAAGAGATTGTCGATAAGTATCTTTTAGTGAAGCAATTTATCTCACTAAATTGTCATTGTGATTCTTTAAAGATTCTAACTTAGGTTTGTTAGATTCACATTCAACACAAGTTACTTTAACTGATGATGTAGCAGAAATAGAATGACTAACCTCATTGATCTTAGCAATGCATGCAAAGACAGTTGTAGGCTTGTCACAGGAGTCATCAGAATCCGATCTAGAGTCATTATCAGAAGACACCTCACTTCCACTAGCATCATGAAAATCTTGAGTCAACCCAAACAAAGCCAATATAGCTTGATTATCATTACACAATAGTCATTATAACCAATCATTTTCATCAGCTAACATTGCTTGTGACCCAGAACTTGATGGTTTCTTTTCAGTATCATTACCTCGTGGTGTTGAAGAATTGTGATTTTGACTACGAGGACCAGTATACTCCTTTTTTGGTTTGTCACATTCTTTTGCAAAATGTCCGAATTCTTAAAAATTATAACATTTCACTTATAACTTGTCAAATCCCAATTTCTTGTTCAGGGCAGGAAGATCTTTTCCGGTTCTTTGCATAAATCTCTTCACCTTACGAACAATCATTGCCATGTTCCACTTTAAATCCATGATTTCTAAGTCATCTGGATTAATCTGATCATAGTCTTCATCAGTCAGATCACTAGTGGCAATTTTGCTACTTACCAGATTTTCGTAAGAAGTCATGAAAGCTGATAAAAAGGCAAAATTTTGTTAAGTTTCTTTCATGTTGACATTTGAAGGTGATGAGTATTGATTTGTAGTGGACGAACTTCCTGAACCAGCAGAAACATTTGGTGACCCATAATTACCAGCAGTATAAAAACATGCTCTATGATCACTATAAATGGTTGTTTCATTTTCTCTTGCATTCTGGCTAAGAAATGCAGTAATCGGTGAAATTGTTGAACTTAGAGGCATGCTACCACCATAGAAAGCCGGATCTTGACTTTCCTTGGATGATTTTTGACACTTGAGATCATACTCACGAGCTTCAATATTTTGTAAGAACTCACTTGCAGTCAAGTCTTCATTGAAATAACTGTTTTCTTTTAATACCATTAGAAAAGTAGAGTACGAACTTGGTAGTGCACTCTTAATAGTATCAATCTTGTCAATCTCAGAAATTTCCAACTTCATTTTATCCATTTCTACAATCAAGTGATTGAATCTCATTGTCATTTCTTCAACCGTCTCACCTTTGAGTAAATTAAAGTTTTTGAATTGAAACTTAAGCATCACCTTTTTGCTTTCAGCCGTGTTTCACATACTTCTCATTCGGATATGTTGAAACAAAGAGGCACAGATTTTTATACTACCCACTTGGTGAAAGATATTTTCAGGTAAAGCCATGGTTAGAGTAGGCTTTTGTCTCTATCTCTAATGTTTTCTTCTCTTCTTGTGAGTATTGAGATATAGCTTTAGGTCTGAATCCGATAGTCTCATCCCCAATCATAGGAACGGTATAAACTTCATCTAAACAATATGAGCAGTCAGGATGAACTGATCCTATGTGATCACGAAACCGAGGATCCCATTTGGCAAAGTCACTAAACTTCATCAATCTTGGACATTTCGAATGTGAACCTATCTCGGTATCAAGTTGTAACATTTGTTGCATCAACATATTCTATGAGGCTAGTGCATACATACGAGCAATTTTGAACAAGTTTCAAAATTCAAGGGTTAATTTTGAAAATAAAGTTAACGAATGGTAAACAGTGACTGTAACGAACTGTAAACAGTAATAGTGAACTGTGAACAGTGATCAACGAATTAACCTTAACGAAGTTAAGGTTTATCAGGTAACGAATTAAACAACGAATCTGATGGTTAACGAATCAAATGGTCAACGAATGAGTCCAACTAACGAATTGACTAAACAAATCGGCTAGCGAATTGCTAAGTGTAACCTTAGCGAATTAGAAGGTTTTCTGTAAGGAATCCCTAAGAAAGACTTAGCAAAATAGATAACGAACCATCTACAGTTGATAATGAATCAACTAATAGCGAATCAGGTTGTTACAACGGTTTGTAACAAACTGTGACACTGAATGCCACGTGGCAAAGGTTGTTGTGACACAAATTCCAAGGTATACACGTGTCACACGAATCTGTTAGGCACGAATCAGATGAGTTAGCGAACTGATTGACGAACCACTAGGATTTTATAACAAATTGACTAAATTAGTTAACGAATCAATGTGACCAAGATGACGAATCAACATAAAGATGATAACGACTCATACTCATCTTCAAATCTTCAAATCTTCAAAGATAATTTCCAGATTTTCTGGAAACGATGAACATCAAACCCAGAAACTTAAATTCGTAATACTACCTCAATTCGTAATCAAATTGCACAAATAAACTACCAAACTATTCGCAAACCAATCGCGAATCCAAATCACAAATACACGTAACCCAATTCATAAACAACCATAACCAATTGACCAAAAACCAATCCTCTGTTTCGGCCACAAACCAGAACCAATACCAATTCAAACCAAAACCAAACCAATCTCTAATTCCAATTCTCCGAACCTTTCCTATACCTTAACCAACTCAAATCCAGTCCAAACCTTCCATAATTCAATCAATTAACCTCAAATTGATCCAAATTTAATCAAACAGAACACTAGCAATACATAATACTAATTAACAGTCCAATACTCTAAATAAACAACCAAATCAAGTGTAATTGAGCCTCGAAAGCTCTGATACTACTTGTTGGAACCCGGAATCAATCCTTTAAACAGATCTCAGATCTGTGTTAATACGATTAATACCTTAATACAGATCTAGCTCATAATTACGTTTGATTGTATATTATATGTGTATATATTATCAGTATTAGTAGTTGTATGTGTGAATAAGATTAAGTTGAAGATCGAGAGCGATTTGGACAACACATAGTTAATTAACTCCCAAAACTTAAATAACTCGTGAACAGTGTTTATGTATAAATAGAAGACGGACCTAGTTCGTTAGCATCCCATAACGAACTAGAGTCTGCTTCGTTACATACATTACAAAGTAAATAACTTAACGAATCACCCCCTGATTCGTTAAACATCCTTAACGAATCAGGGGAGACTTAACTTAAGTCTTAGTTCGCTAAACAACCTTAGCGAACTAGACGTTACATTAACGAACTAACTAGATAAATAATTGTTTATTACATTAAATGAAACGACAAATACGTTAACGATAAATACAAAGACTCAAGACGCAAAACTGTGCACTAACAAATTTATTTTTTTCAAAAATAACAAATCGAATATATTGAAAATTTAAATTTAGAATGTATTATTACAAGGTTAGAACTATTTTATTTTATTTTTATATATTGATTAATGAAATCAGTTACTGAAATCATTAATTCTTTCTTTAATTACTTAATCGTTGTTATTATCGCCAAAATTAAAAGTATTTGTTTGTTTTACAAAATCACAATAATGATTTAGAAATCTTACTAAACTTATAATCTTAAAAAAATTAAAAGTTTCTGTTTTTTGATGAAACTAAAAATAAATTGGCCGGAAAATAAAATTAGACGGAAATTAGCCGGAAATCATAATTAAGATTGGACAAAGAAAAATATTATAAATTTAACACAAATACATCATAAAATTGGTCGGATAAAAATTACTTAAAATAATATTTCCATAACAATACAAAAACCACCGGGGAATTAAATTGAATAAAAACTAGCCGGAATTTTAAATATAAATATTTGAAAAACAAAACTATAAGAACAGGTTAGCCGGAAAATTTTAATACTGAGACAAAGAAAACAATTATAAATTATACAAAAATATATTAACAAATCGGTCAGATATAAAGTATTGAAGAAAACTTTTGCCGGAAGAATCAGTCCACATCAGTAAACAAAAAAATTATTAATTGACCGGAAGAATCAGTAAACATAAAATAAGTGTATGACAGATTTGCCGGAAAGATTGAGAATTTTTTAAATAAAATAACTGTATATGCAAAATTGGAGTGATACTTACCTTCAATATAATCATCAGATAATCAAATCCCACTATTTTGATGTCTTCAATCGGTTCAAATCCAAACGGCACAAATAGGGCTCGTATTGTTGATAAACAATGTAGAGGTTCGATGGTGGATCTGAAAGACGGATGTAGGATTCGTATATTCATCGGAAAGTTACACCGAAAATCAAAGGTAGAATTGATTTTGATCTCGCCAACGGAATTAGGGTTGGTATAATCATCAGGATATTAGAGAGAGAATCGGTGGTGGAGCTCAATAGTTTATGTGGAAAAAAAACCGGGTTTTGATTTTTTTTTTGAATTTGGAGACCAGGACACGTGGCGCAATATTAGACATTCTGAGAATGGTAACTTGCTGACTGGATTGCCAATGTGGACAGCCTAGTTGAAGGCCATGTGTCCACATTGTAATGATTTAATAGTATTTAAAGATTTATACGTTTAATAATGTTTAATTGCATATATTTAATATTTGTGTATTGTATATGTGCAGTATTTTTGAATTATATGCAAAAAATATTAAAAAGAAATAGAAGTCGATTTAGTGCGCATGTACATTAATATTGTATTACACATACATACTAAGTTGTATTCGATGTGTGTATTAGTCTTATATTGCATATATACAAAATCGTGTAACACATATGTGCAATAGTGTTGTATTCTATGCACACTATTGGGGTTTTTTTTGGAGCTATATCAACATATAAAAATAATGAAAAAAAAAGAAACTACAAAAAGTTTTAAAAACAAAGTTTAAAATAATTTTTTAGAAGTTTTTAAGTTTCCTATTTAAGAAGAGTTTTCATTTGATCCCACCCATATATATACACACACCATACCATAGGTAACAGAGTAATCACGGATATAAATTTTAATTTTATAAAGCCAAAACCGTCAATAATATTTAATCATTTTACAAGATAATAAACCGTCAAGGTAGTTTGTAAGGAATGAAAGACGTCCTAATCACAAATTAAACATACGGACAGAGTTTCGTTATATACTAACTGCCAAGTTATAATTTTAACTTCGCCAGTAAATTGCTTTAAAATTTACTTAATTATGACTTAAGTTATATTAGAACTATTTCTTAAAGGGGTGTTTTATGACATGATTCAATACTTTATGGGCTTAACCCATCATGATGTTTATTAACTTACAATAAAATATAATGGAATAAAAATTTCTTACTTGTACAAGAATAATAAAGGTACACCAATGAAACACCAATGCTTGAAAGTTTTATTAATAAGATGAATATTTTACAAGAATACTGAAAGAAAAGAGGTGCTCAGAATTAGCATGCCTCCAACTAAAAACTAAACCCCTTTATATAGGAAAAACACATCAGAAAGAAACAAAATACATAAAATAAATTGAAAAATAAAATATTATATAAAAGCTAAAGATTCCTTATGGGAAAAGCCTAACGATTTATAAAGCATCCAAAGTCTGCCTTATAGAGCTTTGTCAGAGATTCCCATTATGAAAATGAATCATTAACTTTTGCATAAATTCCCACTATGATTAGGGAATGTGCTTTGTTATTTTAATCCTTTTCTTTTTCCTTGTCGGGCTTACTTTGGGAAGATTTCCCTAGTTGATCTATGAATTCTATTTGGAGTTTTTTTTAAATATTTGTCCATGTCTGCATATAAATGTGATATCCTCTGTATCTTGGGTTTTTCCTGCAAAACATGAGAATTCGTTATAATCTCCTTGACTATTAGACGAAATAGACATAGCCTTTGATGAACTTGTTGCAGAAAAATGTTTCTTTAATTAGTTCTTCATTTCTTTCATATAAGACTTAATAATCTCGGACTTTGAAACTTCTTGCTTGCCTTCTATAAGCCTTTTCGAAATATGTTCAAATGGACTAGTGAGCTCTTTTTGTTGCTTCGTTGTTAGTTGGGTTTTATAATATTCTATTCTTGAAGTGATTGTATTCCTAGTGTCTTGGCCTTCAATTTATTTGGTGAAAACATTTAACCCGATCATTTTTGTCAAGAACTTTGTATAACATGTTCTTTTGAGACACGAGAAGCTATCCCTTAGGGCATATGTCACACCCCGAAAATTCTAACTTAATCAGCGGATGACTTTGACTAAATTATTTGGGTGGTGACAGACGACGTTTTCAGCCAATCATATAGAAGAATAGATTTCAAACGAAAGTTGAAATTTATTTAACCATCAGAGTTGTTACACATGTCATATTACATGATCTTTATTCCAACCTACAAGTCCAACATAAAGTCAACATTTTTCATTCAAACACACGTCACTATTTTCATGCGCTCTTTACTAAGCTGCAATATTTCATTTATTTACCTGAAAAGCATATTAAAAACGTTTGCCAACACGAATGTTGGTGATTCTCTTATTTAAAAGAAATATTTTTACTTTATTTTAATAATTACGGTATAATAGTCTTTAACTATTATACGTCAAATCCTCACCGTTCTACGACGATGGTATTAAATTCCTCATCGTTCTACGGCGATGGCATAAACTTTTATGAAAACATAGCATTGTATTTCTTAAACAAATCGTAATGTTGTAAACGAGCAAAGAATACAACAGGCGTATGACTATCAAAATTAAAAACTCGAAACATACCAAACTCAAAATATTCCAACTTTTAACCCAACGCGATTGGAAGTGGGGGCGTCACCCCAATAGATCTACCAACATTTACGGGCCCTTACAATTTCGGTTAACAGTTATTTAACCAATTTTACTCATCCCACTTTTAACACGGTTGGTTAAATAAGATTCTTTAAATCTTTAATAAAATCAGTGAAAGGAATATGATTTCCCCCCAAAACATTTATAAAAACATTACATTTAAAAATGAGGTTTTTTAGAAAAACTCACATTTTAATCCAGGATATGTCCAAAAAGCTTGTGTCCTATATTAGTACATGCTCATTAATTCTAAGTTCGGGTTTGAATAATTCGTTAACGATTTTTATTCCATTTAACCTTAATCTATATGATCACACAAGTACACAAACACATAGAATTCCTAACCTATAATTCTATTTATCACATAATTATAAATTTTAAGCAAGTAAATATTTACAAACAATTGTCTTATTTAGTAATTCTACTTAAATATTATTTTATTATATTTTATAAAAATATATACATGTAGTTGCTGGAATGTCTTGAAAATTATAAGTTTTTATTTTAGTTGATAATGACATCACTTTTTTCGGTTTTGTTGGTTTTGTCGGTTTCACTTTTTTGAGTTTTAAATTATTAAAAACACTTTTAATATGATTTTAACTATGTTTTACTAGTTTTTCAATAAAATGATACGGTTTTTATTTTAGTTATCGTTTTCTTAAAAACGTCAATTTTAACGTTTTCGTGTCGGTTTTCGCGACACGAACCGTTTAGGTTCAGTCTTTGCTATCTTGAATTTTTCTTATATGTTAACTTGTGTTGAATATAAGAATTTTATGACTTTAGGGACTGTTTTAAAACAATTCCGAAAACTCATGTCTGTCTGTTCACGTTAAAAGTCGGACTTTTTCAACCGTTTATGTTACTGACAAGTTTAAGTCATAATATCAAAACTAAATCATTTTATACATCAATTATACACATAATCATAAGTAATTCACCATCACTTTCAGGTTTGATCATAGAGCACCAAGTATGCGCATGAACCCAATTTCTCAACTAAACATGCTCAAGCCTTAACTACAAATTTCTATCAACACATGAGCTTGCTATTTCTTTAATGTTAATATGGTGTTTATGCATCAACTTTTCCAGATCATAACAACTTATAACATAGTCCTATTTCATCTTATTATCATCATCTAACAATAGAATTTTCAACACTTCAAGCAACAAAGTTTCCAAAATTAGTAATTTGGTTATATTCACAATTTTCATTCAATTCTCACTTTCAAATGTAATCATGTATGATTTTGTTTATCTCATTCAACTAGTTTAACAAATATTCCACACACTTCATCATTCAACTTGGTCTTAGATTTTCCATTTATTACCCAACAAAAGTTTCTATTCTTAAAAAGTAACAACTTAATAATTCTCTTGTCAACTCAACAATTTTCACAATAGTGTTTACTAATAAAATCCTAATCATATGTCATTAATCATTCATATATCCATGTGTTCAATAATCAAATCAAACTATTAAACAATATGCACCAAATCAAAAAGTTTCCTTTATTGGTAAGTTTACTAATTAATTCTAGTTTGTCTATTATATTAAAATCATGGCATCCTATTTTAACTAGTTACTTTCAATCCATGAAAAATCAATGTAAGACAATAATCCAACTTTATTATCTACTCATGTGATTGAACCATATGTGCATTTCAAGTCAACTTCCACTAAAATAGTCAAATGGATATAATCTCTACATTACTAATCAACACTATAACAAGATTCTATCTGTTAGTGCACGGTTTTGCGTCTTGAGTCTTTGTATTTATCATTTAATGTATTTGTCGTTTTGTTTAATGTAATAAACAATTATTATAACTTGTAGTTCGTTAATGTATTAGTCTAGTTCGCTAAGGATGTTTAGCGAACTAGATCTAAGTTAAGATCTTCCTGATTCGTTAAGGATGTTTAACAAATCAGGGGGTGACTCGCTAAGATTATTTCCTATTTAATGTATGTAACGAAGTCGAACCTATTTCGTTAGGGGATGTTAACGAACTAGTTCTATCTTCAATATATAGTGACCTGGTCACTGTTTAATTTAAGTTTTTGAGTTAATTGACGAAGTGCTGCCCAAACTCTCTCGCAATTCTTCATACTGATAATATTAATATACAATCAATATATTAAAATATATATAACGTATTAACGATATATCTATAGCAATCATGAACTAGATCCTAATATAGGTTAACTTATATACGATTCAGATCTACGATCTGTACTAAGTTAGGATAATCAACGAGATCAAACAAGTGGTATCAGAGCTTTTGGTGCTCTTTTGCTATTTATTTTGTGTGTTGATTCGTTATTATAGACAATTAATTGTTATTTTATGATAATTCTTGTAATTCAGTTTGATTTTGATCGATTTGAGGTTAAATTGGATTAAGTATGGATGAATTGGATTGGATTTGAGTTGGTTAAGGTATTGGTAAGATACTGTGAATTGGAATTGTGATTTGAATTGTGTTCAGATTGATATTGGTGTGGATCTGGTGTTAGACGAAACAGGGGATTAGTATTAGTATAATTGGATTCACGAGATGTGTTAATTGGTTACGAGGATTGGCGATTTGGTTTCGTGTGGTGATAACGAGTAATTTGGTAGTTGATTTGTGTTATTTGGTTGAGAATTGAACGTGTATTACGAATCTGGGTTTCTGGGTGTGTGTCTTTCATTTCCAGATTTCTGGAAATCTTCGTTGAAGATCTGAAGATTTGAATACAAGATTGATTCGTTACCATATTTTCATTGATTCGTTACCATATTTCACCCAGTTCGCTATGAGTTCTAGTTGATTCGTTATCCATTCGCTATGAACTATAGTTGATTCGTGTAATCAGTTCGTTAATCTATCTGAATTGTGTTCACAAATTCGTGTGACACGTGGTCATCTTGGAATTTGTGTTTTAACAACCTTTGACACGTGGCATTAGGTGTCAGAGTTTGTTACAAACGGTTGTAACAACCTGATTCGCTATAGTTTGATTCGTTATCAACTGTAGCTGGTTCGTCATCTTATTTCGCTAAGCTTATATTAGTGATTAGTTACAGAAAATACTCCAATTCACTAGGCTTGTACTTTGTGATTCGCTTAGTTAAATCGCTTACTCATTCGTTAATCATCAAATTCTAATTCGTTACTTGATAAACCTTAACTTCGTTAAGATTTGATTCGTTGATCACTGTTCACAGTTCGCTAAAACTGTTTACAGTTCGTTACAATTCACTGTTCACCATTCGTTAACCTTATTCTTCACAAGTTATCCTTGAATTTTTGAAATTTGTCAAAAATGGCTGGTATGTATGCACTAGCCTCACAGAATATGTTAATGCAACAAATGTTGCAACTTGATACTGAGATAGGTTCACATTCGAAATGTCCAAGATTGATGAAGTTTAGTGACTTTGCCAAATGGGAACCTCGGTTTCGTGCTCATATAGGATCAGTTCATCCTGACTGCTCAAATTGTTTAGATGAAGTTTATATCGATCCTATGTATGGGGATGAGACTATTGGATTCAGACCTAAAGCTATATCTCAATACTCACAGCAAGAGAAGAAAGCATTAGAGATAGAGACAAAAGCCTATTCTACTCTACCCATGGCTTTACCTGAAAATATCTTTCACCAAGTGGGTAGTATAAAAATCTGTCTTTGCAAGCCTACAACTGTCTTTGTATGCATGGCTAAGATTAATGAGGTTAGTCATTCTATTTCTGCTACATCATCGGTTAAAATAAATTGTGTTGACTGTGAATGTAATAAACCTAAGTTAGAATCAGAATGATAATTTAGTTAGAGAAATTGCTTCGTTGAAATATACTTATCGACAATCTCTCGAATCTCAAATGAGATCTCGTGAAAAGATTTAAGCATTGTCGACAAGCAACCATGATCTCAAAGTTGAGTTATCTGTGAAAATGACAATTAATGACCAAAAGTTTCAAGAAATCTTGAAACATTGTTCAAAGATAACCGAGCTTGAGAATGAGGTTCTTGAGTTAAAGAACAAATTGGGTAAATTTCAAAATTCTTCTTTTCTGTTGAATGAAATTATTGAAGTTTCTGGAAAAAAAAAGATTCAAAGAAAGGTATAGGTTTTGTTGAAATTCCTCCACCGTTTCACAATGATTATAAAATTAACCCTTTTGCTCCAACTGAGGAAGATGTCATTCTTAAAGAACCTGTGATTTTAGAAAAAGCAAAACATGTTACTACTAAAGGTCTTAAAACCCAATCTTCAATTCAGAAACCTCATGTTCAAAGCAACAAAGTTTTTGTTGAAAATGTTGATAAAGTTATCATTGAGGATGTGTTCGAACATGAAATTATACACAAGAACATTCCAAGTTCTAATCACATACTTTTTGAACCTCATGAATTTGAGGAGGATGTATATGGTTCACACAAAACCAAGGTGAAAAAAGATGCTCATGTTAATGTCAAACCAGTGAGGGCTAAGAAACCAGAAAAACCCAAAATTTCTGATGAGGATTTGTTGCGTTTCATAAATCCTAATGTCTCTAAGCCATCATCTGATCGTGTGTTTAAGTTAAAGGGGATGGGCACGATGTTCACTGAGAAAGACATTCCAATAAGTATCATTAAACCTGAACTAATTGAGAGTGTGTTTCACAATGAAACCTCTAAGATTCGTGAACTTGAACGTCAATACGCTCAAGCGAAAACATCAGTTTCATCTGATCCATGGACTAAAGCAAAGCAAGTTTTAAAACAAGCTAAGAAAGTTCAATTTGTGAAGTCAACTGGGACAGATACGTTTAAAAGTTTTTCAAACTGTTCTAATTTAGATTCTACTTGAAAAAGAAATTTGAGTTATCTGATGATTTTTCTAAGAGCATGACCAAAAATGTGTGTCATCATTCATCATATGTGTCACATGTTCCGACAAACTCTCAACATCATCATGTTGACATGCGAAGTTGTTTTCTTTGCGGTCACAAGGTCATGTAGTAAGAAACTATGGCCAGAAGAACTATCAGAATCTTCATCCTTTTATCAAGAACCATTCCAAACTGGTTCCTTTGGTAAAGGAGATTCTGAAACGACCTGTGTCATATGCTAATGATACTCATATTATGTTTTCTAATGTACATCCTCAAAAAGTTGTTCATGTGAATGAAACTCATGGTTCCGTTAAACATAAGTTTATTCCAACTGAACCATTATGCAAAAATGTTAATTCAAATGTAGGTCAAGCTACGTATCTAAGACGAAAGTCTAAGAAACCTGTAACTTATTCTCAAGTTGCTGAAAAACAATTGAATGCATCTAAGTTTAACTTTTCTCAAGAAAACCAAAAGGTGCCCAAGACTGAGGCCTGGGCTGCTGTTTTGAACTAATCATTTTCATTTGTGTGTAGGGTACATCCAAGACCATTTTTGGTGAAAACTGGATCATGGATAGTGGATGTTCTCGTCATATTACTGGGAATCTCGACCTCTTAACAAATGTAAGAAATATTCAAGGGGGTTATGTGGCGTTTGCTGGGAATTCTGGAGGTATGATTACACAAGAAGGTGATGTTTCGAATGGGTATATTACTTTTGAGAAGGTTAATTATTGTGATAAAGTGAATCATAATTTATTGAGTGTGTCGCAAATCTGTGATAAGCAATACACTACAATATTTACAGATAAAGAGTGTCTGATTCTAAAACCGGGTTATGTGATTCCAGAGGACATGGTTGTCATGCGATCACCTCGATCAATTGACATTTATGTCTTGAATATGATTTCTAATGTATCAACATCGATCGAAACATGTTTTGTCTCGAATGCAACCGAGAAAAACTCTATTCTATGGCATCGTAGAATGGGTCATATACATGTTCGAAAGATGAACTACCTGATGGAAAATGACCTGGTAGAGGGTGTGTCATTGAAGAATTTTAAATTATCCGATCACTGTGTTGCGTGCAAGAAGGGAAAACAGAAGAAGAAACCGCGTTTAGTGGTGCAAGGTTTTCATCAGCAAGAAGGTATTGACTACACTGAAGTATATGCTCCAGTTGCAAGATTAGAGTCGATTCGAATCTTTCTGGCATATGCTGCTTACAAGAATATTAAAGTTTATCAAATGGATGTCAAGAGTGCTTTTCTCAATGGTGAACTTCATGAGGAAGTGTTTGTTTTACAGCCTCCAGGTTTTGAAGATCCTGGTTATCCTGATCGTGTTTACCGAATAAACATGGCATTGTATGGTCTACATCAAGCCCCGAGAGCTTGGTATGGCACGCTCGCTGACCATCTGACGGATAATGGTTTCAAACGTGGAACTGTTGACTGCACTTTGTTTTATAAGAATATTGGTGATGATCTTCTCCTCGTTCAGATTTATGTAGATGACATAATCTTTGGGTCAACAAACGACAAGTTGTGTAAGGAGTTCGAGAAATCAATGCAAACCAAGTTCGATGGGAGAGATGAATTTCTTTTTAGGGTTGCAGGTTCATCAGTTTGACAAAGGAATCTTCATTCATTAGACAAAATATGTGAACGATGTCTTGAGCCGCTTCAAGATTACTGCCGGAAAAATCCCTTATACTCCTCTTCTCGTGGGTCACAATTTATCACCGGATGAATTGGAGGATACCGTTGATCCTACCCTCTATCGTGCTATGATTGGTTCTTTGATGTATCACTGCTTCTTGACCCGACATAATGTTTGCTATTTGTTTATGTGCTAGGTACCAAGCTAGTCCCCTAGTGACTCACCTGGCAGTGGTCAAGTGTATTCTACAATATCTAAGGGGAAATCCTGACATCGGGCTATGGTACCCCAAAGACGATACTTTCGATTTTACCGCTTACTCAGACTCAGACAATGGAAGATGCAAGATTAATTTCAAGTCTACCACAGTGGGTTGTCAATTCTTAGGAAACCGGCTTGTTTCCTGGCAGTGTAAGAAGCACACAACGGTCTCCACTTCAACCGCCGAAGCTGAGTATGTTGCAACCTCGAGTTGCTGTTCCTAGGTTTTGTGGATACAACAACATCTTCGCGACTACGGTTTGAAGTTTCTTACTACTCCCATTTTGATTGATAATTCTGCTGCTATTAGTATCACCAAAAATCCCGTACAACATTCTAAAACGAAACATATCAAAATCCGATATCATTTCATACGGGATTGTTATGAAAAGAAATTAATTGACCTTGAGAAAGTACATACTGATTTTCAGAAAGCCGATCTATTTACCAAAGCCTTTGATAAAACACGCTTTAAATTTTTGCTTGGTTTAAATGGATTGAAGACCCTTGCTGATATCCTGAAACAAGGATAATTATGTGTCTTTTCTGTTAATTTTTGATTTTTGATTTTATTTAGTTTTTAGGTTTTAAGGGGGGAATCTTAGAAAATACAAAAATATTGTGCTTTTCGTTTGTATAGATAAAACCCAAAAACATTAGAAAATTTTAAAAAAATCAAAAATATTGTGATCTTTCCAGTTTTTAATATTTGAAAAATCAAAAACATTTTAAAATTTGAAAAGACAAAAATATTGTGCTTTTCGTTTGTATAGAAAAATTTTGAAAAAGTCAAAAAGAATGTGAATTTCCTGTTTATAAAGAAAATCTGAAAAGACAAAAAGATTGTGTTTTTATGTTTGAATAGAGAAAAACCAAAAAGATTTTCGCTTATGTTCGCTGAAAATTATGTCATTTGCTTCTATCTTGAAGGATATATACTTGTATATGTTTGGTCCTGATAATTTCTTGTAAATTTTCGGGTTAGCCATTTATCTGATAAATGGAAAGTACTTGGGGCGTTCGTTAAGCTTTCAACTTTATTTTTTCGCTGAAAATTTTATCAGTTATTTAGGTTTGTGGAGCATGGTTGCATGTTTTGGTCCTGTTCTCTACCTGTAGATGGATAGGATAGCCATTTATCTATATACTCAAAGTAACTGAGGCGATTAAATTCATTTTTTGATAAGGTATAGATGATCACTTCTATGTGATTTTCGTCAAAAATGGCACTGTATTGATACACTATTTATGTAATTTTTTTACAAGGGTTTTACGAGATTTGAAACTCTGTGTAATTGATACTATACTATGTTAATATAGCTTATTTTGTTATCATTATGATCGGAATGTGATTCCGAGACCCTTGATGCCGAGTCGATTGAATGTTTATGTTTTCGGGGGTTTATGCTTTGTTAACATTCCGATTAAACCTAATTTATATCATGGTATTGAACATCAATTTCATACCCTTGTGCTTCGTATTGTATTTCCGAGATCACTACGCCTGTTGATTCGGTTATTCATCAAGGATTATTGATTAATCGATACTGGTTTCATATTGTGACTTTCAGTGTTTTTAATCGAGTTTTGACTTTGACTATGAGACTCAAAGATCAAGTCCTTATTGACCATTCGTTATTCTTAGAGAATTGGAACTATTTAGTGTCCAATTCATTAATAAGACACACGAACTAGTTTAGCGAATAAGTTAATCAACGAATTAGGAATTCGTTAAATCATAACGAACTAGATCCTAGTTCGTTCCTTTGAATAGTAATTCGCTAAGTCTATTTAGTTAACTTATTTACTTGATAGCGAATCACTTGATTCGTTACGTGTTTGTAACGAATCAGATTGATACTCAAACGAATGAAATTTTACTTTTAATTATTTAATTAAATTCATTAACCATTGTAATTAATAAATTATTCCAACCGTCTGAACACGTCGATATATCGATTACACACGACATATAAACTTACATACACCATCTATAGATAAATATATATATGAATGTTAATTGTATATTACATCTTCACATTACTTATACTCGTTTATATTTATTTAGTGAAATGGCCGATCAAATAGACCAAGATCCACCCGTTGCTCCTCAAGAACTAGAACAACCCCAAGATCAAGAACAACCTCAGGAACAAGAAGAGGTTCAACTGCTATCATATGATAAGAAGCACAACATATGTGCTTATGTTGATTCGGATGTTGCTGACGTAGCTATGTTTGGAGATATTCTAGCATTTTTACGACGTTCAGTAATACATTATGCCATCACTGCCAGACCTATGATTTATCTGAGTTTTATTAGGCAGTTCTGGAATACTGCTGAGTTCATTGACACCGAGAACCATATTCGAGCAACAATCAATCAAATTCCCATTACAGTGGATGTGGATTTGATTAGGGGGGGTACTTCGATTTGGGGACAACGATAATAACCCGAGTGAGTTTGATAAGAGGTTAATCAAGGGTTTTTTTACACGGGTACGATATGGTAGAGATGTCGAGCAATCCATGCTTAACAAGAATGGCTTGTGCCCGCCTTACAAGTATATTTTACATGTCCTAATTCTTTGCATGGGCAGTCGCAAAAGGGGATTTGATGAATATTGTATAAGTCTGCAATCGGCATTTGTGGCTCTTATTCTTAATAAACCTTTCAACTTCTCAGAAATGGTCTTTGATCATTTGAAAGAGCAAGTCCAACAAACGATTCAGACGAAGAAGTTTTTGATGTATCCCCGATTTTTGCAATTGATAATTCAAGATTTGATACCAAACCCGGTTATTGATCGAACATTGGTGAATGATGTGCTTCCTTTGGAACACATGAAGGCCGACACTGTACGTCGAATGATGATTTACCGTAAGGAGAGGCCTCGGGATAAATGTTTGATTGGTCATATCATTAACCCTAATTATGTATGTCCTCCCAATGAACGCTGGATCCACGATGACTCGGATTCCGAGCGTGAGGGGGGAAAAGGTGGGAAAGATGACGATGGTAATGATGATGGAGATGATGGTAGTGGTGGTGCTGGTGATGCTGCTCTTCAAGAGCAACAAGATGCAGTAAATGCTGCATTAGCTGCTACCATTGCAGCTCAACGTGAGCAAAAACGGAAGGGTAAAGCACCAGCGACTGAAGTTCCAACTAAGAGACGAGTATCAGCTGGAGCTGGTGTGATTATTGCTGTGCCACCACCTCGCCAACCAATGCCTCAATGCCCAGTAGTGCCACCTACTACTAGCACTCCGGCTCTTACATTGACAACTACGATGGTCCCTCATGAGCGGCTTGGTATGATTCCACATATGACATTAGCTGAAATACCAATGTCTTCTCCTACACCTTCAACTGTTCCTCCAACACCGTCAATGAGGCCTCCTCCACCAAGTGATATCCCATTTATGAGAATTACACGGCCTCAAGGACCAATCTAGCCTTTTCATACATCTTTGTATGCTCTTCCACCAAATCGTCAGATAGATATGCTGTTAAATCTTCTTCATCTGTATGAAAACCAAATGTCCGCTGACTGTCAGAATCATGACCGCCTTATGGAGAATCAAAGAAGGATGATGACTTATGTGTCATATTGTCAAAAAGAGACAAAAGAGCTTCGTGCGATTGTTGAGTCTCAGGGGGCGAAATTCAAAGAATATGAAGATCCGATTATGCAATTAACATGCAAAGATGATGCTTTGAAGAAACTCAAGAATGATGATCAAGATCCTGATGAGTCGGGTGCAGGGGGTGAGCCTAAACAAGCGCACGGCTCATCTTCCGGTGCTGGTACAAGTGGCGGTGATGACTCGGGTAAGCAGGTTGTTGTGTATCAGGATTCAACTGCTGTTAAACCAATTGAAAGGATTGAAGCTGATACGGTCATATTCGTGAATGGATCGGGGATGGTTAGGAGCGTGGTAAATAGGGATGAGATTGAGGTTGGGGAATTTGTTGAAAGGTCTCTAACACGAGAGCAGATTTCCATACTGCTAGGGTTGAATGATAAACAGTTAATCGTGTTAGAGACAGAGCCTGACGTTGAGGTGGTGAATAAGGAAGGTATAACAGATGATCCGTCTATTCAAATGAATACGGATTATATTTATGAAGACGAGGAAGTTGAGATGGAAGACGTCACTGCTGAGGAGTATCCTGACTTGTTTCAACTCACAAACGTTGATCAAGGTGCTCTAGTGTTCAACGAGAAAATGGTTAAAGCAGCTAAAGATATTTGGAAAAGACTTCCAAGGGAAAGAAGGTTGTGGACACTCGTTTCAACTCGATTGAGAACCCAACCGATGCCAATATTGCTAGGTGGTTTTGCTATAAAAAGGTGAGTAAGATTATCAAGGCATATCGGTATGTTGATCAAGAGCGAAAAGACGTAGCTGCAGCTTGGGTCAAAGAAAACCAAGTGACTTCCTTCAAGACTGTATCCAAGGTTCATGGTGATATTGTCTCTTGGCTTTATGATTCCGAGCTTAAGGTATGTATAGTTAAATGGGATAAGGGAATCCAGTACTACGAAACGATAATGGACGTTCTTACACTACCGCGGTGGGATGTTCATACCCTCGCGTGTCGTCCATTTATCAATCGTGGTGGCGACCGGACAGCTGAGTGGTTTCATCAACACTTGTTGTTCGAGGTCAATCATGGTTTCAAGTTTTTCAAGCCCCAGGTCCCGAGACGTAAACGTATTGACGAAATTGATCCAAGGACTGGCTGGAGGAAACTTGTTCTTAAGGTAAAGCCGCCAAAGACGATGAAGCGGGTTCCTGTAAAGACAATGCACCGACACATGCATCTTACGTTTGACCGCTGGTACTACGACAATCGTACTGGCGAGGACGTCATTGTTCTTGGTAAATGACTGAAGACTGAGCTTATCAAGATTATCGACCTGATGTGGTTGGTTAATTTATCTTAGACAGATAATGATGTGCTTCACAAGAGCAAGATTCTAATCGAGCGCAATGAAGACTACGATCTGGCTATGCAATTCCAACGAGTCGTGCGTGTTTGTTATGAAAACGGAATTCATAGTTGCAGAGACTAGCAGTACAAGCGTTTCAAGTAAAGACCAATGGCAAAGAGCTCAAGACGAGGGGGTGTCTGTTAGTGCACGGTTTTGCATCTTGAGTCGTTGTATTTATCGTTTAATGTATTTGTCGTTTTGTTTAATTTAATAAACAATTATTATAACTTTTAGTTCGTTAATGTATTAGTCTAGTTCGCTAAGGATGTTTAGCGAACTAGATCTAAGTTAAGATCTTCCTGATTCGTTAAGGATGTTTAACGAATCAGGGGGTGACTCGTTAAGATTATTTCCTATTTAATGTATGTAACGAAGTAGAACCTAGTTCGTTAGGGGATGTTAACGAACTAGTTCTATTTTCTATATATAGTAACCTGGTCACTATTTAATTTAAGATTTTGAGTTAATTAACGAAGTGCTGCCCAAACTCTCTCTCAATTCTTCATACTGATAATATTAATATACAATCAATACATAGAAATATATATAACGTATTAACGATAGATCTATAGCAATCATGAACTAGATTCTAATATAGGTTAACTTATATACGATTCAGATCTACGATCTGTATTAAGCTAGGATAATCAACGAGATCAAACACTATCTATCATTGTAATACCAATTTTCAATCTCATCATCACAAGTCAACCAACAATCTTATGTATGTAATTTTGATGAACTAACTAGGTGGGTTTTAAATCAGCAATCATCTTTTGATTATATAACATGTAACTTGTTAACTAGTGATATTCCTAATCACAAAATATGTGCGTTCTTACAAGAAGAGTCTGCTAATCGTGTTATATCTGGAGACATAATCTCATTTTTACGTCGTTCTCGTATTAATTATGTTATATCCGCTAATGTTACCATACATTTTAGCGTGATTCGTCCATTTTGGGACACAACTCGTTATGTGGAGGCTGAGAAACATATTGTTGCCATGGTGAAGAATACGACAATCACAATTACTACTAGTATGATACGTCAAGTTCTTTGATTTGCTGATAACATGGATCGTCCCTTCGAGTTATGACAAGACGCTAATAAGAGGATTCTTTCAGAGAATTTTATAAGGCTGATCTTGACCGTTCCCAGTACAACAAGGCCTACATGACACTACAAGTATTTGCTGCATGTTCTTATCCACTGCCTTGGGGGACGTAATGGTGGTTTCGACGAATGCATGATTATGTTGCAGCCGGCGTTCGTCGCGTTGATATTGAATAAACTGTCAATTTATCTGAACTCATATTTTATCATCTCAAGGAGAACTGCCTAGTCAAGCACTGTAAGAACAAGTTTCTTATGTATCCGCGCTTCCTCTAGTTAATACTACGGATTTAATACCTAATCTCATTATTGATTAGGTGAAGAAACTGATGGACGATATGTTAGTTTTGGAACACATGACAACTGATACAATGAAGCATATGAAGACATATAGGAAGCAAACACCTGAAGATAGACCGAGGTCAAAGCGTTTGATTGGTCATCTGGCGAATCCAAATTATGTATGTCCTTCTGATAACCATTGGATCCATGATGATTCGGATTTTGAACGATAAGAGGGACTAGGTGGGAACGGTGGTGGTAATGATGGTGATGATGGTGATGACGGTTGACAAGGGGAGATAGGAGAGATGTTGTGGTTGAGGCAGATGCTTCTCAGGTTGCTCACCGTAAAAGGAAGGGCAAGGCGGTAATGTATAAACAACCGCCAAAGCGCCAAGTTACGAGAGGTGATGGTGTGGAGATTGGTCTACAAATACCAAGGTCGTCCGCTCAACAAATGTCGGTGGTGTCGCCTACTGTTAGCACCCCAGCCATTAAGCTTAGGACGCCAGCTTCCACTGGTCCGAGATTTGCATCGATTCCACAGTCGATGTTGTCCTCCATGTCGACCTCTCCTATGACTACAAAGGTTACCTCGCCTATTCCATCAACGATGCAGATGCAGCCTCCAGTTTTATCATTTATGAGGTTTAACTGTCTTCAAGGTCCCGTGCAGCCCGTGCCTTTGTTGTTTCATACATTGTTGGTTGCTCAATAGATGGACATGTTATTGACTTTAATCCATCTGCAAGAGAATCAAATGGCTGGGGATCGTCATCAATAAAGGCTAGATCTAGGTTTTCTTTTATAAGCCGTATATTCCAAGAGTTTTTTATGTCAATTTTAAACATCAAGTTTGCAACTTTATGATACAACTATACCCGATCTATTCTAGGGTTTAGTTTTAGGGCAAACCGTTCATAAAAACATAACCTTTAAAGATAAAGAACATACCTTTATGTGTTTTTAGGCTACGGTTAGCTTCGGTTATGAACAAAAATCTTGTATCTTGCTTGTATATCCAAGATCTAACAAAATATAGCCTGGTTTGGCCTTGGATCTTCTTCCTAGCTCACGGCCGAAGGTTAGGAGAGGTATGTGTATGTTTTTAGAGTGTGTAGAGAATAAGGAAGATAAAAATGAGGATTTGGGGTTTTAGGGAGGTTTAAGGGGGTATTTATACCCTCTAAAGCCCATGGACCTAAGGTTCATCCCATCCTTATTCCATCTCTCCCACCCAAGTCCATACTCTTTATTTTATTTAATCTTAATTAATATTGACACACATTAAACCAACATAATTCCTTTTCTTAATTAATATAAATTTTAGAATGTTACAAGTCTTCCCTCCTTAAGGAGGTTTCGTCCCCGAAACCTAATTATTACTAAAACAATTCTGGGTGAAACTTGTGCATCTCTTCTTCAACTTCCCATGTGGCGTCTGATCCTTTGTGATGCTTCCATATTACTTTCACTAAGGGTATAACCTTGCGACGAAGTTGCTTTTCTTTGCGGTATACAATCTCAACAGGTTGTTCAATGTAGTTCAGCTGCTCATCAGCCTCATATCAACCAATGGTACACGAGATGTGTCATCAGCTAGACATTTCCTCAGATGAGAAACATGAAAGGTTGAATGAATTCCTTCAAACTCCTCCGGTAAATCTAGATTATAAGCCACTTCACCCACAAGATCTATAATCTTAAACGGTCCAATTTCCCTCTCTTTCTAAAATGAATAATTCCTTTCCAAGGCGAGACCTTGAGCATCACATTTTCACCAACGTTAAACTCAATCGGTCGTCGCCGCTTATCAGCATATGACTTCTGACGGTCTTTAGCAGCTTTCATCCTTGCCTTGATCTGATCAAACTTTGAAGAAGTTTCTTGCACAACCTCTAGGCTTCCCATCTCATTCTGACCAATCTCATCCCAACATACAGGAGTTCTACAACGTCTTCCATACAACATCTTGAACGGTGGAATACCAATACTTGAATGGAAGCTGTTGTTATAGGAGAACTCTGTCAGATGCATATGACCATCCAAACTTCCTCCAAAGTCTAAAACACAAGCACGTGGCATATCCTCAAGGGTTTGGATTGTCCTTTTAGACTGTCCATCTGTTTGAGGATGATACGTAGTACTAATGTTCAATCTTGTTCCCATGGCTTCATGGAACTTCTTCCAGAAACTCGAAGTAAAATGACACGATCGACAATGGCATTCCATGTCTAGTCACGACCTCTTTTATGAACAAACTTGCTAACGTTTCTGACGAGATAGCCTCTCGTATAGGCAGAAAGTGAACACTTTTGGTCAAACGGTCCACTGTCACCCAAATGGTATCATGATGTTTAGCTATACGAGGTAGCTTAGTTATGAACTCCATGGTGATGTTTTCCCATTTCCATTCAGGTATCTCCAAAAGTTGCATCTTTCCATAAGACTTATGGTGTTCAACTTTGACTTGCAAACAAGTTAAGCACTTACTGACATAATCTACTATATCATTCTTCACCCGGCCACCAACAATCTTTCTTCAAGTCTTGATACATCTTAGTGGATCCCGGATGGATTGAATACCTTGACTTATGAGCTTCATCAAAGATTCGACCTCTAAGATTTCCATGGCGTGGAATCCACATACAGTCAAACCTAGTCTTAACACCATGGGTGTTCTCCACCAGATCATCTTGCTGACCGAAAATCCTTTCCTTCTTCACTAATCCTCCATCTGCAGCACTCTTGTCTATACCTTGATGATTTCTTCAAAAAGACTTGAGTTCATAATCAGTTGATATGACTTCACTATTGCAATAACTTCTTCATTCTTCCGGCTTAGCTTATCAGCGACCACATTAGCTTTACCAGGATAATGCTTAATATCGCAGTCGTAGTCCTTTATCAACTCTAACCATTTCCTCTGCCTCATGTTCAATTCTTTATGCTCGAAGAAGTACTCTAAAATTTTATGATCTGTGTAAATAGTACACTTAGTACCATACAGATAATGTCTCCATATCTTTAGAGCATGCACTACTGCTGCTAGCTCTAAATCATGTGTCGGATAAGTACTCTCATGCACCTTCACCTGTCTGGACGCATAAGCTATCACTTTTCCTCATTGCACTAACACGTAGCCTAACCCACGATGCGAAGCATTGGTACAAACAACCAAATCCTCGCCAACATCGAGTAAAGTAAGGATTGGAGCTTGCGTGAGTCTTCTCTTTAGTTCCGTAAAAGCTTATTCTTTAAACTTATCCCAACTGAATACTACAGACTTTTCGGTCATACCGGTCAACGGTGCAGCTATCTATATAAACCTTCGATGAATCTCCTATAATAGCCAGCTAGCCCTAAGAATCTTCGTTTATTAGTCGGGTTCTGCAGAGTCTTCCAATTCTTTATCGCCTCAATCTTAGCTGGGTTTACGGTAATCCCTTCAGGATTGATCACGTGACATAGAAACTGTACTTCTCTTAACTAGAATGCGCATTTTGAAAACATAGCGTACAACTTTTCTTCCTTCAAAACCTCCAACACTTCCCTCAGATGCTCAGCATGATCAGACTCGCTCTTTGAATAAATCAATATATCATCAATGAAAACGATAACTGACTTATCCAATATCAGCCGATACACCCTATTCATCATATCCATAAATGTTGCCGGAGCATTCGTTAGGCCGAATGACATCACGAGGAACTCGTAGTGTCCATACCGGGTCCGGAACGCTGTTTTAGGGATGTCTGCCTCTTTAACATTCAGCTGATGATAGCCTGATCTAGGATCTATTCCCGAGAACAAACTTGGTCAAACAAATCATCATTCCTTGGCAAAGGAAATTTGTTCATCACTGTAAGCTTGTTCAACTCACGATAGTCAATGCACATTCTCATACTTCCATCCTTCTTTTTAACAAACAACACCGGTGCATCCCACGGAGAAACACTCGGTCTTATAAAACCCTTGTCGAAGAGTTCTTGCAGCTGGGACATCAATTCTTTCATCTAGGACGACGTCAAGCGGTAAGGTGCTTTCGCGAAGGGTTAGGCTCCTAGTATTAAATCTATCTGAAATTCTATCTCTCACTCCGGTGGCAACCTCGGAAGATCCTCAGGGATACTTATGGGTAGTCGCACACAATAGGAGCATCTTTCACTTCCTTTGTCTCGGTCGTAGCTTTGAAAACATACGCCAGGTAGGCACCGCACCCTCGCCTTAACAAACCTTCGGCTTTTATCATCGAAATGACGTTAAGCCCGGATCTTTCCTTATCACCGTAAACCGTCACCGCACTACCATCCAAGGACTTTAACCTTATTATCCTACTCTTACACACTATCTGAGCTTCAAACTTTGATAACCAATCCATTCCCAAAACTACATCGAACCCTTCTAAGGTCATCACATATAGGGTAACAGGGAACTCCGTCCATCTCCATCATCGTCCACCAGTGGAACCAACTATAAATGAAATTTATGGTAAAAAAAACTACAAAACAAACCACTAATTTATGAATAGGTTCATAAAAATGACCCAAGATGTTTTATATTACCTCAGGTTTGTCGATATACACAACGATTGATTCCTGCAAGCAACTCCATAAAGTTGTGGCGTAGCTTTGAAAGTGTGAGATACTATTATATGATTTTCATATCACAATTGAAGTCAATCGCTTGTGTTAATCAGTGTCTTAATAGCCTCTTCAATGCCATTAACGTCGACGGATGACTTAAAGTAACCATAAAGTTCATGATTACATAACCGTTCAATTGAAGTAATTACCTATTGATTGCAATTGAAGTCACCGGAGGGAGGGAGACGGTTGTAGTTGAAGTCGCCTGACAATACCGGAGATGTGAATTGCATTCAATTCAATGGCGTTTCCTGATAAAGACAAAAAAAAGAGTGATAAATTACTAATTTGTCTTCTAATATGGTTTATATGTAATATATATATATATAACACAAACTATTATAATAATAATAAAAAACAAACATGGCATGCGACAAAAACTACTCACTCACCCCCTTTTGTCGCCCTGAGGGCGGTGTTCGCGTCCCTTTTATTCGCCCCACTACGGATAGCCTAACAAAGACCATGAGGAACCCCATGTGGCAAACACGGGTACACACATGATGAGCCATATATATACATATCGTATATGTCAAATCACTGTTAAAATTTTGACGCATCTCCTCCTTTTGAGAAAACAACTTACAAAACCATCAGATTAGTAAGTAGTTGGTTTGACAACCACACTAAATGACTTTGTTTAATCTCTTTACTTAATGAAAGCCATTGGTTACAATTTTAGTTTATAAGTAACAGGTCCGTCATGTCTCTCTTACATCCATAAACCAACTTACAACTAAAAATATTAACCTAAGAAGGAGCAGGTAGCCAAAACCTAATTTGCTTAGGGTGTATATTAGCAACTTTTTTTCGCATGGGATATAATGTAAAATATTTGTGATGAAGGCGTGAGAAAATATAATCTGATGGGTGACCAAGACGAAAGTGACACTCTCCTAAGATGACAATCAATATGAATATGAAGCATGTACAGGACCTGTACAGGATCTCACAGTGTCTTAATAGACAAGCTAGAGAATGCGAACTTGTGAAGACAATAGAGCATATAGTCAACAACGGGTTGGGTGATAGACAAAAAAAATTTGGTTAATCTAGAAACAGCTAGAAATATTTTTTTAAGAGTATGGGATGATGTAGAATAGAAATTAAGCACATAACTACCAACATGAGACGCGTGAAGAGTCCTATCATTCCCAACCACCCCTTTTTCTAAACTGTGATAAGGTGTTGGATCGTGAACCATACCAATGTGAAATATCATATGAGTCATGACACTAGAGTCGAAAAAATGGATCAATCAACCACACCAAATGTGTTGGAGAAATTCGTTGTGAGTTAAAATATAAGGAACTCAACTGTTTGGAGGCCAACGTTGAGAAAAAAGATCAAGCTTGATTTGAGGATATTGATAGAAAGTATCACCGGTTTGCACACACATAATTGAAATGAAAATACTGATAGTCTATTCATTGGATCAAAGTCGGCATTAAATAGACCTAGGTTACAACTGAAACAACGGAAATAAAGGAAAAAAACTAGAACTAGAACGTGCTAACAAACTAAAAAGAACGTTATTAAACTGAAGAAAAAGTAAACCCACGTGCAGATATAACACTTTCTCAGGAGGCTTGACTTGGTCCCAAAGAAAATAATATTAAAACATAACAAAACCCTAAACCGGCTCTCATAACACTAACAGGCAAGACTCGGCAGTTAGACCGGGTTCACTCCAACAATCCCTCCCTCAAACTAGATCCTTTCAACTGATCTAGTTTGTCCTTGAGTGAACACACTCTCAATTGCTCTATCAACATCACATATGAATCTCTGTGCATTGGTTTAGTGAGAATATCAGCAACTTGTTCCTTTGTACCACAATGCACGAGCTCAACTTCTCCATTTTCAACAAGATCTCTTAAGAAATGAAAACGTATACCAATATGTTTACATCTCCCATGGAATACTGGGTTCTTGGACAACTTTATGGATGATGTGTTATCACACTTAATTATCACCTTTCCATTAACAGCAGCTCCCATTTCTTCCAAAACCCCTTTAACCCACATAACTTGACACGCACAAGCAGCAACCGCAACATACTCGGCTTCAGTAGATGACAAAGTCACAATATTTTGTTTCTTTGATGCCCAACACACTGAAGCATTATCCCATATAACCACATAGCCAGAAGTACTCTTTCTATCATTAATGTCCCCAGCATAATCACTATCTGTATAGACATTCAATTATCCATCTCCTCCTTTGTTATACCATATTCCATAATCTTGAGTTCATTGTAGGTATCTCAATACTCTCTTTGCAGCAGCAAAATGAACATCAGTTGTGTTGGTACATGATGTCAGTAGTTCAGTATCTAGTGTTATGTGTGTGTCTGTAATCGTGTTAGTTTGTTTTGGTTTAGATAGGTTGTCTCACAAGTTCGCCTGATATAAGCGAACTTGTGGACAAGCGAAGTTATTGACAACTTCGCCTAGTCTGTTAGGCGAAGTTGTCGTAACATATATATACATAGGTTACGGGTTGTATGAGTAAGTGATTTTTAGAACGTGTAATTGTGATTGAACATCACGTGTTGAAGGGTTGCAATACAACGTGTCTTTTGAGTATTGTAACGTGTATTTGTGCTTGGTTTTAACGTATATCGCATCGAACACTCGTATCGTCTTACGTAGGGATTCCGCACCTACGTAGTACGAGATACTTCCGTGTAGATCCGGCTGGGAACCTACAATTGGTATCAGAGCATTTGCTCGTGATTGTGTGGTTCGGGATTATCACACGAGTGTAGAAATCGTTCCGTTTGACTATTCGCGGGATGAGTTTACGTTGAAATACCGAGTTTTTATGTCCTACCCATCTCCCACTATCAAATATAATCCATTACACCTTCGCATACCTCACAATACGTCAAATTAAAACCTGCAAAAACCTTATGTTCATCAGGAGAAGTTGTCGTCACTGTTCGTAGGGTTTGGGCGAAGTTATAAGTTTAAGCGAAGTTATCATCAAGCGAAGTTGTCATCAAGCGAAGTTGTCAGCAAGCGAAGTTGTCAATAACTTCGCCTACTGATCACTGTTCAAATTAAAAAAAAAAAAATTGTGTGTTTTCAAGTCGTGTTTCTTTCAGCGATGACTTCGATAAACATTACGGAACTGGTGAAAATGGAAGTTGAGGCCGGTTCAGCAACTAAGGCTCCGAAAATGCTTAAGGGTACCGATTTCGTTGCTTGGAAAGATCGGTTTGAACAGTATGTCAAATATCAAGATGCTAAGATGTGGGTGTGCATAAAAGATGGATACATTCCACCAACGGCCTTCTTTGAGGGTCGTGAACAGATTAAGAAGTACAATAAGATGGAAGAGGAAGAAAAGAAGATGTATGAGGCAGAAAGTAAAGCTCATGCTGCAATAACAATGGCTCTTCCACAAGAGATTCTTCACACCTTCAGGAAATACAAAACCGCTAGAGAGCTATGGGAAGCGCTAGAAAATCGATATGAAGGTAATGTGGGGATACGTGCATCCAAAATTAAGCTACTAAAAACCCAATTCTCGGTGTTCAAATATTTGAAAAATGAATCACTTGATGATATCATCACAAGATATTATCACCTGATGACCGAACTTAGAAATTACTCAAATGACTATAAAGAAGAAGAGATTGTAGAAAAACTTCTTGATGCTCTTCCACCGAAATGGGAAATGTACACGGTTTTGATGAGAGAAGATAAAGAGTTTGCCAATATTGATTTGGAAACAGCAATCAATAAATTACGAACTTTTGAACTTAACATGGTTTGGAAAGAGACACCAACTGATCAGGTTCAGGATCCGGGAATGTATGGTGCGAAAGTTACTTCAAGTTCAAGTTCAAAGTCAGAATCCTCTGCTTATTACTCAAAAGGAGACTCAAACTCAAATTCAACTCATGATGGTCATGTGACTCTCAACATGGATGGTGATGTATGTTTCGTAGCTGCATGAAGTAATTCTTCAAAACCTCAAGCCACAACTAGTAACTTTTCACCAAATGTTCCAACCAACAACTACTCACAGATGCCCATGAGTGTTAAATCAGCTGAACAAAAGTTTGCTCTCTATGCATCTTTCATTGCATCTTATGAGAATTACATCAAAGGTAAAATAGTCGATCCCTCAACTTTGGATGAAGACTATGATCAGATTGATGCTGATGATCTAGAAGAGATAGATATGCAGTGGCAGATGGCTATGATAGTAAGAAGGGTTAAGAGATTCATGAAGAAAATAGGAAGAAAGTTCGTTGGAGAAAGACCAGGGTTTGACAAATCAAAAGTTAGATGTTACAACTGTCAACAAAATGGTCACTTTGCCAACGAATGTACCAATGAGAGAGTCGAACGTAGTCAGAACAGGCCTGCACAACAGAATGGGGGAGGTAGTGAGAATAGGGCTATGGTATCTAGACACAATGGTGGGTATAACTGGAATCTACAGGTTGAGGAAGTCTTCGAACAGGAAAATTTGGTGAACATCGAAACTGCAGGAAGTGAGAAAGAGACGGGAGAAAATCAAGCTTACATGGCAGAAGTGAACGATCAGCTCTCTGAGGTAAGTTCTGAACTTCATTGTATGCAATGTGAAAATCTGTCTGAACAATTGAAAACAGTAACTGATCAGTTTGTTAGTTTGGACGCTCAATTTAAAACGTTAAAAGAAGATCATCATTACACTAAAACTAGAGAAAACAGTTACTCGGTAAAAATAAAAGCTAGTGAAAAAGATATCAGAAGTCTTAAAGCCAGTCTAGCTGGTAAAATACAAGTAATTGATCTTAGTTATGAAGTGTTAGAAGAAAAAACCAAACTAATTGCTGAAAGGGATAAACAGATAGCTGATTACCAGGTAAAAGTGGTGGAATTAAACAGAAAAATTGAACAGTTTCGAAATTCCTCAGCAATGCTTGATCACATCGTATGTGTTCAACGTTCCCAAGTTAACAAAGGAGGAATTGGATTTTCTGAAGTTCCACCACCATATAACCATAATTACACGTATGATCCTAGTAATAAGAAATCTGTTGATGTTGAGATTAGTCAGACAGTTCCTGTCAAAATTTCGATTAAAGAACCTGAAGTTAGTAAAAACGAAACGAGTAAACCTGTTTCGAATGTTAAGATTTCTGTTCCTAACTCTGTCTCATCAAATTCGGACAAGAAATCCGAATCGGGTGAGATAAAAGAAGAGGTAGTATTACTAAAACGTGGGGAGGAATATAAGCCAACTGAAAAGAACTCTCCCCTTAACCCGTTTGTCCCACCATATGTTAGACAAACGGAAAGTAATGCAACCTCAACATCTGAAACAACTGTCGAGACGAAAGTTGAACACAGGAGTTGTTTCAGATGCAATCAAATAGGACACCTGATTGCTGATTGTCCTCTAAATCAGAGAAAATTCAGAGGCATGAGGCCTCCGAAAACTGAAAATAAATCGAATGGTAATTACTATAATTGGAAGAATGCGAACTCACCAAAGTTCAGACATTGGATTTATCCAAGATGTCAAAGAAATCGATCACAGTTTTTCCTAGTTAACAACCAAACCACTAATTATAATTCAACTAATTCACGACAGTTTGGGTGGCCTCAATATCAATCCACTAGAAGGTATCCTTTTAGAACTTACAGAAGTCATTTTCAAACTGACTTTGGGCAACTAAAGTACTGGAGGCCGTTTAACAGATTTAATCGACCCAAGACCAGTAGGTCTTGGGTCCCCAGATTTTAATCCTTTTCTTTAATCGTGCAGGAACAGTTGAACAGGGCTGCAAACAATCTGTGGGTTGTGGATAGTGGCTGTTCCCGGCACATGACTGGTAACAAGAATTTGTTACGCGAATGGAAACCTGTTCAAGGAGGTAGGGTAAGTTTTGCTGGAGAGAGTGGTGGTAAAATTACTGGTATTGGAACTGTGACAAATGGTAAAATGAAGTTAGAAAAGGTGAATTTTGTTGAGGAATTGAAGCATAATTTGTTAAGCGTGTCTCAGATTTGTGACAAAGAGTACACAGTACACTTTACTATAAATGAAGCAATTGTTCTGTATCCTGGTTTCAAGATACCCGAGGCATGGGTGGTGATGAAAGCTCCAAGAGAAAAGAACACTTATGTAATGGATATGCGGTCAACTGAAATGGTAACAAAAGAGTCATGTCTTCTGTCAAAGGCAACTGAATCTGAGTCCGAATTATGGCATCGAAGAATGGGATATATACATCTTCGAAAAATGAACTACATTGTCAAGAATGGGCTGGTGCTTGGTGTTCCCTTGAAAAATTTTAACTTTGAAGACCAATGCTTATCGTGCAAGAAAGGAAAGCAACACAAGAAACCTCATCACTCCAAGAAGGTTAATTCAATAGTCAGTACCCTAGACCTACTTCACATGGATCTCTTCAGTCCCGTGAATGTAAAGAGTCTAGGTGGAACATCATACTGCTTGGTAATAACCGATGATTACTCTCGATACTCTTGGGTATACTTTCTGAAGACAAAAGATGAGACGGTTCAGTTGGTAATTAACCTGATTACCAAGGTTGAAAATATTGTGGGGAGAAAGGTTAAGTACATCAGGAGTGATAATAGGACAGAGTTCAAGAACTACCAGATGGAGATATTCTGCTTACAGAAAGGGATAGACCACTATTACAGCGCCCCGTATACTCCGCAACAAAATGGAGTGGCTGAGAGGAAGAACAGGACGCTAATTGAAGGAGCCAAAACCATGCTGGCTGATGCTAAACTTCCGGTGGTGTTCTGGGCTGAAGCTGTTGCAACAGCTTGTTATATCCTTAATCGTGTCTTAACTATTAAAAGATTGAATAAAACTTGTTATGAACTTATGCATGGTCGAAAGCCAAACTTGAATGGTGTTGAACCTTTCGGGTCCCCATGTACGATATTAAAGACGAACTCGAAATTTGGTGAGAAAGCCGATGAAGGTATTTTAGTCGGATATGTTGTTGGGACACCCAACAGAAGAGTCTTTAATCTATCGAACAGCAAGGTTGAGGTGGTATGTAACACTGACATCACAAGTTACAAACCACCAAAGCCTAGCATGGGACCCGCTGAAGCTTTCGACTATGATAAACTGTTCAAATCTTTTAATATGCTTTACTTGAATTTTGCAGAAGTTGATGAGAAAATTGCTTCACAGATTCTGTATGATGAGGAAGATAATATTGTGCCCCGTCCGAGATACGATGAATGTCAACCTTCCTCGTCAAGTGCCGTTGATATTCCTGCTGCCTCTACTGAGGAAGAATTCTACAATCCTTTTCACTCTCAACACCAATCACCCATTGATGAACTCTCTTCGAACTTGGAAAACAATCTGGAATTCATTACGGTTCCGACTACTGGAGTTCACAAAAATCATCCTTTGGAGAACGTGATAGGTGATCTGTCTGATGGTGTACAAACAAGACGAAGCTTCAATGAGCACACTTGTGTTTACGCAAGCATTAAGGAAACGGGTATCATTAATGAATGCTTGTACACCTGCTTCATCAGCCAGATTGAACCAAAGAACTATCAAATGGCTCTCAAGGATAGCTCGTGGGTCGAAGCCATGCATGAAGAGTTAGCCCAGTTCGAGAAGATGGAAGTATGGAAATTAGTTGCAAAACCGAAGAATGTGCATGCAATTGGCACCAAATGGGTTTTCAAATGTAAGAGAGATGAGAAAGGGATAATCATAAGAAACAAGGCGAGGCTGGTAGTAAAAGGGTTTAATCAGCAAGAAGGGATCGACTACAATGAAGTGTTTGCTCATGTGGCAAGATTGGAAGCGATTCGACTATTTTTGGCATTTGCTGCACACAATGAGATGAAGGTGTTCCAGTTAGACGTGAAAAGTGCTTTTCTTAATGGTAGAGTCGATGAGGTAGTATACGTTGAACAGCCTCCAGGTTTTCCTGACCCAGACTTTCCTGATCATGTGTACAAGCTGAGTAAAGAGCTATATGGACTACATCAGGCCCCTCGTGCCTGGTACGCAACCTTATCTGATTACCTACTTGAGAATGGGTTCGAAAGAGGAAAGATCGACAGCACGCTGTTCGTCAAGAGAAAAGGGGGAGATTTTCTTCTAGTTCAAGTCTACGTGGACGACATCATCTTTGCTGCATCAAAAGTCACCATGTGTCAGGAATTTGAAGAAGTCATGAAAAAGAGGTTTGAAATGAGTGCAATGGGTGAATTAACTTTCTTTTTAGGATTGCAGGTTGATCAGAAGAAAGATGGGATGTTCATCCATCAAACAAAATATGTCCAAGATGTACTCAAACGCTTCAAGATGGAGGAAAGCACTCCATTTGAGACCCCAGTTTGCATCAACCACAAACTGGGTGCTGATTCAGACAGTGATGTAGACGTGGACCCCACCCAATATCGAGCAATCATAGGTTTCTTAATGTATTTAACTGCATCTAGACCTGATATTATGTTTGCAGTTTGTCTTTGTGCTCGATTTCAGGCAACCCCGAAGGAATCTCACATGAAGGGAGTGAAGAGGATATTGCGGTATCTCAAAGGCAAGCCTAAGCTGGGATTGTGGTACACGAAAGGGGGAGACCTGGACTTGGTTGCTTACAAGGATTCTAACTATGGAGGTTGCAATCAGAAGAGGAAGTCGACAACCGGTGGTTGCCAGTTTCTGGGTGGAAGATTGGTGTCATGGCAATGCAAGAAGCGGACCTCAGTAGCCATTTCTACCTGTGAAGCAGAGTACATGGCAGCATCAAATTGCTGCTCCCAGGTTCTTTGGATACAAACAGCAATTGCGCGATTACGGTCTGAATTTCACTCAAACTCCTATTTGTATTGATAACACTGCTGCAATCTCAGTAACTAACAATCCCGTAAAACAAAGCAAAACTAAACACATTGACATTCGTCATCATTTTATACGGGATTGTGCTGAGAAGAAATTAATAGTGCTCGAAAAGGTTGATTCGTTAGATAATTTCGCTGATCTTTTTACTAAAGCGCTTGACAGAATTCGTTTTCAAAATCTTGTTGAGCTTAATGGGATGATCAATCCCGAGTAACCGTATTTTTCGTTTTTACTTTAAAAAAAAACGTCACTATCGCTTAGAATTATGTCGGTTGCTTCAGTTTGAAGGACATATCTTCGGATGTGTTTGGTCCTCACTTCTACCAGTAGATTATGAGGATAGCCATTAACCAGATGACTGAAAGTGACCGGGGCGGTTTATGATGTGTTTTTATTCTTTCGCTGAAAAATAGTCGTTCATACTTAGTTAGAAGGACACATATTCGTATGTGGTCGGTTCAGCTGATCCATTGGATCTTCAGGATAGCCGTTTACCTGAAGACTTTGACTTGATCGGGGCGATAGAATTTAAAATTTTTTAGGGAGATGATATAATTTTTCAAGTCTATAACTTCGTAAGAAGTTTCAATACAATGTTTCTAAGAAAATTGATCCAACCTTGGAAAATGATACACAAACTAATTCTGTGTGCTTAACTAGTGAAGTTATTAGGCCTAAAAGACTCTAGCACAGTCATTGTATGTTATGGTAGCTTTTTATGGTGCGTAAAAGTAGAAGTGATACTAACTAAATCTTCTCGATTTAAAGTGGAGACTCATTCAGAGTTGTGTATGTCTCCATATACATCTTTTCGAATGATAGGCAGAAAAGCGATTACCCAGTCATACACGAGCCCGTGAGTGTTCTGATTTCCGAGAAGATAGTATGTCAAGTACCTGCAGTGATCCAGATTCGGGACTTGCAGTAGTCTACTGTTATGAAGCTATGTAAATCTTTATTATTTAAATAAAAATAATAATAATAATAATAATAATAATATGATGATGATGTTAAGCCTTCTGAAGCCTATCATGTTATGCTTATCAATCAAGAGGCGATAAAGAGAACGGGAAGAAGACTCTAAAGATCAAGATGTACTTACTGTTTAATCAGACACTACGGGTCGAGGTCAACTCGGGGTGACTCGGGGAAAGTCAAATAAGCTTTGAGAATAGATGGGAGGCATCACAATCTCTGATGTTTGTCCGTTTAAATTTTGAGCTTAATTGAACCTAATCCGTATCACAGAAGCGATGAAAACCATACTAAGTTGTATACCTGCTTACAACCTGTTTCATTATGTCATAATACCGCTGAACATGGATCTATGTGACAGCCATCTAATTAGTATGATTCCTGTTCGGATCTTTTCTAAAACATTCTGGTCCCCGTCAAGACTGAAATTTGATCCCGTGTACTTTATTTCTAAAATTTACTTTACATATGTCGTTTTATGGTTTAATACTTGGTTACTTGGTCTTTGATCGTAACATTTAAATCTTTAAAGGAAGTTTTAAAAGATAATTGCATAACGTTCAAATTTATGAGGGCCTATTTTGTAAATTTAATAAAAGGTTGCAGAGGCGAAGTTGTTACAGGGCGAAGTTAAGTGTAAGCGAAGTTAACCTTAACTTCGCCTGTGTAATGTACAGCCCTATATAAGTGACTTTTTGGTCAAACACCAATTAATATTTACAAAACCCAGGCGAACTTATCACATTATAACCCTCAGCGAACATGTAAATTGAATCAAACCTTGTTGTTAATTGATTTCGATCCGTGTTAAAGGTGTGTAGGGTTTGTGATGCATATAATTCTTGTTAATGGCGTTAATCAGAAGTCGTTTTGGTCCGATTCGTGACTACGTTCATGCAATTCCTTTAAACACCCGATAACCAATCTGTTTCAAATGTGTTCGTACCTAATTTGATCGACTAGATTGTTATTATAACATGCTTTTATGTAATCAACCAACAATTCATCATTTAAACCTTGTTTGGACGTCTGCAATTCGCCGTTTCAGATTCAGGCGAACTTATGTTTAGGCGAAGTTGTTCACAACTTCGCCTATGGCATAACTTCGCCTAATCAATTTTAAATTAATTATGTTGTCTGGATAGTCTCAGGCGAAGTTAAGATTCGGCGAATTTGTACTTAACTTCGCCCTATCCCTAACTTCTCTTGCACACTAGAAGTTATCATAACTTCTCTCTTGGTAATAGGCGAA
This sequence comes from Bidens hawaiensis, assembly GCF_021521415.1. Lineage (NCBI taxonomy): Eukaryota > Viridiplantae > Streptophyta > Magnoliopsida > Asterales > Asteraceae > Bidens > Bidens hawaiensis. The sequence goes on along the minus strand of NW_027491120.1, from coordinate 898,002 downwards.
GTTATGATCTGCTTTGAGATTGCCCTAACTTAGACCGTTTGTTATGCAGATATGGCTGCTGTAGCGGGAGCTGGTGGTGCTGGTGGTGACGAAGGTGGTGATAACAACCGTCAATTTTTTCCGGGGCACAATATGTACATCACACTGGATCCGGATGCTAGTGGTATAGATGATTTTCGTGAGATCATCTCATTCCTTGTTCGCTCGCGCATCTTCCACGCTATTACTACAACACTACCCATATCTCTACTGAACATTGAAGATTTCTGGAGGACGGTAGAATATGACTGTAGAGTTGAGCCCCCAGTCATGCGCGCCACAGTTAACAATCAGGAGGTGCAGTTCTCATCTGAGCAGATAAGGGTCGCCTTGCAGTTCGGGAACGAAACTAGAGATGATCCTACAGACTTTACTGCTCCATTCAGAGATGGTGCATTATTACGAATGGGCTATTCCGGTCCATTGGGTGACACTCTGAGGCGTAAGGGATTTTTGTTGGATCAATGGCGTTTTCTCATGCATGTGATGATCGTGTGCATGTCGGGTCGTAAGGCTGGTACGGACGGGATGGGTGCGACGATGCAATCGGCAATGACAGCACTGACTTACAACAAGCGTTACAGCTTCAGTCAGATGGTGTTTTATGAAATAGACCGTCAGAGACGTGCGGTAGCTCGTGAAAGATTCTTGATGTATCAAAGATTCTTACAAATGATCTTGAATCATGTGGCTCCTACGCTACCTCAGCGCCGTCCAATTCGATATGTAGAGAGTGTCAGCAAGAGGATATTCGCACAATGCAGATCGTCGAGTGCTCGAAGTAAACCAGAGCTTCGTCCACGACATACTCCGTTATTTGGTTATTTGATAAACCCGGGGTATGTTTCTCCTCGTGGAGACGAGTTTCGGGATCTGGCACCGCAACAAGCAGTTGTTTCCCAACCACCACCTGTGGTACAGCAGGCATTATCTGTGGCTCTTGTTGTGGCACCGGAGGAACAAGTAGACCTTGAAGCTGCTTTTGGTGGCCAAGGATTCTTTGATATGGAACGAGTTGATCCTGAGGCAGAGATTCAGGTCTCAGTAGCAGAGGTTTCTTGTGTTGATGTGTCAATGGTAGCTACGTCTGTAGTTGATTCTGAAAAAACCGACTCTGACTCCTCAGCTGATGATGTTGCTGAAGCAAGACAGATACTGGTCGCCCAAGAAAGAATTCATGGAAAAAGAAAGAAAGACACAGATGACAGTGAATCTGACTATGAGGAGGAGTTAGATCGGTTGGTTCGTCGATCGAAAAAGGTCAGAACGGGTGAAGGCTCGGGAGCTGGTGAAAGCTCGAGGGTGGTTCGTTTCTCTCCACCCGCCTTATCTGGTATGACTATGGTCCCTGCATCGATGACTGTGACAGGACCGATCACCTCGGATGTTCCTGTGATATCTACATCATCTTCCTTTGGCATTCCACCCACTACCTTTCAGCTTTCGGCTCCAGAAATTGTTTCCTTGCCACCTCCTACACTTACTCCATCGGAGGTTGTTGCAAGATTCGTTGAATCGAAACTGGTTGCCACTGCAGGGTTATCTGTTACAATACCACCTGCGGTTACTTATCAGCCTGTTTCTGATGTTCTGACTACCTTGGGAATCCCTCCACCGTATGCTCAAGACATTTCTCATATGAGATTTGATTTTGATGCAACTTTATTTGACTCAGACAGGATAGCAGCTCTTGAAAGGGTCGTGACAGAACAGTCAAGAATCAACCTGATCCAGACTCACGCTATCCAGTGCCTTGTTGCAGAAAATCAAATTCAGTCGTCCCTCCTGGTTGAGCACGGTAAACTTTTTGATGCTTTAAAACAGTTCTTAGCATCTCAGGGGGAGATGAGCTGCAAGGGCGATGAGTTGAGGACGAAGAAGAGTAATGATAGAGACGATGATCCCAATGCATCGAAAGGTGCAGGTGGTGAGTTGCGAAGAACTGAACAAAGTCTTGGGACTTCCACATCTCAGGGGGGAGTCAGCTGGTGCAGCAGGTGGATCAGGGGGTGATGATGTGGTGGTAGTGGATGACGAGGAGATGTTGGATGTTGATACTGTGGGTGACGACGATGTGTTACCGGTTGAAGAGATTGAGAAAATAGGAGCTGAGATTGTGATTGACAGTGAGGCTGAAGAGGGAGAGATTGTGGAGGATAATGTTGAGCATGAAATTCCAGAAGTTGATAAGTCAAATGTGGGTCAAGATATGGGAAGCGATGAGATGAGACTGAATGGGAAGAGCAGCCGAGATGGAAAGAAGGCTACGCTCAATGGTTCGTAAAGACAAAGAAGCCAGCGGTTCCAACTATGTTTAAAAAGAGTTATAATATCAAAGGGTATGCTGAATCAAAGAAGGGGATTATATGCTGGTTATATGATGAGCAGTTGAGGCTTTTTGTGATTAAACGTTTTGACGGAGTTCAGTACCTCAAAAGGTTGTTGAGATCATTGAATACCTTGCCGGAGTGTGAGGTGAAGGATTTAGCCAAGTTGGGGTTGATAAACAGGAGTGATGATAATATGGCTAGTATTATTGGAAAGATCGTGTGGAAAGAAAGTATAAAAGAGAAAAAGTTCGAGTTGTTAAAGCCGCAGAAAGGGAAGCTTGTTGAAGATAAAGACAGAGGAGTGGGAGCTGATGGCAAACCTTGGATGGTAATGAATAATAAGCCTATCCGGGGTTTAAAAGAAGTGCCGATGAAACAAATGCCCAAGGATGTCCTAAAGGATCAGAAATGGTGGTATGTCGACAGTCAAACAGCTGAAGCGGTTATGGAGGATGAAGATGAACAAGAGGTGCTGAGAGTGTATGATCCTATGCACTTGGTGAATTTGTCCCAAACTGACTTGCAGGTGCTGAACGGGAAAAATATATTCTATATTCCTGCATGGAAAGAAGAAGCCAAGAAATACCAGAGAGTTGTCTCTGTCTGTGTAAGACAGGGAGTTCATGCTTGAAGACGGGAGATACAAGATTTTGAGATTACCAGACACGTGATTAAAGATAGAGATATGAAGCTACTGCCAAGGGGGAGTCTGTTGATACATGATGTCAGTAGTTCAGTATCTAGTGTTATGTTTGTGTCTGTAATCGTGTTAGTTTGTTTTGGTTTAGATAGGTTGTCTCACAAGTTCGCCTGATATAAGCGAACTTGTGGACAAGCGAAGTTATTGAAAACTTCGCCTAGTCTGTTAGGCGAAGTTGTCGTAACATATATATACATATGTTACGGGTTGTATGAGTAAGTGAATTTTTAAACGTGTAATTGTGATTGAACATCACGTGTTGAAGGGTTGCAATACAACGTGTCTTTTGAGTATTGTAACGTGTATTTGTTCTTGGTTTTAACGTATATCGCATCGAACACTCGTATCGTCTTACGTAGGGATTCCGCACCTACGTAGTACGAGATACTTCCGTGTAGATCTGGCTGGGAACCTACAAGTTGGTTTGGACATGTACCGGCTCAGCAAATCAGGTCTAGTAATAGTGATATACATAAGACTTCCCACCACCTGCTTGTAAACAGACTCATCTATTTCTTCCCCTTCATCTTTGATCAATTTCATGCCAGGAACTATTGGGTTCACAACTGGATTACAATTTGTCATGTTGAATCTCTCTAGAACCTCTGCAGCATACTTTCTTTGACTGATGTGCACTCCATGTGTAGTTTGATTGATCTATATTCCAAGATAATGCCTCATCTTGCCCATATCAGACATCTCAAACTCAGATTTCATAGAGTTTCTGAATTTGATTAACACATCTTCATCATTTCCGGTATAAATGAGATCATCAACATACACATTTACCATGAGAGTTCCTCCATTAGACCCATGCTAACTTACACTTGTTGAACCCCTTCTTGAATAAAGTATGCCTCAATCCTACTGAACCAAGCTCTAGGGGCCTGCTTGAGGCCGTAAAAATCTTTTTTCAATTTATTAACCATTTCTTCCTTTCCCTTCACAACATAACCTTGTGGTTGTTGGACATATACATCCTCTTGAATGTCACCCTGCAAAAATGCAGACTTGACATCCATTTGGTATATATTCCATCCCTTTTGAGCTGCCATAGCAATCATGATACGGACAGTATCCATTCAAGCTACAGGAGCATACACTTCCATATAGTCAAAACCGAACTCCTGACCAAATCCTCTTGCCACAAGCCTTGCCTTATGCTTATCAACCTCACATTTCTCATTTAGCTTGGTTTTATATAACCACTTGACACCAATACACTTGGCATTCTCAGGCAATTCAACAAGGTACCAAGTATGGTTCCTTTTAATGGATTCAATTTCATGATCCATGGCTTCCCTCCACTTTTCATCTATAACAGCTTCATCAAACCTTACTGGATCATTCACAAATTCAACATAAATTACTCCCATATTGGTTACATAGTCATCCAAATAGGCGGGAGATTTTCTTAATCTACCAACCCTATTTGTTTGACTACTAGAACCTGGATCAACACCACCATCATTGAGTTGTCCATCTTGAATATCATGTTATTCTTCCATCTCATCATCATCACTTTGCAAATCATCCAAATGTACCTCATCAATAACTTCATAATTTCCCCAGGTCAACTCACTCTCCTTAACCTTCTTCTCAACATTATTCCAATCCCATGCCTTATGTTCTTCAAAAATTACATCCCTACTCACCACCACTTTATTAGCCTTGGGATCAAAGAGTCTATATGCCTTTGATTCATTACTTATGCCAATCAGAATGCATACATGACTCTTATCACCAAGTTTGGATCTCTTTTCCTTTGGTATATGCACATGAGCTATGCATCCCCAAATTCTCAAGTGATCCACAGTAGGCTTCATTGAACTCCACTGCTCCTTAGGAGTCTTGCCTTTCAAAGCTCTAGCAGGACTCCTATTGAGCACATATAAACTCCACTGAGTTGCTTCAGCCCAAAAGTTCTTAGGCATGTTTTTAGAAGTTAGTAAAGCAACTACCATGTTTATGACAGTTCTATTCCTTTTCTCGGCTACACCATTTTGTTGAGGGTTGTAGCTGGTAGTCAACTGTCTACGAATGCCATTAACCTTACAAACTCAGTGAACTACTTAGACAAGTATTCACCTCCACTATCAGTTCTTAATGCCTTTACCCAGCTTCCATTTTCCTTTTCAACTAAGACCTTGAAAGTTTTAAAACTCTCAAAGCCTCAGATTTTTATGATAGCAGATACACCCAACTCTTTCTACAATAATCATCAATGAAACTAATAAAGTATCTCTTACCCGATTTTGAAGTTGGAAAAACAGGCCCACATATATCAGAATGAACAAGTTCCAACACTTGTTTGGCTCTCCATGAACTGAACTTGGGAACGGGCTTTCTTGATTGTTAGCCCACCATGCAATCGCTACAAATGTCTTCATAAGCAGGAAAGACGGGCAAATCTCTTACCATTTGACTTTGTTGGAGCTCCATCGTCCCAGTCTTACTAATATGCCTCAATCTCTCATGCCATAGTCTAGCAAGAGATTCTTTACTTAAATAGTTGCAGCCAGTTTCCTCTTGTGTCTCATGTTTCCTTTTCACCTCATGAATGGGAAACATCTTATTCATGCTCATGTGACTTTGAAGAATCAATCCTTTATCAGGATGATACGCTTTGGAATGATCACCTTGAAACAAGAATGATAGACCCTTTTGCTGTAACTGTCCAATACTTAGGAGGTTATTTTTCAGGTCAGGAACATAGAAAACATCTCTAACCACAAATGTTGCTTCATTTAGATAAATATTTACACTCCCCTTTCCAGCCACTTGCATTCTTGTATTGTTACCCAACCTCACAGTATTAGAAAAACTTGAATCAAAATTAGAGAACCTTTCCTTGGCTCCACACATGTGGTATGAACAACCTAAGCCCAAGAACCAGATAAGCCCTTTGGATTCAAGATCTGTATGAGCCATGAGCATTGACGGTTCATCGTCAACATGAGCCATCAATGCTACTTCTTCATCATCTTCAAAATCAGCATAATTGGCATCTTTCCATGATGGGCACTCATAAGAAAAGTGACCAAGCTTGTGGCACTTATAGCATTCAATGATTTCTTTTTACTGCCTGCCTCTACCTCTGCCTCTACCTCTTTGACCAAATATTCCTCCCCCTCTTCCTCTATCTCTTGAACCTTCACCTATTTCAACTTTCAAAACTTGTTCATCCTCTTTCTCAACCTTCTCATTCTTTTGGAACTTTTGTTCATGAACCACCAGCGCCCCCAGCAGCTCAGCAATAGACATAGTTTCCGTATCTTTAGATTCCTCTATAGACACAACAACATTGATGTATCTCTCGGTGAGTGTTCTGATGATTTTCTCCACAACTTTTTCATCGAAAATGATCTCACCATTACTCCTCATTTGATTCGTAATGGTGAGAACCCTACTGAAGTATTCTGAGAATGTCTCAGAATTCTTCATCTCCAGGATTTCGAAATTCCTTTTAAGTTTCTGCAACATAGACTTCTTAACCATTTCATTACATGCGTATCTCTTCTTCATTGCCTCACAGATTGCCTTTGAGGTTTTCCTGTCAAGGATAGTCTCAAAGATAACCCAGTCAATAGATTGATACCGGTAATGCTTGACCTGCATGTCTTTAACCCTTAACTCTTCAAGTCTCTTTCTTTGAGCTTCAGATTAAGCCACACCAACTTGTGGTTCCACAATCATGGATCAATTAGCCCCCACAATTGTTTTGCCCGCAGCAAGTTCTCCATCATCTCGCTCTAGTGCTCATAGTGTCCATCAAACACTGGTACTTTCATCTTTTCACCGGCCATTGAACCTAGCTCTCTCTCTATCTCTCTCTCTCTCTCTCTCTCTCCCTCTTTATAGGATCGGTAATTTCGCTCAGATACTAGATGATAGAAAGTATCACTGGTTTGCACACACACAATTGAACTGAAAATAATGATAGTTTATTCATCGGATCAAAGCCAGCATTAAATAGACCTAGTTTACAACTGAAACAACGGAAATAAAGGTAACAAACTAGAACGTGCTAAAAAACTAAAAAGAACATTACTAAACTGAAGAAAAAGTAAACCCACGTGCAGATATACCACTTTCTCAAGAGACTTGACTTGATCCCAAAGAAAATAATATTAAAACATAACTAAACCCTAAAACGGCTCTCATAACACTAACAGGCACGACTCGGCCGTTATACCGGGTTCACTCCAACATATATTCACCATTACAGTTTATAGTTTCTCTTATAATATATTTTGTTGGGTTGCTACGTGTAAACCATATGAAAGTGTTTCGCCATTTAGTTGAATTTGTCAAACCGCTAACGTATATGAAAACGGTTGACCCACTAACCCATTTACTAAATGTGTGACCCATTTTTGCAAAAATTCCTAATTAACACGATTACGGTTCAACACTTTTACTTTGCTGTTAACTCTACATGAATAACGAAACTATTTTGTTATGATTGAGAAGATTTTAAGGAGATAATAAAGGCCTTTTTTTTAACGACTAATAAACAAAATCCGCCTTCCCGGATAACCCAATGGCAAAAGGCAACCCCATATGCTCATGATCGCAAAGAGCTAGGTAGGCCAAACCCACTATCTCTTGTTTTGGGGAAAACCTGTTGCCTGAAGATCCGCTGCATAAGGTAAACTAGTTAAAATCGGATTCGAACTTTAGACCTTGCAGCTTGTAGCCCGGTTAAAAGCTAATTGGCGGAGAATTCAAAAGGCCCTCAAACTAGTACAAGTTAAAGGTTATTTTAGTACATGATTAGGTGAAATAAGCTAATATAGTTTGTTTAATTTGGAAATACATTTTCTCTCAAAAAGATTAAAGATTAAAAATCCAACCTCTATCTTGAAAGTGTTGTCCCATTTTTTAAACAAATATTATCTCCTAAATACATGGCATGTGTTTATTATTTCTTACTACTATACAAATAACATGCATGTGCCACCAATGGATTCACTTGTCTCCATCCCTCAAGTGGCTAGTTAATAAATTTAATCTCCTAATTTGTCTCTCCAACACAAATCCATTTTTCTTGGAAATTATAAACCCACAATATTACGTTGCCAACTTTGGAAGTTAAGCCAAACTAGCATCAGTAGCAAGCCGAGCCGAGCTAGTATATATTGTGTGGCTATATCTTATTTGGTTCAATGGATAGGGCGGGGTAGGCCAGTAGCTAGAGGCTCTGAACCAAACGAGATGGAGCCAAAATAGGTTGTCAAGATCGGTAGTTAGGTGTTACAAAGGTGGTTTTGGCTGGTCACCAAACTACATATCTTTATTCTATCTCATAATCACATTTAATAACTAAACAAGGATATTTGACGTGCTTATATCTTTCAGGTCTTTTAATTAAGGTACGTACTTGACCGTTACTATAGTTATAAACGATTTTGACTTTTGATTTCATTCCTGGAGCACAAAATAAAATTAATTAGAATTTGGGTTGACCGGTTTATTGCTACTAGATTCATTAATTTCTACATATCAACCGCACAACATGACACGATTCACATCAAAATAAGTAACTTTCAATAATAAGTATATCACAAGTAAATTAAGGTCTCGTTAATCCGTCCTTGATAGTCCGCCGAAAACATGAGTGCGGGTAATGATTTCAGACAAATTACCGGCAAAATTTACATCACAAATTACCGAATACAAGTGAGCTTACGGACAATATTTAATCATTGAACTTAGACATTTAAACTTAAAGATTACCCACGTATGATTACCAATTGTTTTTTAAACCATTAGACCGTCCGTAGTTGGGACATTATGTTGGCGTTATAGCCTATAACGCCGGGGCACACCCCCCCCCCCCCCCCCGCCCCGGCGTTTTGGCTTTTTTTTGTGAACGTTATAAATAAAACGCGAGGAAATGGCTCAAATATCAAAAAAGAGCCGTTAGTTACCGTTGGGGAATAAAAAATAATATTTCCTATATATTAAACTAACTCATCCTCAATCAAAACTCATCAAACTTATAAAAATTCTCCTTCAACTCTATAATTTCTCACACAAAATTCAGTATATAAATGGATCCTCCATCTATATATAAACGGTTTTTCAAGGCCCGACCAACAAGCCGACGACGTGGTGGAGGAACAGGCGGTTACGAGTGCGATTATGCTCGCGACAACTTATATGAGTTCCGTTACGAGTGCGATTAGCTCTCCAACACCCTCTATTTCAAAAATAGCATATATCGAACAAGATCGTACTGAAGCCAACAACCGGTTGATGGCGGATTACTTCTGCAACTCTCCAAGATACAAGAACCCGAAGACCTTTAGGCGACGTTTTCGGATGTCTAAAAATTTATTTATCCGTGTCACCAATGATTTGGAGTGTGAGCTTGATTACTTTAAGCAAAAGCCGGACGGTCAAGGGACGCTAGGATTCACGGCTATTCAGAAGGTTACGTCAGGCGTACGTGTGCTCGCCTACGGAAACACGACCTACATCAACGACGAGTATTTAAATATGGCCGACAAAACAACTCGGGACACCTTGGAGTATTTTTGTTACGGTACGTTTTGTTTTTTTTTAAATAATTTTATCACTTGTTTACTTTAATCATTTATTTTATAAAAGTTGTGTAAAATACAGGAACATTGAAACTATATGGACCACATTATCTGAGAGAAACCCAACTGTAATGATCTACAACGTCCTTACGAGGCACATACAAGGGTGCATGGTTTTCCCGGCATGATAGGGAGTGTAGATTGCAGGCATTGGGAATTGGCTAATTGTCCAACTGCATGGCGAGGTCAATTCACACGAGGTGACCAAAAGGGACCAACGGTCAGCCTTCAAGCGATTGCTTCATACGACCTTTGGATTTGGTCGGCATTCTTTGGAGTTCCCGGTTCCAACAATGACATAACCGTCTTAGAGCAGTCTCCTGTGATGGAGAGTTACATATCTGGGACCGTTCCCGTCGCTTCGTTTTGGGTTAACGATAACTTCTACCTTCATGGGTACTATCTGGGTGATGGAATATATCCAGAGTATGCGATAATCGTTAAAACATTCAGAGACCCGATGGATGAAAAAAGACAACATTTTAAGAAAGTGCAAGAGTCTGCGAGAAAGGATATCGAAAGGTGTTCTGGTGTTCTTCAACAACGATGACATTTTGTTAAAAATCCTTGTCGTCTATGGTCTTTAGAAAGAATGAAATGTGCTATGTATGCGTGTATCATAATGCATAACATGATCATCGAGGACGAGGGAAGAGCAATATGTCCAACTTTCATACCGGACCCGTATCCACCACGGACTCCGGAAAGTATGAAGCAAAGACTCGAAAACTCGGATTCCGTGCGGTCAAGAGAGATACATAACACACTAAAGGAGGATTTGGTCCAACATCTTTGGATGTATCGGCCTTTGCCTGGTGAAAACAATGATCAAAATGAGGGTAACAATGAAGACGATGATGAAGACGACGACGACAATGGAGAAGACGAAGAGGGCGATGACGACGAGGACGACGACGACGAAGAGGGCGAAGATGACGAGGACGACAACGATGACAAGTAGTTTTTTTAATTTTCATGTAATATTTATTTAATAAAATATTATTGTTATTTGATTATTCTAAAAAAAACAAAAAGTGTAAATAAAATATTATTTGATTTAAAAAAAAAAACAAAAAGTGTAAAAGTGACTGGGCGCCACGTGTCATGTAACGCGTGGAAGTGGAGAGTTATGACTACACCCTATTTTTATAAAAAATCACAACTCTGACTAGGCGCCACGTGACGCATAATGCCTGGGAATGGAGAGTTATGACTACTCATAGTCTTACTGACGCATATTACTTCACTATTCCGTTGGTAAAATATTACTTCACTATTCCGTCGGTAAAATTAATTTAGATTTCCTAAAGATTAAAATTATGAAATTAAAAAATTACAAAGACAGAATAATTTAAATTACATGCTTTTAGTAACTATGGTTCTATAAAAACAATTACACTCACATTGTCACCCGATTATCTTATTATCATAACTTGTACATGAGAAGTCACAGCCCATAATAAAATTAAAATTAATTAATCTAAGTTATTTTAGAATATATATATATATATATATCTATAATATCTTTAATGTTTAAATACTATTAAAGCAATACAATGTCGACACATGGCTTTCTTCTAGGCTGTCTGTAACACCCCGGCTAAAGCGGAATACGCCCGAGTGTGACATACATATTGCCCAAAACACATGTGACACTATTAAGTGACAATATAATAATTAATTAATTTAAAAATCAAGTACACAAGTTTAAAACAAGAAATACAAGGAAAATACAAGAACAATTAACTACTTGTCCATTTATTAATATAACCTAAGTTTTAGTGCTTCTCCGTTTCATCCTCTAATAATTGTACCTGTAACATATACATAAAATAAAGTCAACTAAATGAATAGTTGGTGAGTTCACACAAGTTCTGATATACGTACATAAAAATCATACAATTCCATGAACAAGTGTAAATGAGAAAGTAATGTCCTTTCCAACTGGGCTTGTGCACCAGCGTACTCAGATAAGCGCAAGTAAGGTCCTTTCCAGTTGGGATTGTGCACCAACGTACTCGGATAATGAGGACATTTTCCACTCATAACAACAAATGTATTGAGCGCAAAGGGGGGCGTATGATCATACTATATTGAAGTAATCCGTGTGTAAGTAATTTTGAGTAAGTAACAAGTAAACACACAGGTCCATGTAGCGAATTGTAGTTTGTAAATAATGAATAAACGAAATTGTAATTTGGATAGGATATATATGCTACTCCCAAAAGTAGTAAAAGAGTAAAAATGGGGTTTGAGAAACTCACCTTAATGTTTAACACAAACTTGAAATAGAACCGAAAGTACGTAAATGAAATAAAAGCAATTGAATGTCACGAACTAGAATTTAAAGCATAAAAATTAATATTAACTAACGACTTGTAAAATGTAGATATTCATACAAGAACAATAAGTATTTTCTAAAGGATTCCTAAAATCCTTAGTATCCAAACAATCCCACGGATTATTAAAAGTTTGACCAAAGTTTGACCTTCGTTAACTTTTGACCAAAAGGTCCATGTTGTTGACCGTTGACTAAAAATATTGACCGTTGAACAAAATATTGACCGGTGAACAAAATATTTACCGTTGACCCTAAATGTTGACCGACGACCTGTTGGTGGCTTTTGACTAATTATCTAGACTTAAAATAATCGTACGATATTCATAGTCGCAAACTAACAATCGATCATGTAATTTGCAGTTAATCATTTTCCATTCAACCCTATGACTAAGTCACACTTTTACCAATTTCATTTCCATAAGTAAGACCAAGCATTTAGTCAAATAATTTCAAGTTGACCAATAAAGTCAAATTCCAATATAACACAACAATCTTTGTACAAACTACAACTATTTTTACCAAACAACATGTTGGATAAATATGGGCTGGTTTTAAGTCAACAAAACCTATTTTTCTAACCAGTCAAAACAGCAAATAATTTACCAAATAATTCCCACAGAAACTTTCAAGTATTAGGAACAACATAAAATTTTCTTGTATATTTCAACACCCACAAACATCATGAAAATTCATACACTACAGCAACCTATTTTCAGCTACCTTATCAGCACAACAGAATGTAAATATTTTCTAAAACTTCCATATATGTCCAATTGATGCAAGACCTATTGGATTGAATTCCTAATTCAATTTTTAACATTCCAGAAGTGGAATAACACCCATATCTATTTTCAATCTCAAGTTATTAAATTTACAACACAGCTCAGAAAATTTCTCTTTCAATCAGGATTCCAACCCGATTTTGTAAATTAATAAATACTAGTCAAACAAAGTCCAAAAATTATGATTCTTGACTTTTTAAAAACTAGATTCAAAGTAATTAATCATAGTATCACAAATCAATAACAAACACCAACGTATCATCAAGTTATACAATCTACAATCTAGAACACAGAATCTGTCAACAAGAAGATTCAAACCAAAAGTCACAAAAATCATGATTCTTATATCCTTATGATCTTTTTCATCAAGGAACCATTTTCTATAACCAAATCTCATGTATTTCATTATTTTACTGATTTATAAAATAATATTTATGTACAAAAGGTTTCCATATTTTCTTTTATGACAAGACACACAATTTCTTTTAAACCATCAACTTGATCATCTTTTTATTTCTTATGATTACATGTGTTCGGATACTCAATCCCAAAATCCCAAATCAAAGAAACATAAACAAAATATATATTAACCATGCTTACTTACTTGCTTGATCAATGCTATATCACTATTTGTTTCAAGAATCACCCAACTTGATTATGATATTTTAAGAGTGTTTTAGAAAAATAAAATGTATGTGTGTATGATGTGATATGGACGGCCAAAAGGAAGAAAAAGAAAAGTTATAACATTAACTGTTATTTACTCATCATTAACACAATCATTATGACACAATTAATTTTATTAAACTTTAGGTTATGTCAGTTTTTATTACATGTGACATGTTACATTCTTTTATAAACATTTTCTAGTAACCATATGTTGTGTACTAGTCTTTTTGTTACTTGTTACGTAAGATATCATAGGTCATGTTATTTTTATTATTCACTTCTCCTACAACGTATAAGTATACAACAACTAATCGTGTAGCATGTAACACAATTTCACCGACCACATATAATACATGTAACATATCATGTGTGACAAATTTATTATAACATATCATATATAATAACATGTGTGACAAGTTTATTATTCTAGTTATCAATAACTAGTTACTCTCACTTAGGTCACCAACGACACCACCGACTCAATGTATGCATACATGACACTATATGCATGAGATTTCATTAACTTAGTTAACAAAACTAACTGGGTTTACTAACACAGTCAACTGGATTTAACTGAAAATGCCGGGTGTCACATCGGGTATTAGAAATGTTGAATGTATATTTTATTATGGATTTGGATATTGTAATATGTTTTTATACATATATTTATAAATAAAAACCGAAAATTTAAAACGGGTCGGATTTTTCGGGTTTGAAAAGTAACGAATGTTACATGACTTACAACTTTTAGAAATTTCATCCCGAAATTAAAATAAAAATAGAAATTTTAAACGAGAACAACTAATACACAGAGTTGTTACAAATTTTAACAATTTTTTACATACATAATAAAAAAATAGAATAACGCCGATCTTTTAATGACCCAAGAGAACGCCAATATGGCATGGACACTTATATATAGGATGTACCAGCGGCGTATCCACCATGCTCTTATCATATTGTATTTATCCCGTTCCCCAAAATCATTCCAAGTTCCGAGTTATTTCACACAACCGAACTTATTATATTTTCCTTGCGAGGACTTTGATAATTACGTGTCGACCCATAATTACCTCTATCGTCGGATGGTCTATATAATTTGTTCTATTGTGTGGTTTTCAAACATAGAACTTAGATAAATGAATAAAATTCTCATATATAATGTTAAAAATAAAAAAATAATGAATTTAATGGGTAAAACATTACAAAACACATTGTTATACCACTCATGCCAAGGATAACGAAAAAACACTAAGTCAAATAAATGAAATCATCGTAGTCTGAACCAAGTAAACGATGTTGAAAACAAAATAAAAGAGGTAACGAAATTAAAGAATGAAAACAATTGAATTATGAACATCGTAACATGTAATTGAAATAATGGGGTTGAGAATAACGTGGTAAGTAAACGTAGCATTTAACCAACGAAATATGAACATGTAATTTGTTAACGCATTGGGTTCGAGACAAGTTTAAATGAATGAAACTTTTAAGTATCAAAATATCATGATGTTTAAAAAAATGAAAATCTCCAATAGAACATTGACGTGACCAATGGCAGCGTTGAGATGAATAAACAATTATATCTTACAAACATGTAAATTGATAATAACTTGAAATGAAATGGATAAACGAAAATTTTAAATTAACATATTGAAATCGATTAAGTTTGTGAAAAGAAAATTATAGTAGCTTTGTGCTTATCAAGTATATAATTAGAACTTCAAAATTAAAATAAAGTAATTGTCTTAAACTGATGAAATCAAGAACAATAAAATGGTTCAAATAAAACATTGAGTGGAAGAGAAGTGCAAGAATAAACAAAACAATTTGTGTAAAAATATAACATCAGATAAACTCGGCATGTACATGGGACACAGTCCCGGTTCTAAGTAAACGTATTCGTTTGGAGAGAACCGGTCACCGATAGTAAAATGTAGAAATAAAATGAAAATACGATTTCTATTAGGTAACTATGTACACATACATGTTCATAGTCCCAATTTCCACTTAACGATTACGTTGATGGGAAATTGGTCATAAGTCAGAGAATTCGAAATAACAAACGTAAACCGATTTAATAATGCGAATAAGAATAATGTACGAATTTACGTTTCGTAAAATACAAACGAATATGGATCAAATATCAATGAACAATCAAAATAAACTTCGTAACAATATTCTAAAGGCCGTGGATGTAAAATCACTTTGGGTATGTCCGAGAAAAAAAAATACGTGAAGGAGAAGTTAAAGAAACGAAAATGTTGCTTGTGACGCTTGTCTTCTCGAGTGTCGATTTATTTGGGGTAGGAGAGGTTGACGTGGGAGGTGGTGCCATGATTTCCTAGCCGAAACTCATTGGCGTTGATGAATGGGATGAAAAGAGAACTTTAATCTTACGAAAATCGGTTGTAAATCGTGATGCTTTTAAATCTAATGGTGAAATAAAATTTATTTAGACAAAAGGTTTTTAGCTATTGCAAAGATTTGCAAATTTTATAAAACTTTCACATAAAAACAAATGTTTTCTTTTGGCCTGCGGCCTAGATAGAAAGGAAAGAAATGATTGTCAAGGTATCCGACTTGTTGAATGAAAAATAGCCTTAAAGGGCTTAAGACTTGTTTAGAACAAAAAATTTACTTTAAATATGGTTTGAATAAATTATTACATTATTATTAGTGGTGACGATAATACTAATAATAATAATATTACTAATAATAATAAATAGTATTTAATAAATTTTATTAATAATAATATTGATAATGATGGTAATAAAAATAATGATGATGGTAATGGTAGTCGTAATATTAATAATGATGTTAATAACTTTAATAATAATAATAATAATAATAGAGGTAATAAATCATTTTTAAAGAAAATCCATTTGACTGAAATTTGAAAAAAAAACAGCCAAGGATTTGGATTTAAGCGCGAGGTGTTAGTAAAAGAGATAAAATATAGGAAAGTATGCAAAAAAAAATATAGACGAGTTTGATGAGTTTTGTAAAGATCTAAGTATTGAAACCGGAATATCGTGTAAGGTCGACAAAGGATGTGGGGTTAGGATATTGCATGGCGGAACCAAGTTAGGCCTTCCAAAGTATAGCGGGTGTGCTAGGGTCACCACAATGATAGTAGGCTTGAAGCATGAGGTTTACCATGTGATTGAGACAAATGGTTAGGTATAGGTCTTATATATGGGGGCGTTGAGTTTGGGCAGGTCTTAGCAATAAGTGGTAACTGAGTCTTCCACGGATTGAAGCATATCAACGTTTCGGGGAAGTAAAGTGGTGGAACTTACACATACTGTACAAAGGGTGTGTTTCAGCGTGAGGCCTTTCGGTTCGGTTTAGTTTGTGTTTCCAAGAATGGTGCTTGGTTTGAATTTGAATTAACTATAGCGATGAAGGTAGGTGCGGTCAAACGTGGGGTGATCGGGATCGTGGAGACCGTTTGCTTGATAACTTGGATTGTTATTTTGCGAGTTGAGTGTAACAACTAGGAAACGAGGAGGCATGATATGAAACACGAAGAACACGCGTGACTTGCGACGTAAGTATGTAAACGACTAATAGATACATCAAAAAAACAAGTAAAGAAAAGAAACCGCATGAAACAAATTTGAAATCGAACTTGGAATTCCCATGAAAGTCATGAGTTTTCACCTTTCAATAAATGAAAACCTCATAAATTATTGAATAATCATAGGGAAAAAGTATTAAACTTAACAATAAATAGTGAAATCGAATTGAAAATCGAGTGTTCATGTACCACCATGACTTTTTAAATTTCTATTCTAAAACATAAGAGTAAATAAGTATAACAATAAGGTAATCGAATTGAAATTCGACCATTCATGTATCACCATGACCTTCCGAATTTTCTATTATAAAACGTAGTAGTAAATGAATAATATAATATAGTAATCAAATCAAAATTCAACCATTTATGTATCACCATAACTTTTTAAATTTTCAATTCTAAAATGTAGTAATAAACGAATAAAATAATGTAGTAATCAAATCGAAATTTAACCATTTATGTATCACCATAACTTTTTGAATTTTCGATTCTAAAAAATAATAGTAAAATAATAAATTAATCGTTTTGAAATTTGGTTATTACCTTTCGAACATCTAAAATTTTAAACCGTAAATGGATGTATAAATAACAAAAATTAGTCACAAAATTTTTAAACTTTGCTATTCTCGTATCAAAATGCGCAATTAAATCGAACTGAAAGCTGAGTATTCGTGTATCACCACGACTTAACAGACGTTCAGTTAAAACACATTGTAAAACATAGAGATTCGGACGTCAAACGTCGCATAAACCATCGAAAACTGAAAATCGAAATTCTGATTAATGAAAATCCTCGAGAATCGTTACGTTAGGCATAAGCCTTGGACTTGTGTGTGCTTGTGTAATTGAAGTATTTGAATTACGTAAATGAAATAATGTGCATTGAACAATCAAATAAGGCTCACATAATTTCTAATCATGCAACCTAAACAGTTAAGCAAATAAACTATAACCAACTAAAACACTACGTCTAATGTCCAATCTTATGGTCACGGCTCTGATACCAATTTCTAACACCCCGGCTAAAGCAGAATACGCCCGAGTGTGACATACAGATTTCCCAAAACACATGTGACACTATTAAGTGACAATAATATAATTCATTAATTTAAACATCAAGTACATAAGTTTGTAACAAGAAATACAAGGAAAATACAAGAACAATTAACAACTTGTCCATTTATTAATATAACCTACGTTCTAGTGCTTCTCCGTTTCATCCTCTAATAATTGTACCTGTAACATATAAATATAAAATAAAGTCAACTAAATGAATAGTTGGTGAGTTCACACAAGTTTTGATATACGTACATAAAAATCATACAATTCCATGAACAAGTGTAAATGAGCAAGTAATGTCCTTTTCAACTAGGATTGTAAACCAGCGTACTCAGATAAGCGCAAGTAAGGTCCTTTCCAGTTGAGATTGTGCACCAACGTACTCGGATAATGAGGCCCTTTTTCCACTCATAAAAACAAATGTTTTGAGCTCAAAGGGGGGCGTATGATCATAATATATTGAATTAATCCATGTGCAAGTAATTTTGAGCAAGTAACAAGTAAGCACACAAGTTCATGTAGCGAATTGTGGTTTGTAAATAATGAATAAACGAAATTGTAATTTGGATAGGATATATATATGCTACCCCTAAAAGCAGTAAAAGAGTAAAAAGGGGGTGTGAGAAACTCACCTTGATGTTGAAAACTTGAAATAAAACCGAAAGTACGTAAATGAAATCGAAGCAATTGAACATCACAAACTAGAATTAAAAGCATAAAAATTAATATTAACTAACGACTTATAAAATGTAGATATTCATACATGTACTATAAGTATTTTTTTAAGCGATTCCTAGAATCCTTAGTATCCAAACAATCCCACGGATTATTAAAAGTTTGACCTACGTTGACTTTTACCAAAAGTTCCATGTTGTTGACCGTTGACTAAAATATTGACCGTTGACCAAAATATTGACCGTTGACCCTAAATGTTGACCGACGACCCGTTGTTGGCTTTTGACCAATTATCTAGACTTAAAATAATCATACGATATTCATAGTCACAAACTAACAATCGATCATGTAATTTGCAGTTAATCATTTTCCATTCAACCCTATGACTAAGTCACACTTTTACCAATTTCATTTCTCATAAGTAAGACCAAGCATTTAGTCAAATAATTTCAAGTTGACCAATAAAGTCAAATTCCAATATAACACAACAATCTTTGTACAAACTACAACTATTTTTACCAAACAACATGCTGGATAAATATGGGCTGGTTTTAAGTCACCAAAACCTATTTTTCTAACCAGTCAAAACAGCAAATAATTTACCAAATAATTCCCACAGATACTTTCAAGTATTAAGAACAACATAAAATTTTCTTGTAATATTTCAACACCCACAAACATCATGAAAATTCATACACTACAGCAACCTATTTTCAGCTACCTTATCAGCACAACAGAATGTAAATATTTTCTAAAACTTCCATATATGTCCAATTGATGCAAGACCTATTGGATTGAATTCCTAATTCAATTTTTAACATTCCAGAAGTGGAATAACACCCATATCTATTTTCAATCTCAAGTTATTAAATTTACAACACAGCTCAGAAAATTTCTCTTTCAATCAGGATTCCAACCCGATTTTGTAAATTAATAAATACTAGTCAAACAAAGACCAAAAATTATGATTCTTGACTTTTTAAAAACTAGATTCAAAGTAATTAATCATAGTATCACAAATCAATAACAAACACCAACGTATCATCAAGTTATACAATCTATAATCTAAAACACAGAATCTGTCAACAAGAAGATTCAAACCAAAAGTCACAAAAATCATGATTCTTATATCCTTATGATCTTTTTCATCAAGGAACCAATTTCTATAACCAAATCTCATGTATTTCATTATTTTACTGATTTATAAAATAATATTTATGTACAAAAGGTTTCCATATTTTCTTTTATGACAAGACACACAATTTCTTTTAAACCATCAACTTGATCATCTTTTTATTTCTTATGATTACATGTGTTCGGATACTCAATCCCAAAATCCCAAATCAAAGAAACATAAACAAAATATATATTAACCATGCTTACTTACTTGCTTGATCAATGCTATATCACTATTTGTTTCAAGAATCACCCAACTTGATTATGATATTTTAAGAGTGTTTTAGAAAAATAAAATGTATGTGTGTATGATGTGATATGGACGGCCAAAAGGAAGAAAAAGAAAAGTTATAACCTTAATTTTTATTTACTCATCATTAACACAATCGTTATGACACAATTAATTTTATTAAACTTTAGGTTATGTCAATTTTTATTACATGTGACATGTTACATTCTTTTATAAACATTTTCTAGTAACCATATGTTGTGTACTAGTCTTTTTGTTACTTGTTACGTAATATATCATAGGTCATGTTATTTTTATTATTCACTTCTCCTACAACGTATAAGTATACAACAACTAATCGTGTAGCATGTAACACAATTTCACCGACCACATATAATACATGTAACATATCATGTGTGACAAATTTATTATAACATATCATATATAATAACATGTGTGACAAGTTTATTATTCTAGTTATCAATAACTAGTTACTCTCACTTAGGTCACCAACGACACCACCGACTCAATGTATGCATACATGACACTATATGCATGAGATTTCATTAACTTAGTTAACAAAACTAACTGGGTTTACTAACACAGTCAACTGGATTTAACTGAAAATGCCGGGTGTCACATCGGGTATTAGAAATGTTGAATGTATATTTTATTATGGATTTGGATATTGTAATATGTTTTTATACATATATTTATAAATAAAAACCGAAAATTTAAAACGGGTCGGATTTTTCGGGTTTGAAAAGTAACGAATGTTACATGACTTACAACTTTTAGAAATTTCATCCCGAAATTAAAATAAAAATAGAAATTTTAAACGAGAACAACTAATACACAGAGTTGTTACAAATTTTAACAATTTTTTACATACATAATAAAAAAATAGAATAACGCCGATCTTTTAATAACCCAAGAGAACGCCAATATGGCATGGACACTTATATATAGGATGTACCAGCGGCGTATCCACCATGCTCTTATCATATTGTATTTATCCCGTTCCCCAAAATCATTCCAAGTTCCGAGTTATTTCACACAACCGAACTTATTATATTTTCCTTGCGAGGACTTTGATAATTACGTGTCGACCCATAATTACCTCTATCGTCGGATGGTCTATATAATTTGTTCTATTGTGTGGTTTTCAAACATAGAACTTAGATAAATGAATAAAATTCTCATATATAATGTTAAAAATAAAAAAATAATGAATTTAATGGGTAAAACATTACAAAACACATTGTTATACCACTCATGCCAAGGATAACGAAAAAACACTAAGTCAAATAAATGAAATCATCGTAGTCTGAACCAAGTAAACGATGTTGAAAACAAAATAAAAGAGGTAACGAAATTAAAGAATGAAAACAATTGAATTATGAACATCGTAACATGTAATTGAAATAATGGGGTTGAGAATAACGTGGTAAGTAAACGTAGCATTTAACCAACGAAATATGAACATGTAATTTGTTAACGCATTGGGTTTGAGACAAGTTTAAATGAATGAAACTTTTAAGTATCAAAATATCATGATGTTTAAAAAAATGAAAATCTCCAATAGAACATTGACGTGACCAATGGCAGCGTTGAGATGAATAAACAATTATATCTTACAAACATGTAAATTGATAATAACTTGAAATGAAATGGATAAACGAAAATTTTAAATTAACATATTGAAATCAATTAAGTTTGTGAAAAGAAAATTATAGTAGCTTTGTGCTTATCAAGTATATAATTAGAACTTCAAAATTAAAATAAAGTAATTGTCTTAAACTGATGAAATCAAGAACAATAAAATGGTTCAAATAAAACATTGAGTGAAAGAGAAGTGCAAGAATAAACAAAACAATTTGTGTAAAAATATAACATCAGATAAACTCGGCATGTACATGGGACACAGTCCCGGTTCTAAGTAAACGAATTCGTTTGGAGAGAACCGGTCACCGATAGTAAAATGTAGAAATAAAATGAAAATACGATTTCTATTAGGTAACTATGTACACATACATGTTCATAGTCCCAATTTCCACTTAACGATTACGTTGATGGGAAATTGGTCATAGATCAGAGAATTCGAAATAACAAACGTAAACCGATTTAATAAAGCGAATAAGAATAATGTATGAATTTACGTTTCGTAAAATACAAACGAATATGGATCAAATATCAATGAACAATCAAAATAAACTTCGTAACAATATTCTAAAGACGTGGATGTAAAATCACTTTGGGTATGTCCGAGAAAAAAAAATACGTGAAGGAGAAGTTAAAGAAACGAAAATGTTGCTTGTGACGCTTGTCTTCTCGAGTGTCGATTTATTTGGGGTAGGAGAGGTTGACGTGGGAGGTGGTGCCATGATTTCCTAGCCGAAACTCATTGGCGTTGATGAATGGGATGAAAAGAGAACTTTAATCTTACGAAAATCGGTTGTAAATCGTGATGCTTTTAAATCTAATGGTGAAATAAAATTTATTTAGACAAAAAGTTTTTAGCTATCGCAAAGATTTGCAAATTTTATGAAACTTTCACATAAAAACAAATGTTTTCTTTTGGCCTGCGGCCTAGATAGAAAGGAAAGAAATGATTGTCAAGGTATCCGACTTGTTGAATGAAAAATAGCCTTAAAGGGCTTAAGACTTGTTTAGAACAAAAAATTTACTTTAAATATGGTTTGAATAAATTATTACATTATTATTAGTGGTGACGATAATACTAATAATAATAATATTACTAATAATAATAAATAGTATTTAATAAATTTTATTAATAATAATATTGATAATGATGGTAATAAAAATAATGATGATGGTAATGGTAGTCGTAATATTAATAATGATGTTAATAACTTTAATAGTAATAATAATAATAGAGGTAATAAATCATTTTTAAAGAAAATCCATTTGACTGAAAGTTGAAAAAAAAACAGCCAAGGATTTGGATTTAAGCGCGAGGTGTTAGTAAAAGAGATAAAATATAGGAAAGTATGCAAAAAAAAATATAGACGAGTTTGATGAGTTTTGTAAAGATCTAAGTATTGAAACCGGAATATCGTGTAAGGTCGACAAAGGATGTGGGGTTAGGATATTGCATGGCGGAACCAAGTTAGGCCTTCCAAAGTATAGCGGGTGTGCTAGGGTCACCACAATGATAGTAGGCTTGAAGCATGAGGTTTACCATGTGATTGAGACAAATGGTTAGGTATAGGTCTTATATATGGGGGCGTTGAGTTTGGGCAGGTCTTAGCAATAAGTGGTAACTGAGTCTTCCACGGATTGAAGCATATCAACGTTTCGGGGAAGTAAAGTGGTGGAACTTACACATACTGTACAAAGGGTGTGTTTCAGCGTGAGGCCTTTCGGTTCGGTTTAGTTTGCGTTTCCAAGAATGGTGCTTGGTTTGAATTTGAATTAACTATAGCGATGAAGGTAGGTGCGGTCAAACGTGGGGTGATCGGGATCGTGGAGACCGTTTGCTTGATAACTTGGATTGTTATTTTGGGAGTTGAGTGTAACAACTAGGAAACGAGGAGGCATGATATGAAACATGAAGAACACGCGTGACTTGCGACGTAAGTATGTAAACGACTAATAGATACATCAAAAAAACAAGTAAAGAAAAGAAACCGCATGAAACAAATTTGAAATCGAACTTGGAATTCCCATGAAAGTCATGAGTTTTCACCTTTCAATAAATGAAAACCTCATAAATTATTGAATAATCATAGGGAAAAAGTATTAAACTTAACAATAAATAGTGAAATCGAATTGAAAATCGAGTGTTCATGTACCACCATGACTTTTTAAATTTCTATTCTAAAACATAAGAGTAAATAAGTATAACAATAAGGTAATCGAATTGAAATTCGACCATTCATGTATCACCATGACCTTCCGAATTTTCTATTATAAAACGTAGTAGTAAATGAATAATATAATATAGTAATCAAATCAAAATTCAACCATTTATGTATCACCATAACTTTTTAAATTTTCAATTCTAAAATGTAGTAATAAACGAATAAAATAATGTAGTAATCAAATCGAAATTTAACCATTTATGTATCACCATAACTTTTTGAATTTTCGATTCTAAAAAATAATAGTAAAATAATAAATTAATCGTTTTGAAATTTGGTTATTACCTTTCGAACATCTAAAATTTTAAACCGTAAATGGATGTATAAATAACAAAAATTAGTCACAAAATTTTTAAACTTTGCTATTCTCGTATCAAAATGCGCAATTAAATCGAACTGAAAGCTGAGTATTCGTGTATCACCACGACTTAACAGACGTTCAGTTAAAACACATTGTAAAACATAGAGATTCGGACGTCAAACGTCGCATAAACCATCGAAAACTGAAAATCGAAATTCTGATTAATGAAAATCCTCGAGAATCGTTACGTTAGGCATAAGCCTTGGACTTGTGTGTGCTTGTGTAATTGAAGTATTTGAATTACGTAAATGAAATAATGTGCATTGAACAATCAAATAAGGCTCACATAATTTCTAATCATGCAACCTAAACAGTTAAGCAAATAAACTATAACCAACTAAAACACTACGTCTAATGTCCAATCTTATGGTCACGGCTCTGATACCAATTTCTAACACCCCGGCTAAAGCAGAATACGCCCGAGTGTGACATACAGATTTCCCAAAACACATGTGACACTATTAAGTGACAATAATATAATTCATTAATTTAAACATCAAGTACATAAGTTTGTAACAAGAAATACAAGGAAAATACAAGAACAATTAACAACTTGTCCATTTATTAATATAACCTAAGTTCTAGTGCTTCTCCGTTTCATCCTCTAATAATTGTACCTGTAACATATAAATATAAAATAAAGTCAACTAAATGAATAGTTGGTGAGTTCACACAAGTTTTGATATACGTACATAAAAATCATACAATTCCATGAACAAGTGTAAATGAGCAAGTAATGTCCTTTTCAACTAGGATTGTAAACCAGCGTACTCAGATAAGCGCAAGTAAGGTCCTTTCCAGTTGAGATTGTGCACCAACGTACTCGGATAATGAGGCCCTTTTTCCACTCATAAAAACAAATGTTTTGAGCTCAAAGGGGGGCGTATGATCATAATATATTGAATTAATCCATGTGCAAGTAATTTTGAGCAAGTAACAAGTAAGCACACAAGTTCATGTAGCGAATTGTGGTTTGTAAATAATGAATAAACGAAATTGTAATTTGGATAGGATACATATATGCTACCCCTAAAAGCAGTAAAAGAGTAAAAAGGGGGTGTGAGAAACTCACCTTGATGTTGAAAACTTGAAATAAAACCGAAAGTACGTAAATGAAATCGAAGCAATTGAACATCACAAACTAGAATTAAAAGCATAAAAATTAATATTAACTAACGACTTATAAAATGTAGATATTCATACATGTACTATAAGTATTTTTTTAAGCGATTCCTAGAATCCTTAGTATCCAAACAATCCCACGGATTATTAAAAGTTTGACCTATGTTGACTTTTACCAAAAGTTCCATGTTGTTGACCGTTGACTAAAATATTGACCGTTGACCAAAATATTGACCGTTGACCCTAAATGTTGACCGACGACCCGTTGTTGGCTTTTGACCAATTATCTAGACTTAAAATAATCATACGATATTCATAGTCACAAACTAACAATCGATCATGTAATTTGCAGTTAATCATTTTCCATTCAACCCTATGACTAAGTCACACTTTTACCAATTTCATTTCTCATAAGTAAGACCAAGCATTTAGTCAAATAATTTCAAGTTGACCAATAAAGTCAAATTCCAATATAACACAACAATCTTTGTACAAACTACAACTATTTTTACCAAACAACATGCTGGATAAATATGGGCTGGTTTTAAGTCACCAAAACCTATTTTTCTAACCAGTCAAAACAGCAAATAATTTACCAAATAATTCTCACAGATACTTTCAAGTATTAAGAACAACATAAAATTTTCTTTTAATATTCAACTCCCACAAACTTCATGAAAATTCATACACTACAGCAACCTATTTTCAGCTACCTTATCAGCACAACAGAATGTAAATATTTTTGTAACACCCCGTAACCGCAGCGGAAACGTAAACGGGATGCAACAGACACATCTGATATCAACAGCATTGCTTATAAAGAAAACACCACTACAATAATTTAAACGTATTACATTGTTCCCAGTTTGGTTACCGACTAGGCGTTATCACATAAGTTTTACCAATACTACGTTAACATGTTTAATACAAAATATAGACTCTTAAGCTTCCACAAAATAGCACACATCATCAAGCACGTATCACTCATTCCAATTTGGGTGTACCTAGAAAGCATGTAAAGGAAACGGGTCAACTACGAATAGTTGGTGAGTTTCACTAATTTAAATAAACCATGACAAATCATTTTAATAATCATAAATTAACGATGTAATTATGCTGAGCCTACAAGTGAAACCTCTGTTAACCCAGAAACACATTTAATAACCTCTGGGGACACTGTTAACCCAGAAACACATTTAATAACCTCTGGGGGCACTGTTAACCCAGAAATACATTTAATAACCCCTGGGGACACTGTTAACCCAGAAACACATTTAATAACCTCTGGGGACACTGTTAACCCAGAAACACATTTAATAACCTCTGGGGACACTGTTAACCCAGAAATACATTTAATAACCTCTGGGGACACTGTTAACCCAGAACACTGTTTCGGGCCTTACAATATTAGCAACTCAGACAATTACCATCTTAATACATTACCGTACGATTCCCGTACAATAAACATTATATAAATACATTCATTTCCATGCGATCGGCATGTACTTAAACACTTTGATAAAAACATGCTTTCCGCCCCGGGAAAATATTTAAAACAGTTCAATAAAAAGGGGCTCGTGAAACTCACCTTTTCGTGAGTAAAGATGTAATACTGTGCGCGGCTACCGGTCCGGATCTGTAATACGATCCCTAAGTCGTTACTACACAATTTCTATTAATATAACTTAAATTCGTGTTAACCGGTACGTCTGGGGACACACACTGTTAACCCAGTACCGTACACGATCCGGGGACAATGTTAACCCCGAAGCACTTCTCAGGACTTAGATTGTGATATCACTTAGAGTTCTTTAGTCAAAATTACCATTAGTTTGTTTTTCTCGTTTTGCGTGCCTAGCACGGTTAACCGTCTTTATGTTTTCAAAAATGAGTTTGGTCACATACGACCCGAAAATAGTTGTTACTGATATTTTAATTAAAGTGGTGAAATTAGAGCTCGGTTTAGACACCCCGTTTGGCCGCGGGGCCCGTTTCCGTCTTTAATATACCGGAAACTGCTAAATCGGGTAAAATTACCCAAATCATCCGAATTATTTTCGGATGATTTATTTTTACTTGATTAACTTAGTTTCAAGAAAATAGTCCATTTTTAAGGTTTTTATACACCGGTCAGCTCGCTTAGGCGAACTTTGCCAGTTTACGCGTTTTAAGCTTTAAAAGTTTGTTTTTATGTTCTGTTTAGCACAAATAATTATCCGTTTAGTCTCGGATCTTGAAATTTTGCACAAATCAGTTTTTGACAGTAAGGAATTTTATAAAAATATTTCCAGAATTAATTTTTATATTTAACATTTATTTATCTATTTTTAAACGTCATTTAAACACCAAATATGTCGAAAATACCAAACGACCTTAGAAAAATCCCAAATTTTTCTGGGATGACCCCTGCCATATTCATAGTTCCCAGTAATTTTTCCAGAACCAAAAACTCATTTTTCATGTCATTTTCGCCAAAACCGAGCTAGAAAACCCTAGAACTCGTTTTACCGAAAAGCCTCCTTAGACTTCTCCAATGGACCTGAAATTTTTTGTGTGACTTTTATATGTTATAAAAAGCTTATCTGAATTTTTCCAGAATTGTTCATGATGTTTAGCTATTTTTCACCATTTTTAGCCAAAACCGAGCATTAAATTCACCAAATATTCATCCTTTATCCAAAAATTACCAAATTTTCACAGATCTCATATTTTCATGTGTAGATCATCTCTGTGAAATTTCATGACCCAACTCTAAGTCAACCACAATCTGTCCAAATCATACAAATCATACGAAAAACCGAACTACCTTGTGTTTCTAGCTTTAGATCGCAAAGATCTTGCTTTCTAGCCTTTGCTAGCAACTAGACACAACACCTACAAGCACAACAACACCACACCAAGCAAGTTATACTCACAATCAAGCCATTTCTTTCATGGTTTCGGTTAAGACATCAAAACAAAGATTTTAACCGTAAAAATTCGTTTTTGACTCTTTTAACTCCTTTCTTGGACCAAGATCCCCTGTATAACTTGTATACATCACTTGATCATGCAAGAATCGGTTTCATCTCGGGTTTTCACCCATTTTTCACTTGAAACCTCATTTTCTCAAGATTTTGGAATTAAAAACCAAGATTAAACCATAATAACATGTTTATACCTTATGGATCTTCTTAAAAATCAAAGGTTTTTGGTTGAATGTGTGGAGGATGGAGAGAAATGTGGAGTTGGGAGTTTAGAAAAAAGAAAATGAAGTTGTTAAACCATATACAATGGACCGATCGGTCCTTGTTATGGTGTGGGGTGGGGCCACACATTCGGATTGTGTAATCCGGATAATGTTGTGGATAATCTGGTTCAGTTCGTTTTTCGGTTAAACGCTTAATTCGGTTTAAAACGAGGCTAAAACGGTCGTTTTTCGGCTTAAAAATAAAATTTATATAAAACCGATTTAAAAACTTTAAAAACTTAAACCATGACATTTATTGACTTAACATATCATATTGTCGGTAATTGTGCATCTTTTTCGGCTTGATCGATCGTCTCTTGCTTGGTTTGATATTAAAGGTTTCGTTTAACGTACCGACGTACCATTAAATCGAAATCCTTTTTCTGTGCTATAACTCACTCATCCCGAAGCTTTAATACTTCGTAAACCTTACTAAACATCATATATTTCGTCTATAATGTAATCCCCGATTCGTTCGGGTTTCAATAACCGTTCATCGGTTAATCGTAATTCCAATATGACTAGCTATACATTCGAGTATAATTCGTACTGTGAATCTTATATACTCGTATAAACACATTATAATTCATATATTCGGTATTAAATAACACGTAAATAGTATATACCGGCTAGGGTATACCTGAATTTGCCGGAATCGTTACATTCTCCACCCGTTACAAAAATTTCGTCCTCGAAATTTTACGCGTCAACTACTTCCTTTTGAGGAAATAGGTGGGGGTATTTCTTCCGAAATTCGTCCTTTCGTTCCCATGTATATTCTGGGCCTTGTTGCGAATTCCATCTAACTTTGACCAATGAAATCTTATTGTGTCTAAGTTGCTTGATTTTCCCGTCTACTATTTCTAGGGGCTCCTCTACGATGTTGAGCTTATCATTTATTTGGACACCGTCTAAAGGTAACACCAATGTCTCATCCGCCAGACATCTTTTCAAATTCGATACGTGAAACACGTTGTGAACTGCACTCAGTTCATCAGGCAGTTCTAATCGGTATGCAACAGGACCGATTTTTGCAGTGATGTCGAATGGTCCAATGTATCTAGGGGCTAACTTCCCCGCCTTTCCAAATCTGACTACTCCTTTCCAAGGTGATACTTTCAAATACACTTTATCACCTTTCTCAAATGATAACGGTTTTCTACGGGTATCGGCATAACTCTTCTGCCGATCCCGTGCGGACTTCAGATTGTTCTTAATTTCAAGGATTTTGCTGGTCGTTTCCTGGACCAGATCTGATCTAATAACCTGTGTGTCGCCCACTTCAGTCCAGCAGAGTGGTGATCGGCACTTCCTTCCATACAATGCTTCGTAAGGTGCTGCCTTTATACTGCTATGGTAACTGTTATTATAGGAAAATTCAACGAGTGGGAGATGTTGATCCCAATTTCCCTTAAAATCCAGTACGCATGCACGAAGCAAATCCTCCAGTGTTTGAATGGTCCTCTCAGACTGACCGTCAGTCTGAGGGTGGTAAGCTGTGCTTAGATCAATACGCGTTCCCAGCGCTTCTTGTACAGCTTGCCAAAGATTGGAGGTGAAATGGCTATCTCGATCGGAGATGATTGAGATGGGTATCCCATGACGAGACACAATTTCATTTATATAAATCTGCGCAAGTCTCTCGGTGTTATAATTATTTCTAATCGGAATAAAATGTGCCGACTTGGTTAATCGATCCACGATTACCCAAATTGCATCGTGTCCACTGGACGTCTTAGGGGGATGTGTCACAAAATCCATCGTGATTTGCTCCCATTTCCATTCGGGAATTTCCGGTTGATGTAACATCCCCGAGGGTTTCTGGTGCTCCGCCTTAACCCTCGCACACGTCGTACACTTGCCGACGTATGTGGCTATATCCTTCTTCATACCCGGCCACCAGTAGAACTCCTTCACATCCTTGTACATCTTATCCGATCCCGGGTGTATGGAATATTTCGATTTATGCGCTTCGTCCATGATTAATTCACGAAGGTTATGGAGGGTCGGGATCCAAATCCGATTTTTGAAATAGAGAATTTCGTCCACTCGCTGTTCGAAATTCTTCTCGTTACCGTAAAGTCCTTCTTTTTCCAATTGTTCCTCTTTCAACGCCTCGCGTTGAGCGACTCGAACCAGGTCCGAAAGGTTCGACTGGACTGTCATTTCTAGTGCTCGCACTCGCAATGACTTAACCCGATCCTTTCTACTCAAGGCATCGGCTACGACGTTAGCCTTGCCGGGGTGATAACGGATGTCACAGTCATAGTCGCTTAACAACTCCACCCATCTTCGTTGCCTCATATTCAGTTCTTTCTGATCGAATATGTGTTGCAAACTTTTATGATCGGTGAAGATGGTGCACTTTGTACCGTAGAGATAATGTCTCCAGATTTTAAGTGCGAAGATAACTGCTCCCAGTTCTAAGTCTTGAGTAGTGTAATTCTTCTCGTGTACTTTTAACTGTCGAGAAGCATAGGCTATAACCTTATTATTTTGCATCAACACGCATCCTAACCCTCTCCGGGATGCGTCACAATACACAACAAAACCATCGTCTCCGTCGGGGAGACTTAAGATCGGCGCTTGGCACAATCTTTGTTTTAGCGTTTGAAACGCCGTTTCCTGCTCTTCATCCCATTCGTACTTTCGATCCTTTTGGGTCAGAAGGGTTAAAGGTTGGGCGATGCTGGAAAAGTTCTCTATAAATCGACGATAATATCCAGCTAAGCCTAAGAATTGGCGGATTTCCTTTGGCGATTTAGGCGCTTGCCAATTCTTAACTGCTTCAACCTTACTTGGATCAACATGTATTCCCTGATGGTTTATAACGTGACCAAGGAATT
The DNA here is from genome assembly GCF_021521415.1 of Bidens hawaiensis. Taxonomy (NCBI): domain Eukaryota; kingdom Viridiplantae; phylum Streptophyta; class Magnoliopsida; order Asterales; family Asteraceae; genus Bidens; species Bidens hawaiensis. The sequence continues at coordinate 866,369 of NW_027491120.1, read as the reverse complement.
GCACTTCTTGTAACCAGAAGTTACACTTGGAGAATTTTGCATACAACTTCTCCTGATTTAGAAGCTCTAAAATTAATCTTAAGTGTTGCTCGTGCTCTTCTTTACTCTTCGAGTATATCAAAATATCGTCAATAAACACGATGACGAATTTATCGAGGTAGGGTTTACAGACTCGATTCATATGATCCATGAACACTGCTGGCGCATTTGTTAGCCCGAAAGGCATAACTAAGAACTCGTAATGGCCATAGCGAGTCCGGAATGCGGTTTTTGGCATATCCTCCTCCTGAATTCTAACCTGATGGTATCCCGATCTAAGATCAATTTTTGAGAAATAGCTCGCACCTTGCAGTTGGTCGAACAGGTCATCAATTCGGGGGAGAGGATACCTATTTTTGATTGTCAAATTGTTCAGCTCCCTGTAATCAATGCACATTCTAAGGCTTCCGTCCTTCTTTTTCACGAATAGTACCGGTGCACCCCACGGGGAGTAACTAGGACGTATAAATCCTTTATCCAACAATTCTTGCAACTGGTTGGATAATTCTTGCATCTCTGATGGTGCAAGTCGGTAGGGTGCCTTAGCAACAGGGCCAGCTTGAGGTAATAGATCGATTCTGAATTCGACCTGTCGGGTTGGCGGTAATCCAGGAAGTTCCTCTGGGAAAACTTGTGGAAATTCGCGTACCACTGGGATATCGTCCACCCGTTTTTCCTGAGGATCCTTGGCCGTCAAGCTCGCTAGATACGCCACGCATCCCTGGCGTATATATTTTAACACCTTGAGGTGGGATATAAACGGTATCATATTGCCCGACTTCTCACCCTGCACTAATACCTCTTCGTCATCCGACACCCGGATCTTGACGATTTTCTTTTCACAGTTTATTTCTACCTTGTTACGTGCTAACCAATCCATTCCCACTATCACGTCGAAACTACCCAATTCTACCGGTAACAAGTCAATCAGAAAGGATTGTTCGTTCAGAATAAAAGGGCAATTCCGAATTTTCTGATTAATTATCATGGTTTTACCGTTAGCGACTTCTACGGTGTAAAGTTCTATGGTTTCACTAATTGGAAGGTTTGCAATCGATAGGAATTTAACAGAAACAAAACTTCTATCGGCGCCTGTATCAAATAATACAGAAGCGTAATGATCAGAGACGAGGAATGTACCTGTCACTACGCTGGGGTCCTGGCGTGCTTCGTTCGCCCCCATCACAAATGCTCGGCCTCGCGCTGGGTTGGACGACGATGCCGGACCCGCGGTTTGCCGCCCATTTCCTCCCTGGTTCAGTTTCGGACAGTTTCTCTTGAAGTGCTCTGTGCTGCCGCATTCAAAGCAAGCACGGCTGGTGGTCATCACTTGATTTCCTTGTGGGTTTTGTTGTCGGGCTGGTTGGGTCCTAAATGGCTGCGCACGGATAGGTTGCGGTTATCGGTTCAGGTTGTTCAGGTTTGTCCTACATCTCGGTGCGGAGTGCCCTTCCCTGCCACACCGATGGCACACTACCACCCTGCACTCGCCTCCATGTTGGTAACCGCATTTCCCACACCTGGGAAACGTCCTTGTATGCGGTTCTTGCCTTCCGCCCGAACTAGTCATGGCGTAGTTCTGGGCAGCGGGCTTAGCACGTTTACCTTGCTGCTTTTCCTGGATCCTATGGTCATGTGTACCCCGCTTTCCCCCAGCGGATTCTCCCGCCACCTTCAGTGACCCGCTCCTTACGAAATCATACGTAACGATACCAGCTAGCGTCACCGCACCCTCATACGTCTGGTGTCCCCCAGAATTGACTATACTCCTTGCAACTGGAGTTAGCCCCCAAATATAACGCTCAACCCTCTTCGACTCTGGGGTGACCAACCATGGTACCAATCGCGACAACTCATTAAACCGGTTCGTATAACCCAAATGGTCTGCCCCCTGCATCTCCAGGTTCCACAATTCATTTTCTAATTTCTGCAATTCGTTTTTCGGGCAGAAATGTTCCAGTACAAGAGCCTTAAGCTCTGTCCAGGTCATGCGGTTTGTCGCCGCCTGACCCCGGGTCTGCACTATTGTGTTCCACCAAGTCAAGGCATGGTCCGTGAATGTGCAGGTGGCGTACTTTACAACACAGTCCTCGGGGCAGTTGCTGATGTTCACAACTGATTCTGTTTTCTCGATCCACTTAACCAACCCATTTGGTCCTTCAGACCCGCTAAACTCTAGAGGTTTGCACAACATAAATTCTTTGATCGAACATCCCCTGGATGCAGGAATCGGTTCAGTACGGTTCGTCTCTACAGTTGGCATAGGGCCATTACTGTCCGTAACGACCACTCTAGGCGGTGCGTCATTACTCGGAATCGTGTTATCATTCTGTGGAGGATTAACATTTTGTTCCCCGTCATTATTGGTGGTCGTTTGATTGCTCGGAGGGGTTGGATTGGTCGAATTATTAATACTGGCGGCGATGCGCGATACTATATCCGGTATCGCCGCCTCTAACTGTTGAGCAATCAAACGGCTCACATCTACTTCCGACATTTGAGCTGATCGTTTTGGTGCCATTCTACACATCATCAGAAAATACATATAATTAATACAAGTTCCAATCATAAAACACAACAAACATTCCATTCATTATCAAACATTAGTACATATTACATCCATGTCAGTTCACATACTTTCCTGTCATCATTACATAAGTTAAGTTTTCCTACATAGGGCCTATGTCGGCATCATCTCGACATAACCCGCAATGGGTCAGTGCTTGAATGATACCCAAAAGTATCTATAATGATATACCCCAAAAGAGACCCCCTAAGGGCCAGTGGTTGTATTATAACTACACAAGATTCACTCTATGTTAGCATCACCACTTAACTGCTTACACAGAGTATCAAAAAGCGGTCCATGACTTCTACCATCCTAACATCACTAAACACGGTGGTATAACAACCCCACCAACACAGCCACCAACACCACCATCACAGCCAGCATAACCCGGATCCGCGTCTCCATCCGGCCGATCATCCACTGGGAGTATGAGCACTCCCTCTTCAGCTGCGCAATCGCATACTGGTGGTCCAGTATGCAGTCCCCCAGATACATCCGCCTCTGCACTCCCACTGTCAAGGCGGCGGAGTGCTCATTCACCTGCTCGGTGAGCACTCGAAGCCATGCCTCCGCGTCCCTTTCCTGCCTAGGGAGACCCCACACAGGTGGAGTCACAGGCTCGGGCTGGGAGCGGGAGGACTCGCCCCTGCGGGTAGCAGGTCTGGGTGGGGGCGAGGTAGGTGGGACATGCGGGACACTGATCCGCGCCGTGAGGCGGGGTCCGAATCCGGGGGGGACAGGGATGGCCTGTGGTGCGGGCGGGGTAGGGGATCTGACAATCCTGACTGGGGAGGACTGGCCAGAGCTCCTACGACTAGCCTCGCTAGGCTCAGAGCTGGATGATACGCGTAGGCTCCCAGAGTTCCCGGAGCTGACTTCCTCCGGGTCCTCCTCCACCGACAAACTAGGAGTTCTCGACATTCTTTCCAGCACACAAGTTAACAAACATATAGTTCTTTCCATAGTGTAAATCATAATAAAATTAATATGCACTTACTTATACAACTTGACCACATAACAATATTATCATATATTTGCACATATGTTGCCAATTTTACCTATTAAAGTCCCCCGTGACTTCCCCTGAATTCCCTCGTGCGGACAAGTCTGTTATTATGTTCCGGACCATAATAACTCACTTGTCCATCCAAGTTCATCCAGACCTTGTCACAATAAATTATTAGTTGATATTCAGATCCTATAACACTTGAGCTACTGGCTATATTTTAGGTATCTTTTAAAGACATCCTAATTCTTTATAACCAATGGCTCTGATACCAAGTTCTGTAACACCCCGTAACCGCAACGGAAACGTAAACGGGATGCAACAGACACATCTGATATCAACAGCATTGCTTATAAAGAAAACACCACTACAATAATTTAAACGTATTACATTGTTCCCAGTTTCGTTACCGACTAGGCGTTATCACATAAGTTTTACCAATAGTACGTTAACATGTTTAATACAAAATATAGACTCTTAAGCTTCCACAAAATAGCACACATCATCAAGCATGTATCACTCATTCCAATTTGGGTGAACCTAGAAAGCATGTAAAGGAAACGGGTCAACTACGAATAGTTGGTGAGTTTCACTAATTTAAATAAACCATGACAAATCATTTTAATAATCATAAATTAACGATGTAATTATGCTGAGCCTATAAGTGAAACCTCTGTTAACCCAGAAACACATTTAATAACCTCTGGGGACACTGTTAACCCAGAAACACATTTAATAACCTCTGGGGGGCACTGTTAACCCAGAAATACATTTAATAACCCCTGGGGACACTGTTAACCCAGAAATACATTTAATAACCTCTGGGGACACTGTTAACCCAGAAACACATTTAATAACCTCTGGGGACACTGTTAACCCAGAAATACATTTAATAACCTCTGGGGACACTGTTAACCCAGAACACTGTATCGGGCCTTACAATATTAGCAACTCAGACAATTACCATCTTAATACATTACCGTACGATTCCCGTACAATAAACATTATATAAATACATTCATTTCCATGCGATCGGCATGTACTTAAACACTTTGATAAAAACATGCTTTCCGCCCCGGGAAAATATTTAAAACAGTTCAATAAAAAGGGGCTCGTGAAACTCACCTTTTCGTGAGTAAAGATGTAATACTGTGCGCGGCTACCGGTCCGGATCTGTAATACGATCCCTAAGTCGTCACTACACAATTTCTATTAATATAACTTAAATTCGTGTTAACCGGTACGTCTGGGGACACTGTTAACCCAGTACCGTACACGATCCGGGGACAATGTTAACCCCGAAACACTTCTCAAGACTTAGATTGTGATATCACTTAGAGTTCTTTAGTCAAAATTACCATTAGTTTGTTTTTCTCGTTTTGCGTGCCTAGCACGGTTAACCGTCTTTATGTTTTCAAAAATGAGTTTGGTCACATACGACCCGAAAATAGTTGTTACTGATATTTTAATTGAAGTGGTGAAATTAGAGCTCGGTTTAGACACCTCGTTTGGCCGCGGGGCCCCCTTTCCGTCTTTAATATACCGGAAACTGCTAAATCGGGTAAAATTACCCAAATCATCCGAATTATTTTCGGATGATTTATTTTTACTTGATTAACTTAGTTTCAAGAAAATAGTCCATTTTTAAGGTTTTTATACACCGGTCAGCTCGCTTAGGCGAACTTTGCCGGTTTACGCGTTTTAAGCTTTAAAAGTTTGTTTTTATGTTCTGTTTAGCACAAATAATTATCCGTTTAGTCTCGGATCTTGAAATTTTGTACAAATCAGTTTTTGACAGTAAGGAATTTTATAAAAATATTTCCAGAATTAATTTTTATATTTAACATTTATTTATCTATTTTTAAACGTCATTTAAACACCAAATATGTCGAAAATACCAAACGACCTTAGAAAAATCCCAAATTTTTCTGGGATGACCCCTGCCATCCTCATAGTTCCCAGTAATTTTTCCAGAACCAAAAACTCATTTTTCATGTCATTTACGCCAAAACCGAGCTAGAAAACCCTAGAACTCGTTTTACCGAAAAGCCTCCTTAGACTTCTCCAATGGACCTGAAATTTTTTGTGTGACTTTTATATGTTATAAAAAGCTTATCTGAATTTTTCCAGAATTGTTCATGATGTTTAGCTATTTTTCACCATTTTTAGCCAAAACCGAGCATTAAATTCACCAAATATTCATCCTTTATCCAAAAATTACCAAATTTTCACGGATCTCATATTTTCATGTGTAGATCATCTCTGTGAAATTTCATGACCCAACTCTAAGTCAACCACAATCTGTCCAAATCATACAAATCATACGAAAAACCGAACTACCTTGTGTTTCTAGCTTTAGATCGCAAAGATCTTGCTTTCTAGCCTTTGCTAGCAACTAGATACAACACCTACAAGCACAACAACACCACACCAAGCAAGTTATACTCACAATCAAGCCATTTCTTTCATGGTTTCGGTTAAGACATCAAAACAAAGATTTTAACCGTAAAAATTCGTTTTTGACTCTTTTAACTCCTTTCTTGGACCAAGATCCCTTGTATAACTTGTATACATCACTTGATCATGCAAGAATCGGTTTCATCTCGGGTTTTCACCCATTTTTCACTTGAAACCTCATTTTCTCAAGATTTTGGAATTAAAAACCAAGATTAAACCATAATAACATGTTTATACCTTATGGATCTTCTTAAAAATCAAAGGTTTTTGGTTGAATGTGTGGAGGATGGAGAGAAATGTGGAGTTGGGAGTTTAGAAAAAAGAAAATGAAGTTGTTAAACCATATACAATGGACCGATCGGTCCTTGTTATGGTGTGGGGTGGGGCCACACATTCGGATTGTGTAATCCGGATAATGTTGTGGATAATCTGGTTCAGTTTGTTTTTCGGTTAAACGCTTAATTCGGCTTAAAACGGTCGTTTTTCGGCTTAAAAATAAAATTTATATAAAACCGATTTAAAAACTTTAAAAACTTAAACCATGACATTTATTGACTTAACATATCATATTGTCGGTAATTGTGCATCTTTTTCGGCTTGATCGATCGTCTCTTGCTTGGTTTGATATTAAAGGTTTCGTTTAACGTACCGACGTACCATTAAATCGAAATCCTTTTTCTGTGTTATAACTCACTCATCCCGAAGCTTTAATACTTCGTAAACCTTACTAAACATCATATATTTCGTCTATAATGTAATCCCCGATTCGTTCGGGCTTCAATAACCGTTCATCGGTTAATCGTAATTCCAATACGACTAGCTATACATTCGAGTATAATTCGTACTTTGAATCTTATATACTCGTATAAACACATTATAATTCATATATTCGGTATTAAATAACACGTAAATAGTATATACCGGCTAGGGTATACCTGAATTTGCCGGAATCGTTACAATTTTCTAAAACTTCCATATATGTCCAATTGATGCAAGACCTATTGGATTGAATTCCTAATTCAATTTTTAACATTCCAGAAGTGGAATAACACCCATATCTATTTTCAATCTCAAGTTATTAAATTTACAACACAGCTCAGAAAATTTCTCTTTCAATCAGGATTCCAACCCGATTTTGTAAATTAATAAATACTAGTCAAACAAAGTCCAAAAATTATGATTCTTGACTTTTTAAAAACTAGATTCAAAGTAATTAATCATAGTATCACAAATCAATAACAAACACCAACGTATCATCAAGTTATACAATCTACAATCTAAAACACAGAATCTGTCAACAAGAAGATTCAAACCAAAAGTCACAAAAATCATGATTCTTATATCCTTATGATCTTTTTCATCAAGGAACCATTTTCTATAACCAAATCTCAGGTATTTCATTATTTTACTGATTTATAAAATAATATTTATGTACAAAAGGTTTCCATATTTTCTTTTATGACAAGACACACAATTTCTTTTAAACCATCAACTTGATCATCTTTTTATTTCTTATGATTACATGTGTTCGGATACTCAATCCCAAAATCCCAAATCAAAGAAACATAAACAAAATATATATTAACCATGCTTACTTACTTGCTTGATCAATGCTATATCACTATTTGTTCCAAGAATCACCCAACTTGATTATGATATTTTAAGAGTGTTTTAGAAAAATAAAATGTATGTGTGTATGATGTGATATGGACGGCCAAAAGGAAGAAAAAGAAAAGTTATAACCTTAATTGTTATTTACTCATCATTAACACAATCATTAAGACATAATTAATTTTATTAAACATTTTCTAGTAACCATATGTTGTGTACTAGTATTTTTGTTACTTGTTATGTAATATATCATAGGTCATGTATTTTAATTATGCACTTCTCCTACGACATATAAGTATACAACAACTAATCGTGTAGCATGTAATGCAATTTCACCGACCACATATAATATATGTAACATATCATGTGTGAAAAATTTATTATAACATATCATATATAATAACATGTGTGACAAGTTTATTATTCTAGTTATCAATAACTAGTTACACTCACTTAGGTCACCAATGACACCACTGACTCAATGTATGCATACATGACACTATATGCATGAGAGTTCATTAACTTAGTTAACAGAACTAACTGGGTTTACTGACACAGTGTACATGATTTAACTGAAAATGTCGGGTGTCACATCGGGTATTAGAACTGTTGAATGTATATTTTATTATGGAGTTGGATATTATAATATGTTTTTATACATATATTTATAAATAAAAACCAAAAATTTAAAATGGGTCGGATTTTTCGGGTTTGAAAAGTAACGAATGTTACACTGTCCACATGTGCAATCCAGTCAGCATGTTTTCATTCTCAGGTGCTTTAATATTGTGCCATGTGTCCTGTTCTCCAAACACCCAAAATAACAAAACCCGGTTTAATTTTCATAAACAATAATCAATTCCACCACTGATTTTCTCTCTAATTATCCTGATGATTATACGAACCCTAATTCCGCCGCTGAGATCCACAACCAATTACACCACTAATTTTCTGTCTAACCTCCCGATGAATATACGAACCCTACATCCGTTGTTCAGATCCACCATCAAACCTCTACAGTGTTTACAAACAATAAGAACCCTAATTCCGCCGCTCGGAATCTAACCGATTGGAGGCATCAAAATCCTTGGAATTGAAAAAACCATTTGTTCGATTCCGAACCGAAACCGATGCTATAACGTTTATTGATGATTATAACAGATCGATTCTCCGATAAGGTAATTAACAATCCATTTTTGCAAATACAGTTAGTTTATTTAACATCCGATGAATCTTTCCGGCCAATCTGTTAAACGGATATTTTATGTTTACTGAGTTTTCCGGTCAATTTTTTACTTTTTTGTTTATTGAATGTTAAGAATTTTATATCCGACCAATTTCGGTATACATTTCAGTTCAATTTTTTATTGTTTTCTTTGTCCAATTCTTAAATTTTCCGGCTAACCTCTTCTGGCAGTTTTGTTCTGAAAATATTTATATTTTTATTTCCGTCTATTTTCGGTTCAATTTATTTTTCCGACCAATATTTTATTGTTTTGTTTAATGAATTTTAAGAATTTTATATCCGACTAATTTCTGGATATATTTCAGTTAAATTTTTTATTGTTTTCTTTGTCCAATTGTTAAATTTTCCGGCTAACCTGTTCTGATAGTTTTTGTCTGTAAATCTTTATATTTTTATTTCCGGCTAATTTCCGTTCAATTTATTTTTCCGGCCAATTTATTTTTAGTTTAAACAAAAAACAGAAACTTCTAATTTGGTTAGATATATGATATTAATTAAAAAGTTTCTAAATTTTTAATAATATTTTATGAATTATAAATTTAGTAACTTTTCCAAATCATAATTTTAAAAGAAACAAATAAGTTTAAAATTGACTATAATAAAGATAATTAAGTAAAGAATTTAAGATTTTTATTATTATTGTTATTATATTTAATTATTATTGTTATTATATGTAATTCCTAAATTAAGCAATATATTCTTCTAATACATTAACTGATTTCATTAACCTTAAATATTGAAATAAAATATTTATTGTATAATAATACATTCAAAAAATTACATTTTGAATATAATCAATCGGTTATTTTTGGAATAAAACATTTACAATAAACCGCTTTAATTATATTAATAACTGATTTTCATTAACCTTAAATATTGAAATAAAATGTTTATTGTATAATAATACATTCTAAATATAAATTTGGAATATAATCAATCGGTTATTTTTGGAATAAAGCATTACAATAAACCGCTTGAATTATATTCAAACTTTATTTAGAAAGTTTCTAAACATAATACGTTTACCAAAATGTATATTCTCTACATCCTACTATATAATATCTAACTAATTGTTTTACATAAAAATCTGCTAAGGATAATGTATCCAAATTCATTTAGTGAGGATTAGTGCTATGGTGATGAAAACAAGTATGTATCGATTGTAAACACAAACACACGGATTTGTGACGGGGAAAAGCCCTTGATCTGGTTCGGATCGCCAGCACAAAAACCCCGGGTGATGACAATTGTCTATCACCACTTTATTAATATCAAAAATGAGGATATAAGGTTTGGAGAATATGATCAGTATTACAACGAAAGATATGTGAACGAGCCATGATAGAGAAAATGCTCAGGTGTGTGTGAATACAATGTGTTTTCTAACTGATTATAATCTCAAATATATATAATAGATAATAACTCAATGGAGTTATTAATAATAAAGACTATTAACTAATTTTCCTAAAAATCCGCCTTTATCTTCAATGTAAACATAACAGCCACTTTGACCACGTGCTCCATCACTCAGGCTGCAAAAAGGGGGTAGACCAAGTCTCTTAGCCGTTACATCTGTCAAATATATTGTTATACACATGAAACAATCGTTAGTAAATAATAAGTACTGAGGATCCTTGATCCTGACGGGAACCGACCAAGGATAACTAATCCAAGAACATATTCCAGGATAACTTATCCACAGTGTCAAATTTCTGTGCACTAACAATTGCCCCCAAAATTGCGGTTGTGATAAGATCATAGCTGCCATTTTGCCTTTGAATTCAAACTTCCTGCAAAAACATTTGAGATTTGACAAGCTAGATATAATTGTCATATTTCAATGGATTTTCCTTGGGAACTTCACTTCCGGCTGTATATCCTTCTCCCTGCAAATCAAGAACAACTAGGAACACCTGTATAACCCGGGTGGATGGTCCATTTTTTGAATGGTGAAATCCGGGTTAAGTTTTTGGTAATTGCATGTAACTTTAATAAATAGTATCTTTTAACTATCTGTTGATTGTCTGTTATTTTGAAAGTTTGTCTGATATAGATTTAGACTTGTTGAAAGTTTTGAGAAATATTCTTTAGTAAAAAGTTTTTAGGATAAAATATCCTTGCAAAAATAAACCAGGATCTTAAATCCTTAAAACTAGATTGAGAATAATGAATCCTTATATCTATGAAGATATAAACTGAAATCAAATAAGTGTAAACCGATAAACAGAAATCATACCGTAAGGTCTGGTTAGACCTAAGTTACCATAAGTATTGATCCTTTTGCAATCCTTATAAAACTGAATTTAAGGATTTTGAATCCATAAATATTGATCATTTGGTGATCCTTAGAATCTAACTTATGATACCTGATGCAAATAACTTATGATATTATCTGGGATTAAACCCAATAAACCGGGGAAAAGCCCAAAAAATAAACTGGGGACAAGCCCGTGTAATCTACGGACAAGCCTGTGAACTGGTGTTAAACTGGGGACAAGCCTAAAAACTGGGGACTGGCCCAAGGATACGGATGTCAACTGGGGACTCGCCCAAACTGGGATTTAGCCCAAACGTGAGTGACCTGAAAACGCCAAAACCTTAGCTAACATGAAAATGTTAGAAACCTTTGTCTTTAGATAACGTGAAAACGTCATAAACCGGTGGTATGGTACGTCTACCATAAATCGTAGGATCCTCCATATAGCCGACGACAACGAAATTGTCAGCCACTAAGCGTGTACTGGTCCCGCTGCCCCGGACTATACGTTGGATAGCGTGCGCTCCAGGCGAGAGTGTAGAAACTCTAATTTATAAGAAAGGTGAAAACCTTTAAACCTTGGAGGGTATGACCATCGGGGGTCATACCCAATCGTGGGATAGGCCAAGGAAAATAGCAATGTACCTTAAGCGTGAGGGAGAGGTGGCCAACCTCTTAGACATTGAACCTCTTATTGAAACCTGCATTGTTACTTAAAAACTTGGAAAAGACAAACGTTTAAAAAAATATATTATCCTTAAATTAATAAGAATCAGAAAAGGATAAGTGATCAGATAGATGTTACCGATTTTAGGATCCTATATCATTTAAGGATACTCAATACTTTTAGGATACTTGATCCTGATCAGAAAAAGTACTTCTTGAGGTGGATAGCATTCCATGCTCTTGGTAACCTGTTGCCTTCCATGGTGAGCAAATGATATGCCCCCTTCCCTGCTTTCGACTAGATCAGATAAGGACCTTCCCACTTGGGTGATAGCTTCCCATATGCCGGATTGGTTGTATTTTGGAAGGCTTTACTTAAAACTAGATCTCCTTCTTGAAATCTTAGGATCCTTATATTTTTGTTGTATGCCCCAGCTACCCTTTGTTGATATGTTGCCATTCTGATCTTGGCTAGGTCTCTGAGTTCTTCAACAGTATCCAAGTCTTCAAGAAGGATTTCTTCATTGACCACAGGATCACGGATGCTTGTTCTAGCTGTAGGAACCACCATTTCTGTAGGGACTACTGCTTCTGATCCAAACACCAACGAAAAGGGTGTCTGGCCTGTTGCATTCTTGGGTGTTGTATTGTTAGCCCAAAGGACATAAGGTAGCTCTTCAGCCCACTTTCCTTTCTTGGATCCTAGCTTCTACTTTAAGTTTTTGTTGATTAACTTGTTGCTAGACTCCGCTTGACCATTAGCTTGATGATGTACTGGAGTAGAGGTAATCATCTTGATGCCCCAGCTGTCACAAAAGTTAGTGGCTCTTTTCCCGATAAACTGGGAAACATTGTCACAAATAATTTCTGAAGGGACACCAAATCTAGTAATAATATTTCTTTTAATGAAAGATATCACCTCTTTTTCACGTACTTGAACAAAAGCTTATGCTTCTATCTATTTTGAAAATCAGTCATTGCAAGCATGAATACTTTTCCTCCTGGTGCCTTAGGTAGTTTACCCACAATATACATGCCCCACTTCATGAAAGGCCATGATGAGGATAAATGATACATAGGTTCTGCTGGTTGATGTAGGATGTTTGCATGCCTTTGACCAGCATCACATTTCTTTGAGTATTTCATGGCATCTCTCTTCATTGTTGGCCAGAAGTATCCTGTTCTTAGAATCCTAGAAAATAGAGCTCTACCTCCAATGTGATTTCCACAATCACCTTCGTGAAAATCTTTGAGCACCTCTTGAATTTCAGGATCCTCGATGCACCTCAGATAGGGACCTGTAAGAGATTTTCTATATACAATATCTTGTAAAATAATGAATTGTGATACCTTTAATCTGAAAGCTTTAGGATTTTTCCTTATAGGGATCTCTCCATCTTGCAGGAATTTTTTGATTGGAAGGATCCAAGATCCTACTTTTGAAGAGGATGGAGGATCCGTATGTTCTCCTGTGCAATCCACTGTTGTAAGGCCCCGTTACCGGTAGCCCTATTTTGGTGTTGGATTTACTCATAAACACAATTCTACAAATCAGAGTTTATTAAAAGTTTACGCGGAATATAAAACTTCAACCATAATATCTTACATAACCTCCAAATCTTGTCTTATAAAACATTCATAGTCAATTAAAACAAAACATAGTCTTTAAAACATCACAATATTTCTTCGAGATGCCAGTATCTTCGATTCCATGCCATGTGTCTTCAATCATGCGAGCTGCCTCAACCTATTTACCTGCGTGCATACTGTTGGGTCAAGAAATTGACCTAAGGGGAGATTGTTGAGTCAAAGATTTGACCTAAATGAAATACATGGAAGATTAGAATCTTCTCAACCTCCTCTGAATTTTCTAAGTAATGGATCCGAGCACACCTTAGACCTCCGAGCAAGCTTTTATTTGGCCGAGTACGATATTTTGCCTACCTGGCAAGGTTTACTTCAAGTAGTCTTCTTAAGTGGATATCCGAGCAGGGTTTGAAAATTAGTGCATTGCCGAGTAAGGTACACTAATTTATGTAAATCCGGGCAAGGTTCACTTTATCAAGCAAGTCTGTTCTTCAGAGCCAAGTTATTACTCTTCCGAGTAAGGTTTGGTTAACCAAGTCCAAGAAGCCAAGTGATTGGAAGACCGGGCATGGTATTCATTAATAAGTATGATCCAAGTATGCTTGATAATATAAAGGAATATCTCTAAGTAATATCGGGTAAGGTTCAGCTCGAGCAAGGAACAGTACTCCCGAGTACACTTTGCTAATAAGTTATTTTATAGCAAAGAGCTGAAATGGATCATTGAAGAACAAGGTTGCTCGTAAGGAGTTGTCGGGCAAAGTCTGGCAAATTCAAGAAGACTGAAGTCTACTCGGTGAGTGTTTTACTTAGTGAAACACTCTTTAAGTAAAGTCTACCCGGAAACTGATCCCGAGCACACTTCTATGTTACCAAGTTATGAAGGATGGCCGGGCATACTCGGAAAGACAAGATTGGTGCAAAGCCTACCCGGAAGACTTGTTTTACACTTAGTTTATTTTGAATATGTAATTTGAATATGTATGACTGTATTTAGGGTTTCTAGAAGGAATGACAGCTGTCCTAGGTTGTCATGCCTATAAATAGAATATTTAGGGCACGCCGCAAAAGGGGGCACAATACGGATAAGACAGACACATTAATTGAGGGAATATTGTGTGACGGCTGTCTTAGGATTCCTAGAAAACCCTAAATCGATTATCCTTTTGTATGATTAATATTATATAATTGGAAATCTTTTGAGTAAATCTTAAGTGTGCTTTCTACCTTTGATTATTCATTGCAACCATATGTTTGTTATTGATTCCGCCTTTAACAAACGGATATCTTTCTAAATATAGCAACCCGTCATTAACTCTCTTGTCGACACATCAATCTGTGTGAGTTATGACATGATTAATTAAGATCCAAGTGAAATCGAAGGGACCGACAAGTGGTATCAGAGCTTGTTACTGCTATTTTGGAAAGATTGTTGCTGATTGAAGATTTGAAGAAGAATGACGTAAGTAGACCACTGTTCTATTGATTTGTGACGTCAGCAACCCTGTTTTTCATTTTTCTTCCAGATCTACAATCTACCAGTGTTTTCTCTTCCTTATTTCAATTAAAGTTCTAATCTTTATATCTAAATCTTGTTCTAATCACATCAGACACATCAGATCTGAGCATTCTGTTTTCAGATCTGATTATTTTGAAATTTTTTTTAAAGGAAACTGATTTTTAATCTATCAAAATGTCTGGATATGAGGAACAAGAGGTGTCTACTAAGAAGATACCAAGGTTGTATGGACAGGAAAACTTTATCAAATGGAAAGTACTCTTTGAAACAGCCGTATGCTACAATGATATTGATATGTGGAACTCCATCAAGAATGGTCCACAAACCGCTGTTGAAGAAGGTGCAAATGCAACTGCAACTGCTGCTGTAAGAGAAAAAATGAGAAAGGTGGATGACAAAGCCTTAGCTATGATTAAGCTAGGTTTGTCTTGGGAGATTCTGACCAAGGTGGCACATCACACAACTGCCAAGAAAATGTATGATGCTATCCTTGAGATGTATGAAGGGAATACTGAACTAAAGAACATAAAGAAGCAAAGATTGAAGCAACAGTTGGAAAGGTTCAAGTATAAGGATGGAGAGAGGTTGAAATCAATACTAGAACATTTTCTAAGCATTGTGAATGAGTTGAGGACAACTAATTATGTAATGACTGACTTTGATTTGAATACAAAGTTACTCAACTCAATGCCAAAAGAATGGTATACTGCTTGCAAGTTCATCCTTCAGAAGCAAAATTTCAATGAATTGAAATTGGATGATGTGGTATGCTTTCTTCAGGCTACAGAACTTGAAATGATAGAGAATGAGATGATTAAGGAAGATAGACCCTGCTTCAATGTTTCAAATGCATTGATTGCACCCATGGGAAATCTGTCTACCAAGAACCAACAGCAAATTCCCATTATTGAAGAACCAGCTGAACATAATGTTGTTACTCCAAAATCTTTCATTAGCGGTAGCACAAGTAATCAAGGAAATCAGCAGAGGTTCAATGTGCAACTGATTGATGATACTGATTCTTCCTCCAAGCCAAGTAGAAATGTTCCTAATACTGGCACAGGACATGGTCAAAGCAATGAAACACAAGCTTTGTTGTCTATGTTTACTGAGTCATATAATGCATTTGTTGCAAAGAATATAATTCACACAAGTGTGGTACAAGATGATTTAGAACAAATTGATGCAGATGACTTGGAAGACATGGATTTGAAGTGGCAAGCCGCCATGTTGGGTTTGAGAAGTAAAAGGCTGTATAACAGAACTGGTAGGTCTCTGGTTTCTGGTCCTAATGACAGGATTGGATTTGACAAGTCAAAAGCAATATGCTACAATTGTCAGCAACCTGGTCATTTTGCAAGAGAATGCAATCAACCAAGAAACTTTCAAATGAATCAATTCCAGAATCAACAACCAGGAGGTCAGCATCAATATCAACAACCAAGAGGTCAGCAGAATTACCAACAAAATCAGCCAAGATTCAACAACAACAACAGTCAAATGAACAACTTTAACAACTTCAATCCCAACAACAATTACTCCCCCAACTTCAACAACTTTCATCCTCAAATGAATAATCAACAACAAAGTATGCAACAGACTCAAGGTTTTCAGATGAACAACAATCAAAACCTTCAAGCAGCTCAAAATGTTCCAAACAACACTGTTCCAGCAAATCAAAATCAGATCAGAAATCAAGGAAATGTGACAGTGACTACACAACATGAAGGAAATTTTGATTGGAGCAATCATGATGAGGACATTGTAGATGATATCAGGAAAGCAAATGTGGCATTCATGGCCATAATTGAGAAAGAAAATGGATCATCATCTCAGGTACACTCTGCTCCTACAGTTGATTTAAATGAACTTATCATTGAATTGAAAACAAAAGTAGGGAAGCTGGAAAGTGAGTATTTTAGAAAACAAAGCATCATCAATGAGTATGAGGCAAGTGAGTTGATCAGTGATGAAAAGATTAAAAGCCTTGAAGATGATTGCATAATCATTTACAGAACTCAAACCAGATACACCACTGAGATTGATGGATTAAAGAAGATGTTAGTTGAAGAAAAGGTGCAAAACGCAAGACTGAAGATTGAAATTGAATTTCTGAAGAATTTGATCTCAACAAGCAACATATGTGGTATACTGAACCAGGTGAAGGAACAAGACAAATACAAAACAGTACCACCTCCATTCAACAACAACTTCATGCCAAAAGTTGATAAAGAGAAAAGAGATGCATACTTGCAACAATTCAGAGATGTCTTTCAAGACAAGGAAGAATTTGTTGATTTGTACAAAAAGGTAGAAGTGAATGAAGAAGGAGAGTTTGTGATTAAGAAAGAAGTAAAAGAGGATAAGTCAATTGGAGTTTAAGTCTCTGAGGATGACTTTGATTCAGTTGAGTTGGATCAAGATGATTTGAGTGATTTGAGTGATCAAATTACTGAAAAGGAAATCAAAGCTGCTGAAAGAGGAAGAAAATATAAGAAACCTGAATCTGTTGATAATCTTCCAAAGTATCCACCAGTCCCACCAAGATTGAAGAAACAGAATGATAAAATGAAAAGAGAACATGTTCCTTTTGATATTTGTGAAAGGAGGAAGATAAACTGCAATGCAGTCAGACCACCAAGCAAGGCTGTATTGAGTAGGATAAAGCAGAACAACAAAAAGAAGATGGTGACTGAAAAAGTTGATACAGAAAATTTATCCCAGTTTATCCAGTCTTTTCTAGTCATGAGGTGTTGGATGTTGGAGAAGTGGAAACAATGGAAGAGTATGAGAAAAGACAGTCAAGGGTTAGAGAAAGCAGTGATAAAGAACCTATGATTATGGAGAAAATTGTCTTTGTCAAAAGCAAACTTAAAAGACAAGACATCAAGATTGAGGAATTTGTTCCTTTTTCAATTGATTTTGATGGTTTAAAGAATCAGAATACTCTAGGAGTCAAGACACCTAAGCCAAGTGAAAGATACAAGAAACCAAAAGAACATGAAATATTCAAAGGCAAGGTTTGGTGCAAAAGGTGTGATGAATATGGTCACCACACAGATTCATGTAATGAAAGATTCAAATTCAAACCATTTCATGTACCAGATGGAACAAAGTATGGACAAGACTTTGTCCTGTACAAAAAAAAGTATGATGAATATCTGGGAAAAGGAAAGGTGTGTGGAAATGAAACCATGAACAAAGAAGAGAAGAAATCAGAAAAGGAGACAAGGATTGAGAAGAAAGTGGCTGAACTAGCAAGAAGAAGTAAATCTCCTAAGAAGAATGAGAAATTGACCAAAAAGAACTATCAGTCTGTGAAAATCAAGCAAGATACTCAATCAGTCAAATCTGATAGCTCTCAAGGATCATCAAGCAGTCTGAAACTGAATCTGATGAACTGCAAGTTGATAAGGCTTGCACTTCATCACTTAACTAATCAAATTTTCTTTGTATGTGCAGGAACAGTCCACTCCTCTAGATGACATATGGTATATCGATAGTGGTTGTTCTAGGCACATGACTTGTGACAAGAGATCTCTTGTCAATTATGAAGAGAAGTATGAAGGTCCAATAGCTTTTGGGAGTGATGAGAATGGTGGAAAGATTGTTGGAAAAGGAATCTTAACAAATGGGAAAGTCTCATTTGATAATGTATTTCATGTTGAAGGTCTTCAGCACAATCTGCTGAGTATATCACAAATGTGTGATAAGGTTTACAAAGTCAGTTTTGATGATTCACACTGTTTCATTTTAAAACCTGAGTTTGTAATTCCACCTGAAATGATTATGATGATGGCACCAAGAAATGGTAACTTGTATGAATTGAATATGAAAGAAGCTATTTCAAGAGGAGGTGCATGTTTTGTTTCCAAAGACACTGAAAATGAGTCAAAATTGTGGCATAGGAAACTGTGTCATGTGAACTTGAAGAACATGAATAGACTTGTCAAAGGTGAGTATGTCATAGGTTTACCTACAAGAGAATTCAAGTTGAAAGATCATTGTGATTCATGTCAAAAGGGAAAACAACACAAATCTACTCATAAGTCAAAACTCATCAACTCAATTGATCAAGTACTTGAATTACTTCACATGGATATCTTTGGTCCAGTGAGTGTACCAAGTATCGGGAAGAAAAGATATTGTCTGGTGATCATTGATGACTATTCAAGATACACTTGGGTTTATTTCCTAAGTACCAAGGATGAGACTGCAGAGTTGATTAAAGGTTGTGTAACAATGATTGCGAACAAGTTGAAAAAGACAGTCAAGATGATGAGAAGTGACAATGGCACTGAGTTCAAGAATGGAGTTATGCAAGAATTCTGTGAAGCAAAAGGAATACAACAAAAATTCTCAGCTCCTAGAACTCCTGAACAAAATGGTGTAGCAGAAAGAAGAAACAGGACACTTATTGAAGCTGCAAGAACCATGTTAGCAGATGCTAATCTGCCTGTCACTTTTTGGGCTGAAGCTATAAATACAGCCTGCTATGTTCAAAACAGGATACTTGTCAACAAAAGGCTTAACAAAACTCCATATGAAATATTTCACAACAGAAAGCCTTACATTAAGTTTTTCAAGCCCTTTGGATGCAAATGTTTCCTACTGAACACAAGAGACTATTTGAACAAGTTTCAAACAAAGTCCCTGGATTGTTTCTTTGTTGGATATTCTACACACTCAAAAGCATACAGAGTCTATGTAAAAGATCACTTGAGTGTTATAGAATCTTCTGACATCATTTTTAATGAGAATCAATTCAATACAGTTGATGGTGCAGCATGGCTGTTTGATCATGAGAAGTTAATAAGGTCTTTCAAGATTTATCCTGAAGACTTTGATGAATCTTTCTACAAGACCAGTGAAATTGAAGAGAAAAAGAAGAAGTCATTGGACTTGGAAGAATTATGGAAGAAGGTTGCTGAAAAGGAAAAGGAATATACTTTTGTGAAGAACTCCTCATGTGATATTGGTGAACCTAATCAAGAAAACAATCACAATGTTGAACATAATCATACTGAGAACAATCAAGACAATCAAGATTCACAAAATGATCAAGTTTAGAATGAGGGTGACACAAGCAACCAAGCAAGTGAAGAAGAAGCTGCATCTACAGCAAGATTTCAAGATCTAATTCAAAGATTAAATATTGGAAACAATGGTGCATCTACTTCAGGACAATATAATGATGAAGCACCAGAATTTCATGATGCAGAGACTGATTTGATCATTGAAGTACCAGAACTCAATGAGTCAAATCTTGACACAACTATGTCTACAGATATGATTGTTCAAACTCCTTATGTGGAAAAGAATCATCCTTCTGAAAACATCATTGGTGATTTGCATGAAAGAGTTACAAGAAGTCATTCCAAAATTGCAAACATTTGTCTTTACTCTTGTTTTCTATCCCAAATAGAACCAAAGAACAAAGCACAAGCATTAAAAGATAATAGTTGGGTGGAAGCAATGCAAGAGGAATTGGCACAATTTAGAGACCTGCATGTGTGGGATCTTGTTGATAAGCCATATGACATATATGCCATTGGAACCAAATGGGTTTTTAGAAACAAAAGGGATGAAAGGGGTTTGGTGATTAAGAATAAAGCTAGACTTGTAGCACTGGGATGTCTTCAAGAAGAAGGAATAGACTTTGAGGAAGTCTTTGCACCAGTTGCAAGACTTGAAGCTATCAAGATTTTTCTTGCATATGCTACCTCAAAGAACATTAAAGTGTTCCAGCTTGATGTTAAGTCTGCATTTCTAAATGGAAAGATTGATGAAGAGGTGTATGTTGCTCAACCTCCAGGTTTTGAGGATCCAATGTATCCAAACAGGGTGTATAAGTTAAACAAAGCCCTTTATGGATTGCATCAGGCTCCTAGAGCATGGTATGATGAGTTGTCAACTCATCTTCTTGAAAACGGTTTCAAAAGAGGAGCCATTGACAAGACACTCTTCTACAAAAGAAAGGGGTCAGACTTGCTTCTAGTACAAGTGTATGTGGATGACATCATCTTTGGTTCTACAAATGAACAAATGTGTATGGAGTTTGAAGGGGTAATGAAGTCCAAATACAGCATGAGTTCTATGAGAGAAATGAACTTCTTTCAAAAGGATTGCAAGTTCAACAGAAGGCTGAGGGGATTTTCATTCATCAAAGCAAATATGTGCAGGACATCTTGAACATGTTCAACTGTCATGAGTACAAGACTGCTTCAACTCCAATGGACACCAAAGAAAAGATGATTGCAGATGAAAAGGGGGAGCCTATAGATGAACATGAATATAGAGCCAAAATTGGATCTCTGATGTATTTGACTGCAACAAGACCAGATATCATGTTTGCTGTATGTGTGTGTGCAAGATTGCAATCAAGTCCAAAAGTCTCCCACATGAATGCTGTTAAAAGAATATTCAGATATTTGAAGGGAAGACAAGACTTAGGGATTTGGTATCCAAAGAACCAAGCTTTTGATCTGATTGCATATACAGACAGTGACTATGATGGCTGCAACATGAGCAGAAAGTCAACCTCAGGAGGATGTCAATTTTTGGGTGAAAGGCTAGTGTCATGGCAATGTAAAAAGTAGACTACAGTTCCAATCTCTACTGCAGAAGCTGAATATGTTGCTGCATCTGCCTGCTGTGCACAAGTTCTATGGATTCAAAATCAGATGCTGGACTATGGTTTGAATTTCTTGAACACCCCTATTCTTATTGACAATAATGCTGCATATTTTACTGTTAAAAATCCAGTTCAACATTCCAAAACTAAGCACATTGAAATCAGACATCATTTCATCAGAGACTGCAGTGAAAAAGGTTTGATTGAAATGCAAAGGGTTGATACAAGTGACAATTTGGCTGACCTATTCACTAAATCACTTGATAGAACCAGGTTCAACTTTCTTCTGAAAGCCCTGAGAATGATCAACTCTGATGAAATCTGATTAAGGATGTGTGCCTGGTTATGTGTCTCTCTGTGCTAACTGATTATTTTGACAGAGGTTACACCTTATGAATGTTGATTGAATATGTTTTGAATATGTTTTAACTGAATAATGATTAAATATGTTTTGAATATGTCACTGGTTTGAAGTTAACTGATAGGTGCTTAAGTAACTATCTGTGCAATTTGTTTGAAATTGATGATAATTATTAAACATCAAGTTAACTGATCTGATGTTATGATAAGTAGTTTGATCTATTTGGGTGAAATTGAATGCTTGTCTGATGTCATGAGTAATCACATGTTTATGGTTACTTGAATATGTTCTTTATCTGATCTCCTGATGTTGTTAAGATAGGATAGACATTGAATGTTAGTACAGTTTGTTTTCTTGATGATGTTAAGAATGATTAAGAGTTGATTGTGTGATGCAACTGTTTATGTCAAAATGTGTTTTATGTCAAAATTAAGTGATTCAATGAATTTTATAATGAATTTTTCATAAATACTTTATTTTGGTCAAAACATGAGCAAGTTGATTAATGGTGTAGAGATATGATAAGATTAATCAGTTCAAGCTTTTAAGAAGCTTAAAAGAAGGATTTTTTTTTGAAAAGTCTCAAATAGTTGTTCTTGCTGAAAACTATGTCATTTGCCCAATTGGAAGGACATGCACTTGTGTATGTTTGGTCCTTAAAGCTCTATAGATTCAAAGGATAGCCATTGACCTGAAAACTGAATGCATTTGGGGCAATTATGACTTGTTTCTTATTCCTTCACTTAAAACTATGTCAATAGCTCTGACTTTGAAAGGACATATATTCACATGTATGTTTGGTCCTGTTGACCACTTTTGGTCAAACAGGATTGCCATTAACCTGACAATGAAGAGATATTGGAGTGATTGAATATTAAACTGTGTTTTTTGGGAAATGATAGTACATTGACTACTTAGCTGATCATATGGAATTAATAGGCTAAAAAGACCTTAGTATAGTCATTAACATGTATGGTTGCTTTCCCATGATGATGTAAAATCTAAGGTGATATAAACTAAATGAATATGCTAATCTTTATGTGGAGATACATAGTTGTCTTTGCATGTCTCAAGATAAATCTCTCCAAATGATAGGCAGAAAAGTGATTACCCAGTCATACACAAGCCTGTTGTTATTTGGTCAACCAAAAATGAAACATCTTTAAATATGAAAAAGAACATGTTTTGAGAAAAGTTGAGAAAATATCAAAAACAAGGGGAAGAATGAATAAATCAACCAAAAGTTGATAAGTGTTTTAAATATTTTATCAAACAAGAGGGTTACAACAAGAACTACAAAGATGTTGACAAAATCTGTCTCATCTTGAATGAAAGGCATGTTACTAACTGTAAGCCCAACGTTCAACCTCTATATATGTTTGAATCTAAAAATACAAAAATACAATAAGTTCTGTCATACAAAAACTATTTTTTACCAAATACAGGAGGTTGGAGTCAAATTGGGGTGATCTGGGGAAAGCCAAATAAGCTTTGAGAAGAGATATGAGGCATTATAGCACAGTGTTGACCATTAATGCATTATGCTTTAAATGAACCTAAATCATATCACCAAAGAGATGAAATTCATGCTAAGTTTATACCTGCTGTTAACCTATCTATGTTGTCATAATAATGCTGAGAATGAAGTATTGAGATAGCTACTTAATCAATATGATCCCATTCTTGAGATCTTTTCAGTAAATGGAAGAAACTATTTTGAAGAGAAATATAACTGAAATTTGATCTCTAAATGCACCATTTGCTATTAAACTATGATCTGAAATGAAAAATATATTTTGACAAAGTGGTTTAAGTCAAAAAGTGTTGCATTTTGCCTAAAATAGGTTGAATATGTTAGTTCGGGTAAGGTTTGATGCCTTATAACCTTCCCGGGCACAAACTGTTTGAATATGTGTTTTCGGGTAAGGTTTAATGATTTACAACCTTTCCGGGTACAAAACAGTTGATTATGTGTGAATATGTTGTTTCGGGTAAGGTTTGATAATTTTCAACCTTTCCGAGTAAGCTTAGTCATTTTTGACTAACTTTATGATTTTCGGGCATGCTTTGAAGTGTTTACACTTTCCGGCTAGAGTAAATTGTTGTACTCATTTCCCGAGCAAGCTTGAGGTCTTGAGATGATTATGTGTTGTTATAGCTAGCTTTTAACAAGAAATTCTTGTTTCGGGCAAGCTATGCATGTTTTATGTTGATTGTGATTTCAAGCAAATTTATGAACTCAGTCAAGTACATCAAGTAAGCTTTGTGATTTGTGTGAATATGTCGTTAGGAAAGGTTTGTTAATCTTTCCGGGCATGCTTAGATATTACTATTTAAGTTTGTCATTTTTCGGGTATGGTTTGGCATGTTGAAATCCCTCGGGTAAGGGCATACCTGATGATTGAATGTGTTTATCCTAGCAAGCTTAGTGCTAACATAGGATTTTCAGGCAAGCTCTATGCAATTTTAGACTATAGCACACTTAAATGTCTTTGTGTTTTAATTTCATTCCGAGCATGCTCTGTGATATGTGTGTTTATGATTTCTTTGAAATTATAAGTGTTTTCGGGCAAACTTTGTTTTCCGGGCACCTTTATATTCCGGGTACACTTTTGTTCCCTCAATATACTTGGTAATTTCAAAACTTAACTTTCCGAGTACACTGTCTACTGGAAATCCTTTCCGGGCACACTTTGTACTATATGAAGGTTATTCGGGTATACTTTGCATTAGAAAGGTGTTCGAGCACACTATTCTATTGAATGGTTGCTCGGGCACACTATGTTTTTCAAGTATGCTTGATTGAATATGTTAGTTAGTATGATAAAATTGATTATGATTCTTATTAGGGTTTATGCTAGATAAGTTTTAATTTGAAATTGAGAAATCTATGTGGGGATCTTAATTGATTCTTAGTAAGGATGTTTATTTGATGATTATACTTGATTATTTGCCTTGTGATTAATTTCTCAAGAAATCTAGTATTTCGGGTAAGCTTTCTTCATCATGTCTTAACTTTAAATTAATTTACTTGATCGAGCAAGGTTTATAAATAGACGAATTCGGGCAAACTTTGTATATCCAAAATGAAAATTTTCCAAGCAAAGTTTGACCAGGTAAGGTTTGTAAGTGGAAGTATACCGAGTAGACTTTGGATATATTAATCTTTCGAGTAAGGTCTTATGAACTTAAATGAAATTAAATGTTTTTAATATATCAAGTGGATAATGTTACTGGTTGACAGCTGATAATTCACAAAATGACAAAAAGCATTTAAATCCCACTTTCAAAAGGTATATAAGAGGGAGTTAGGCAAATTTTTCAACATTACTTTTCCCTCTCTCTCTCCTTCCACTACAACTGCTTACTCGCAAAGAAACCTAAACCGACTTATCACATTCATCTTTAATCCAAACCCTAACTTGAATTAGCCCTCTAATTCCGACTCGGTAAGCATTAATAATGTGTTTTCCGATCATGATTAGACTATAATGGGCTTTGATTATGTATTTGATTACTAATACTCTGTTTATGTGTTTAGGTTATTAATTTGTCGAAGAACAGATATGGCAGAAGAAGAACAGCCAAAGTATTTCTTTGAAAAGAAACATAATATGTGTGCACTTCTGCAAGTCACACCTGACAATGAGCCTGTGGCACCAATAATTAGATGGATGGCTCGATCAAATGTCAACTTTGCTCTTACTGAAAATCCTGTCATCTACAGAAATCACTCACTTGATTTCTGGAGATCAGCAGAACTTGTAGAAGACATCAATGGGAAAAGAATTGAAGCATCCGTTGCTGGTCAGGAAATACATGTGAAAGAAGGGATGATTAGAAGATGTTTCTAGCCCACCTCATATACAATCACCAAAACCATCTACCTTCCAAACTCACACCACAGAACAACCTGATTATGAACAATTCTTCACAACACCACCTACATCACCACACACTGAAACTGACCTTCTGACCCTAATGAAAGAAAATGCTGAGTTGAGAAGAAGGAATGAGGAAGTAACACAGGAGAATGTGATCCTGTTAGAGAAGTTGATGCATGCAAACTTGAAAATTCAAGCCCTGGAGTAGGAGGTTGAGAAGACCTCAGCTGCCCCAAATCAGGGGGAGAATGATTCTATGCCAACTGTCTCAGGTGTAGAAGGTGAGAATGTGAATGCATTGAATATGATTATGAATGTGTATGGAGATGGAGAGGAGAGCAGTGAGGAGAGGAGAACTGAGGAAGATACTAATTCCTTAGCTACTGATGTACTTACTGATGTCACTGATCCATAAACTGAAGAATTCATTGATGAAAATGCTGCTACTGAGGAACTTATATACACTGAACCAGAAACTGACCAAGAAGAAAGTTCCAAGAGGGTAGAGCATGATTCAGAACTGGAAGCACTTGAAAAGGAAATTGATGACTTTCCTCCTGATTGTGAAGAAGACTTAAAAAAGAGGATGGAAAAGGGAAAGGCCAAAGTTACAGAAGAACAGCCTCTTAAGGCATATCCTGAAAAGAATGTTTTATTCAGAGTTGCTGCTGCTGCTGCCTTAAAAGAACAAGAAAGAATTATCAAAGAGTCAATGGAAATGGAGAAAATAGCCCAATCCTTAACTCATGAAGAAATGGCAGAGCAGAAGATCTTGATCAATGAAGCCAAAATAGCAAAAGAAATACTTGATGATGTGGCTGATCAAGAGGTGATAGAGGAGTTGATTAAGATAAATAGAGCTGAGGAAGTTGATAATTCCTTAGCTATGGTGGTTAGCATGTTTCAACCCCAAAGTCAATCAAATGAAACTGCTGAACCAGCCAACTTGAATACTGATGTCATGATTGAAGAAGAGATTGGTGAGTCCATTGCTTCAATGGCTGCCAAGAAATGGGCAGTGCAAGTAAAGGAAGATCTGAAGAAAAATCCCACTGACAACTGGTCAGAAAGGGTAAATATGCCTGACCCTCATGAAACACTTAACAAGAAGAGAGAAAGACTTTCAAAACTCTATGAAGAATTTACTGAAAAAGTCAACAGGTTTTCCATATGTATGAGAAGAAGGATAAGACGCCCCAACTACACAGTACAGAAGAATGGCATAATTGCTGAGATTAAATACAAAAAAGAATACCGATCACTTCTTACTGAGAAACTCAGATGGAAAGATATTGGGGATTATCAAGGAAGAGGAAGATTTGACATATCTGCACAGTGAAGATCTCATGGATATAAGGGACTTGGCCTTACCAGAAAGTCACACTCATTACCAAGCCCTTAATATCTTCAAGATGAAAGCTGCTTCAGAGCTAATCAACAGAAGACAAGCCGTTCATGATGCAAGAAGAAGATAAGATTAATAGAATAGGCTTTGTTTTGTAATGTCTTCGGACAACTTTCTGAATTTGTAATTTTGATTGTTAATTTGATGTGTATTTTTTCTAAGTGTAAGTAACCATAGAAATGTTTTGGGTCAGCTGAGGTGTTCCAATCTAGGGGGAGATTGTTGGGTCAAGAAATTGACCTAAGGGGAGATTGTTGAGTCAAAGATTTGACCTAAATGAAGTACATGGATTATTGGAATCTTCTCAACCTCCTCTGAATTTGCTAAGTAATGGATCCGAGCACACCTTAGACCTCCGAGCAAGCTTTTATTTGGCCGAGTACGATATTTTGCCTACCGGGCAAGGTTTACTTCAAGTAGTCTTCTTAAGTGGATATCCGAGCAGGGTTTGCAAATTAGTGCATTGCCGAGTAAGGTACACTAATTTATGTAAATCCGGGCAAGGTTCACTTTATCAAGCAACTTTGTTATTCAGAGTCAAGTATATTACTCTTCCGAGTAAGGTTTGGTTAACCAAGTCCAAGAAGCCAAGTGATTGGAAGACCGAGCAAGGTATTCATTAATAAGTATGCTTGATAATCTAAAGGAATATCTCTAAGTAATATCGGGTAAGGTTCAGCTCGAGCAAGGAACAGTACTCCCGAGTACACTTTGCTAATAAGTTATTTTATAGCAAAGAGCTGAAATGGATCATTGAAGAACAAGGTTGCTCGTAAGGAGTTGTCGGGCAAAGTCTGGCAAATTCAAGAAGACTGAAGTCTACTCGGTGAGTATTTTACTTAGTGAAATACTCTTTAAGTAAAGTCTACCCGGAAACTGATCCCGAGCACACTTCTATGTTACCAAGTTATGAAGGATGGCCGGGCATACTCGGAAAGACAAGATTGGTGCAAAGCCTACCCGGAAGACTTGTTTTACACTTAGTTTATTTTGAATATGTAATTTGAATATGTATGACTGTATTTAGGGTTTCTAGAAGGAATGACAGCTGTCCTAGGTTGGCGGGCCTATAAATAGAATATTTAGGGCACGCCGCAAAAGGGGGCACAATACGGATAAGATAGACACATTAATTGAGAGATTATTGTGTGACGGCTGTCTTAGGATTCCTAGAAAACCCTAAATCGATTATCCTTTTGTATGATTAATATTATATAATTGGAAATCTTTTGAGTGAATCTTAAGTGTGCTTTCTACCTTTGATTATTCATTGCAACCGTATGTTTGTTATTGATTCCGCCTTTAACAAACGAATATCTTTCTAAATATAGCAACCCGTCATTAACTCTTTTGTCGACACATCAATCTGTGTGAGTTATGACATGATAAATTAAGATCCAAGTGAAATCGAAGGGACCGACACATACTAAAAGTCAGCTACGCTGATTGAGTTCTAGCTAACCACATAACTTACTTTACATACACATATACGTGCCCGTAGGTATGCATTACATACTTAACCTGTCCATCATTATTTCATATACATTCATAACTAACCTTACGTTATAAAGAGCATTCGCCCTACATAACTCAGATATTATTAGGGTCCGGTACCCTCCATCCTCGGATATTATTAGGGTCCGGTCACCCTTCATCCTCGGATATTATCAGGGACCGGTACCCTCCATCCTCGGACATTATTAGGGTCCGGTCACCTTTCATCCTCAGATATTATTAGGGTCCGGTACCCTTTCTTCCATACCTTCATAACATACTTTCGATATACATAATCGTAAGTTTCGCACATACATACATCATTCATTATTCATCTTACAACAAACATATAACATCAACCATTACCTGGCAGTACATGCAATATCCGAAGATCGTTCATGTACCGACAAGAAAGCATTCATACATTTCACATAATACATATATGGCATACACTTATCACTTAAGATAAGTGTATTAACTAATCACATCGAGTATGCACACAGCCCCGAAAACATACCAAGGAATGGGGCTAGAAACTCACCTGAATGCGGTTACGTTCACCGTTTATAGTTATTCCTTTCTTGACCTGTGCACAACTAACTGTATAACAGTTACACATATCAATTAACTATCACTATCTATATCACGTTTCTATTTTATTCATAACCCACAACGAATGGAGGTCCGGGGCAGCGCCCCTGGCAGTGGGGTCTAAGGGCGGCAACCCCTAGCAGGGTCCAAGGGGCAGAGCCCCTAACTTGGGTCGAGCTACCAGGTCAGTTTGGAAAAATTTTATTTCCATTAACTGTCTTAACACATTTTCCATTAAAATTTTGAATCGTTATTTATTTAGCTAACTTAAAAGTTCAAGGGCTTCTTTGCAAATAAACCATTCTTTTATATGTCCAGGGACCATTCTGCCATTTTATTAAACTTCTAATTCGTTACTTTGGTCTTAGCGAATTGGTTATCATAACGAACTGGTCTTGTAACGAATTAGACCCTCAAACGAACTGGTCCTCTGACGAATCAATCCATATAACGAACCAGTCCACGTAGCGAATTGAACCTTCTAATTCTTTACCTCTTTTAACGAATGGTCAAAGCGAATTGGAAGTTAGTTCGTTATCTTATACTTAACGAATTTGAACACGAACTAAGGCTAGTTCGTTAAGCTTTCATTAGTGAATTCACTTGACGAATCACCCCTAGTTCGTTAACTCTCCATTAACGAATTAGGGTTAGGGTTTGTCAGGGAATGTCAGAAACATTCTCTAACATCCTTAAAATACCCAGCCGCCTTTCCGGCACCGTCTTTCCGGGGCCGCCGTGTCGGAAAACCGGGCGGTGGCCGGAAAAGCGTGTTTCAGCACCGTTTTCACCGTTTTTCATCCCGTTTGATCCAGATCTGAGCTAGGGTGATCCCTAACCTCATCTTAGGTTCGGCTCGTCGTTTCGTGACCATATCTAATGGGTTTGGGTTTATACAATATCATACTATCATTACCTCGGGTCGGTGTTCGGTTTCCTTCTTGATTTCGGCTTAGGTAAGGAGAGGACTAGAGAGAAAGCTTAAGTGTGTATTTTGGTGGTGTAAGGGATATGTGTAGAAATGAATTAAATAGGTGATTAATGGTTTATGTAATTATGGATCATGGGCTTAAGCCTATGGTCTTTTCCTTCTTTCTTTCACAACCCAAGTCCATAACCCATATCCATTTACCCAACACTAGCCAAACTCATATTCTATTTATCTAAACCGATAACGACCCACTATAAAATAGACGGAATTTATTTTATTATTATAACCAAAAGTAGGATGTTACAAGTCTTCCCTCCTAAAAGGGTTTCGTCCCCGAAACCTAACTATTACATAAACAAATTCGGGTAAAACATGTGCATCTCATCCTCAGCTTCCCAAGTAGCATCTGAACCCTTGCGATGCTTCCATATCACTTTCACTAAAGGTATAACCTTGTGACGAAGTTGCTTCTCCTTGCGGTCAACTATCTCGATCGGTTGTTCAATATAGTTCAACTGTTCATCAACCTCAATGCCCATTAATGGCACATGAGACGTGTCATCAGCTAGGCATTTCCTTAGGTGGGAAACATGGAAGGTTGAATGGATTCCTTCTAACTCTTCTGGGAAGTCTAGCTTATAAGCCACTTCACCTACACGATCTATAATCTTAAACGGTCCAATGTACCTTGGACTCAACTTTCCCCTCTTCCTGAAACGAATGATTCCTTTCCAAGGCGAGACCTTGAGCATCACATTGTCACCAACGTTAAACTCAATCGGTCGTCGCCGCTTATCAGCATACGACTTATGTCTGTCTTGAGCAGCTTTCATTCTTGCCTTGATCTGATCGAACTTCGAAGAGGTTTCTTGCACAATTTTAAGGCTTCCCAACTCTTTCTGGCCAATCTCTCCCCAACACACCGGGGTCCTACATCGTCTACCGTAGATCATCTCAAACGGTGGCATACCAATACTTGAATGGTATCTGTTGTTATAAGAGAACTCTACTAGATGCATATGATCATCCCAACTTCCTCCAAAGTCTAAAACACAAGCACGTAGCATATCCTGAAGGGTTTGGATCATCCTTTCAGACTGTCCATCGGTTTGAGAATGATACGCCGTACTGATGTTCAATCTCATTCCCATAGCTTCATGGAACTTCTTCCAAAACCTCGAAGTGAATCGAGTATCTCTATCAGACACGATCGATAACGGCACTCCATGCTTGGCCACAACCTCTTTAATGAACAAATTTGCTAACGTTTCTGACGAGATGGCGTCTCGTATGGGCAGAAAGTGAGCACTTTTGGTCAACCGTTCCACTATCACCCAGATGGTATCATGATGCTTAGCTGTACGAGGTAGCTTAGTTATGAAATCCATGCTAATGTGTTCCCATTTCCATTCTGGTATCTCTAGAGGCTGCATCTTTCCATAAGGTTTCTGGTGCTCTGCCTTGACTTGCAAGCAAGTTAGGCACTTACTGACATAATCTACTACATCATTCTTCATGCCTGGCCACCAGCAATCTCTTTTCAAATCTTGGTACATCTTCGTAGTTCCTGGATGAATCGAATATCTTGACTTATGAGCTTCATCTAAGATTCGACCTCTGAGATCCCCATGGCGTGGTACCCACATACGGTCAAACCTAGCCTTAACACCATGAGTGTTTTCCATCAACTCGTCTCTTTGACCGAAAATCCTTTCTTTCTTCACTAGCCCTTCATCTACCAACACTTCTGACTGTGCTTTGATGATTTCATCAAACAGACTTGAATTCATAATCTACTATTATGACTTCACTGTTGCAATGACTTCCTCGTTCTTACGACTTAGCGCGTCGGCGACCACATTAGCTTTACCAGGATAGTACTTAATGTCGCAGTCGTAATCCTTAAACAACTCCAACCACCTCCTCTGTCTCGTGTTCAATTTCTTCTGCTCGAAGAAGTACTTTAAACTCTTATGATATGTGTAAATGGTACACTTAGTACCATACAGATAATGTCTCCATATATTGAGAGAATGCACTACTGCTGCTAGCTCTAAATCATGCGTCAGATAAGTACTCTCATGGACTTTCAATTGTCTAGACGCGTAAGCTATCACCTTTCCTCGTTACATCAACACGCAACCTAACCCACAATGCGAAGCATCAGTACAAACAACCAAGTCCTCGTCACCATCGGGTAAAGCAAGGATTGGAGCTTGTGTGAGTCTCTTCTTTAACTCCTGAAAAGCTTCTTCTTGAAACTTACCCCAACTGAATACTATCGACTTTCGGGTCATACCGGTCAACGGCGCGACTATCTTGGAGAAACCTTCGATGAATCTCTTATAGTAGCCAGCTAACCCTAGGAAGCTTCGTATGTCAGTCGGATTTTGAGGAGTCTTCCAATTCGTTATTGCCTCAATCTTAGCTGGGTCCACGGTAATCCCTTCAGGATTAATCACGTGACCAAGAAATTGCACTTCTCGCAACCAAAACGCGCATTTCGAAAACTTAGCATACAACTTCTCCTTCTTCAGGGTCTCCAATACTTATCTCAGATGCTCAGCATAATCGGACTCGCTCTTGGAATAGATCTATATATCATCGATAAAGACGATTACTGACTTATCCAGCATTGGCCGATACACCCTATTCATCATGTATATAAATGTTGCAGGAGAATTTGTTAGACCGAATGACATCACGAGGAACTCGTAGTGTCCGTGTCGCGTCCGGAACGCTGTCTTAGGGATGTCTGCCTCTTTCACCTTTATCTGATGATAGCCTGATCTGAGATCTATTCGTGAGAACCAACTTGAACCTTGCAGTTGGTCAAACAGATCATCAATCCTTGGCAAAGGATATCTATTCTTTACCGTAAGCTTATTTAACTCGCGATAATCTATGCACATTCTCATACTTCCATCCATCTTCTTCGCGAATAACACAGGTGCGCCCCACGGGGAAACACTTGGTCTAATAAAACCCTTGTCGAGGAGTTCTTGCAGTTGGGACATCAATTCCTTCATCTCGGAAGGTGCTAGACTGTAAGGCGCTTTCGTGATGGGTTGGGATCCTGGTACTAAATCTATCTGGAATTCTATCTCCCGCTCCGGTGGCAACCCCGGAAGATCCTCAGGGAAACTTCTGGGTAGTCGCGCACGATAGGAACATCTTTCATTTCTTTTGTCTCGTCCGTAGCGTTGACTACATACGCCAGGTAGGCACTGCACCCTCGCCTTAGCAAACCCTCGGCTTTTATCATAGAAATGACATTAAGCCCAGAACTTTCCTTATCACCATAAACCGTCACCGTACTACCATCCAAGGATTTTAACCTTATCATCCTACTCTTACATACTATATGAGCTTCATACTCAGACAACCAATCCATTCCCAAAACTACATCGAACCCTCCTAAGCATAACATACAAGGTAACTGGGAACTCATGTCTCTCTAACTCTATCTTACAGTTTTTAACCATTCTCATTATTTTAACCGAAGCGTCACTAGCGGTTTCTACTATAAAAGTCGAAGACACTCGGCAACATTTCATTTTAGCTAATTTATTAAACGGTGTAGCTACGAAACTTTTATTCACACCCGAATCAAATAATACTGAAGCAGAAATACCGTTTACTAAAAACGTACCAGTCACAACATCCTGAATCTGTTTGGCCTGTTCCTGGGTCAGCATGTAGGCTCTAGTCCTTGGCCTAGTTTGATCGGCATCTTTCTTTCCACTACCTCCAGCTCCACCATCAGTGCACTCCCTTGCCATATGACCCATCTTACCATACTTGTAGCATGCGGGTTTTACATCAAACTCATTAGCATAGTGCCCCACCTTCCCACAGTTATAACAGGCATTTTTTCCAAGCCTACACTCTCCACCATGAGCCTTTCCACACTTGTGACACACATCCGAACCAGTACCCCACTTGCACTCACCACCGTGCACTTTACCAAACGTCTTGCACGTCTTCCTCTCCCACACCTTCTGCTTCTTGTCCTTAGATTTCCATAACTGAGTACCCGGTCTCTTGACCTGATTGACCCACTTCTTATCTTTCTTTTCTTCCCCTACCATAACTTCATCTACCACCAGGTCCTCATAAACCATCTCTGTGATTTATACAGCAGAGTCAAAAGTACCTGGTTTATTCGCCCTGACTGGTACGCGGACTTTCTGTGGCAATCCCCTCACAGAGCACTTGATTCTCTTAGCCTCAGTGTTGACCATATCAGGTACCAACCTAGACATTAGTTTGAACTCTGTGGTGTACTCACGATGTGTCATCGTCCCAGCTTACAAGTTTAGGAACTTCATCTCCGCCCTCTCAACTTCGGCGTCAGCGCAGAACTTCTTCATCACCAGCTCTTTCAAATCCTCCCACTTCAGTGCTTTGATTTCTTCTTGGCTCTTCCTCTGCTCGATCGATTCCCACCAATACATAGCCTCCTCACCAAACGATTGGGTGGCATAACCGACAGCTTGGTCTGGACGGCACTCGCTAATGCGGATAATTTTATCCATGGCGGTTATCCATTGAAGTGTAGAGATTGCGTCTTCCTAGCCAGTCAGCTTCGGCGGGTCACAACCCTTGAAGGAATTATAGTTGCAACCACCTCGGCCCCTCTTCCTATCATCCACTTTCATAGACCTTACAACACTCGAAGCCTCCCTCTCCCCTTCACCATCCTTCCTACCACATCCTCCCGCTCCTTCAGCGGTTCTTTCACAGCCTCCAGCAGACCCCTCCGGATTCATGTTTTTCACAGCCGTGCTACTGCTTGGACAATAGCTGCTTGGATTAAGGGATCAAGTTGAACCCCTTCATTGTTATCAGGGTTGTTTCCATCTGCACTTCCCTCAGCTCCGGTGTTGGAAGCTGTTTCTACCGAAGGTTGTGTGGCACGACGAGGCCTGCCACGACGTCCAGTACGGCCTCCTGCTCCAACAACTGCCCTAGATCCAGCCATCGTATTTTGGAAAGGAAAACACAAACGTCATCACTCAAGGAACTATTTAGTACAAGGATAGTATGGCTAACAGGTAATAACAGTGGCCAGCAGTGATTAGCTAATCACGTTACTTTCCGTTTCCTATACACTTCCTCTTATGAGTCTATTTGTGCTGGTTCTACTCTAAACAGTTAACCAATTGAAGAATCAATTAGTCATATCCCTAACATTCACATATTCTTTCTTTAGCAGTTAAGCTAACATTTACATACATATTTAATCATACACTTTACCGTTACTGAGCTTGCTTGAGTGACACATGGCTATCTCGAACTGGCATCTTCTTTCTTTTCTTACTTTAATCCCATTCTCTGTTCGAGTCTAAGCAAATAGGATGCTTAAATCTCTCGAACTTTGCTCTGATACCAACTTGTAAGGCCTCATTACCGTTAGCCCTAGTTTGGTGTTGGATATACTCATAAACACAGTTCTACAAATCAGAGTTAATTAAAAGTTTACGCTGAATATAAAACTTCAACCATAATATCTTACATAACCTCCAAATCTTGTCTTATAAAACATTCATAGTTAATTAAAACAAAACATAGTCTTTAAAATATCACAACATTTCTTCGAGATGCCATCATCTTCAATTCCATGCCATGTGTCTTCAATCACGCGAGCTGCCTCAACCTACTTGCCTGCGTGCATACTAAAAGTCAGCTACGCTGAGTGAGTTCTAGTTAATTGTTAAGGCACGGAAATTTGACTCTGTGGATACATTATCCTGACATATGTTCTAGGATCCGTTATCCTTAGACAGATCCTGT
The DNA here is from genome assembly GCF_021521415.1 of Bidens hawaiensis. Lineage (NCBI taxonomy): Eukaryota > Viridiplantae > Streptophyta > Magnoliopsida > Asterales > Asteraceae > Bidens > Bidens hawaiensis. Next base: position 830,316 of record NW_027491120.1, on the reverse strand, counting down.
CAGGATCAAGGATCCTCGGTAATTGGTATTACTAACGATTGTTTCTCATGTGTAGGTTAATATTTGATAGGTATAACGGCTATAGGACGTGGTCTACCTAATATTTCACTATAAGGCACCTTCAGCACGTGGTCAAATGGCGGTAACACGTTTAGTGGGGATAATGGAGGATTTATAGGACTTCTTGTTGACTCACAAATAGCTGAGTACTGAGGATATGCTATCCTTGAAGACGTGTCTGGATCTTATCCTTCTGAAGAGTTCCAGAGTTATATATAATGGCTCAAAGGACCAAGTATGCCTAAACTTTTGCTACAAGACTCCTTTATGCACGTGGTCAAAGATATGGAGTGGCTAGTGGAGGAGTTGTGGATTTTTAGGACCTATTTGTTAGTTAGTTATTATTTCTTTCTTTATATATTGAGATTATGATCGATTAGGAAATTAATTCATCACATGTACTATCACACACACTAGAGCAGAAGCAAACATTCTCTCTACTCACTAGTTTACCTTGTATTCTCGATCATTGATTCCACAACACTTGTAACCACCTTTTATTATCAATATCCTTGACGGTGATAGTTTTCACCGTCCGGGGTTTTTTGTGTCGGAGATCACGATAATCACATACTCATCGACCAAAGGTTACCTTGTTGATCCTTGACCGAAAAGATTCGACCAACGATTACTTAGTTAATCCTTGATTGAAGAGATTTGACCAAAGATTACCTTGATAAGTTTTAACCGAAGTAAGACTATCTTGGTTAAGGGCTTTTTCCCTCGTGATCAAACCTTTGTGTTCACCAATATTATGAATACACCCTTGTCATTATCGAGTTAGCATCTTACCTCACTTAACAGATTTGGATACTCGATCCTTAGCAGATTTTTGTCCAAAACAATTTGGCGCCCACCGTGGGGCCATTGGTGCTATAATCCATATTACTCCTATCAATTTTCGATCTTTTCATACCCGTACCACTATCAATGACCTCTCAATCAACCTCTGCCTCATCAAACATGCCATCGCCGGCCCCTCTCTCATCAAGGACTTTGCCACCGATGTCTCCGCCAATCACGGCAGCACAACGAACTGCTGCTACTGGAAGCAGAATGCAACTACCAGTCTTCCAGAGCACGAAAACCGCTGCTGCTGCCCCAGTGGTTAATACTAACAGTGATGTTTCGTCTATGTTTTCGCAGGTTAAAGCATACATGGAACAACAGAACAAGACTAACCAGAGGATCCTTCATGAGATAGAAGATCTCAGGAAGAACAAGAGACCAGCAGATGATCTTACTCCCCTGGTGCCCAGGATGCTGGATTTCACCAGTCCAGGATCCATGGCTCAGCTTTCGCAAGGATCTTCTATCCTTCAACCAGGGTCCATGGGTCAGGCTCAAGGATCCTCACTATTTCAACCAGGATCCTCTATCCTTCAACCAGGGTCCATGGGTCAACAGGCTCAAGGATCCTCACTATTTCAACCAGGATCCGCTATCCTTCAACCAGGGAAAGGACGGAAATCAACCCGATTCTAGAGAGACTCAAAGAAGCCTGCCTATGCAAAGGCTTTGGTACCACACTAATGGGAGCCGCACTAAAATGGCTGCTAATTCTTCCTCCTTTTTCAATTACTTCTTTCTCTCACTTGGTTAACTTATTTAACAATCAATTTTCCTGTAGTCGGAAATTTGAAAGGTTAACCAGTGATTTATATCGTGTTATTCAACCTAGTGATGAATCCCTTAGGGACTTCGTTACCAGGTTCGGTAAGGAAGCTCTAGAAATCCCAAATCTTGACATGACTACTGCTGTTAAAGCATTCAATATGGGAATTCAGAAGAGCTCCCCCTTTTATGATGATTTAGTGATGACTCCATGCAGGACATTGGACGAAGTCAGAAGCAGGGCATTGAGATACATCCGATTGGAAGAAGATAAAAGGATCCAGGATCATCTTGGGGGACAAACAAAACAAGAAACCCCCGAAAAGAATAAAGGATCCTGGAACTGGAACAACAATTCGAAGCCGTACACCAAGTTCAACAATCAGAACGTACGGGCAGTTGAAGAAGGAGATGATGATGAAGACTATCCATGCATCTCCGATTATTGTGTCTTTGTGAACACTCATGGCCTGATCTATGCCATGAAGGAGTTGGGAGAAAAAGCAAGGTGGCCCCGAAAGAATGAAAAGGTTGTCGGCTTCAAGGACAAGTCTAAATGGTGCACCTTCCAAGAAGACTTTGGCCACGCGACAGACGAGTGTATCGGTTTAAGGAGGGAAATTGGATACCTCCTTAGCAAGGGTCACTTTAAAGAACTCTTGGGAAGGAAGAAATCCAAGATCCAGGATCCTAAAGATCTTCCACAGAAGGCAACACCACCACCACCAGATGCTCATGTGATCAACTTTATCTCCAGAGACTACGAATTATTTCAAGATTCTTGTGCTATAGAAGAGAGTCCCGTAGAAGAATTCGAGTTGGACGATGAGAGAAGACCGCTCATCCCCACTACTCGAGTGACTGATCAGAGAGTCTTTTTCAATTCAAGGATCCAGGATCCTCATCAGGACAAGCTGGATGTGCAAGCGGTCATTTCATCTCTGGAGGTTCAGACATATGTGGAACTTCTTTCTCTGCAGCAAAAAGACTGGCCAAAGAGATAAAGATGGATAATGGAGATCGACCAATAGTATCAACCACCTTAACAACAGACAAAAGAATCTTCTTCGATGAGGAAGATAAGCTAAACATTCAGGATCCTCATCACGACGGTTTGATTATTACATTATTTATTTCTAACCATTATGTACGCATGATCCTTGTGGACGGTGGCAGCTCGGTAAACATTATCCAACACAATGTCCTCAAAAAGATGAACATCCCAGATTCAGAGATCATTCCCAGAACATCGGTGCTAGTCGGTTTCAGTGTTGAAACCAAGAAAACATTGGGGGACATTAACCTCCCAATTTATATCGAAGGGTTAAACTCATATCAAAAATTTTGTGTTATTGATAACCTTTCCTGTTGTAATGTTATATTAGGTAGGCCATGGCTGCATGGAATGAAAGCAGTAGCCTCAACATATCATCAGTGCATCAAGCTACCTACTCCTTGGGGAGTTGTGAAGATAATTGGTGACCAAGCTGAGGCAAGAAACTACTATTCTTCATCAATGAAGACAACAGCCAAGCCAACTATAGCATAGCAACTACAGCAACATCCTAGGGAGGTGCTGGAAGCTCGGGAGACAGACCTTAAGGAAGTATCATTGGACCCCGAAGATCCAGAAATAAAGGTGTTCCTAGGATCCAGTATCCCCAACAAAATCGAGGAGGATCTAATATCCTTCTTAGAGTGAAGAAAATCTACCTTTGCCTTCAAGCATTCTGATATGACAGGTATTTCTAAAGAGGTAATCACCCATAAACTCGGCCTTGATTTATCTGTTAAACCCGTCCATCTGAAGCGAAGAAAATTCGCTCCTGAAAGGAACAAGATCATACAAGAAGAAGTTGAAAAACTTCTTAAGGCCGGTATGATCAAAGAGGTTCAATATCCGCGATGGCTAGCTAATGTGGCCGTCGTTTCATAAAAGAATGGAAAGTGGAGGGTGTGTGTCGAGTTTACCGATTTAAACAAGGCATGCCCCAAGGATCCATTCCCATTACCACATATAGATTCCATGGTGGATGCAACGGCATGACATGAAATGCTTACCTTTATGGATGCTTCCTCTGGATTTCAACAAATTTAGATGGAACCATATGATCAAGAGGATACAACATTTATGACTCCTACCGGCATATACTGTTATACTGCTATGCCGTTTGGACTAAGAAATGCAGGGGCAACATACCAAAGACTATTCAACATGATGTTCAAGGATCAGTTGGGTACGACCATGGAGGTATACATAGATGATATGGTGATGAAGTCAAAGAAAGCTGAGGATCACCTTAAAGACCTCGAGGAAGCATTCAATATCCTCGACCATTATAACATGAAATTGAATCCGTCAAAATGCCACTTTGGTGTTAAGGCCGCTAAATTTCTGGGATATATGGTAACCAAACGAGGAATTGAAGCAAGCCCTGAACAGATTGAATCCATCCTTAATTTGAAGTCTCCTGCAAACCCCAAGGATGTCCAAAGGCTCACAGGGAGGATAGCCGCTCTCAATAGATTCATCTCGAGATCCTTCGAGAAGTGCAAAGACTTCTATGACATCCTTAGGAAGAATAAGAAGTTTGAGTGGACGGAGAAACATGAAGCTGCGCTTACAGCCTTGAAGGATTACTTATCATCAGCTCCAGCTCTAATTAAGCCAGTGGATGGAGAATCCTTATATCTGTATTTAATTGTCTCAGGAAACGCAGTAAGTGCCGTTTTGGAAAAGGTCCATGAAGGTGAGCAACATCCTGTTTACTATGTAAGTAAAAGTCTTCTAGATGAGGAAGCCAGGTATTCTCATTTAGAAAAATTGATTCTTGCACTCATTATGGCTTCTACTAAACTAAGAAATTATTTTGAAACTCATCCTATTATCTTGAGAACTAACTATCCTGTAAAGAATGTCCTTAGAAAACCAGAATTATCAGGTAGAATGGCTAAATGGGCTGTAAAATTAAGTGCATATGATATCCAATACGAGCCGAGAACAGCAATCAAGTCTCAAGCACTAGCGGACTTTGTGGCTGATTTCACTAGCGATCTATAAAAGGAAGCTGATTTGGAGGTCCAACAACTGGAGAAGACCAAGGATCCCTGGATACTCTTCACTGATGGAGCATCCAACGTGAGAGGAACAGGATTGGGGATCCTACTGAAATCGCCACAGGGGGACATATTACCCCAGTCCATAGCTTGTGAATTCCAAGAAACAAATAATGAAGCAGAGTACGAGGCTCTAATCGCAGGTTTCCAATTAGCCAAAAGCATGAGGATCAGGTATCTTCAAGTTTATGTAGATTCTTTATTGATAACTAACCACTTTAATGGCTCATATGCTGTTAAAGGTGAGAAACTAATGAAATATTTAGATATTGTGAAGGAGTTATCGAAATCCTTCGAAATATTTAGCATTACACAGGTATCGAGGGAAGAAAACGTTGGGGCAAACGCCTTGGCAAACTTAGCCTCATCTTTGAAGATTCCTGAGGATTTGAAAATTCCAATAATCCACATCCTCTCGCCAGCAATAGGAGAACAGGAAGTTAGAGAAATAACGAATAATAAAGAAATCACTCAGCGTAGCTGACTTTTAGTATGCACGCAGCCAATAATCCATATGTCAGGATAACGTATCCACAGAGTCAAATTTCTGTGCCCTAACAATTAACTAGAACTCACTCAGCGTAGCTGACTTTTAGTATGCACGCAGGCAAGTAGGTTGAGGCACCTCGCGTGATTGAAGACACATGACATGGAATCGAAGATGCTGGCATCTTTTGCATGGTGAAGTCCGGGTTAAGAAATTTGGATAAGTCCTTGCGGCTTATTTTAATCAATATATAAATCTTTTGACTATTTACTTGTTGTTTATCTTCAAAAATTTGTTAGATATAACTTTAACATAAAAGATTTTTAGGATAAAAGATCCTTATAAAAATCGTTTAGGGTAAAATATCCTTAAAGAATAAATAACAGGAAATAATATCCTTAAAGGTTGATAAAAATTATATAACAGAATCCCCTCAAAGGGAAAATTTTAGGATAGAGTATCCTTAAAATAGGTAAAACTATTAGTAATCAAATAACTTTAAGAGAATAGCTTTTTAAACTGAAATATCCAAAATTATTGCAATAAATATCATACATAAGTTAACTAACAGAGATCATACCAGAAGGTCTAGATAGACCTAAGTTACCAGAAGTATTGAACTCTTCGATTCCATGTCATGTGTCTTCAATCACGCGAGGTGCCTCAACCTACTTGCCTGCGTGCATACTAAAAGTCAGCTACGCTGAGTGAGTTCTAGTTAATTGTTAGGGCACAGAAATTTGACTCTGTGGATACGTTATCCTGACATATGTTCTAGGATCAGTTATCCTTAGACAGATCCTGTCAGGATCAAGGAACCTCAGTAGTTGGTATTACTAACGATTGTTTCTCATGTGTAGGTTAATATTTGATAGGTATAATGGCTATAGGACGTGGTCTACCTAATATTTCGCTATAAGGCAACTTCAGCACGTGGTTAAATGGTTGTAACACATTTAGTGGGGATAATGGCGGATTTATAGGACTTCTTGTTGACTCACAAACAGCTGAGTACTGAGGATACACTATCCTTGAAGACGTGTCTGGATCAATTATCCTTCTAAAGAGTTCCAGAGTTATATATAATGGCTCAAAGGACCAAGTCTGCTAAACTTTCACTACAAGACTCCTTTATGCACGTGGTCAAAGATATGGAGTGGCTAGTGGAGGAGTTGCGGATTTTTAGGACCTATTTGTTAGTTAGATATTATTTCTTTCTTTATATATTGAGATTATGATCGATTAGGAAATTAATTCATCACATGTACTATCACACACACTAGAGCAGAAGCAAACATTCTCTCTACTCACTAGTTTACCTTGTATTCTCGATCATTGATTCCACAACACTTGTAACCACCTTTTATTATCAATATACTTGACGGTAATAGTTTTCACCGTCCGGGGTTTTTTGTGCCGGAGATCACGATAATCACATACTCATCGACCAAAGGTTACCTTGTTGATCCTTTACCGAAAAGATTCGACCAACGATTACTTAGTTAATCCTTGATTGAAGAGATTCGACCAAAGATTACCTTGATAAGTTTTGACCGAAGTAAGACTATCTTGGTTAAGGGCTTTTTTCCCTCGTGATCAAACCTTTGTGTTGACCAATGTTACGATTACACACTTGTCATTATCGAGTTAGCACCTTACCTCACTTAATAGATTTGGATACTCGATCCTTAGCAGATTTTTGTCCAAAACATTAATCACATAACTTACTTTACATACACATATACGTGCCCGTGGGTACGCATTACATACTTAACCTATCCATTATTCTTTCATTTACATTCATAACTAACCTTACGTTATAAAGAGCATTCGCCCTACATACCTCGGATATTATTAGGGTTCGGTACCCTCCATCCTCGGATATTATTAGGGTCCGGTCACCCTTCATCCTCGGATATTATCAGGGACCGGTACCCTCCATCCTCGGACATTATTAGGGTCCGGTAACCCTTCATCCTCGGATATTATTAGGGTCCGGTACCCTTTCTTCCATACCTTTATAACATACTTTCTATATACATAATCGTAAGTTTCGCACATACATACATCATTCATTATTCATCTTACAACATACAAATAACATCAACCATTACCTGGCAGTACATGAAATATCCGAAGATCGTTCATGTACCGACAATAAAGCATTCATACATTTCAGATAATACATATATGGCATAAAATTATCACCTAGGATAAGTGTATTAACTAATCACATCGAGTATGCACACAGCCCCGAAAACATAACAAGGAATGGGGCTAGAAACTCACCTGAATGCGGTTACATTCACCGTTTATAGTTATTCCTTTCTTGAGCTGTGCACGACTAACTGTATAACAATTACACATATCAATTAACTATCACTATCTATATCACGTTTCTAGTTTATTCATAACCCACAACGAACGGAGGTCCGGGGAAGCGCCCCTGGCAGCGGGGTCTAGGGGCGGCAACCCCTGGCTGGGGTCGAGATGCCAGTCAGCTTGGAAAAATTTTATTTCCATTAACTGTCTTAACACATTTTCCATTAGACGATTGAATCATTATGTATTTAGCTAACTTAAAAGTTCAAGGGCTTCTTTGTAAATAAACCATTCTTTTATATGTCCAGGGACCATTCTGCCATTTTATTAAACTTCTAATTCGTTACTTTGGTCTTAGCGAATTGGTTTATCATAACGAACTGGTCCTGTAACGAATTGGACCCTCAAACGAACTGGTACTCTGATGAATCAGTCCATATAACAAACCAGTCCACGTAGCGAATTGGACCTTCTAATTCGTTACCTCTTTTAACGAATGGTCAAAGCGAATTGGAAGTTAGTTCGTTATCTTATACTTAACGAATTTGAACACGAACTAAGGTTAGTTCGTTAAGCTTTCATTAGCGAATTCACTTGACGAATCACCCCTAGTTCGTTAGCTCTCCGTTAACGAATTAGGGTTAGGGTTTGTCAGGGAATGTCAGAAACACTCTCTGGCATCCTTAAAATACCCAGCCGCCTTTCCGGCGTCGCCGTGCCGGAAAACCGGGCGGTGGTCGGAAAAGCGTGTTTCAGCACCATTTTCACCGTTTTTTCGTCCCGTTTGATCCAGATCTGAGCTAGGGTGATCCTTAAGCTCATCTTAGGTTCGGTTTATACCCGATTCCATCCGGATCTCGTGACTTAAATGGTTTAACGGTGTCGGCTCGTCGTTTCGTGACCATATCTAACGGGTTTGGGTTTATACAATATCATACTATCACTACCTCGGGTCGGTGTTCGGTTTCCTTCTTGATTTCGGCTTAGGTAAGGAGAGGACTAGAGAGAAAGCTTAAGTGTGTGTTTTGGTGGAGTAAGGGATATGTGTATAAATGAATTAAATGGGTGATTAATGGTTTATATAATTATGGATCATGGGCTTAAGCCCATGGTCTTTTCCTTCTTTCTTTCACAACCCAAGTCCATAACCCATATCCATTTACAAAACACTAGCCCAACTCATATTCTATTTATCTAAACCGATAACGACCCACTAAAAAATAGACGAAATTTATTTTATTATTATAACCAAAAGTAGGATGTTACAACTGTTATCTTCACGAGTTCTTGTTCTCCAATTGCCGGAGACAATATATGAATAATGGGTATCTTTACATCATCCGGGATCTTCATCGATGATGCTAAGTTTGCTAAGGCATCTGCCCCAGCATTCTCTTCCCTTGGTACCTGTATTATGCTAAACAATTCGAAGGATTTTGCTCATTCCTTCACAACATATGAATATTTGATTAGTTTTTCTCCTTTAACAGCATATGAGTCGTTAAATTTGTTAGCAATAAATAATGAATCTATATATATTTGAAGATACCTGATCCTCATGCACTTAGCTAATTGCAAACCTACAATCAAAGCCTCATATTCTGCTTCATTGTTCGTCGCTTGAAACTCACAGGCTATAGACTGGGGTAATATGTCCCCCTGTGGCGATTTCAGTAGGATCCCCAATCCTGTTCCTCTTACGTTAGATGCTCCATCTGTGAAGAGGGTCCAAGGATCCTTAGTCTTCTCTAGTTGTTGGACCTCCAAGTCAGTTTTTTTTTTAGGTCACTAGTGAAATCAGCCACAAAGTCCGCTAGTGCTTGAGACTTGATTGTTGTTCTTGGCTCGTATTAGATATCATATGCACTTAATTTCACAGCCCACTTGGCCATTCTACCTGATAACTCTGGTTTTCTAAGAACATTCTTCACGGGATAATTAGTTCTCAAAATAATTGGATGAGTTTCAAAATAATGTCTCAATTTAGTAAAAGCCATAATGAGTGCAAGAATTAACTTTTCTAAATGAGAATACCTGGCTTCCGCATCTAAAAGACTTTTACTTACATAGTAAACAGGATGTTGTTCACCTTCATGATCCTTTACCAAGACGGCACTTACTGCATTTCCTGAAACAGCTAAATACAGGTATAAGGATTCTCCATCCATTGGCTTCATTAGAGCTGGAGCTAAGGATAGGTAATCCTTCAAGGCTGTAAGCGTAGCTTCATGTTTTTCCATCCATTCAAACTTCTTCTTCTTCCTAAGAATGTCATAGAAGTCCTTGCACTTCTCGGAGGATCTTGAGATGAACCTATTGAGAGCAACTATTCTTCCTGTGAGCCTTTGGACATCCTTTGCGTTTGCAGGAGATTTCAAATTGAGAATGGCTTCAATCTGCTCGGGGCTTGCTTCAATTCCTGTTTTAGTTACAATATATCCCAGAAATTTTCCAGCCTTAACACCAAAGTGGAATTTTGACGTATTCAATTTCATGTTATAATGGTCAAGGATATTGAATGATTCCTCGCGGTCTCTAAGGTGATCCTCAGCTTTCTTTGACTTCACCACCATATCATCTATGTAGACCTCCATAGTCTTACCCAACTGATCCTTGAACATCATGTGATTAGTCTTTGGTATGTTGCCCCTGCATTTCTTAGTCCTAACAGCATAGCAGCATAACAGTATATGCCGGTAGGAGTCATGAATGCTGTATCCTCTTGATCATATGGTTCCATCTAAATTTGTTGAAATCCATAGGAAGCATCCATAAAAGTAAGCATTTCATGTCCTGCCGTCTCATCCACCATGGAGTCTATATGTGGTAATGGGAAAGGATCATTGGGGCATGCCTTGTTTAAATCGGTAAAATCGACACACACCCTCCACTTTCCATTCTTTTTTGAAACAACGACCACATTAGCTATCCATCTAGGATACTGAACCTCTCTGATCATACCGGCATTGAGAAGTTTTTCAACTTCTTCTTGTATGATCTTGTTCCTCTCAGGAGCGAATTTTCTTCGCTTCTAAAGGACGGGTTTAACAGATAAAGGCCGAGTTTACGAGTGATTACCTCTTTTGAAATACCTGTCATGTCTGAGTGCATGAAGGAAAAAGTAGATCTTCTTCGCCCTAAGAAGGATATTAAATCCTCCTCAATCTTAGTGGGGATACTGGATCCTAGGAACACCTTATTTCTGGATCCTCAGGGTCCAATGATACTTCTTTAAGGTCTTTCTCCCGAGCTTCCAGCACGTCCCTAGGATGTTGCTGTAGTTGCTATGCTATAGTTTGCTTGGTTGTTGGCTTCATTGATGATGAATAATAGTTCTTGGCCTCCGCTTGGTCATCCACTATCTTTACAACTCCCCAAGGAGTAGGTAGCTTGATACATTGGTGATATGTTGAGGCTACTACCTTCATTCCATGGAGCCAGGGCCTACCTAAAATAACATTGCAACAGGAAAGGTTATCTATAACACAAAATTTTTGGTATGAATTTAACCTTCGATATAAATTGGGAGGTTGATGTCCCCCAATGTCTTCTTGGTTTCACCACTGAAACCGACTAGCACCGATGTTCTAGGAATGATCTCTGAATCCAGGATGTTCATCTTCTTGAGGGCATCATGTTGGATAATGTTGACCGAGCTCCCACCGTCAACTAGGATCATGCGTACATAATGGTTAGCGATAAATAAAGTAATAATCAAACCGTCGTGATGAGGATCCTGGATGTTTGGCTTGTCTTTCTCATCGAAGAAGATTCTTTTGTCTGTTTTTAAGGTGGTCGATACTATTAGTCGATCTCCGTTATCCATCTTGATCTCTTTGGCAAGTCTTCTTGCTGCAGAGAAAGAAGATCCACATATGTCTGAACCTCCGGAGATGAAATTGACCGTTTGCGCATCCAGCTCATCCTGATGAGGATCCTGGATCCTCGAATTGGAAAAGATTCTCTGATCAGTCACTCGAGTAGTGGGGATGAGCGGTCTTCTTTCATTGTCCAACTCGAATTCTTCTGCGGGATTTTCTTCTATAGCACAAGAATCTTGAAACAATTTGTAGTCTCTGGAGACAAAGTTGAGCACATGAGCATCTAGTGGTAGTGGTGTTGCTTTTTGTGAAAGATCTTCAGGATCCTGGATCTTGGATTTCTTCCTTCCCAAGAGCTCTTTAAAGTGACCCTTGCTCAGGAGGTATCCAATTTCCCTCCTCAAGCCAATGCACTCATATGTCATGTGGCCAAAATCTTCGTGAAAGGCACACCACTTAGACTTGTCTTTGAAGGCGGTCGTCTTCTCATTCTTCCGAGGCCACCTTGCCTTTTCTCTCAGATCCTTCATGGCGCAGATTAAGCCATGAGTATCCATGAAAAAACAGTAGTCGGAGATTCATGGATAGTCTTCATCATCATCTGCGTCTTTGACTAATCGTACGTTCTGGTTGTTGAACTTGTTATACGGCTTTGTGTTGTTATTCTTGAACGAGAATCCTTGCTTCTTGTCGGAGGATTCTTGTTTTGTTTGATTCCCCAGACGATCCTGGATCCTCTTGTCGTCTTCTAACCGTATAAATCTGAGAGCCCTATTCCTTACTTCATCTAGGGACCTGCAAGGAGTCATCACAAGATCATCATAAAAGGGGGAGCCCCTTTGAAGTCCCATCTTGAAGGCCTCAACAGCTGTAGCCATGTCAAGATTATGAATTTCCAAGGCTTCCCTACCAAACTTCGTAACAAAGTCCCTAAGGGATTCATCACTTGGTTGGATAACACGGTATAAGTCGCTAGTTAACTTCTCAAATTTCCTGCTACAGAAAAATTGGCTGTTGAACAAGTTAACCAAATGAGAAAAAGAAGTAATTGAAAAGGGAGGAAAACTTAGCTGCCATTTTATTGCTGATCCTGTCAGTGTGGATCCAAATCCTTTGCATAGGCAAGCTTCTTTGAGTCTCTTCGGAATAGGATTGATCTCCATCCTTTCTCTATATTGTGCCACATGTTCTTTAGGATCAGTGGTCCCATCGTAAGTCTTCATATTCGGAGTCTGGAACCGCTTCGGGATTTCAGCATCACATATAGGTGGAGCAAATCTGGATAACTTGTGGCTTTCCTCAGGTATCTCGGGTATTGGTCTTATAACCCCAGGAACACTCGATATCATATCCTTGAGCTTCTGTAGCTCCTTGGCCATAGCTTGGTTGATACATGCATCCTGCATGGAACCACGTTTAGCATCTAAGGATAAAGGATCATACAAGTTACCTCTTTGCTGGGTGAAGGTTGGCATCTCGAATGAATATCTGGGATAAGAAGAGTCAGCGACGGGAGTGGGACCACCCGACGCGATAGTCTGCATGGGAATGAAATCTCCTTCATAGACTTGGTCAGGATCGTTGATGTTGGATTCCTGAGGATCCTTGATTCTGAAAGAAGGATCCTTGAGGTTGGGAATTATAGGACCCTTGAATATACAACCCAGAGGATCCTGGTGGAATGACGGATGATCCCTGCTGGAATAACAAGGATCCTTGAGCCTATTGACCCACGGACCCTTGTTGAAGGGAGAATGATCCTGGCTGAAATAGTGAAGATCCTTGAGTCTGTTGACCCATGGACCCCTGTTGAAGGATTGATGATCCTTGTGAGAGTTGAGCCATGGATCCTAGAGAGGTGAAATCTAGCATCCTAGGCATCAAGGGAGTGAGATACTCTGCTGGCCTCTTAGTCTTCTTGAGATCTTCTATCTTACGAAGGATCCACTGGTTAGTCTTGTTCTACTGCTCCATGTATGCTTTAACCTGCAAACACATAGATGAAACATTACTGTTAGTATTAACCACCAGGGCAGCAGCAGCGGTTTTTGAGCTCTGGAAGACTGGTAGTTGCGTCTTGCTTCCAGCAGCAGCAGTTCGTTGTGCTCCCGTGATTGGCGGAGGCATCGGTGGCAAAGTCCTTGATGAGAGAGAAACTGATGATGGCATGGTTGATGAAGCAGAGATTGATTGAGAGGCCATTGATAGTGATATGGGTATGAAAAAATCGAAAATTGATAGGAGTAATATGGATTATAGCACCAATTGCCCCACGGTGGGCGCCAAATTATTTTGGATAAAAATCTGCTAAGGATAATGTATCCAAATTCGTTTAGTGAGGATTAGTGTTATGGTGATGAAAACAAGTATGTATCGATTACAAACACAAGCACACGATTTGTTACGGGGAAAAGCCCTTGATCTGGTTCGGATCGCCGGCACAAAAACCCCGGGTGATGACAATTGTCTATCACCATTTTATTAATATCCAAAATGAGGATACAAGGTTTGGAGAATATGATCAGTATTACAACGAAAGCTATGTGAACGAGCCATGATAGAGAGAATGCTCAGGTGTGTGTGAATACAATGTGTTTTCTAACTTATCATAATCTCAGTTATATATAATAGATAATAACTCAATGGAGTTATTAATAATAAAGACTATTAACTATTTTTCCTAAAAATCCGCCTTTATCTTCAATGTAAACGTAACAGCCACTTTGACCACGTGCTCCATCACTCAGGCTGCGAAATAGGGGGTAGACCAGGTCTCTTAGTCGTTACATCTGTCAAATATATTGTTATACACATGGAACAATCGTTAGTAAATAATAAGTACTGTGGATCCTTGATCCTGACGGGATCCGACCAAGGATAACTGATCAAAGAACATATGCCAGGATAACTTATCCACGGTGTCAAATTTTTGTGCACTAACACTAATCACATAAGCCTTTCTCATACTTTTCATAATTATAAATTCTGCAACAATGTAAGCTCCTACCCTTTTAATAATTGTTTTTATGTTTCAAATAATTTAGTCTAATGTTTTATAATTTAATTTTATTCATAGGACAATGGAAGCTCAAAAATTTACCACGCTAAATGAAATTGATGTTCTCAAAACATCACCATCAACTCTTAAGGTTAGAGTTCTAAGACTTTGGAGCATCAGAGACAACTAAAATGTCAACGAGGATTTTTTAATCGAGATGGTGCTAATGAATGAAGATGTAAGTATCTATTTATAAATCTGTATATATGTTACAGATTCTACATTTTTTATATCTTAATTATTGATTGATTATAGTTGTAATTCTCATATATATGTTGTTCTTTAATGACAGGAGAATCTAATCCAAGCCACCGTTTACAAACATGATATCTTTTGTTTCAAAAGATTCTTGAAGGAAAGCTCTACTCTGACTATTGTTAATCCTAGCGTTGGTCTAATGGATCGAACTACCGTGTGATTGACTGTTCCAACAAATTGGTGTTTGGACCAAACACACATGTCAATCCATGTTAAGAGTTTGATGGTCGCATGTTTGGTTTCAAGATGATTTCATTTGAATCACTAATCAATAAAGATGTTTCTTTTAAATCCACTGTTGGTATAAATAAATTTTAATTTAAATAAATTGATTTATAATTTTAGCGTTAGATTTCCATTAAATCTGTTAATTAATTATTTATTTTATTTTCTTTGTCTTAGATATTATTGGTCACGTGGTTCATGTGTTCAAGAGCAATGCTTCAAACGTCAAGGACAAAAACAAGCGTACAATGGAGATATGTGATTTAAGGTATTACTATTTACACTAACATTTGGTTTCATATTATTGTTAATATACTTTATACTGTATTTAACACTTCTCTCATTTCAGTGGAAACTGTGTATATCTCACACTATGGGATCATAATGCGTCTGAGCTCTCTAAATATGTAATTGAACATTTTGATGAAGACCAGGCCATTATTGTACTGCATTTTGGTAGCGTTAAGTATTACACCGGTTCTGATGGTAAAGGTAACTATGTCTACTGTTTGGAAGTTACTTGAGTTTTAACGTGTCACTAACTTTAACTGATGTTTCCTTGTATAATTTTCATTTTTGTGAGAGAAAGTGTATGTGTCTAATTCTTTTGGATCTAATGTTAGCTGTTTCTTTATAAACGACTTTTTATTTGAAATAGAAGAATACAAAAATAAGTATATTATTAAACCAGTAATTATTGTTTTAGTTCATCGATTTTGTTATTTAAATTTTATATTATCTTACTGATTCCTAAATTATTTAAATTTTCAATTTTGTAGTTTGTTGGGTTTGCTAAATGGCAATGATGTTTCTGTTCGTAAAGCGATTCCGGTGAAGATGCTGTTGTCTGTTGATGATGAGTTTTTGAGAGCAACAGATTTTTTTAACATCGGTGATATTTGTACTATTATATTTGTAAGTTAATTATTACACTCTTTATGTTATCCTAATTATCTTTCAATACTAATTGAATATTGATTAAGTGCTTTTTACTTTATTGCAGCCTAAAATTATCATTATCCTTGGTACAATTATGGACATCTGTCTAGATACGGAATGGTATTATATTGGTTGTAATACTTGTAGCCGTAAGCTCATGGAAAATAATGATGAAGGTGGAAAGGAGTATGAATGCAAAACAGTAAGATGCAATGTTTTAGGTGTTATCCCTACACCTAGGTATTTATTGAATTCAAATTCAAATGTGTAATTTGTCCATTGTAGAAGTATATGTTTTTCTTGCTATTTACATATTTCAAAAACTTTTTTAGGTTCAAGATCAAGATAAGGGTGCACGATTTCACTGGAGTTGTGTCGTTGACTCTCTTTGATAGAGATGCTAAAATGCTGACTAACAAAACAGCAAAAGAATTGATTGATTCTCAAAATGAGGTTTGTTTTTCCACTAAAATACTTTATTATTTATACATCATTGTCATTATATTGTTATGTTTAACAATGATTAATATTTTATTTGTTTGTTTGTCATCTAATTTTATTACAGAATAAGGTTGAAAATGGTGGATTCCCTGCTAAGTTGGATTGTCTTTTAGAAAAGATATTCGCTTTTAAGGTCGATGTGGCATATTTCAACTTCAGAAACAATGTCGAGAACTATGGTATAAACAAGCTTACTGATGACACTAATATTATCACTGAATTACAGAAAAGACAGAATAATCGTTTGGTAATAATATAATCTTAACATGGATTTTGTATTTGTTTAACACCGGTACCTTTAGATAATGAATTTTGAATCCGACTTAGATTCCAGCTCTAGTTGCAATGAAATTTCTCTCTTTGTTTGTATACAGAAGCAGCCACCATGTTGCAAAACGAACCAATGTCCTGTACCAGCTCCGATTTAAACTTGTTTGCAAAAGAACCAATGTCATGTACCAATTTAGATTTATGAGCCTACTTAAGCTTACCCATTTATTGAACAAGTTAATTTTTAGGCTCCAGTTGAGCCCAGGCTCGTGTAACTTACAAAGCCAATGCTCTTTATCATTTGGTAATATTTATCACAATTTATATATAATTATTATTCTGTAAAATGTACTTAAAGTATTACATATTGAATATATTAATATTGGCTCGTTTTGGCTAATAATCCTACTCGAGCAAAACTGAAATCATTTATTGAAATAAAAACTTATTACTTCTATATGTATGACTATGTTCCCTTCCTGTTAGCAAGTCGTCAGATCGCAACCTGCAACAATATTGACTGTCAGGTTAGGGATTTGATTGTAAATAAAAACCACCAACTACTATTAGCGCCTAAAGGTCTTGTAGCCTTATCTATACTTACGAAAATAACCGAAGACATACATATTTCTACTAAGAAGCGTATTAAAATAAATGTTATGTAAATCTAGATTAGAAGTGAGAGACTCACCGGGTTCCAAGAATCATCGTTCTCTACATGCTCATGGTTCTAGTTGTGCATTATATTGCTAATTCATTATTATACAATATTAGTTCCCAAAACTAACATAGATCAAGACTAGAGTAGTAATAACATTTAATTGAATATGTTACAGATCAATACCTGAATAGGCTTAGAGTCGTGTCATCAGATCTCATGTCAGGGCTGGCTATAGGGGGGAGGGGGGGACAGGTGGACGACAGACCCCGGCCCGACACCCTGATATGCCTGGATTTTTTTAAAAAAAATTATATATATATATATTTTTATGAAAAACAATATGTATATATAATGTTTAAACTTAATTACACAACCACTAGCTTGGTTTAGTGGCAAAGGGGTATGACTTTCAACCAAAAAATTGTGGGTTCTAACTCACTTGAGACATTTTAACCATATTTTTATTAAAAAAAAAAGGTTTTTTTACAAAAGCAAATCATAAGGCCCGAAAAATTAAGGCTTATTTAAAAATGAATTGTTTAAATATAACAAGATACCCCTTTTTATTAAGGACCAAAAATTTTTAACCATTCTCGAAGCCGGGTCTATCTCATGCCAAAGCTTCTTAAGGATTATTATAAAAACCCTAACTAAAATCAGGATTGGGGCTTCAACAAGTAAAAAAAAAACTAAAAAACTTACCCTTGAAACTTTAATTGGAACTCAGTTCGTCACATCCCTTCATCCTTGTTTCAATTAATAGAAAGCTGAGACCTCTCAGGCTCTCCTAAACACGATTTCATATAAGAAGTTTTGCGATGGTTCCACCACATCATGAGATCCTATTTGTAGAAACAAAACTTAATTTTTCACTTTTTATGTGCTTTAAATTTTGACTTTTAGAATGAAGATATCTAATACAAAAAATTAGTTCTCCAAGTAGTTACCATTCGCTTTCAAAATACTTTTCGTTGATACAAGCAAATTCCAAGAAACCTTTCACTCCATCGATTAACTACGCTAAGATCATGGGCAGTGTTTAGAGCCTCTTTGGGTGTATTTTGCGGCATGTGACGTCACGTCACCATAGAGGCTTTTTGACTAAAATAAGTGTAGTGGATAGAGCTCATCCAATCATTACCTCATTACAATTATTATTTTTATTTAAATTAATACCAATAAAAATTCATTCTTAAATAATTAAAATTTACATTAAAATAAAAAAACGACTATAAATTACTCGTTTTCGTCTTCACCTTCTTCGAGCTCATCTTTGCCGTCTTCGTCTCCACTTTCCTCGTCTCCTTCTTCATCATCTCTGCTTGATGGCGAATTGGCTTAACCGACCAAGCACGTTGGACCAAATCCGCCATAAGCGAATTATATATCTCACTTGAACGCATTTGATACGCATTTTGCACCATCTCCTCCATAGTTGCTTGAGTTTGTTGTTGGACATTCCTCGGTATATAATGTTGACGTATTGTTTTCCCCTCATATTTTATAATCATTTTATGCAATATGATACACGTATAGATAACATCTCTCATTTTTTCCAATGTCCATGCACGACACAGATTTTTCACGAATGCCAACGTCGGCGAAGAACTCAAAACACCTCTTGATGTCATTTCATGAATACTCTTATACTTTCTTAAAATAGTCTCTCGTTTCATCCATCTGGCCTCTAAACATTTTGACAATAATAGGATATTCCGGTATATCTCATTTTCCAAATAGTATTCGTGTGGGTAGTAGTTATTGTTAGCCCAAAATGATGCGACTAGTGCGGTAGCGAAGATATAATCCTCTACCACAGGCGACACCGCCAAAAACATTTATGTCGTTGGTAGACACAGGGCTGCGAAAGTAGGTCGATCAAACCCAAAAGTCATACGAAGCAACAGCTTGAAGACTCATCGTTGGTACTTTCTGGTCACCACGTCTATATTGACATCGCTATGCATGTCACACCCTCAAAATCCACTAACGGAGTTTTACCGTCAGAGGGTGTGAACTAACAGGATCGGAATCATTAGTTATATCAAACACCACAAATAAAGTTTTAAAACAACCAAGACATCAAGTCTTAAGTATAAAAATGCGGAAGCGTAAAGTGTAAAGCTAAAAGTTGCGCAACATAGGACGACTTAAAAACACAATTTTCATGATAAAACTCAAAAGAAGTTTAAAGCATAATAGTTCAGAGAATGCATGTCCTATACCGCTCGCCCGCCTCGGCTACCTGAGATAAACATACTAAAAGTGTCAACACAGGGTTGGTGAGTTCACAGGTTTATATAAATAAAGCGTTTGCGTTTTTGCTTTACCAGATAGTGTTAAGTCAATTATATATCAATAGGTAGCTAACCTATCAAGCATGTATTACTAAGTGTTCGACACCGAAGCTGACTGTTTAACGATTGCCTTGCCACCATGTCAACCACGACCATGGTAATGTGTTAGCCAAGATTACACCAACTCGACCTACAGTCGAGTTTAGAGTTGGGTGGGGTTTGTTAAACCCAGTAGTACTACTCAAAGGTGACTCGCTATTATCCAAATATTAACCGGTTCGATGTTCAGAAGGACTTTAGTTGGTTTGTTTCCACTTAGCCTTACAAGTGATATATAAGAGTAACAAAATCTACATTGTTGGAGTATGTTATCTCCCCTTAATAAAAGCGTTAAAAGAGTAAAAGGGGCCGTGAAACTCACTGTTTGCGAAGATAACAAAAGATCCGAGAAAAGTGTGCGTCACAGAAATCCTCACTAGTGCTCTAAAAACAAAACGAGATTTTCTAAGTATTTGAACTACGAGTGAGTCCCTAGACTTGACACATGAAACTTATTTATGAGATGTGTTTGTGTTACTTTGTGAAGCATGTGCGACTCGACAAACACGTTGGTGATTAGTTATGCGTGTGAACAAATATTAAGAATTAAGTGTTACCATTGTGCATTCCTAGTAACATTCTCCCACAAGGGCAAATAAGTCAAACACATAGCAAACATCGATCAACAATACGCTTTTCATGTTAACATAAATAATTCAGCAGCTAATTTATCGAGACAGATTTTAACCCGACAAAATTACTCTATTTAATAGATCATAACAAGTCAATAAAAATCATCAAAAATCATCACAGAAGCACACATGAGTTAGGTTTCTAAAAATATTTTTATTATATTTTTATCACATATGATTTTCTTACAATGATCAAAACATCACAGTAAGTACACAGCAGTCATTATCATGCGCAACAGAACGTTATTTGTTATTACCGTTATATGGGAAATTCAAATAATGCAAGGCCAATTGGGTCAAAGTCCTTACTCAAAATATTAACCTCCAGAAATGGAACCAACCCAATTGGTCTTGTCGTTATGAGATACACTAATTACAAAACAGCCTACCAGCAGGCTTCCCGAATCAGATTTGCACAACAGATTTGTAAAATAATAAAAACTAAATTTCACACGTCAAAAAATTACAAACTTAGACTCTTTATAAACTAGACTCGACTTACTACATCATAGTGTCAATAATCACTTCAAAACACAACATTAACATCGAGTTACAGTCATTTAAACATGCAATTAAGAATCTGTCCAGCATTAGTTTTCATTAAAATTCAACAAACTAATAACCTATGAACTAGAAATCATGCATACAACTCACTAGATACATAATCCACCAACCATGCATCTCAATTTCACTTTACAAGCACCTTGAGGGTTTTACTTCAAAATTCAATTTCAAGAAACATGTAATTAAGAATCAATAACAATGCAACTAGTTAGGGCTGGCAATTTATATACGAGACACGAATACACGACACGTATCTACACAAATTTAACAGGTAACAGGTAAGGCCTTAACAGGTTTCGTGTACTAAACAGGTAGACACGAAATTACTTGTTAATTTTCGTGTCTAAACAGGTATAATACCTGTTTACCTGTTAGGTACCTGTTAATACCTGGTTATTTTTAAAATTAAATATATATATATACAAAATATATATAGTTATATTATAACCTATTAAACATTTATCCCTAACCCTAATTTCTCATCATCCAGCATTCCAGCCGTCGCCTCTCTCATCATCCATCCTCCCACCCGTCGCCAGCCATCCCACCCGTTGCCGGCCATCCTCTCTCCGGCCATCACCCGGCGCCGGTCATGCTCTCTTCGGCCTTCCTAGTTCCTCCAGGTTCCGTCCATAAACCTCTCGCCGGACACACTCATCAGCCTAACATTAATACTTGGTAAGTTTTGTTTTGTTGCAATTCATCTCATAAATACTAAATTCCATCTTCAGTCGGCCATTAATTCATATTATTGTTATGTCTCAAAGAGTTTGTTAGTTTGTATAAAAATGGAAAATTGATTTGGGGATTTTGGGATTCATTTGAACGAGTTGGTAACCCTATCCAAGTTGTTTTAGATATTGTTATCTTTCTTTTACTCTTTTAGTTGGATAAACGGGTATTGTTTGTTGATACGGTCTGTCATACATGGAAGAATTTTGACTTTCTGTAGTTGTAATGTGGCCAATGTGATGATATGAAAAGTAGTATGTGCTTTATGAGACTTACTGAGTTTAATTTGTTTAATAATATGGGACTTGCTGAGTTTATTTTGTTTTGTACAAAACTATTAAGTATTGATGTGAATTATACTATTATAGGGTTGTTTTAGTTGCTCACATTTGTTAGTATTTACTATTTAGGTATTAATCCACCAACCATGCATCTCAATTTCACTTTACAGGCACCTTGAGGGTTATACTTCAAAATTCAATTTCAAGAAACATGTAATTAACAATCAATAACAATGCAACTAGTTAGGGCTGGCAATTTATACACGAGACACGAATACACGACACGTATCTACACGACTTTAACAAGTAACAGGTAAGGCCTTAACAGGTTTCGTGTACTAAACAGGTAGACACGAAATTACTTGTTAATTTTTGTGTCTAAACAGGTATTATACATGTTTAGACACGAAAATTAACAAGTAATTTCGTGTTGGTTTTGAACTTTTAATTGCTCACATTTGTTAGTATTTACTATTTAGGTAAGTTTGAGTGACCCACAAAAGAAGGTGGAAAAAGGTGAAGGATAAGAAAGCCAAAACAACGGTATGTTTGTTGATCCAACTATATTTATTTTGGTTCAAGTTTGGTTTTATTTTTGTGTAACTTTATGTATTTTTTTTCTTTATTCATTCCAGATGGAGAGTGATTCTATCCAAGTTGTGAATCAAATGCTTCAAACTCGGTGAACAATCCTAAGGTACCAACTCTAAATGTTTCAAGTAGTGTTGCTTGCTAAAAACAATGAACAATCCTAAGGTACCTCACTCTAAAACTTTCTAATAATGTTACTTGAGAAAACTATATGAATACGTTCAATTGTTCATGATTAATATGACTAATTGACTATACTTATTTTGTGTGTAGGTTTGATTGTTTCCTTGTTTGGAATTGAAGATTTGAGAAGAAAGACCAATTGGAACTTGGAAGTTTGGAACTTGATATTGCTTTCAATAGATGTTTTGATTAGAATTCTATGTGTTTTTTGTCTTAAATTTGTTAAAGAGCATGAATTTATATTTTATTTTAAGACTTTTATGAACTTTCGTCGACTTTGGTTTCGCTAAAAGGTTGTCAAATATGTGTTTCTAAACAGCTATTATCGTGTACTATCGTGGATTATCGTGTATACCAGGTAGTAGCAGGTTCGTGTTCGCGTTTGGGTTACAGGTACACGATAAGTTTTCATGTCGTGTACAGGTATACCCATTTTGTGTTCGTGTCTTATCATGTTCGTGTCTTATCGTGTACGGGTATACACGATATGCCAGCCCTACAACTAGTTATCAATTTACTAGTATTCATCAACAAACATACAAATAAACCCTAACTCATCTTTAATCATCACTTTCAAGATTTAGGGTTTGATTAACATGTTCAATAGCATAATTAAATCAATATAATGTCTAAAGATGGTGTTAATTACCTATCTAGCACCTTGAATCCTTCAAACAAACTTGAAAAACACTTTGCGTGTGTGTGTGTGTGGGTTTACGGTCGCCAAGAGGGAGAGAGGGAGGGAGGCCGATCGCAGGGGGGATTAGGGTTGGGTAATAATTTGTTTATATAAATAGTCATGTTACACTTAACCCCCTAGCCTTCTAGTTAATCAATTTCTAGCACAAAATAGTTTATTTTCTTCATGAATTAACGTTATACATGTCAACACCAAGTAACACATAAACGTAACACGTAATTATCAAATACTTGTTTATGATGTTTATTGTTTGTTCACCAACGGTTTGAGTCGACTCGTGTGTGTTTTGGTGAAATTTTGAAAGACTACTTGTGTAATGATTGTCACGCGTCATTTAAACCCTAATTAAATGTAATGAGATATGCGTTAACTGGAATGACATAGTTCGTGTGACCTTATGTTTGAATTAACGGAATTCGGATTAACAGAGTTAACCTGAAATTGACGAGTGTCACAATGCAATTGGATAATTAAACCACTTTCAATGCATACAATCTATACTAAGATAACGTGCACCGTATAATTGTATTATGCCTATATTAAAATAATTAAATAAACAAATTTAAAATAAACGCAAGTTAGATTTTTTTTAAAAAAAATTAATAAATACTTTGGCAAAAACACTCCAATGTGTCTCGTATCGTTTGTCCCTTTAAGTACTCGTCGTTGATGTCGGCCGTGTTTCTGTAGGCCAGCACGCGTAACGTTGACGTACACTTCTGGATACTGGTGAATCCTAACAGCCCTGGTGCGCCTTGTTTTTGATTAAAGTAATCATACTCGCGCTCCAAATCTTGTACAATGCATAAAAATAAACGTTTAGACATTCAAAATCAACGTATAAAAATCTTCGGATTGTATCTTGGCGAGTCATTGAATTAGTCTTTCATCGAACGATCGCTCACGCCCTCACGGTCTCGTTCGATATATTCTCATCTCATAACCGGGCGAGGAGGAGAATTAATAGATTGCATATACTTTTCCGCGAGCGTAATTGCACTCCTAACCGCCTCCTCCTTCGCCTCGTTATCGGCTGTATGCTCATTATTTTGCAAATTCGGTTGATTATGTCGGACAAAGAGGATGAATCTATTTTGTTGGTGTTTTGAATAGAAAGTTTATAAAAATTGTGAAGATTGTTGTAAAGTTTGTAGAGAGTGTTTAAAAGTGTGATGAATTTTGTAAATGTTTGGTGATTATATAGGAAAAAGTGATTTTTTTTTAAAAAGTAGCCGTTAACCAACTGCTAGTGGGACCAAGACACCAAAACACCAGCTTTTTGTGGGAAGTGCTCCCCCCACCCCACCCCATCCCCTCCAAAGCGCCACGGAGGCGGTGTTCCAGACACATTTAGACGCCTTGAGGGTCGGAAGCGTCCCGCTACGTTTGGTCTAAGATGCGTGTGTATGAACTTCTTTCTATCAATCCCTACTCCTATTGTACATGCCGACATAATCAATTTATATAACAAAACCATACATACATTCTCTCACTATGGTCAGCTTCTCCAACATTATCAATTTTTAAGAACATACATATGCATTACATACACAGGTATTGGATCATTTCAGAAGTAGTTTTACAGCGAGAAATGCGAGAAGTGAAGGTGTAACTCCATTAATTCCTAATTTCACTCCATTTATTATGTGTAGGTGTGTTGTGTAGGTGCATATATATGCGTGTAGGTACGTATGTTTTTATATGTGTACGTATGTTTGTATATGTGTATGTATGTGTGTAGATACATAGGCTTGAATGTGGCTCGGTATATTTATATGTTTGTAGGTAGGTTTGAATGTGTAATTAAGACATAAATACAACCAACCTACATATATGTATGTAACATCATATGAAAGGGAGTGAAATTAGGGATTAATGGAGTTATACATTCACTTCTCGCACTTCTCGTTGTAATATCACTTCTCGCAAGATCCATCCCCTACATACACATACATACAAAGATATAAACATACATATAAATATTCATACATACGCACATACAAATTCATATACATTACACACAAATAAATACTAAAAAGGGAAAGACAAAGGGCGGAAAAGGCCAACTATCAAGCAAAGGTGGTCTAGAAGTAGAAACAATTACAAGTATTCGTTTGTTGTTTTAGGTGATAATTAAAAGTCATATAAGTTAATAACATGTCATTTTGATGTTAAAGAAATGTGTGTGATTAATGATATGCTTTGGTTCTTGGCATGTGTGTGAGTCTGTTTAGGTTGAAGAAAGTCATATATCATAACAAGTTATTTTGGAACCTTTAAGGATGATTTAGTAGCAAGTACTAAATTCTCTACAAAAGATGTCTCGGGTTGGGATTTTTCTTCCTCTAATTTCATACATAACCTTTTGAAGGCCACTTACTCAATGCAAGCTACAATTTAAGTGATCCCATTGATTAGAAGGGAATTACGGATTTCATGGGGTTTTTTTTAACAATTCTTGTGATTAAAAAAATATATATTATTTTGGTGTTAAAAACATGTATATGACTAATGGTACACTTTTTGACCTTAATGGGACTTGACATGTGTTAGTGTGTTGTTTTAGATTACACAAAATTATAACAAATTATCTTGGACATAAAGGCATGTATGTGATTAACAATACAACTGTAAGTCTTATTGTGTCTTGCTAAGTGTTTATGGGTTCATTCATGTTTCACGAAGTCACATTAGCTAATAAAAAATAATTTTGGTGTTAAATTAAGACATGAGTATGACTAAGGATACGCTAATTTTATTAGAAAATTAACTAATAAAAAATTATTTACGTCCATGAAGTAAACTAGTAAAGGGAGAATGAAAGTATATGAACACCAAATTTGCTATACATTCAAAATTACTATTTAAGATCTTAAAAAAATATATATTATTATAGCGTCATTGATTCGTATTTACTAAATAAACCATTTTCTATTTTCAATCACGAGACTTGAATTCTTACCTTCTAAAAGAACAAAGACCTATCTAACTCCTTGATACCGCTAGCTCAAAGATAATTTGGTGATTCTTACTTACATCTAACTACTTCTAAGGGCACCTCGAGACTCCCTCTTGTGCAATCGTCAACAAACGCAACAAATTACAAACACGTGATTTTTGTTTAAGAATGGAATCATGTTTCTATTTTTGACGATGTCTTTTTACTAATGTCATGTAACGAACAACAAGGACTCCTGGTCCTCTCATGGTCATTTACCTCTCATAATTTCTATGACATTTGTTATAATTTTATACAGGTGTTTGTTTACCTCTCATAATCTCATGGTCATTTGTTAAATAAAAGGGAAAGATTAAAATACGAAGGAAGACGAAAATGAGAAATGTAAGAAAGATTTGTGGTCACATAATAAATTCTTCAACAAAAAATTCAAAAAAATAATTAAAAAATCATAAATAGCTCAAAATATAAATAAAAAACGAACAAATTCTAAAAACTCAAATGTTTCATCCGTTATTTTTCGTTCAAAAAAACGACGAAAAGACACAATGCCGAAATGAACAAAAGACACAATTATAATTAAAAAAACATAATAGATCAAAAAATATAACACAATGCCGAACAAAATATAACACAATTTTAAGTAATATAACACAATATTAAGAAAAAAAGACACAGTGTCAAAGAAAAAATACACAATCAATGACGAAAATAAACACAAAATACAATGATAAACAAAAAGACACAATGATCTTTTTCTTCCAACATTGTTTTTTAACGAGGAAGACGGTGAAAATATTTTTATGTTTTTCCTTTTTTTCGTTTTTTAATTATATATTGAGTTATGATTTTCCTTTTAAAGAGTTTTTTGTGTGAATATAAATCATTTTAGTCTAGAACAATATTCGCCTGCTTCCCCGGTCTCTCTTTTATTTGGCACCTCAACTTAATTAGTTATTTTAATGTTATTTTACTACCTAATGAATAATAATAGAAGTAGTAATCATTAATAATCACATAATTAAATCACCAAAATCATGCGCCTTCCAAACTGGCCCCTTCCCTCTCTTAGCTTATGGACCACATGTCCCCTCTCCCATGCATTCGTGGTAGTTCGGTGTGCCATAATTGAGTCACTATAATATTCTAATATGAATTGGTGATGATATAATGTTCCCCATAACACCTCATTTTATATAACTACCCCATAATATATAACCTGTTCTTAATTAAATAGTCAATTGATGCAAATGTCTCAACATTAAATGGATTTTATAACTTGTGGTTATTGTTTTGTAAAGGTGTATATGGTCACCTTCTCATCACATAACATCATGTTCACATTAATTTTAATATGAAAATCTTGTTATGTAAAGGTAATGTAACCATTAGATTAGAATAAGTTTTTCTCACAATTCTTCTCAAGTATAACAGTTTTACTAAAATCATATAATGTGTGTTATATATGTTGAACTTATTTTAAAATTAACATCTAACAGTAATTAGAGTAATTGCATAAATAAGTTAGGCATCAAGAAATTATCCTCGGTCCTTAACTTTAGATCTCCTTCAAACCGTCTATTGAGATCTTCCGTACCACCTTTATACTTTTCGTATTAACCGTCCGGGCCTTCAAGTTGGTTTTGCACAAAGTTTTACACTCCCTCTCAGTACCAACTTTCATTGTTCCTCCAAGATCATTCATCTTTGAAAGGAGGGTACAGAATTACTTTTTGTTTTTATTGCTTTTCTGTTATGTTTACAAAGAGAAAAGATGAAACTATTATACAGAACAAACTTTGTCCTTTACAAAGGAAATACAAAAAACTTGGAAAGTCAATCCCTTGATTTGTGTCCTCCAACAGTTCTTAGTTTATTGTTATATTGTTGTTAAAGGACTCCAAAAAGGAAATGATGATGCTGATCCTTCATATATTTGGTTTATTATTATTTTCTAACACTCCCCTTCAAGTTGGGTAGTGGGATCTCCAATACTCAACTTATCAAGACACTTGTTGAATATTCTTCCGTTGACAGCCTTGGTTAAAATATCTGCTAATTGATCTTCTGATTGAACAAAAGGTAACTCTATAATTCTAGTTTCAAGTTTTTCTTTGATGATGTTCCGGTCAACCTCTATGTGTTTTGTGCGGTCGTGTTGAACAGGATTCTCTGAAATTTGTATGGCGGCTTTATTATCACACATAATCTTGCTTTCTTCGGTTGGAGGGAAACCTATTTCAGTCAGAAGTTTACGAATCCATAAAATTTCTTCTAGGCCTCGAGCAATCCCTCTAAATTCAGCTTCGGCACTGGATAAGGCTACAACCTTTTGTTTGTTTCTTTTCCAAGTAACCAAATTTCCACCAACTAGGGTGAAGTATCCTGATGTAGATCTTCGGTCTCCTTGATCTCCCACCCAATCTGCATCTGTGTATAGTTGGACTTTTATATGTTTATTTTGGTGGAAGAGAACTCCATGAACAACAGTCCCTTTAAGGTATCTGATAACCCTCATTACTGCCTCCATGTGGGTGGCTTGGGGCTGGTGCATAAACCTGCTAACCACTCCAACTGCATATAAAATATATGGGCGAGTATGTGAAAGATATATCAATTTACCTACTAGACGTTGATACCTTTCTTTGTTTGTTAATTAGGCGTCCTCTTCCATACGGAGTTTAAGATTGACTCTCATTGGGGTGTCGGCCGGTTTGCAATCAATCATTTCTGTCTCGGCTAGAAGATCAAGAATGTATTTTTTCTGGCATATAAATATTCCTCGTCTCGATCTTAGTACCTAAATCCCAAGAAAGTACTTAAGCCTTCCCAAGTCCTTCATTTCAAATTCTGTGAACAAGTTTGCTTTTAACTCCTTCACTTCTTCTTCATCGGTCCCTGTAATGATCATGTCATCAACATATATAATTAAACAAGTCACAAGTTTACCTTTGTGTTTAAGAAACAACGTATGATCAGAGTTGCTTTGTTGGTATCCATATTTCTTCATTGCTAGAGTGAATCTGCCAAACCATACCTGGGGAGATTGTTTAAGCCCGTACAAAGATTTCTTCAACCGACATACTTCCTTTTTCATAAAACTTCTTGTGAATCCGGGTGGAGCTTCCATATAAACTTCTTCTTGTAACTCTCCGCGTAGGAAGGCATTCTTAACATCAAATTGATGAAGAGACCATCCTTCATTTGCAGCGATCGGAAAAAGAACTCGGATTGTGTTAAATTTGGCTACTGGAGAAAACGTTTTTGAGTAATCAATTCCGTACGTCTGGGTGTAGCCTTTAGCTACTAACCGTGCTTTATATCTTTCAATAGGTCAATCAGGTTTGTGTTTAATTGTAAAGACCGAACGACATCCTACTGGTTTCTTTCCTAGAGGAATATCACATTTTTCCCATGTGTTATTTTTCATTAAAGCCTTCATTTCAATATCCATTGTATCCTTCCAGTCCTTTGTTTCAAGGGATTGTTCCACTGAAGTTGGAATTTGTTCCTTGTAAATGGAAGAAGTAAAGGCCTTGGCTTTTTTGGTAAAGTTTCCGTTAGCTATGTTTTCTATGGGATATTTAGACGACTTAGACTGTTTTTTCTGGAGAGTATCGTTTTGCTGGACTCCTCTGTTGACTCTTGGTGGAAGAACATATCTTTCAGTTGTTTCTTCTTGTATAGTTTTTTCTGGTATCGGTTCTTGTTCCTCCTGCACTATTTGTTCTATTTCTATCGTATGGTTGTTAGATATATCAATATTTTCTTTATCTGTTATATTTTCAGATTGAGAATTAATTACCTCAGATGTCAGGTTATGAGGAGTTGGGTCTGGAACACTGATCATTGGTCCGCCAGATTTTTGTGAAGTCTGTGACTCATCTTGGTTATTATGATTGACTACTTTGGAAGATGGGGCCTCTTTTGGAATCCATTTTAACCAATTTAGCGTGTCATGCCCATTCTCCCACTCACTACTGTGTTGGGAGGTATAAAAGAATTCGGTTTCGAGAATGTCACAATTCATGGTGGTGTAAACATGACATTTTGCTGGACTATAACATCGGCACCATTTTTGGTTGACACCATCGCCTAAAAAAAGGCATTTTTCAGCACATGGGTCAAGTTTGTTTCGATTGATTTTGGGTATATGAACAAAAACGGAGCACCCAAATATTTGTGGTTGTAATGTAAGGGCAGGTGGCAGTTTGGTAAATTCTGCAAGTGCTTGGAGAGGTGTTTTTAGGTTAAGAGCTTTCGTTGGTAGCCGATTGATAAGATACGTGGCAGTAGCAAGGGCTTTAGGCCTGCAGGACTTAGGAACGCGGGATTCAATCAAGAGAGCTCGAGTTATTTCTAAGAGAATGCGGTTTTTCCATTCGACAGTGCCATTTTGTTCGGTAGTGTGGGAGCAAGATGTTTGGTGAATTATTCCTTTTGTTTGACAAAACTGTTTCATCGAATCGTTTATGTATTCCCCACCATTATCAGATCAAAGAAGTTGAACATTAGTTTTGAATTGTGTTTGTATCATAGCATAGAGTGTAGTAAATTTATCAAAAACTTCATATTTATGTTTTAAAAAATAAATCCATGTCATATGAGTGCAATCATCTACAAAGAGGACGAAAAAACGAAAGTTTTGTCCTCCGACAACTTTTTCCGGACCCCATACATCCGAATGGATAAGAGAGAAAGACGAATTAACTCTTGTGTTATTTGGTTAAAAGGTATGTCAATGGCTTTTAGACAATACACAAGTTTCACAACTTAATTTTTTATTCAAAGGAAATAATTTCGGAAATAAAATATGCAAATAACCGATAGATAGGAGTCCCAATCTTCTAGGTCATAACCAAGATTCTCTTTTTGTAGCCCCGTGAGCCAGCATCACAGTATCATGAGTCACTTCTTCCACATAGTAAAATCCTTGGCGTTCGGTGCCACGTCGAATAATCGCTCTCGTCCTGATATCCTGTAAGATACAGAATGTCGGGTGCATTAACACTATGCAATTTAACTCTTTTGTCACATGACTAATGGATAATAACTTATGTGGCAATGAAGGGACGAAAAGACAATTTGAAAGTTTTAAAGTAGGGGATATTTCAATAGTTCCCCCTCCCTTTACGGGAACTATTCCCCCATTTGCGGTTTTTATGTGGTCAATTTTAGGTTTCGAATTTAATATTATGTCTGATAATTCGTAACTCATGGTGTCGGTAGCACCACAATCAAAAATCCATGAATTATTAGAATTTTCACATCTTTTGGCCATATTAACTTCTCCCATAATTTGGTTTTGGTTATTTTTGTAAAAAAGCGTATTTTTGAGGGACTTCAGATATAAATTTTTCAACCTTTTGGCCAGTATCAAAGTTAACCGATTCTTTAGGATATTTATCAAGTTTAATATGTTCATCGAGGGGGTCATTTAATAAGTTACTAACTATAGGGTCTAAAAATAGAGAACTTGAAATACAAGGGGTTGAACTACAAAGGTTTGAGATTAATATCTCAAACCCGTTACCTCTGTCATCTGAACCACCGGAAGCGTCCCCTTCATCTTCTCCGGCTGAACCTGCAAAACCACCAAATCCACCGCTTCTCCCTCCATTGCGCCGGTTGCCTCTGCTGTTGGTGGCTTCCGAGTTGCCCGGCGACGGCCGCCGCCCGTCCTTTGTCCTTATCTCCTTTTTTGTGGCCATCGGTCCATCACTCGAGAAACCGACAAGTTTGAAGCATTGTTTCTGTTAGTGCACGGTTTTGGCGTCTCGAGTCTTTATATTTATCGTCTTTGTATTAATTATTATTATAATGAAAAAGATATTTATGTTAAATAGTTAGTTCGTTAATGTAAGGCTAGTTTGTTAAGGATGTTTAACGAACTAGCCAGTTCGTTTAATGTAACACCCATTCGTTAAGGATGTTTAACGAATGGGCTTGTAGTTCGTTATGTATGCTCCCATTCGTCATGGAATGTTGACGAATGGGGCATAACGAATCATTGGTCCGTTATGTTTGCTTATCGATTCTTTAATGTTAACGAACTGGACTCTAATTCGTTACTGTATGTGTAACGAATTAGGTCCATCGTCTATATATAGAGGCTTAGTCCTCTGATAATTTAAAAACATTTTGATTATCTAACGTATTGAACCTCTGTCAAAATTATCTCTCGATCAAAGCTTCGTATAATCTATTACTAATTACACCTAATACAACTAATACATAATATATATATATACACTAATTAAGAGTAATAACAAGAACTATATCCTAGTAAGGTATTAGATCAAAGATTGGTTCGTTCTAGATCTGATTCATTGTGTTCAACAAGTGGTATCAGAGCTTTCGGTGCTCTATATGCTATTGATTAAGTATCTATAATCGTTAATTTGAAGGGTTCTGGTTTTATTTAGTGTGATTTGAAATTGATTTAATTAAAAACTAGATCTGTGGATTATGGACGAAATTTGATTTGTTTTATGTTCGGTAAGGTTTACGGATTGAGTGTGCTGATTGAATTGTGAATTGGTATGGAATTGGATTGAATTTGGTTTGGATCTGGAGGTGTACGGAACAGGGTATCGGTTTTGGTTTAATTGGATTTTGATTTGGTCGATTGAGGTTACGAGATGTTGTGTATTGGAATCGCGAGTTGATTACGATTCTATTGGTTTTTGATTTGGTCGAATTGGTGTTGGTTTGAGAAAGTATTACGAATTTGAGTTTGGTATTTTTTATTGTTGTTTATGGACAATTTCCAGATTTCTGGAATTAACAATGAAGATTTGAAGATCTTCATCATTTATTTGAAGATTCGTTAAAGTTTGCAATTCGTTACACCAAGTTCGTTAACAATTGTGAGTCGTTATCCTTGATTCGTTAGACACATGGTCTACTTTGTTAGTAATTCGTCTAACATACTTGTGCCTGATTCGTTGTTAACTGTAGTTGATTCGTTAACAACTGTAGTTAGTTCGTGTTCTTTGAATTCATTACTGATTCGTCAACCTGATTCGTCAACCTGATTCGTCAACTTGATTCGTCAACATGATTCGTTAACTTGATTCATTGACTTGATTCGTTAGTGACGTGTCCTTGATTCGTTACTAATTTGTTTTAAGCTAATTCGTTGTGGTATTGTTCCTTGTTCGTTATTCAGGTAACAATCAATTCTTGCCTTTGATTCGTTATACGCGATTCGTTACCATTACTGTTCACAGTTCGTTATCAAACTTTTAGTATTAATACTTGAAGTTTAAATTATTGTCAAATTTAACCTTGTTATTTACAATGGCTGGTTTTATGCGTTGGCATCTCAGAACGCACTCATGCAACAAATGTTACATCTTGATGTTGAAATCGGATCTCATTCCAAATGTCCTCGACTGATGAAGTTCAGTGATTATGCAAAGTGGGAACCACGGTTTCGTGCTCATCTTGGTTCCGTTCATCTTGATTGTTCCTATTGTCTCGATGAAGTTTATACTGTACCAATGATTGGTGATGAGACTACTGGTTTTACTCCTATGGCATTTTCACAGTATTCCCAAGAAGAGAAGAAGGCTTTAGAGATTGAGACTAAAGCATATTCCACTCTCACTATGGCTTTACTTGATAATATATTCAATCAAGTTGGAAGTATTAAAATTTGTGCCTCATTATTTCAGCATGTTAAAATGAAAAGTATGGGAAATACTGAAGAAAGCAAAAAGTTAATGTTGAAGTTTCAATTTCGAAACTTTAACTTGATGAAGGGAGAGACAGTTGAGGAAATGACTACAAGGTTTAATCATCTGATCGCTGAGATGGTTAAGTTAAAAATGAAACCAGATGAAAGTGACAAGATTGACACTGTGAAGAACGCTTTACCTGCTTCATATTCTACATTTCTTATGGTTTTAAAAGAAAATAATTATTTCAAAAACGAAGATTTGACTGCTTCAGAGTTTATGCAAAAGATTGAAGCTAGAGAACATGATCTAAAGTGTCAAAAATCATCTAAAGATGATCCATCTTTCTATGGAGGAAGTATGTCTTTAAGTAGTATTACAACTCCGATCACTGCTTTTCTCACTCAAAATGCAAATGTGGGATCTTCAGCTTGTAGTGATCCAAATGCCTGTTTTATGGAATCTGGGTACACTGGAAACACTGGGAAATCTGGTGGATCTTCTACTACAAACAATTTCACTCCACCACCAAACGTGAACATCAAAGAAGCCGAACAAAACTTCTCGTTTCTTTATGCTTTTATGACTTCGTATGAGAATCTGGTGGGTAGTAAAATTGCAACGAGTGAACTAACTAATGAAGATTATGATCAAGTTGATCCTGATGATTTGGAACTTATGGATCTTAAGTGGAACATGCCAATGATCGTGAGAAAAGTGAAGAAATTCATGCAAAGAACTGGTAAAGATTTACCAGCGTTGAACAAGAAAATTGGGTTTGATAAGCTGAAAGTCAAGTGCTTTAACTGTCAAGAATTTGGTCACTTCACGAAAGAGTGTGATGAACCGAAGAAAGAATATAATGGACCGCGAAATTCTGACAGAAAGGGTGATAATGCTGATAAACCATCTGGTAGTAAACTGCCTGCTTTGGGATCACAAGCTTTACTTTCTGCTGCTGATGGAACTGATTGGTCTCAACGGCTATTATGCAACCTGAATCAAGCAAACTTGGCTATGTTTGAGATGCATGAGAGATTTCAAGATGCAAATGGGAATGAATTTTCATCTGACAATGACACTGATTCAGACTCTGATGATTCTTGTCATATGCAGCCAACTACATTTGCTTGCATGGCTAAGTTCGATGAGGTTAGTCCTTCTTCCTCTAACTCTATTAAATTGTCTACTACTGTGCCTTGTGTTGTTTATGAGAGAAATAAGCCTAAGTTATAAACTTTGAAAACACATAATGACAGTTTGGTAAAAGAAATTGCTTCACTTAAGGATACTTATAGACAATCATTAGAATCTCAAATGAGATCTAGGGAGAAAATTGAAGCATTGTCTCTTAGTAATCATGATCTCAAGGCTGAATTGTCTGTCAAAATGAAAATTAATGATCAAAAATTTCAAGAAATCTTGAAACATCGATCCAAGATAACAGAACTTGAAAATGAGGTTCTTGAGTTGAAGAATAAATTGGGCAAATTTAGAAATTCATCTTTTTTGCTAAATGAAATTATTGAAGTATCAAGTAAGCAAAAAAATTCAAAGAAATGTGTAGGTTTTGTTGAAGTACCACCACCATTTCACAATGATTACACAGCAAATCCTTTTGCTGGAAATGAAGAAATTGTTGTTAATGAACCAGTTGTTGAAACAAAATCTAAAAGTGCTAAAAGTGACAATGTGAATGTTCAATCTTCATCACAAAAACCTCATATTCAAAGTAATAAGGTCTTTGTTGAAAATAATGTTGAGAAAGTAATCGTTGAGGATGTACTTGAACCAGAAGTAATCGTTGAGGATTAACTAAAAGGAATTAGCAAAGTTTTCACCGAGAAAGACATTCCGCTTAATCTAATCAAGCCTGAGTTGATTGAAAGCGTCTTTCAAAATGAAACTTCCAAGATTCAAAATCTTGAACAAGAATTTGTGAAATCTAAAACACCAAATGTTGTGGATCCTTTAGTAAAAGCAAAACAATTGTCAAAATTAGCTAAAAGGGTTCAATTTGTAAAATCTCATGGAACTGATTCATTGCAAAGTTTTTCCAATTGTTCAAATCTATATTTCTACATGAAAAGGAAATTTGTGACATTTGATGAGTTAGATAAAGGACCTATTGCTGGAGTTTATCATCAATCTTCGGTTGCACCTGTTTCTGCACCATCTCACCGTGAACATGTTGATATGAGAACTTGTTTTCTCTGTGGTGAACAAGGTCACCCTGTCAGAAATTGTGGCTTGAAGAAATCTCAAAATCCTCATCCATTTATCAAGGAACAATCGAAATTCGTTTTTGTGATAAAGGAGATTTTGAAAAGACCTATGTTTTTGAATGATGAAACTCACATTATTTCTAATGTGAATCCTGGCAAAGTGATTCATGTTAATGAAAAATCGGTTAATGTAAAACCAAAATTTGTCCCAAACAAACCTATTTGTAAGAATGTGAATACAAATGTCTTTCAAGCTGCTTATTTAAGACGAAAGTCTAAACGGCCTGTAACTTATTCACAAGTTTCTGAACAACGTTTGAATTCTGTTAATTTTGATTCAACATGTGAAACTCAAAAGGTGCCCAAGACTGAGGCCTGGGCTGCCTTTTTGAACTAATCACTTTATGTTTGTGTGTAGGGTTCATCCAAGACCGTGTCTGGTGAAAAGTGGATCATGGACAGTGGATGCTCTCATCATATTACCGGCATAATCAATCTTCTAACAAAGGTCAAAAATATTCAAGGAGGGTATTTTGCTTTTGCTGGAAATTCAGGTGGTATGATAACACAAGAAGTTGATGTTTCAAATGGGCATATTACGTTTTAAAAAGGTCAACTACTGTGAGAAAGTTGATCATAACTTATTGAGTGTGTCGCAAATTTGTGACAAAAAGTACATTACCGTATTTAATGATAAAGAGTGCATTATCCTAAAACCGGGATATGTCATTCCTGAAGATATGGTTGTCATGTGATCCCCTCGATCGAATGATATTTATGTGTTGAATATGAGTTCGAAAGCATCTACTTCTGTTGAAACGTGTTTCATTTCTAAAGCAACTGAAAAGGACACAATTACCGTGGCATAGAAGGATGGGTCATATTCACGTTCGAAAGATGAATTATTTAATGGCTAATGACTTGGTCGAAGGTGTTTCCTTGAAACACTTTAAGAGCATTCTCAACCCATTCTTTAAAGTTGTCAAACCCATATTATTTAGGGTAAATTTTAAGAAAACCATCAAAATCACCTCTCCAATCCATTCCCTATTATATGGATGAGTTATATGGCAACTAAAGTAAATCCCTAAATATAGGGACTCATTTTTTATCCATACCATATAATATATCACTTATCTACCAATCACTATTTACTATATAATTAGACAAAAGAGAAAAAAATAATAAAGAATTAATTTATGGATATGAATAGGGAATAGAATGTGGAACAATTTTGAAAAATGATAGATAAATTTATGGAATGGTGTTTTTTAGCTAAATTATAGGGAAAATATATGGAATGGGATGTGAATGCTCTAAGTTAACTGACCACTGTGTTGCTTGCAAGAAAGGCAAACAGAAGAAAAAGTCACACCATTCTAAGTTAATCAATACCATTGATACTCCTTTAGAACGACTTAATATGGATCTGTTCGGTCCAGTGAATCGTGCAGGTATCGCTGGTGATTGGTACTGTCTAGTCGTCACTTATGACTATTCAATATATTCGTGGGTTTTATTTATGAGTTCAAAAGATCAAACACCCATTTTGATTCAAAATCTAATCACTAAGATCGAAGCTTTCGCTAACTCAAGTTTCTCCAACGGCAAGTTTCCATTCTTTAGACCACGGAGTAGACTTCCACTTCTCCGGTGTCGAATGACCATCCGCTTCGCCGGTTTTCTTCCCCTTCTTTTTGTGGGATCGTTTTGCCGGCTTCTCCGATGCCGGCTCCGGTTATGTGTTTCAGGACCGAATAATC
Source organism: Bidens hawaiensis (assembly GCF_021521415.1). Classification (NCBI taxonomy): domain Eukaryota; kingdom Viridiplantae; phylum Streptophyta; class Magnoliopsida; order Asterales; family Asteraceae; genus Bidens; species Bidens hawaiensis. Next base: position 792,275 of record NW_027491120.1, on the reverse strand, counting down.
GGATTGTGACATATCCATGAACGCTTGAAACGATTCGTCGTCCATGTAGTTCAATCCCCCGGGAAATTGAGTTTCGTTGATGTTGATATTACCGTAACCCGAGCCTAACATGGTTTTAACTTGAGAGATTCTTAAATTATTAGAAAGAAATGTAGTGAGAATGATATGTTATTGTTATAAAATGAGGTAGTTATTTATAATGGGTTTGTAAAAAAAAATAGCTAACGGCTATTTTTTTTAAACTTCAACTAGCCAACGGCTAGTTATTGCCCCGCGGTCCCGGCCACGGGGCTCGTCCACACCCTTGATCACTTAATGGGTATAGTGATGTTCGCAGGCCACCTAGGCCGCCACCTGGACACAAGTCAAATAAAACAATTTTTACTTTGATAAGATGTAAGATGGTTTTAATGTAAAATAAAGGGGCATTTACATATTTCCCCTTCCTAACATCCTTAATTACATATTTTCCCAAAACTAAAACAATAATTACATATTTCCCCTTCCTAACACATATAAAAAGGGAAAATATGTAATTGATTTTTGAGATTGGGAATATATGTAATTAAGGGTATTTAGCAAGAGAAAATATATAAAAATTCCTAAAATAAAAGGCTTAAAATGTGGTGTTTATAGAGTACACATTTGGTCATTAAAAGAAAAGTGAAATAAAAAACAACAGTCACAAATCTATACGTCAAAGACACCTTAAAATTCAAAAATCAAAACTGTCTGTGTTTTAGTTTGTCATGATTGTTATTAACAGAGTGAATCTCTCTTCAACTGTCACACTTTTTATTCTTCTTTTTCTTTTGTATAATAGTAATAATAATATAATAATCCCATACATTTCTCTTTCTTTTACTTATCTCAATGGACCATCTCTCTCACACACACACCAAGACACACACATTTCTCCCAACTAATTCTCTTAATTAAATCCTTCACAGACCACCTACATTATATTACACACCCACTATTTTGATTCTCCATGAAAATATTAAATAAAAAAATACAATACATATTCTCTCCTCCACTTCCAAGCAATCAATTTCTCTATCTTTTGAGTTTCTTGATTTCTGTGTTGCAAATTGACCATCATTGCATTTGATCCAAATGGGTGTTGAAGATTCTCATTCTTTAACCCAAATTACCAGAAACCCAACCCCAAATTTCGAAGACGATGATGAAATTTATCACTGCAATGACGACACTAAGCGCAACTTCATATGGGATTTTGGGTTGCCGTGTTTCTTTCCAATAGTTTTCAACAAGAAGAACAAAGATGAAAACGGCAAGAAGAAGTCGGAGAGTAATTTGGAGAACAACAAGGCGTGGCTGCTTGCGGAGTCTGGCGGGTGCGTTGGTGCTAATAGTAATGAGCCGCACTCGGTGCACTCGTCGTTCAGGTTCAGTCTGTGCTCCCAAGTGGAGCTTGAGTCGTTGAGTGTGAACTCGTCCTCTTCGACGGTGCTGATGGTGAATTTGGATAATGGGTTGGTGGAACCGAGATCTCAAGAACTTAAATGGAGGCGTATTGAGTCCTTGGAACGGAGTATTTCACCGGTGGCTCATACTCTTGTTAGATTTACTTTTCCTGAGATTGTTTCCGCTACTCGCAGATTCTCCAAAGGTTCTTCATCATTTCACTTTCTAGATCTACAATAACTAATAATTAATGGCGATATAATTTTTAGCTTTTTATTTGGATCTGTTAAACCCGAACACCACCCTTGTTTTATTCGTGTCAAAAACATCACCTTGCACACACATTTTAATCCATTGATCTAAACATGTCACATAGGGGTTGGCGGGTGATAACCAAGTTCTTAATTAAACATGGGTTAAACGGACAATGAACGAGTTTGTGGGTCGATTTGATTTGTTTAACTAAAGAGGTCAAACCAAACCAAACCCAGCCCAATTGTTATTAGTTTTATTTTATTTTATTTGGATCTAATTTAAATTTGTTCGAATTATGTAGGGAGGGTTTTGGGAAGAGGTGCATTGAGCTATGTGTTCAAGGGAAGAATTGGGATCTTGAGAACAACAGTTGCAATCAAGAAACTTGACAAAGAAGATAAAGAGGCCCCAAAGGCTTTTTGTAGAGAACTAATGATAGCAAGTTCTCTTCATAATCAGTATATTTGTCCCCTAGTCGGGTTTTGTATCGATGCAGAAGGCGGGCTGTTTTTAGTTTACAAGTATGTGTCTGGTGGAAGCTTAGAGCGTTATTTACGCGGTATTATTTCTATAACCTTTGTGTTTGTTTTTTGATATTTTTCTAAACTTAGGATCCTTATCAAGTCAATAGATTACCTGTTTTGTAGAAACAAGAGTGTGTTCTTGATATTGAATTATAAAGTTTGAATCTTTATTAAATCAAGAAAATACCTGTTTTGTAGAAACAAGTGTTTGTTCATGATCTTGAATGTTAAAGTTAGAATCTTTATTAAAAACAAGAAAATACCTGTTTTGTAGAAACAAGAGTTTGTTCTTGATTCTTGAATGTTAAAGCTTGAATCTTTATTAACCAAGAAAATACCAGTCTTGTAGAAACAAGAGTTTGTTCTTGATCTTGAATCTCTATTTCTATGACCCTTGTGTTTGTTCTTGATCTTGAATCTTAAAGTTTGAATCTTTATTATTATATAAAGAAAATACTCGTTTTGTAGAAACAAGAGTTTTTTCTTGATTCTGAATCTTAAAGTTTGAATCTTTATCAAATAATAAAAAGAGCTGGTTCATAGAAACAAGATTTGTTCTTGTTCATGGGTCTTAAAGTTTGAACCTTTACAAAATCGAGAAAATACCCATTTTGTAGAAACAAGAATTCGATCTTGAGCTTGAGTTTTAAAGTTTGAATCTTTATTAATTCAAGAAAAAAACACTTTGCAGAAACAAGAACTGGTAAAAATGGCGGATCAAAACTTCCATGGTCAGTAAGGTATAAGGTTGCTATTGGGGTTGCTGAAGCTGTGAGGTATTTGCATTATGGTACTGAAAGATGTGTGGTTCATAGAGATATTAAGCCTTCAAACATCCTTCTTTCTTCAAGAAAGTCACCTAAGGTTAAAAAGTTGATTTATCACATGCTCACTTTCAGTTCAACCACTGTTTGAGATTAATAATTTGTGTTTCACTTTTTCTTACAGTTATGTGATTTCGGATTAGCTACTTGGACTTCTGCCCCTTCGGTTCCGTTTTTGTGCAAAACTGTGAAAGGAACATTCGGGTATGTTTTGATTAAGATGTTTTAGGCATATTTGCTTTTGGTGGGTTGTAGATTTTTATGATGGATAATGTTTTTCTTTTTCGTCTAATAGCTATTTGGCGCCTGAATATTTCCAACATGGGAAAGTATCCGATAAAACGGATGTTTATGCATTTGGGGTGGTTCTTTTAGAGTTAATAACAGGACGTAAGCCGATTGAATCAAGAAGAGGAGCCGGAGAAGAAAACTTGGTTTTGTGGGTGAGTTTTCATGATTAAAGTTGCTATAGATAATAATTAAGCATATTGGATAATAATAACAATAATAATAATAATATTATTAATGATAATAATAGTAATATTAACAATAATTATTAAAAAATGTCAAATTTGATTATTTGTAATCTACATCATGACACCTATGTAGTGGTGTAATTTCTGACATGACACAAAACATGACACAAACCAGACACGGAATTTGCATGTTCGAGTTATGCCTAAACAGGCTCAGGTTAGTTCAAGCTCGACCTACAACCACATTTTGCTAAACGGGTTTTGTTTGGTCGACTTGGCTAGTTTGTGGGTTAAGCCTCATATATATATATATATATATATTAATAGGTATTTTATGCCAAAATTTAATGGTTGAAAGAGAAATAAATATTAGTTTTTATAGTTTATACCTAAATATTTTATACACGTTTTTTTGTTGTAAATTGTAATTTTAGAGTATGAATATGCAAAAAGGAGAAGGATAAAAGAAAATAAAATTTCCGTGTCAAACTTGTTGTCTTTGTGTCCATCCGTAATAATTTGTGTCGTGTTCATGTGTCTGACATGATTTTCGGATTCATGTCAAATTAGTGTTATTGAATTATATGATTCTTATTTATTTTGCAGGCGAAACCATTGTTACAACAAGGATTTATACAGGAACTACTTGACCCCCGCATCAATTTCACTCAAAGAAACTTAGACCAGATTACCCGAATGATACAAGCTGCAGACGCGTGTATCCACAATGAAGAATCGAAAAGACCAAACATTGATGTAGTACTTTCGATCCTTAAAGGAGTCGAAGCAAATCCAAAACTAAGGAAAACACCAGCCGGGACCCCATTTTCATCTAACCACTATGCTTTCGACGGTTATCCTCAGATTCCACAAACAAAAAATGACTTGAATTCACATTTAGCTTTGGCAATGATCGGTGTTTCAGAGTTTGAAGACGATCTTGAACATTTGTACTGTCGTTGACTGTGACTGTAGAACAAAAAACATCCATTTTGAAGGTGCAAATCTGGTTTAATATAACTCATGAATACAGAAGTTGAAGATTTGAGGGTGGATAGAGGTTTGTATATAGATTTGTAGTTGTAAAAAAAAAAAAAACTAATTTACATGTATGTGAATTGAGATCATCTCGGTCATGCCTTTATTTTAATTTTTTTTTTCAACTGTGGTCATGCCTTTATTTGACAGGTTTATTATGGCTAGATTTTTTTTCTTTTTATTATTCTCGTGAAACGAAAATGCTTGTATTTAATCTCCGTTAGAAAAAAGGTGACTTGATAGTTAAGTTAAACCAAACCCATTGAGAAACTTATGGTTAAGTTGTGAGTTTTTTATTTATTTATTTAATATTCTTTTGAACATGAGTTGGACGGTAGCCTGTAAAAGCAATGGAATTTCTTTATCCTAATGTAAATGTAGCAGCGACAATCAACAAATTAGGCCACATACAGAAAAAACAATGAACATAAATTTGATCGGGCTACTAACAAATCACATATATGTCAGCATGTACGCTTTGTTTCTTTCCCAAACTCTAGTCGATCAATTGATTCACTCGGAAGCAAAAATGAATTCAATATTGACAACTGATATAGGTGTACCAATGATGTAGAAAGAGAAGGGGCGCCGGTGTTCAACGATGGATGTGATGTAACAATGGCATCAGGTCTGGTCGGAGCTGTCGATCTGTAAAGTAAGAAGAGGACTTTTCTTCTTGTAAGCATACTTGTAAATCTAACGTAACCCAAACGAAATAAATACCTACAACTAAAACATGGGTATATTTGGTTGAGAGCTTTTAGCAATATTTAGCTTTAAGCTTTTAAGAAAAAACTATACTCAATTAAAAGTCTTGTTTGGTTTAAGGAGCTTGAAGCTTTTAGGTTAGAAGAAAAAGTTTAAAGCTTGAAGCTCCTACTAGTAACGTTTAGAAAAAGCAACAACCAATGTTTTAAAAACCGGTAATTTACTTGTATCGGATTGACCTAAAAAATAGTACAACTGGTTGAACCGGGTTATATCGGGAGGTTCAATTGATTAAATAGTTTACCTTATAATTTCCTATAAATACAACTTTAATCCTAAAATAACTCAAAAGTAAATATTTTAATATCAAAACATAATCCAAAAGTTAATCTATTTCTAAAATGTAATACAAAACCACTCAATTTTAAAAAAATAGTCTTAAAGTTTACACGTTTGAATGTTAATTGTTGGGTTAAAAGTAATTTTGTAAAAAATATGGGTAGCAAATATAAAAAATTTCTCAGACTTAAAACCGGTTTGCCCGTAAAACCGATATTTTAGAAAAAAAAAACCCACCAGTATGATGTTTTAGCAAACCGTCCCAAAATACCGGTCTCAAAATACCGGCAAGTTATGCGAAATCCGGTTTAATCACTTCAACCGGCCGGTTTGAACCGATTTTTAAAACACTGGCTACAAGTTTTTAGTATTTTAAATTACTTAAATAACCTTCCAAAATAAATACATTTACTATTATCTTTTTTAGTTATGCCCATTTTAACCATTTTATATATATTTTATAGAAAGTTACAGCTACTCTGTTAAAAATAAATGTGTCAAAGCCTACATAATAATATATAGACAAATTAAAAATAACAAAATATATAATATCGAAGACGTATCACCGATGGCCAAGACAACACCCTTGATCCAATAAATGTTTCAAAGCCTTTGATATGCCTATTGCCACCCCTGAAAAGGAAAACATATGATTAACTTGACGTAACAAACTAAAATGAAGAAATTAAACAGTTTAAATAATGATTTCTATGAGTTGTTTTCGGGATATATAGGTATTAAACAACCATTTATCAAAAACTAAGATAATACTATAACAAATAAACAAAAGGATAGGCAACAACAACTTTAAACTTTAAACCAAAGAATTTGAAAATTATTGACAGACTTGTATATATCACTCCAACAACAAATTCTAACTCTTAACACTTATAAAACTTTCAAACAATTTGATAGACGATTCAGGGTGTGTTTGGGATTGTTTATTTAAGAGAAAAAAGACTTTTGTTAAAATGACTTATTAACTTATGCATTTTTTTAAAAGAAAATTTTTAAAGGTCGGACTGCGCGAACCCGCTAGCATGATTACAAAAACACAATGTAATAAATTTCAGACGACTTTTAACCCATGTGACCCATATGACCCTTTTAGAATTATATTTTATTCTTTTTTTTTTTAGTATTGTTAATTAGTGCTTGTAAATGTAGAAATTTTTCTAAAAGTGGTTATATAAATATATCTATTGTTACTACTCTAAAAATATACGTCATTTATTATAACTTCTAGATGTATTTCCAATCAGCTTACATGCTAATTTAAGCCTATAAAAGAACCGAACATAAACAAACTGTTGGGCTAGAAGTTCATCTTTGTTTATTTAAAAAACGAACAAACATGAACATGCATTTTGTTTGTTCATTTATGTTCGTGAGCATCCGGTTATGTTCGTTTATTTACGTTGATGTATTTTCGTTCGTTAATGTTTTATAAACATCTAAGTAGTTATATATATATATATATATATATATATATATATATATATATATATATATATATATATATATATATGAAAATAAAAAGGACTCGTTAAAATGAATGAGGTAAATTTAAGCCACTAATTTAGATGTGTTTTATGGATAAATTGTGATGTATTAGACTTGTTCATTTCGATTGCAAACTGTTAATTTAGATTTTAAATCAACGAACATGAATGCACACGGACGTGCCCTTATTTTTTATGAACGAACATGAATAAAGTAATGAAAAGGGAACTTGGAATACCAAGGATTCCATTATGCTAACGACCTAGTGTTTCCCATTTTCTGAAAGGCGTAGCTAAATATTTTCATCTAAATGTAAACAAAATATGTAACCTCCATTATGACCGAATCTCAATCAAATACGCTTCTTAGTAACACTGGACCGTTTATGATTTATGACCAGCATCTATTGAGAAAGAAACCAGCACCTTAAACTTTAACTTTCTGAACTTGTTGTATTGATGCAGGAAGATAGTTATTCCATAATTGACCTTGCACTACTAGAAAATAGGCCTAACGCAACTTTTTTAAAGCAACCTTTTCAAATGCGTTGCCTTTGACTCTAATGTAATTGCGTTGAACAAAAAGGTTGCATTAGATAATCTAATGCAACCTTTTTCATAAAAGGTTGCAAAATTATATAGAATACGCAACCTTTTTATTAAAAGGTTGCGAATTATACTAAAGATTGCAACATTTTCTTTAAAAAGGTTTCATTAAGAAAAATCAATTGCAACGTATTTTAAAATAAAGGTTGCGTTAGATCTCCTACAAAACCTCTATGTTTTAGCTCATTAACCAATAAAATTCCAGGTTAATATATATACCAAGTTATGGTCTTATGTGACAATTGCATTCACATATGTGGTTAGCACTTTCTGCATTTTGTTGTGGTGGTATATATTGACATGCTAGATGGTGATCGATTGAAGATTATTGTTGTATGTGATGCCTAAAATATCTTCATGGTGGAAGTGGAGTCGTAAACGAATCGAAAGTTAAAAGTTCGGAGCGAAGTTAGTTTGCATTTGCTAGTTTTATAAAAGGGCGAACATGAAAAATAAACCCATTTGGATTAATTAAATACTTTTAGGCTAAACTTGATTTATCTTTCAGTTGGTTATGTCTAATGTTTGGGATTAACAATGCTGCATTATATTTTTAAATCAGTTAATGTTCGTTTATGTCCGTTTAATGTTTGTTTATGTTCGTTGGCGTTTGGTTAGAAAGTTAATGAGCGAATATGAACAACTTCGTTTTCTTAACGAACACGGACACAACTTGGGGTACATGAACCATCCATTTGTCCGATACAGAGAACCACCATTTTACATGTCTTCATATTGCTAGGTCAAAGGCCCTTTGGTTATTATGATGTTTTTTAAAAAAAAAAGTATTTCTTTTAAATATTTATAAAGAAGGAAGATTGAGATCTTTGTGATATCCAGACGTTAGGGTTTCCACCACTAATGGGATTTCAGGAGGGTGGGTTTTCTGGAACTGGAGATAACTTGGAGGCACTTAAGGGCTCCGTACGGCTGGGTTGGGCCATCTGGCGGTGGACTTTTGCCATTGGGTTACCCGTACAGAGCACCTATCTAGCCAATTCTCTGTTTATTAGCCGTCGAAAGAAAAAAAATATTTATAGAGGTAAAAATGCTAAGATATATAAAAAAAAGTTTAAAATAAAATTAAATGGTGAATAAACATATTATATGATTAAAATATCAATGGGCTCTTAATTAACTGGTTCTAATCCCCTGTACATATAGCGGCAATTACATGGTGAGCATTTTTGTTTCCCTCCATTCACCCTGTAACCGTATAACCGTCTGTATCTGAAACCTATTTCCCGGTGATCGTGAGTGATTCAATCGCCAGAAGGGTTCAATGGCCAGAAGTTCGGGTAACAATTCGTTTCCACCCTAGGTCAGTAAAAAAGCAAATAGTTATGATCTATTAATCAACAATGTGTGATTGTATTATTTATGTGCAACGAGTAACAATTCGTTTATACCCTTTTCTATGTTGTTAGGTATCTAATCAATGTGGAGTCCAAGTTGAATCGTCATAACACTAAGCTTCTCTGCTTGATAATCAATTCTTTTTGTTTTGTCGATTATTTTCTATACTAATTAAAGCTTTTCTATTTGATAATCTAAGCCAGATTGATGTTTATTTTTTCTTGCCTTAACTTATAAATTCGATAGTTTATTTAATTTAAACAGAGTAATTTGATATTGAAAGGTATAACAAGTTTTAATTTAACTGATTATGTCAAAAGGAAAGAGGTATAACACGTTGGAAATCTCTTGTTAAGTTCTTGACTGTTTTAAGTTTTTTATTTTTTTATATTAGGTATCTTTGGTTAAATTGAAAGCTCTTTAGTATTATTAATTGAACCGATTTTAACCTCGGCCGGACCTGTTAACCCACCCGACCCAACCCGCTCATTTTATCAGGTATGCATGTAGTGCTTACATGAATAAATTTTTGTTGTTGTTAACTTTTGGATACCAGGGGGTGAAACGAGTCATGCCGTTCATGAGCTACCTGAGATAGGGTCGCCAAAAGCTCTAATTGAGCTAAGCTTAAGCAAGCTCTTGCCCAAACCTAATAATAAGCTTGTGTAATAAACGAGCCCGAGCTTCATTTGTCGAGCTTGAGCCGGCTCGTTATACTTAAATTTGTTATTATAATAAGTAAAGAATACATATTATGTTATATATAAAAATTGCAATTAAAATTATACAATAAATATAAGTAAAATAATTAATAAAAATAAACAAGACAAGCCCGAGCTGATCTAAACTTGAAAAACTACTCACGAGCGGAGCTCGGGCTTTATAAATATAGCTCGAAATGAACTGAGCTGTAACACCCTACTTTTGATTATAATAAATAAATGAAGTTTCGTTTATTCAATTAAGTGTCGTGTGTCGGTTAAGATAAATAAAATATAAGATGATGGGCTTGGACCTTAAAGGATGGAATGAGCCTTGGGTCCATGAGCTTAAGGGAGTATAAATACCCCTTAAACCCTAAACCTTTCTATTCTTATTCATCTCTACACCATAGCCTACACCATCAAAAAACACACACAAGACTATCCTTTAACCCGAGCCTAGATCTGAAGTTGAAAACCCAAGATTGTTGGTGCTAGAACGTTGTGACAAACCGAACCTACATCAAAGACCAGCTCTTGTTCGTAGTTCGACTCATTTAAGGTACATTTATATCTAGAAATCGTTCATTAAGGTTCAGATTTGTTTGGGAAACCTTAGATTTGTATGATAATGATAAAAACGAACCTAGCACAACAAACCTTACTGGAAACCATAAACGATTAATGGGTTAATCGATTGATAAACGAGACGTAGGTGCTTAAGTGTAAATCGCACCCTCTAAATGTTGATGTTAGACGGATTTGATGACTAGGGTTTATTAGCGCTGATATTGTGAATCTATTGGTACTAAAATCATGTTATTTCGTCATGATTTGAAGGGTTAATTGCAGATCTGAGGGTCTGTTGACTATTCCTTGCTCATATCAATTTTGACTTTGACCCTTAGTCAAAGTCTGGATAAGAACCTACGCCAATTCGTTAGATGAGATAACGAATCAGGAGGATTCGTTATTCGCCAATTCGTTATGAAAAGATAACGAATCAGGAGGATTCGTTATTCGCCATTCGTTATGATAAGATAACGAATCAGGAGGATTCGCTATTCACCAATTCGTTATATTAAGATAACGAATCAAGTGATTCGTTACTCACCTAATTCGTTAAGATAACGAATTAGGTTAGCGAACCAGAATAACGAACCAGCTAACAAATCAGATATGTAAGATAACGAATCAGTTAATGAAGGAGGTGTAATTCGTTATGAAGAATGAGTTAACGAATTAGAAAATAATTTAAAATCCTAATGGAAAATGTGTTAAGACAGTAAATAGAAATAAAGTTTTCCAAGCTGACATGGCAGCTTAACCCTAGTCAGGGGCTCTACCCCTTGGACCCCGACCTTGCTGCCAAGGGCGCTGCCCCCGGACCCCCGTTCGTTGTGGGTTATATAAAGATAGAAATACGATATGAGTAGTAATAGTTAATTGATACGTGTAAATATTATACAGTTAGCCGTGCACAGCTCAAGAAAAGAATAACTATTAACGGTGAACGTAACCGCATTTAGGTGAGTTTCTAGCCCCATTTCCTTGTTATGTTTTCGGGGTTGTGTGCATACTCGATGTGATAGTTAATACACTTACCTTAAATGTTAAGTGTATGCCATGTATGATTTATATGTTATGTATGATATCTTAAATGTGAATGAAAGCTTGTCGATACGTGAATGATCTTCGGATATTACACGTGTTGACGAGGGAGGTATGTATATGATGGTTGAACGTGTATGATAGATATATGTATAACGTGTGGATGTGTATTAATGATTAACGAAAGTATATGAATGTTATGGGTATGTAAAGACAGTATGCACGATGACGAAGAATGAGGGATCAGACCCTAATAATATATGAGATAGAGAAGAAAGGGATTTGACCCTAATAATATCTGAGATAGAGAAGTAAAAAGAGATCAGACCCTAATAATATCTGAGATAGACGAGAAAGAGATCAGACCCTAATAATATCTGAGATAGACAAAGGAAAGAGGGATCAGACCCTAATAATATCTGAGATAGAAAAGGAATGGATCAGACCCTAATAATATTTGAGATAGAAAGGACAGTAATTATATAGTATGAAAATAATAAAGTATGAACGTATGTATGAAATTATGTAATGAAAGTAAATGAGTAAAGTAATTATTATGTATCTTCGGATGCGTAATTGAAGGTAAGTAAATGTATTATATGACGTATGATTAACTAGAACTCACTCAGCGTAGCTGACTTTTAGTATGCACGCAGGTGAGTAGAATGAGGCAGCTGGCTTGTGCGGGACACATGGCAGAAGAATAAGAGTCTTTTCTTTTTATATATGAAAGACAAGAATGTTTGTTAAGACATGTTTATGAAGTTATATGTAATGTTTAATGAAAGTTTTATATTCTGCGAAAGTTTTAATTAACTCTGATATTTAGAACTGTGTTTATGAGTAAATCCAACATCCAAAGTAGGGTGCCGGTAAGGGGGCCTTACAAGATGGTATCAGAACAAAGTTCGAGAGATTTAAGCATCCGAAATGCTTAGACTCGAACAGAGAATGGGATTAAAGTAAAAAAAGAAAGAAGATGCTAGTTCAAGATAGCCATGTGTCACTCAAGCAAGCTCAGTAACGGTAAAATGTATGGTTAAATAATGAATGTTAATGTTAGCTTAATTGCTAAAGAAAGGATATGTGTACGTAGGGATAGGATTTTCTGAATGTTTGATTGATTAACTGTTTAAGAGTAGAACCAACAAAAATAGACTCATAAAGGGAAGCGTATAGGACACGGAAAGTAACGTGATCAGCTAATCACAACTAGCCACTGTTATTACCTGTTAGCCTTACTATCCTTGTACTAAATAGTTCCTTGAGTGATGACGTTTGTGTTTTCCTTTCCAGAATACGATGGCTGGATCTAGGGCAGTTGTTGGGGCAGGAGGCCGAACTGGACATCGTGGCAGGCCTCGTCGTGTCCAACAACCTTCGGTTGAAGCAACTTCCAACACCGAAGATGAAGGAAGCGCAGCTGGGGAAAACCCAAACAACAACGAAGGGGTTCAACTAGATCCTGCAATTCAAGCAGCTATTGTTCAAGCTGTAACAGCTGCTGTGAAGAACTTGAATCCTGAAGGGTCTGCTGGAGGCCGTGAAAGAACTACTGAGAGGGCGGGAGGTGATGGTAGGAAAGATGATGAAAGGGAGAGGGAGGCTTCGAGTGTGGTTAAGTCAGTGAAAGTTGATGATAGGAGGAGAGGCCGAGGTGGGTGCAACTACAAGTCATTTAAAGGTTGTGAACCGCCGAAGTTAACTGGTTTGGGAGACGTAATCGCTAATCTTCAATGGATAACCACTATGGACAAGATTATCCGCATTAGCGAGTGCTGTCCCGATCAAGCTGTGGGGAATGCCACCCAAACATTTGGTGATGAGGCAATGTATTGGTGGGAATCGATTGAGCAGAGGAAGTGTCCAGAAGAGATAAAGGCAATGAAGTGGGAGGATCTGAAAGAGTTGGTAATGAAGAGGTTCTGTGCTGACGCAGAAGTTGAGAGGGCGGAGATGAAGTTCCTGAACTTGAAAGCTGGAACGATGACCCATCATGAGTACACCACAGAGTTCAACCGAATGTCTAGGTTGGTACCCGATATGGTCAACACTGAGGCTAAAAGGATCAAGTGCTATGTGAGGGGATTGCCACAGAAGGTCCGCACGTTAGTCAGGGCTAATAAACTGCTACTTTTGACTCTTCTGTCGAGCTCGCAGAGATGGTTTATGAAGACTTGGTTGTGGATGACGTGGTGGTAGAAGAGGAGAAGAAGGATAAGAAGTGGGTCAATCATGCTAAGCGACCCAGTACTCAGTTATGGAACTCCAAAAATAAGAAGCAGAACGTGTGGGAGAAGAGATCGTGCAAGACATGTGGTAAGATGCACGGTGGTGAGTGCAAGTGGGGTAAGGGATCTGATGTTTGTCATAAGTGTGGTAAGGCTCACGGAGGAGAGTGCAGGCTTGGGTCGAATGCCTGTTATAAGTGTGGAAAGGTGGGGCATTATGCTCTTGATTGTACTGCAAAACCCGCATGTTACAAGTGCGGTAAGCCGGGCTATTTTGCCAAGGAGTGTACTGATGGTGGAGCTGGAGGTAGTGGAAAGAAAGATGCTGATCAAGCTAGGCCGAGGACCAGAGCTTACATGTTAATCCACGAACAAGCCAAGCAGATCATAGATGTTGTCACATGTATGTTTCTAGTAAACGGTGTATCTGCTTCAGTATTAATTGATTTGGGTTGCGAACAAAAGGTTCGTAGCCACGCCATTTAGTAAGTTTGCTAAAATGAAATGTTGTCAAGTGTCTAAAACTTTTATAGTAGAAACCTCTAGTGACACCTCGGTTAAAATAATGAGAATGGTTAAGGACTATAAGTTAGAGTTAGAGGGACATGAGTTTCCTGTTATGTTGTATGTTATGACCTTATGAGGGTTCGATGTGGTTTTAGGGATGGATTGGCTGTCTGAGTATGAAGCTTAGATAATTTGTAAGAGTAGGATAATAAGGTTAAAGTCCATGGATGGTAGTGAGGTGACGGTTTATGGTGATAAGGAAAGTTCTTGGCTTAATGTCATTTCGATGATAAAAGCCGAGGGTTTGTTAAGGCGAGGGTGCGGTGCCTACCAGGCATATGTTGTCAACGCTACGGCCGAGACAAAAGAAATGAAAGATGTTCCTATTGTGCGCGACTACCCAGAAGTATTCGCTGAGGATCTTCCGGGGTTTCCACCGGAGAGAGAGAAAGAATTTCAGATAGATTTAGTACCAGGAGACCAACCCGTCGCGAAAGCGCCTTACCGTCTAGCACTGTCCCAGATGAAAGAATTGATGTCCCAACTGCAAGAACTCCTCGGCAAGGGTTTTATTAAACCAAGTGTTTCCCCGTGGGGCGCACCAGTGTTGTTCGTGAAGAAGAATGATGGAAGTATGAGAATGTGCATAGACTATCGCGAGTTGAATAAGCTTATGGTAAAGAATAGATATCCTTTGCCAAGGATTGATGATCTGTTTGACCAACTACAAGGTTCAAGTTGGTTCTCACGAATATATCTCAGATCAGGCTATCATCAGCTGAAGGTGAAGGAGGCGGACATCCCTAAGACAGCGTTCCGAATGTGCATTTATGGACATGATGAATAGGGTGTGTCGGCCGATGTTGGATAAGTCAGTTATCGTCTTCATCGATGATATACTGATTTATTCAAAGAGCGAGTCTGATCATGCCGAGCATCTGAGGGAAGTGTTGGAAGTTCTGAAGGGAGAGAAATTGTATGCTAAGTTTTCGAAGTGCGCTTTCTGGTTACGAGAAGTGCAATTCCTAGGTCACGTGATCAATTCTGAAGGGATTATCGTGGACCTAGCTAAGATTGAAGCGATAACAAATTGGAAGACTCCACAGAATCCGACTGATATACGAAGCTTCCTAGGGTTAGCTGGCTACTATAGGAGATTCATCGAAGGTTTCTCCAAGATAGCCGCACCGTTAACCCGTATGACCCGAAAGTCGATAGTATTCAGTTGGGGTAGGTTTCAAGAAGAGGCTTTTTAGGAGTTAAAGAAGAGGCTCACGCAAGCTTCAATCCTTTCCTTACCGGATGGTGACGAGGATTTGGTTGTTTTTACTGATGCTTCACATCGTGGGTTAGGTTGCGTGTTAATGCAACGAGGAAAAGTGATAGCTTACGCGTCTAGACAGTTGAAAGTCCATGAGAGTACTTATCCGACGCATGATTTAGAGCTAGCAGCCGTATTGCATGCTCTCAAGATATGGAGACATTATCTGTATGGTACTAAGTGTACCATTTACACAGATCATAAGAGTTTGAAGTACTTTTTCGAGCAGAAAGAACTGAACATGAGGCAGAGAAGATGGTTAGAATTGATAAAAGGATTATGACTACGATATTAAGTACTACCCTGGTAAAGCTAATGTGGTCGCGGATGCACTAAGCCGTAAGAATGAGGAAGTCATTGCAACAGTAAAGTCATACCAGCTGATTATGAACTTAAGTTTTTTTGAAGAAATCATCAAGGTGCAGTCCAAAGTAGGGCGCCGGTAAGGGGGCCTTACATGAGCTTAAGTGTTAGAAATAGAGCTCGAAATGAGCCGAGCCTGAGCTTGAAAAAATACTCATGAGCCAAGCTTGAGATTTGATGAGCTTGGGCTAGGCTTGTTTAAACCCTTAGGATACTAGAGAAGGGAGAATGCTACTGATTATCCAGGTGTGTGTTATAACACGATTTTGTTTAATTTACTAGTATTCATAACAACTCATATGCGTTGCATACAGTTATGTATTATTGGCCCTATTACCAGCATCATTGAAAATAACTTGCTGAACACTTTTGTGTTTTAGTTTACCAGCTTTTTATGCACAATATTAGGTTAGTGGCCATATATGCATTACGTGTGCACTTTGTTAATAATATATAAAAAATAGATAAATGTTAGAATGCAGATTTTCAATAGCATATTTTTAATGCATTCAACAAAATTTGACAAAGGCTTCTTGTATTAAACGCAGATCAACGAAACATTTGGTTCTTGTTGATGACGAGGATGATGATGAGGACGATGACGTATTTCAAGGTATTGTTTTTGCCATCTTATATATTACAGTAATGAAGTTAGCAGGAGTCATAAACTTGGTTTAGCAGTTAGTAGCATGGATCTCCTGTTCCGGATTCACCCTCGGGGCAGGTTACATAGGTGGTTAGAGAGGTTATTTAACATCCAAAAACTAATTAGGTTTTTAGTTCGGGTTGGGTGGGGTTGATCTACATTTAATTAGGTGGTTAGAGAGGTTTTAATCTAGTTCTGAGTGGGATGATAGTCATTTTAATTATGAATTTTAGATTTGCTTTACTTTACTTGTGACCTACCTTGATTGTGATATATGATCATCATTTAGGATGGTCAATTTAGACTTATTTATAAATTTTACTGTAAGTATTTGATTTCTCTTTAAAACTGATTATACCTTTTAATTTATGAATATCGAAAATGCCTTTGGGATATCGATCCATTTTCTTTGGCTATGCTACTCTAGGCTAGTATTGGAAATTTTAATGTTGCATATGCAAATGAGTGAATAGTTGATTCCCATTTGCATGGTTTATCTTATATCAGGAAAAAAAGGCAGCCTCATTCTAGAAAAGAGCATTGTTGAATTTAAGCCAACAAGTATATGTAAATTCGGTGTTAGTTTGAGTTTAGATACAGTCACTTTGATTAGGTGCTACTTAACATGGAATTAACTTAAATATTATGTATGTTTGTATCACAAATAAATTCGATGTTATAACCCGATTTAAAAGTTCTATGGGTTTGGTAAAACCCATGACCCGTTTTTTTAATATAAAATTGTTTCTTAATTATAAATCATATCTTTTAAAAAAAAATTATATATTAATTTTTAGTATATCCCTATTTTATAAGATTTGTATATCAAATATTTTGTGAGATTATTTTTAATTTAATGAGATGTTATAACTCGTTTAAGGATTGTCTGTGTATAGTAAGACACATACCCGTGAATTCAGGTAAAATACATGAAAAGACTTTATTTAAAAATCAAGCAATCTAGTGGCTTTCATAAAAGGGGGAGCGACCACATCACGACACGTAAGATTTTTAAGCTTTCGTTTATATATATTATTATAGATAGATTTGATTTGATCTATCGGATTCGGATCCCAACTTGTTTGAGCCCATTCAAATATGAAAATTACACTAGTTTAGACAAACATACATTAAGCAAATCAAACAAAGATTCGAACCTCCTAAAGGCTAAAACTACACATCTTTCCCTTCGAAAAGTGACCACATGGCGACTACGAAAGAATCATACAAAAAAAAAAAGAAAAGGAAAAATGCAAGCAACTTTGGTGGTGATCATCACGTGCCACGTGGGTTGCGAATTTTTATGGGTTGTGGCTCACGTTATGATGGAAAGCCATTCCGCAATAATAAATATACTGTTAGATTTTCACACAAAGTTAATGACTCTAAAATATGTTTTTAATCATACATAACAAAGTTAAATAATTGATTATCGCTTTGCAGTTTGACTACTAAATGTTACTTAAAATGTCATGTCAATATTAAATAGGTAGTATGGTTTTAACTAGCCCGTTTTTTAATTAGGTTTACCTAGATATTAAATTATGAGTTAATTAGGTTTACCTAGATATTAAATAAAAGAAAAAAAAATAAAATATAAAAAATATGTGGGTGGTAGGTGCTCCCATATCTTTGGCATTGAATATTGTGTCTCACTTCGTTAAGGGGATGGTGCTCCCCATATTTGACGTCGAATTTGATTTGCTCAGCGTGGTGTAGCAGGTGCGATCTTGCCTATGTGGCAAGGCTGATGCCCATTTAACCATCGACAATGAATAGCCTAATGATTGGTAAATGGATTATACTTAGAAGAATTTATCAACAAAGAATTACATATTTTGCATTGTAAACTTGGTTAGTTACAATGATATATTGATAAATACGTATGTTTCCCTTGTATAGTTTGTATCAGTATAGATTGCTTTTTGTTCATTTTCACTTAGAATTTGTATACTACTAACCAAATTATGTTTAGTAGACTTCGGGATTTAAATATGGCTAAAGCGAGCGAAAAACGGAGTTAAACAAGTCACCAAACGAGAGCCGGAATGATCTAGAAGAGTAATATTAGTTAGCACATCATGCAAATCGAGGCAAAAAAGGCTCGCCGCGCCACGCGGTCAGGAAACATGACACTGGGTGGTGTGTTGGGGAGTGTATGTTATTTTTAAGCACGTCGCGTTACATGTCCATGCTCTATGCGTGGCGCGGATAGCCTTTATTTCGAGAAAGTCTGATCGTTTTCAAGATTTTAGGCTTCTTTTTCCCTATATAATCATATTATCATAAGCCTGACAAAAAGAGACGAACCAGAGGCTGGCAAGGACGAAATTCAAGTTAGTATTGAATGTTTTGAAGGAATCACTGTTTGAAAAGCTACAAGTGCACGATTGAAAAATTCATGAGTTTTATCTTCCAGACTTCTTTATTTTAATTAAATACGATGAATTCCGGTTTTGTCATTATTATTGTTTTATTTGATTTACCAATGCTAGGCTAAACATTATATATTGCCTAGGCTTATTGATGAACCATCTTTGATGTTTGATTTTTATTGAGATTTGCTTTTGTTTATGGGTTTTATGAATCAATAAGAAGTTTGATATTATTTATTTGATGCATATGTGTTTTAGGATTCGGATAGTAGTTTTAGGATTTCCGGATTATTCGGATATCCGAACTATCCGAAATATTAAATTTAATATTTATTATTACTATATTAACCTTATATCTATGTAACCCTCATTTCTAAACATCCATTTCTTTCAGCCGTTCACTACTTCCCTAACCCATCCTAGACTTTGGTCTCAAATCACCACCTTTGTCCGCCGGTGCACCACCACCACCACTCCAGTCGCCTCCGTCACTAGTCACCACCTCCGTCGTCCCCTGTCACTTTTCTCTCTACATCAAATCAATCTAGGCTCCACCTGGATGTTTTGTGACGGTGACCTGTATGTTTAATTTCAAAACATGTTTTGTTTTGTTTTATAATAAAGATTAAACATGTTGTTTTGTTTTTTCTTTCCATTTTTTTTTCAGATTTTTTTTTCTGATATCCGAATCAATATCCATTCGAATATCCGAAATTTCGGATATCCAAACTTCGGATATCCAAAATTTCATACTCGGATCCGAATAATGAAATCTAGTATCCGAAAGATCCGGATATCTGAAGTTCGGATATACAGTTTTGAACACCCCTAGTTATAATATCCTACTTTTAGTATTAATAAATAAAAGAATTTTGTTAACTTAATTGTGTGTTATTTTAAATAATAATAATAATAATAATAATAGAGTGTGAGTTTGGAAAATAAAAGATGGATGAAGCGATGGTGATGGGCTTTAGGTCCACAGACTTGGGGATATTTAAACATTCTTAAACCTTCCATAAACCCGTAAACCATCATTTCCACCATCTGTAACATTTCAAGTTTTCCATTTCTTGTTTTTTTAGTCTTTACCCGACCTGATTCGTATTCGGGTAATTTAACAATAAATATCCCGTATTTATTAGTATTATTTTGTTTTATTTTATAAATTAATTGTTAAAAACTATTAGAGTGCAATAATACCCCTCTCCCCCCTTTTAACATTTACCCACTTGTGTACCCAACCCCCCAAGTTCAAGGACCTAACAACAAGAATTAACCAAAATATTTCCCCCCATCTTCATCATCACCATCGGCAGCCGTACCACCCACCTTTCTTGACCCTTAATTCACGGAATATGTAAGAAATTTGATCTTGCCAAATCAATTATTAACAAAACACAAGCCTACCGACACTCTAATCATAGTAAACGATGAAGAATCGATAGCGAACTGGTAACCCGAGTCCTAATTCGTCCATAGAACACTTAAACACATGATTATAATTCAATTAAATTCTACCACACCATCCTTGCACCATAACGAAACCAAACCCTAACTCAATTTTGCTAGAAGCCGTTAAGATCAGCATTGATATTGAAATCGAGCTGTGAACCCTAATTCACCGTTCACATTCATTTCTCCATCAATTTATGTATTATGTTCGTTTTAATCAATTAACAAAGCCCCCCAACTCAATTTAACCAAACTATGAACAATTTTGGGCAATTTAAATTCTAGGGTTCATAATAGGAAAGAACTTGAATCAGTTAGAGTATAAAAATAATTGGTTTCAAGTTATAAACGAGTTAGAAACCTGCTCCAGTGGCAGATACATGATTTTTAAGGCACTTGAACCGGCCTGGGGGCGCGAGTTTGAGTCCTCCCAGGCCCGGTTTTGTTTTTTTTTATTTTAACTTATTTTATTAAGCTAATTTTGTCATTATTTTGTGTTTAGAACATTTAAAAAACGTTGTTTTTAAGAAATCGAACCTCCGACTTATTGTCTTCTTGTCTTTGGACTTCTATTAAACTTTTAATATATATATATATATGTGTGTGTGTGTGTGTTTGTGTATGTCTTACTTATAACAAATATAATAATAATAATATTTTTACCATTATCTTAACGAACCAAACTATCTTAAACGTTGAAAATGAATGTTTTGTTAACTCTTCCCGTTAATATATGTGTATTATACTACCTTGTTTTTATTTATCAAAAAGTAATACTTATGTTATTCAACAGCAACAATAACAACAACTATGACAAACTGAAAATTTTTCTTACTTTTTCAGACACTCATCACGAATTGACTCAAATTTTCGGGACGAAAATTCTTTAACATGGGAATAATGTGACAATCGTCAATTTCAGGTTAACTCCGTTAACGCAACTCCGTCAATTCAAACTTTAGATTATTGAATCTAAACGCAAACCTCATTACATTTAAACTAGGGTTTAAATGACGCTTAACACTTACTACATGTGTAGTAGTCTTTCGGGATTTGCACCGAAACGCAAACGATTGATGAATAAACGAAAAACACTAAAACACTAATTATGTGATAATTATGTGTTAGGATTATGTGTTATGTGATAATATTATTGTCATGTTAATTTAATGTGCAAGTTATGATAGAATGTTCTAGAAAAAGTAATACTTAATGTTAACTTAATGTGCAAGTTATGATAGAATGTTCTAGAAAAAGTAATACTTAGGAGTTGAGGGGCCAAAGTGTAACATATTCCTTTATAAATACATGGTAAACCTAAACCCTAACCTCCTACCTATTCCCCTACAAAAATCGGCAGCCATCCCCTCCCTTTATTTCCTTGAGATCGATTAATATACACACACACACAATCAAGATCTTTCAAGTTTGATTGAAGATTAAGGTGCTAGGAAGGTATACACAACTATTCTATGTATCCTCTATGTTTAATTGTTAGTTTTATTGGGTTAATTGTAAACCTTTATGGCTGATTTCTTGGTATTATGATATTCATGTGATTCTTGATTTAATTGATGATGATTGATAACTAGATTTGATATTGTTGCATGATTATTGTTGTCTTTGAGTTTGATATCAAGTAAAACTCTAACTATGTATGTATGGTATGATTGATAGGAGTTATGATGTCTAGAATGTTCTATGAATGATTTGTGATCTATAGATAGTTAAATTGTTGAGTTTGGATGAAAACAGTTTCTGGACAGATTGTGTTGTTGATGATTGAATGACTGTAACGGGATGTAAAATTGGTAAATGAATGAGATAATTGATACTACAGTAAACTAGGTTGAGTCTAGTTTCTAAAGAATATAAATTTGTAATTTTTGGACGTGTGAAAGTTAACTTTTATGATTTTACAAAAACGTGGTGCAAAGCTGAGTTGTTAGACCTGCTGTTAGGTTGTTTTGTAAATATTATATCTCATGATCTACGAGGCCAATTGGGTTGGTTCCACTTCTGGAAGTTGACTTATTGAGTTAGGAACCTAACCCAAGTGGTCTTGCATTTATTGGATTTTTCCTTTAACGGGAATTGCAAATAACATTCTGTTGCGCATGAATCTGACTGATATGAGTTTGCTGTAATGTTTTGGTCATTATAAGAAAAATATGTGGAATAAAAATAAGATAAAATATGTTCTGGAAACCTAAGATATGTATGCTTCTGTGGTGATTTTTGGTGAATTAATTGAGACGTTATGATCGGTGAAATAGTACAATCTTTCAAGTAGAAATTCTGTCATAATGAAACTAACTGCTGAGTTGTGTAAAAATGCATGAAATATGATAGTTTTTGTATATTTGTTATGTTTTGACCAAAATACCCTTGCGGGGAATAGTTGCTAATTGATTGCCATGAATTGACCAAATTGCCCTTATGGGGAATAATGGTTAGTTAATTTTGTTTGTTGACCAAAATGCCCTTACGGGGATAATTGCTAGTAAAGTATGTTATTAGTACGTGACACGAAAGTAATTGCTCACTCATGTATCGTATCACAATTTTACTTGTTTAAGTCACACACGATTCACAAACGAAACACGAAACATGTTACGTGCATAGGTATTATGTGCCGAGTCTAGAGACTCGTTAAACATTCCGATACTTAGAAAATCTCTTTGTTATTTTAGAACGCTAGAGAGTTTTCTACGACGCGCATCACTCGGTGATCTAGATCGGATATTCTTCGCAAACCGTGAGTTCACTTACCCCACTCTTAAACTGTTTTCAAACGTTTTTCACTTGGGGGAGATAACATACTCCGATAAACATATTTTCTGAGATAAACGCACATGAAAGATTTTGTTATAAATTATATATCACTTGTAAAGGCTAAGCGGCATACGTAACATTTGAAGTCCCACACATCGGACCGGTTAATATTTGGAATAGCGAGTCACTTTTGGGTAGTACTACTGGGTTTGACAAACCCCACCCGACGCTAAGCTCAACTGGAGGTTGAGTGGGTGTAAATTTTGGCTAACACTTACCATGGTCTGGAGGACCTGGTGACGGGCACTTGATAAACAGTCAGCTTCGGTCGCGAACCACTTAGCGATACTTGTTGTATAGATTAGCTACCTATCGATATATAATTTGACATAACACTATCTGGTAATGCAACACTTAAACGTCGTAACGGGGTTACGCAACACTTAAACGTCGTAACGGGGTTACGCAACACTGAAACGCCGTAACGAGGTTACGCAAAACGCTTAAACGCCGTAACGAGGTTACGCAAAACGCTTAAACGCCGTAACGTGGTTACGCAAAACGCTTAAACGCCGTAACGTGGTTACGCAAGACACTTAACGTAAAACGCTGAACGCAAACGCTAAACGATTTATTTTTATATAACTTGTGAACTCACCAACCTCGTGTTGACCCTTTTAGTATGTTATTCTCAGGTAGCCGAGGCGGGCGCGCGGTCTAGGAACATGCATTGTTTGAATCATCTTTATTTATATGGTTTACGCTTCCGCACTTACTTTCATTTAAACGTTTTTCTTTGGTTTGGTTATAACTAATGATTCCGATCCTGCCAGTTCACACCCTCTGACGGTAAAACTCCGTTAGTGGATTTTGAGGGTGTGACAGATTGGTATCAGAGCCATTGGTTATAGCGAACTAGAAGCTGCATGCATACTAGACTATAACCGCGACGACCCATTAGTTATAATGATACGCACTGCATAGGTTTGTGTAGTCTTTGTTGTCTTCTCTCTTTACCTCTTTCACTCATATGCGCGCATACACGGCATACCTGTAGAGATGTCGACGCCATCCTCATCATCGTCCGATCTGATGACTCATGCTCACGGGAAGGAACCGCAATTACCTACCGCATTGCCACCCCGAGTAGTCCCGGAACTCGAAACACCCGCACCAAAGAGGTACCGCCTATCCGGAGGCATTTACGAAAACGACGTTAGCTGGGATTGGTACCCTAACATGATCAGACGTATGGTCTATCGCGAACAAGTTCCCCCGTTACCTCACCCGAACCACCCTGCTTATCCCAACACCCTACCACCCATAACCGAACCTGTGGAGCGAGTTCTCGCAGCTGTCGTTTCTTGTTTGGAGCGTGATGTGGGCTACATGCGCTACACGAGAGAAAATGTTTCCAGACTGTTTAAAGACGGAACCGAGACTCAGGAGGAGATTGCCCGCATGGCAGCGGCAATGAAAGAAATGCAAGAGACTAGTGAGCAACAAACGAAGGTTATGATGAAGATGCAAGCCGAGATGATAGACTTGCAAGAGTAACTCCAAGAAGCAAGGACCCGAACCGAGATAGCACTCGAGCGTTGCGATGACCTACAAATGCAACTTGCTCAGAACGCAGCCGAACCCGAGGCAGAGCCTGAGGCCGAGCCTGAGGCAGATCCTGAAGAAGATCCTGAAGAGGAACCTGAGGAGGACCCCGAGGAAGATCCCGAGGAGGAGCCTGAAGAAGAACCGGCTGAGGAGGAGGCACACTCAGAGGTGTCCTCAGACGATGTGCAAATGTGCAAATTCTTGGATTGGAACTAGCTAACGCTATGAACTGAGAGGAGTTCAAAGACTTGATGCGAGAAAAGTATTGTCCGAGGGAGGAGATTTCAAAGTTGGAGTCGGAATTTTGGTCATTGAAGATGGTGGGTTCGGAAATCGAAGCCTACACTACCCGTTCTCACGAGTTAGCGGTGATGTGTCCACGGATGGTAGATCCGCCGAGTAAGAGGATTGAAATGTACATTGATGGGTTAGCACCACAGATTCAGGGCATGGTGACGTCTTCCAGACCAGCCACGATCCAACAAGCGATCCGTTTGGCTCACAAACTGACGGATCAGGCTGTGACCCAGGGTGCGTTACCACCGAGGGGTTCGACTGTTAAAGCCCGTGACAACCCGAGTAATGACCACGTCAGCAACAGTAACAACAACAGCAACCCGAACAGCGGGAAGAGAAAATTTGACAACACCAGATCTTCATCCTCAAACCTCCCACCGCAACACCACTACCGTAAGCCCGAATTTACTCGGAGTTTCAACACTCAGAATCACAACAACAACAACAACGGTAGCGGGCAGGTTTCGAGCGGATATGTTGGGAAATATCCAAAGTGCAACAGGTGCAACTTTCATCATGTTGGTCAATGTGACCGTGTCAAGTGTCAAAGATGCGGAAAGATAGGTCATCAAGCGAAGGAATGTAGAGGAGACCTTGCGGCGAAGGGTGCTCCTAAGCCACCGATGACGACTAAGGGATGTTTTGAATGTGGACAGGAAGGTCATTTCCGGAAGGATTGCCCCAAGCTGAAACATAATGACAACAATGGGGGCAATGGAAGTGGCAGTAATGGTGGAGGAAATGGCAAAGGAAGAGCGTTTGTGATTGGATCAGGTCAAGCCCGCAGAGATCCGCATGTGGTGTCTGGTAAGTTCCCTGTAAACGATTGTTTTGCTTCTGTTTTGTTTGACACTGGAGCTGATAGGAGTTTTGTGTCAAAGGCCTTTAGCCAACTTTTAAACCTTACTCCAACCCCGTTAGACGCTAAGTTTCCTGTTGAATTAGCTAACGGTAAAACTGTAATAACAACTCATATACTTGCGGGGTGTAAGTTGAAACTGTCAGGTCATGTCTTTGACATCGACCTTATTCCTTTTACGCTTAGTAGTTTCGATGTCGTTGTCGGCATGGACTGGTTATCCGAGAACCGAGCGGAGATTATATGCCATGATAAGATAGTCCATATTACCACCCCTTCTGGCGAGATCATTTCGGTCCGAGGCGAGAGAAGCGGCATGACCACCAGCATCATTACCCTTATGAAGGCACAGAAGTATTTACGAAAGGGTCATCCGGCAATTTTGGCGCAGATTGTTGAGAAACCCGCGGAGGAGAAACGAATTGAAGACATACCGGTTGTGCGAGACTTCCCGGAAGTTTTCCCGGAGGATTTACCTGGACTCCCTCCTATTCGTCAAGTCGAATTCCAAATCGAGTTGACACCCGGTGCAGCACCCATAGCACGAGCCCCGTATCGGCTCGCACCGGCGGAACTTCAGGAGTTGTCCACTCAGTTGCAAGATTTGTTGGATAAGGGTTTTATCCGACCTAGCTCATCGCCATGGGGAGCCCCTGTCTTGTTTGTCCGAAAGAAAGACGGGACTTTCCGAATGTGCATCGACTACCGGGAGTTGAACAAGGTGACGGTCAAGAACCGTTATCCTTTACCCCGAATTGATGATTTGTTTGACCAGCTTCAAGGATCGAGTTACTACTCGAAGATTGATCTACGATCCGGTTACCACCAGCTGAGAGTGCGCGAAGAAGATATCTCAAAGACGGCTTTCAGAATACGGTATGGTCACTACGAGTTTTCGGTTATGCCTTTTGGCCTAACCAACGCGCCAGCCGTATTTATGGATCTCATGAATCGAGTATGCAAGGCGTACCTCGACAAGTTCGTGATTGTTTTCATCGATGATATTCTCGTCTACTCCAAGAACGAGACTGACCACGAAGATATCACTTAAGGGTAATTTTGGAACTATTGAAGAAGGAACAACTGTATGCTAAACTCTCGAAATGTGAATTTTGGCTTCGCGAGGTTCACTTTTTAGGACATGTGATCAACGAGAATGGTATCCATGTCGATCCCGGTAAGGTAGAGGCCATCAAAAACTGGGAAGCACCTAAGACTCCGACTGAGGTGCGGCAATTCCTAGGACTGGCCGGCTACTACCGGCGTTTCATCGAGGGATTTTCAAAGATTGCTCAACCCCTCACTGCTTTGACTCACAAAAGGCACTACGTACAACTGGGGTGACGCGCAAGAATCCGCTTTTCAACTGTTGAAAACCAAGCTTTGTAGCGCCCCTATTTTAGCCCTCCCCGAGGGAACGGAAAATTTTGAGGTACACTGTGACGCATCTATACAAGGTCTCGGTTGTGTGCTGATGCAACTCGAGAAGGTTATAGCCTATGCCTCTCGACAACTACGGATTCACGAGAAGAACTACACGACTCATGATTTGGAACTCGGAGCTGTGGTGTTTGCCCTAAAGATATGGAGGCATTACTTGTACGGTACCAAGTTTACCATATACACCGACCACAAGAGTCTCCAGCATATCTTCGATCAAAGGGAGCTGAACATGCGACAGCGTCGTTGGGTCGAGTTGCTTAAGGATTATGATTGTGCCATCAAGTACCACCCTGGCAAGGCCAATGTAGTGGCCGACGCACTCAGTAGAAAAGAAACCGATAAACCCAGACGAGTACGAGCATTGCAACTCACAATTCATGCTAGCTTACCCGACCAGATTCACGATGCACAACTTGAAGCTTTGAAAGATGATAATCTTCCATCAGAACTCATGCGGGGCATGGACAAACAACTTGAAACCAAATCGGACGGGGTCCGATATTTTGAGAACCGGATTTGGGTTCCACGATACGGAGAGTTGAGAACTCTAGTGATGGACGAAGCTCATAAGTCCCGATATTCTATCCACCCTGGCTCAGATAAAATGTATCATGATTTAAAGGCACTTTACTGGTGGCCGAACATGAAAGCCGACATTGCCACCTACGTGAGCAAATGCTTGACTTGTGCCAGAGTCAAGATAGAATACCAGAAACCATCTGGTCTACTGCAACAACCGGAACTCCCAATGTGGAAATGGGAGCACATCTCAATGAACTTTATTACGGGTTTGCCTAAGACACCGACGGGATGCGATACCATCTGGGTGATCGTTGACCGGTTGACTAAATCGGCACACTTCCTAGCAATTAAGGAAACGGACAAAATGGAAAGACTGACTCGCGTATACATGAAAGAAGTGGTGTCTAGACACGGAGTGCCTGTCTCGATCATTTCCGATCGAGATTCTCGTTTCACCTCGCACTTTTGGAAGTCGCTGCAAAGCGCACTGGGCACCCGTCTCGATATGAGTACAGCATACCATCCTCAGACGGATGGGCAAAGTGAACGGACTATTCAGACCCTGGAGGACATGTTGCGTGCATGCGTGTTGGATTTCGGAAAAAGTTGGGAACCCCACTTACCTTTGGTAGAGTTTTCGTATAATAACAGCTACCACGCAAGTATTAACGCAGCACCGTTTGAAGCACTAGACGGACGGAAGTGTCGATCACCGCTCTGCTGGGCAGAGGTGGGTGACAGCCAAATCACTGGTCCAGAACTGGTACTCGAAACTTCGGAAAAGATTGTTCAAATCCGAAACCGCATGGCAGCAGCACGTGATCGCCAAATGAGTTACGCTGACAAGCGCCGAAAACCTCTCGAATTTCAAGTAAACGATCGAGTGTTACTCAAAGTCTCACCTTGGAAAGGTGTGGTTCGCTTTGGAAAGCGAAACAAACTCAACCCACGATATGTTGGTCCTTATCGGATAACGGAACGCGTTGGTCCAGTGGCGTACCGACTGGACTTACCAGCAGAACTCAGTAGTGTACACAATGTTTTTCACATGCCTATCCGATGAAACTCAAGTAGTCCCTTTGGAGGAACTACAAGTTGATGAACAGTTACGCTTCGTTGAAGAACCAGTTGAGGTTTTGGATTGGGAACCAAAACGCTCAAGCACAGCAAAATTCCAATTGTTAAAGTTCATTGGAACTCGAGACGTGGACCGGAGTTCACGTGGGAACGCGAGAATCAAATGATGAAAAAGTATCCTCACCTTTTTGAAGGGCTGACCAAACATAGAAAACCGCGAAACCCGGCAAACCGTCAGAAATCACCGGAGGTATGAATTAAATTTCGGGACGAAATTTCTTTCTACTAGGGGATGATATGACAAACTGAAAATTTTTCTTACTTTTTCAGACACTCATCACGAATTGACTCAAATTTTCGGGACGAAAATTCTTTAACATGGGAATAATGTGACAATCGTCAATTTCAGGTTAACTCCGTTAACGCAACTCCGTCAATTCAAACTTTAGATTATTGAATCTAAACGCAAACCTCATTACATTTAAACTAGGGTTTAAATGACGCTTAACACTTACTACATGTGTAGTAGTCTTTCGGGATTTGCACCGAAACGCAAACGATTGATGAATAAACGAAAAACACTAAAACACTAATTATGTGATAATTATGTGTTAGGATTATGTGTTATGTGATAATATTATTGTCATGTTAATTTAATGTGCAAGTTATGATAGAATGTTCTAGAAAAAGTAATACTTAATGTTAACTTAATGTGCAAGTTATGATAGAATGTTCTAGAAAAAGTAATACTTAGGAGTTGAGGGGCCAAAGTGTAACATATTCCTTTATAAATACATGGTAAACCTAAACCCTAACCTCCTACCTATTCCCCTACAAAAATCGGCAGCCATCCCCTCCCTTTATTTCCTTGAGATCGATTAATATACACACACACACACAATCAAGATCTTTCAAGTTTGATTGAAGATTAAGGTGCTAGGAAGGTATACACAACTATTCTATGTATCCTCTATGTTTAATTGTTAGTTTTATTGGGTTAATTGTAAACCTTTATGGCTGATTTCTTGGTATTATGATATTCATGTGATTCTTGATTTAATTGATGATGATTGATAACTAGATTTGATATTGTTGCATGATTATTGTTGTCTTTGAGTTTGATATCAAGTAAAACCCTAACTATGTATGTATGGTATGATTGATAGGAGTTATGATGTCTAGAATGTTCTATGAATGATTTGTGATCTATAGATAGTTAAATTGTTGAGTTTGGATGAAAACAGTTTCTGGACAGATTGTGTTGTTGATGATTGAATGACTGTAACGGGATGTAAAATTGGTAAATGAATGAGATAATTGATACTACAGTAAACTAGGTTGAGTCTAGTTTCTAAAGAATATAAATTTGTAATTTTTGGACGTGTGAAAGTTAACTTTTATGATTTTACAAAAACGTGGTGCAAAGCTGAGTTGTTAGACCTGCTGTTAGGTTGTTTTGTAAATATTATATCTCATGATCTACGAGGCCAATTGGGTTGGTTCCACTTCTGGAAGTTGACTTATTGAGTTAGGAACCTAACCCAAGTGGTCTTGCATTTATTGGATTTTTCCTTTAACGGGAATTGCAAATAACATTCTGTTGCGCATGAATCTGACTGATATGAGTTTGCTGTAATGTTTTGGTCATTATAAGAAAAATATGTGGAATAAAAATAAGATAAAATATGTTCTGGAAACCTAAGATATGTATGCTTCTGTGGTGATTTTTGGTGAATTAATTGAGACGTTATGATCGGTGAAATAGTACAATCTTTCAAGTAGAAATTCTGTCATAATGAAACTAACTGCTGAGTTGTGTAAAAATGCATGAAATATGATAGTTTTTGTATATTTGTTATGTTTTGACCAAAATACCCTTGCGGGGAATAGTTGCTAATTGATTGCCATGAATTGACCAAATTGCCCTTATGGGGAATAATGGTTAGTTAATTTTGTTTGTTGACCAAAATGCCCTTACGGGGATAATTGCTAGTAAAGTATGTTATTAGTACGTGACACGAAAGTAATTGCTCACTCATGTATCGTATCACAATTTTACTTGTTTAAGTCACACACGATTCACAAACGAAACACGAAACATGTTACGTGCATAGGTATTATGTGCCGAGTCTAGAGACTCGTTAAACATTCCGATACTTAGAAAATCTCTTTGTTATTTTAGAACGCTAGAGAGTTTTCTACGACGCGCATCACTCGGTGATCTAGATCGGATATTCTTCGCAAACCGTGAGTTCACTTACCCCACTCTTAAACTGTTTTCAAACGTTTTTCACTTGGGGGAGATAACATACTCCGATAAACATATTTTCTGAGATAAACGCACATGAAAGATTTTGTTATAAATTATATATCACTTGTAAAGGCTAAGCGGCATACGTAACATTTGAAGTCCCACACATCGGACCGGTTAATATTTGGAATAGCGAGTCACTTTTGGGTAGTACTACTGGGTTTGACAAACCCCACCCGACGCTAAGCTCAACTGGAGGTTGAGTGGGTGTAAATTTTGGCTAACACTTACCATGGTCTGGAGGACCTGGTGACGGGCACTTGATAAACAGTCAGCTTCGGTCGCGAACCACTTAGCGATACTTGTTGTATAGATTAGCTACCTATCGATATATAATTTGACATAACACTATCTGGTAATGCAACACTTAAACGTCGTAACGGGGTTACGCAACACTTAAACGTCGTAACGGGGTTACGCAACACTGAAACGCCGTAACGAGGTTACGCAAAACGCTTAAACGCCGTAACGAGGTTACGCAAAACGCTTAAACGCCGTAACGTGGTTACGCAAAACGCTTAAACGCCGTAACGTGGTTACGCAAGACACTTAACGTAAAACGCTGAACGCAAACGCTAAACGATTTATTTTTATATAACTTGTGAACTCACCAACCTCGTGTTGACCCTTTTAGTATGTTATTCTCAGGTAGCCGAGGCGGGCGCGCGGTCTAGGAACATGCATTGTTTGAATCATCTTTATTTATATGGTTTACGCTTCCGCACTTACTTTCATTTAAACGTTTTTCTTTGGTTTGGTTATAACTAATGATTCCGATCCTGCCAGTTCACACCCTCTGACGGTAAAACTCCGTTAGTGGATTTTGAGGGTGTGACAACAACAACAACAATCATAATAAGATTTATAACGTGTTAATTTATCACAATACTTAAAACCCGATCGAATCTCAAATTTCGTTGTAGGTCTTGATAATATTTCGTTTATAATTAATTATTATATTTAACAAATAAGAACCCTTGTCGACGTATCCCGAGGAGCTCGACCGCGCTTTATTTAATTTCTATCGCCGTCACATTTTCACTTATCTTACCCTTTAAGGTGAGTAATTCACACCCCCCTTTTATACCATTTTTATGTCTAGGGGGCGGTATGCGTTCACAAATAGCTTATCATTTTCACTACAATTCCATTATTTGCGTTTATATGATATTACTCAATTAGTTATATGTGCGAATGTGATTATATGTTTATTTTTGATTTATGGTTTATTAGTACCTCATCCTCATCCTAATTAGTATGATCATGCGCCGCTAGAGTAACTCGACCCGTTGGGACGAGAGAAAAGGCCTTTTTTATTTATTAACTGTTGTTATGTTATTTGTTGTAATTCGTATTTAACCCAAGTAATTGTCATTTTAAATATTATTATATAAAAAATTATGATTACTTGCTCAACTTTATGTTGACAAATATATATATTTTCACGCATGACGCTTGTAGCTCTTTTGGATAAAGAAAGTGATTGAGGCTTAGTTGATATCTTAGTGTAACATCACGTAAAATTCGGGCTAAAAATGTCAACTTTCCAAAGTCTAGGGACTGAAATTGCCAAAATCCAAACTGGAGGGTTAAAAATGAAATATGATTTCCTGACCCATCGCGCTACACGATGAGTCAGAAGAGAACCCCATCCCGTATCGCGATGGGGCATCTGACAATTTGTGACACGTGTACCACGTGGCACACGGTGGCACTGGTTGTCGCCACGTGTCACCACGTGGCAACACGTCCGCCACGTGTCGCCACGTGGAGCGGTGCCTGCCATGTGGTAGACCTACCAGCCGCGTCATCTGACCTATATCGCGGTACGCGATAGGTCAGCCCAGGGACCCATCGCGTACCGCGATGGGTTTCAAGGTGGGGAGGATGTAACATCACGTAAAATTCGGGCAAAAAATGTCAACTTTCCAAAGTCTAGGGACTGAAATTGCCAAAATCCAAACAGACGGTTAAAAATGAAAAATCTGATTTCCTGACCCATCGCGCTACGCGATGAGTCAGAAGAGAACCCCATCGCGTATCGCGATGGGGCATCTGACAATTTGTGACACGTGTGCCACGTGGCACACGGTGGCACCGGTTGTCGCCACGTTTCACCACGTGGCAACACGTCCGCCACGTGGAGTGGTGCCTTCCACGTGTCGATACGTGGCAGACCTACCCGCCGCATCATCTGACCTATATCGCGGTACGCGATAGGTCAGCCCAGGGACCCATCGCGTACCGTGATGGGGTTCCAAAAATCGCCTATAAATAGCGACCATGGGCATTTCAAATCTGCACACCAAATCAGCTCTAACCTCTCACTACTCTCTCTCTAGCCTTACCTCAATAAGCGTTCCCCGATCCCTTGTTTGTGTGTAACGTTTCCTCGAAGTGCGTGCCACCCTCCACCCACATTTAACCAAGAATGGCGTTTGTTCTCGAAGTACGTGCCCACGAGTATTGAAGATTTGGCGTATCTCGATTAGTGTGTCGAGCAAAGTAAAGCGGCGTTGGAGTGCCGCTCGAGTCTCTAGAGTATCTTTACGCCACTTAAGGTTAGGCGTAATATCGAATTCAATATAATCTAATATTATATTCAAGGTTTAAGTCTTAAGTCGAGGATATACTCGATACCTCGATAAAAGAAAAAGAAAAGAAAACATAACAAAGAAACGAATGAAATATGATTATTGAATAATTGTTGAATACGTATATATGTGTGTAAATATATATGTATATATTCTTTGTTATGAAATTATTATTTATTGAATAAGAGTATTCTTAAATAATAAAAGAAAAAGATTACGTTTCTTGGAGGAGAAGAAACGTCGGGTTTTCATATAAACTAAAGGTTTAAAAATTACTTTTAAACTAAAGGTTTTTAAGTAAATAAGAATTGAACTAAAGGTTCAATCGAGGATTGAGATATAAGACTAAAGGTCTTAAGCCGGATCGTGTATTCGACTAACAAATATTTATACTCGTACTATAGGTGCGAGATAAAGAAAGGGAAAGACACTTGGACGGTGAGTGAAGCCGATCCTAAAGAGACAAGGTGAATAAGCCCCCAAACGTTTACTTATTTTAAAATGAATCAACTTGTTTTATGAAATTGTTTACAAGGAACTTGGTGTTCCTAAAACCGTTATGAATAAGGGTATAAACCTAGCCCTCAGGCTGTGGTATACGTATGTCTGGATCCTTACATAGGTGGTACTATGCGATGTATGGGCATGCTCGAACCACCCTTGGTCGTAGGACGCTCTCCTGCAGGGAGTACGACCGTTGTGTATATATACGGGTACTTAACTAAGTCGAACGCTGCGGTGTTTGCTGAGGTGACCTAGCGTAGAGGCTCGTATTTGTAATGTGTTATTTGACTTGATTATTCCTAAGCCACGTTGGGCCGAGGCAGGCGTAGCCTCGAGGGGTAATTAAGTAAAAGAAGTATTTTTGCGTCAGCGTGTTCACCAGCATTCTTTGCTGACGTATTTTCTTGCATTTTGCAGGTGAACAAGTTTAGCGCTTGGAGTATCGAAGTGCTACTTATATAAATCCAATGGCTCAGATTTTCTTTTGTAAACTTAAACACAAGGTGGTTTGGTTTGTAAATTATAAACACATAAATGTTTTGTTAACTCAACGGGTATTTTACTATTCCCGTCTTTTGAATATACATATATAAAAGTTATGTTTTCGATCCTTAAAGTTTTATAAGTCTTCCGCAAACAAACGAAACTCTGATTTATTTACAATTACGATACCAACTTATGGGTCATACTCCTAGGCCTTAGACGGGGGTGTGACAGGTTGGTATCAGAGCCATCGATCTTAACGAATTGGGTATCATAAAACAATACCCAAGCTTTGATCCAAGTTTAGGAAATAATTGCTTATGTGTGTAGGGATAAGATAGGCTGGTAACCTTTCTTTCCCCCTCTACAATCTAAACCACCCATAAAATGTAAATGTCATTTAAAGCTCACATCGAAAACTTTATATGCAAGGCAAAGGAAGCCAGAATATCCGAACCATAACCCGAAGACATCATGAGCGATGAATACTACGAGGCATATTTTGACCAAGACGTGGAAAGAGACTTGTCCAAGCCCTTATACTATCCCGGAAGTCGACACTACCCGATTGACATCCCCGATAGTCCACCGAAGCCAAGTGTTGAGGCACCAAGGCACTCAAGCTATCATGCACCGACTATGCCAATGTATCAACCGTCAGAAGTACCAACGTATCACCCATCAGAGATCCCTACTTATCAACCCACAGAGGTACCACAATATTTCCCAACTGGTTATGTACCGCCAAATCCACATCCATCATATGCCTTTCTATCTAACATACCTATCAAAGAATAACCAAAGTCTCCATCTTCCGATTGGATGAAATGTCATTCGGACCCATGCCGATGGTTTACCGGAAGCTCTACCTTTAATGAAGTCAGCTCAAAACCAAACAACAATGGAGAAGGACCATCCTGTAGACCCCAGATGAGAATAATGATGCCAACTGAGACTTTTCAGATGATCCCAATAATCAATGAATCCACACAACCAGTGGAGGAAAATAAACCAGAAAAAGAAGAGGAACCCATGGAAGAAGAAGATCCCGATGAAAAGGAAGATTCCAACGAAGATGAGGAGGACCCTATAGAAGAGTTTGAGGAACATATGGAAGAAGAGCATCATGAGAATCATAACGAGATATCAATCCCGATGAATGGATCACTCACTTCCTACAATGCAAGCTTTGGTTCTGTGGACCCATATGTACAATACTTGGAGAAATTAAGGAACCGAACCTCGTCAAACTTTCCACCATTTCAAGGAGATGTTCCTTCAACACAAGAGCAAGCCGATGAGATCCGTGAGCATAATCAAGCTGCCAAGACTTACCTCTACCTCGCAACCGACAAGACTAATGTTCCGTATCCTGAACCGCGGAACCATTACGAAATGTTGACACAGGGTTACCGCGACCCACCTCCACAGTATGGATACCCCAACATAATCCCGCAATCGTACGAAGAACATCTAGACCGCGCTCTACATGAAACCGACGATTGGAGGAAGAAGGTGTACGGGGAAGAGAAGAAAAAGAAGAAAGTTGGAGAAAAACTCCTTCGTAAATGTAACAAATTAACGAAGGTAGTAAAAAAGTTCTTGAAAGACTGAAAGTGGTGGTGTGAAATGTGAAGAATCTATGTGTAAATTAGAATTTATGTAACGTTCTAAATGTAATGATAGATCCAGTAATATATATCGTGGAAACGATATATATGTATTGTAAAATATATATATCCATGAGGTATATATGTATAATAAATAAACTTGTGTTTAATATAAGAAATTTGTTAAATTTCAGTTAAAAGACATAATGTCTGAACAAAGCAATAATAACGAAAATGCTCGTAAAGAGAGAGAGATAAAAGCTAAGGGGAAAGGCCCCGAAAATGAGAGAGAGGAAGATATTCCTGAAAAATATATGAACAAAATACAAAAGATGATAAAAGATGCTGTTAGAGAAGAATCTTTAAATAGGACTCATTCTAGGCAAACTAGAAACTCTTGATCTGCTAATCCGTCTGTTCATCCCTCTCATAAATCCGAAAAATCCCGTCCGAACCCATCTTATGTTGAAGAGAGTGTACATGAGTCTAATGTCAATGGTGATGTTTGACGTGAGTTTAAGAAACACAAGATAAGTCATTGTTCTTTTAAAGACTTCAAATACTACGGACCAAAAGAGTTCCATGGTGACAAGGGAGCCATTTCAACTGTGAGGTGGCTAGAAGAAATGGAAACAATAGTTATCACAAGTAAATGTTCCGAAGTGGAGAAAATCTAATACTCTGCTTTAATGTTCAAAGGTGAAGTGTTGGAGTGGTGGAATGCTCTGTTAATGAGCAAAGGAAGAGATGTAATGTATGGTATGAGTTGGGAAGATTTTAAAGCCTTGTTGATGGCTAAGTTCTGTCCCATGCACGAAACCGACCAGATTCAAACGAAATTTTGAATCTCAAGGTCATTGGGACAAACCTCCGCGAATACAATACTAAATTCCATGAGTATTGTCGCCTAGTGCCCCAGCTGGTTAACCCCGAGTCCAGCAAAGTCACGAGATATATTTGGGGACTTCTGGGGGAAATCCGTGACATGGTAAGGTCTCACCAACCACAAACCGCTGCCTCTGCAATGAAGTTGGCCGGTTATTTAATGAGCGGCATGGTTCGTAACAAAGAAGAAGACAAGAAGGTTACGACGCCAACAACTCAAGGAAGGACAAGTGGAGGAAATAACCGATTCAAAAGCAAGGGCGTGAACCATAGCCGATTCAATTCAAACACTCCACAATGCAAGACTTGTAGGAGATACCATAAGGGCCAGTGCAATTTCGCCCCATCTCCTAAAGTCTGTGAGTCCTGTAATCGTACGGGACATGATGCCGCTAACTGTTGGAAGAAGAAGATGACTTGCTTCAACTGCAAGGAGATGGGCCATTTGAGTTTCGAGTGCCCAAAGAACAAGCCTGCTGGTGGTGGTGCGGGTGGAAGTGGCCAGAACAAGAAAGGAAACACTCGAGTCTTCGTACTCGACACAAAAAGGTCCGCTGACATGCCGAAAACCATAACCGGTACGTTCCTAGTCAACGAACACCTATGCTAGAGTTTTATTCGATTCGGGTGCCAATTTGAGTTTTATAGATTATAGTTTCTGTAGTCTATTAAACGAACCATTAACTAAATTAGATTAAACTCTAAGCATCGAGACTGCTAGTGGCGAAATCGTTAAGATCTCCGAAGTCTTTGAAAACGGAAAAATTTTTTTAGCCGGTTATATCTTACCTATTTGTTTGTTACCCATGAGTTTGGCTGGTTTTGATAT
This sequence comes from Bidens hawaiensis, assembly GCF_021521415.1. Taxonomy (NCBI): domain Eukaryota; kingdom Viridiplantae; phylum Streptophyta; class Magnoliopsida; order Asterales; family Asteraceae; genus Bidens; species Bidens hawaiensis. The sequence goes on along the minus strand of NW_027491120.1, from coordinate 754,212 downwards.
AGTACTTGGTATGGATTGGTTATCCGATAACCAAGCTCGTATCATCTGCAATAGCAAAACCGTAGAACTTCAAGCCCTTGATAAGCGAACAATTCGAATTGAAGGGGACAAAGACGCTGGCCAAGTTAGCATAATTTCCATGATTAGGGCTAACAAATGTTTAAATCAAGGATGCCTCGCATTCATGGCCTACGTCACTGAAGAGTCTAAGCCAAAACAAATCCAAGACGTTCCTATTATTTCTGAGTTTCCTGACGTCTTTCCTGATGAACTTTCCGGAATCCCTCCCGATCGTGAAGTAGAGTTTAGGATCGATCTCATTCCTGGTACTTCTCCGATAGCCAAAGCTCCGTATCGCTTAGCACCAACTGAAATGAAGGAGTTAAAGAAACAACTCGACGAACTACTTGAGAAAGGTTTCATTCGACCAAGTTCGTCGCCTTGGGGAGCGCCGATTCTATTCGTCAAGAAGAAAGATGGTTCCATGCGAATGTGTATCGACTATCGTGCGTTAAATAAAGTCACAATCAAAAACCGATATCCACTCCCTCGTATCGATGATCTTTTTGACCAACTTTAAGGTGCTAGCTATTTTTCTAAAATCGATCTTCGTTCCGGCTATCACCAACTCAAAGTCCAATATGAAGATATTCCAAAGACTGCTTTTCGAAAAAGCTATGGACATTATGAGTTCACGGTTATGCCGTTTGGACTTGCTAATGCTCCGGCCGCATTTACGGACATGATGAACCGTATCTGTAAGCCGTACTTGGATAAATTTGTTATCGTCTTCATCGACGACATACTTATTTATTCTAAGTCCAAGGCCGATCATGAAATACATCTTCGAATTCTGCTTAAAATCCTTAGAACTGAGAAGTTTTACGCCAAGTTCTTGAAATGCGAGTTCTGGTTGCACGAGGTGCAATTTCTTGGTCACATCATCAATGTCAATGGTATTCAAGTGGACCCCGCTAAGATTGAAGCTATCTCTAAGTGGGAGGTCCCGAAGTAGCCAACCGAGATCCGAAGTTTCTTAGGTTTGGCTGGCTATTACCGTAGGTTCATCGAGAACTTTTCTTGTATCGCCGTTCCCTTAACTTCATTAACTCGTAAGAACATCAAGTATGAATGGGGGACGAAGCAACAAGAGGCGTTCGATATACTTAAACAAAAGCTTACCCAAGCACCTATCTTGGCTTTGCTAGAAGGTACTGAAGATTTTGTAGTATTTAGTGACGCGTCTCACTCGGGTTTAAGATGCGTACTAATGCAACGAAAGAAAGTAATAGCATACGCCTCTTGTCAATTGAAAGTACACAAAAAGAATTACACGACTCACGATCTAGAGTTAGGCGCCATAATCTTTGCACTTAAGATTTGGAGGCACCATCTCTACGGAGTACGATTCACCGTGTACACTGATCACAAAAGTTTGAAACACATCTTTGATCAAAAAGAGCTCAACATGCGCCAACGGCGATGGATGGAGACTCTTAACGACTATGATTGTGAAATTGTGTATCATGAAGGCAAGACCAACGTCGTGGCCGATGCCTTAAGTCGTAAAGAACATGAGAAGCCCAAAAAGGTTCGAGCTTTGCGCCTAGAACTCCAAATTGATCTATTTGAACAAATCAAATATGCGCAAACTCAAGCAATCAACGAAAACCAAATCTCCGACGAAAAACGCAATGGTACCATTGACTCGTTAGTCAAAGGTGACGATGGTATTGTAAGACTCAGTAATAGGATATGGGTACCAATCGTTGGAGGCTTGCGTGAGAAAACCTTGAACGAAGCTCACAAGTCCAAAAATACAATTCACCCCGGTAGTGACAAAATGTATCAAAATCTTAAGTCAAACTACTGGTGGAACGGAATGAAGAAGGACATCGCTTCGCATATTGCGAAATGTCTAACGTGTTTAAAGGTCAAGGCTGAACATCAAAATCCTTCGGGATTGCTTCAGCAACCCGAACTTCCTGTATGGAAGTGGGAGTTAATCACAATGGATTTCATTACCAAACTCCCGAAAACGACTCGACAACATAATGCTATATGGGTAATCGTGGACCGTTTAACAAAGTCCGCACATTTTATACCTATCAATGAGTCGTATTCAATAGATAGATTAGCGCGTATTTATGGGAACAACATCGTTGCTTTGCATGGAGTACCGCTATCAATAATTTCTGATCGAGACAGTCGTTTCACGTCGCGTTTTTGGAAAAGCTTCCAACAAGCTCTCGGTACAAAGTTAAACCTTAGCACCGCCTATCATTCACAAACCGATGGGCCAAGCGAAAGGACAATCCAAACAATGGAAGATATGCTCCGCGCTTGTATGATAGACTTAGGCGGAAGTTGGGATGACCACTTACCCCTAATGGAATTTTCGTATAACAATAGTTATCACTCGAGCATTCAAGCCGCACCATTCAAGGCGTTGTATGGTCGAAAATGTAAGACGCCCGTGTGCTGGTCTGAAACTGGAGATAATCAATTGTCTAGACCTGAAATAGTCCAAGAAACCACCGACAAAGTTCTTCAAATCCGCGAACGACTTAAGACGGCACGTGATCGCCAAAAGAGTTATGCCAATATCCGTCGTAAGCCGTTAGAGTTTAGTGTCGGTGATAAAGTTCTCTTGAAAGTCTCGCCATGGAAAGGCGTAGTTCGATTCGGCAAGAAAGGCAAACTAAGTCCTCGATTCGTTGGCAGACCTACCCGCCGCATCATCTGACCTATATCGCGGTACGCGATAGGTCAGCCCAGGGACCCATCGCGTACCGCGATGGGGTTCCAAAAATCGCCTATAAATAGCGACCATGGGCATTTCAAATCTGCACACCAAATCAGCTCTAACCTCTCACTACTCTCTCTCTAGCCTTACCTCGATAAGCGTGCCCCGATCCCTTGTTTGTGTGTAACGTTTCCTCGAAGTGCGTGCCACCCTCCACCCACATTTAACCAAGAATGGCGTTTGTTCTCGAAGTACATGCCCACGAGTATTGAAGATTTGGCGTATCTCGATTAGTGTGTCGAGCAAAGTAAAGCGGCGTTGGAGTGCCGCTCGAGTCTCTAGAGTATCTTTACGCCACTTAAGGTTAGGCGTAATATCGAATTCTATATAATCTAATATTATATTCAAGGTTTAAGTCTTAAGTCGAGGATATACTCGATACCTCGATAAAAGAAAAAGAAAAGAAAACATAACAAAGAAACGAATGAAATATGATTATTGAATAATTGTTGAATACGTATATATGTGTGTAAATATATATGTATATATTCTTTGTTATGAAATTATTATTTATTGAATAAGAGTATTCTTAAATAATAAAAGAAAAAGATTACGTTTCTTGGAGGAGAAGAAACGTCGGGATTTCATATAAACTAAAGGTTTAAAAATTACTTTTAAACTAAAGGTTTTTAAGTAAATAAGAATTGAACTAAAGGTTCAATCGAGGATTGAGATACAAGACTAAAGGTCTTAAGCCGGATCGTGTATCCGACTAACAAATATTTATACTCGTACTATAGGTGCGAGATAAAGAAAGGGAAAGACCCTTGGACGGTGAGTGAAGCCGATTCTAAAGAGACAAGGTGAATACGCCCCCAAACGTTTACTTATTTTAAAATGAGTCAACTTGTTTTATGAAATTGTTTACAAGGAACTTGGTGTTCCTAAAACCGTTATGAATAAGGGTATAAACCTAGCCCTCAGGCTGTGGTATACGTATGTCTGGATCCTTACATAGGTGGTACTATGCGATGTATGGGCATGCTCGCACCACCCTTGGTCGTAGGACGCTCTCCTGCAGGGAGTACGACCGTTGTGTATATATACGGGTACTTAACTAAGTCGAACGCTGCGGTGTTTGCTGAGGTGACCTAGCGTAGAGGCTCGTATTTATAATGTGTTATTTGACTTGATTATTCCTAAGCCACGTTGGGCCGAGGCAGCCGTAGCCTCGAGGGGTAATTAAGTAAAAGAAGTATTTTTGCGTCAGCGTGTTCACCAGCATTCTTTGCTGACGTATTGTCACACCCGGTCCATAGGCGGAAACAACCGGTGTGCGACTCATGAAAGGTTTTTCGAGAGCGCGGTTAAGCAACAACTATATGATAAAATACATAAGGATTTCATTCATAATATAAGTTTTACAAAAATATCCATAAAAAAAAAGTTTACATATAACATATTGAGATTTCACAGTTATGTCCTGCCGAAGGGAGATATAACCGTGAAAACTCCAAAATATAAAATCCTCATACATGAAATTTCCATAGTTAAACATAAAACCGTAGTGAGACACCGTGACCTCTCCACGTAGCTAAATACCTGAAAGACACGTAAAATAATTTAATCAGTATAAACTGAGTGAGTTCACAAGTTTTGTGACTCGATAAAATGCTTTATAATAGAATTCTCATAACGTCATGAATGCAGTATCCATGACTTGCAGTGTAACGTGAATACATGAGTTCGTAACCATTCCTTGACTATATATATACACCATAAAGCCCCACATAACATCCCACGAGTCCACGAGGGAATAAATAAATCGGAAAACTAAGCACCCGTCTTATAAAGTGGCGCGACCACTTACGAGTGGGTTGGTCAGACCAGTAGTACTACCCGTAGAGTTCCTCGGCTATAGTTGCCTATAGTTTATGGTTACAATATATACCGGGGACTTTATGTACCATGAGCGCGCCAAATATCTCATGTACACGCACATTGTAAATCAAGATATACACCATGATAAAACATATTTAAACACGTGTCCCTCGCCCCGAAAACAGTTTAAAACATAGTGAAAATAGTGAAAATAGGGGCTGTGAGACTCACCTTAAATGAGGAATAATGTTCCCTTATACTTGGCGAGTTTCCTGTATTATATCGTATACGTATGCACTTCAGTACATAATATATAACTATTAATACTTAGCCCGATACATACTTATGAGGTGACGGTATATATGTATACTTTTTATACATTAGCGATACGGACGTTAGACAACGTCTTATACTTGTTATGTATATCCGTTATATCCTCTTTATATATATATCCTCCGAGCATTAGGGAATGCTCGATACAAATTATTCGTCGGTAATCATGACGTTCGTGACATGCTTTAGCCTAATAGGTTTTGGTGCTCTCATCGTTAGTCCCCAGGTAGGTAACGGGCCCATCTATGATATATTCGTTTACCAGCCTAGACAGGACGTCCCGACTACCGGCACCTCCACCCTTCCAGTTACTCGCAATGTCCATCACAAAAACCCGTATTTTATATTTGTTGCACATACATAGGAATATATGTGTATGACTTGTATACTTATTTTGTTATGTATATATTATAAGTATTATTAATATTCTTTTTAAATCTTATAATTATATTACATGCTTTTACCATTATCCTTGACCCATACAATATTGTATATTTACATTTACTTATATATATCTTACACGTATTCCCCGTGTATTCATAGGATTATACGAGTGTATTTATATATATATCTCTTTGTTTTAAAGCCATTATATCCATGTATCCTCCGTGCAAAGGATTGCACTTTTATATATATTTTAGTATCCGATTTCCCGTAGTCGTTTCTCTTATTATTTTTGTTACTTTTATTATTATTATTATTACTATTATTATTTTTACTTTTATGATAGTAAAAATATTTATTCTCATACTACACCCGATACGGTTTTTAATACGTTAGTTATATACCCTTTTTAAAGTTTAACATAACCAAGATTCCGTCTTTACATTTATATTATCTTGTTTATTTATAAGTGGGTTTTATTACTCAAGATCTTAACTAAGTGTTCTATTAACCTTAACCTTCCTTAAACACCCTTTTAACACTTGTAATTTTTACCCAACATGATTTACTCCTCATTATATGTCATTTTAACACACTTCAAGTTTATGTTCATGATTCATCACCTCATTATGTATATGTATCTTAGGCTTAGTCCATGTTTTTCTACTAAACATTACATGGCATTAGTACCTTGGGAATGTCGGTTTTTGAGGCGTTCTTGAGCGGGTTTAAGGCGAGATCCAAGTTCCTTGACGTTAATCACGATGTTGAGGGTCTACATTATGTTTAAATAACATGAAATAGGTGAACTAGGGTCAAGTAAAATGATGAAACCGTGGCTGGACAGAATCTGTGTTTTTCCAGCCACCATAAACTGTTACAACTCAAGTTTTCGGCTTACCTAATGCTGAAATGAAGCCGGAAATGGATGTTCAAAAGGTGGTTTGTGATCCTTGCGAGTTTCCTTGGATTCCTAAACAAGAATCACCCAAAAATACCAAGTGGTTTGTGAGATATGAACAAAAGAAGAGAGGGGGGTACTGCTGGAAAATGCAGTTTCCAGTAGTGACCTTCGAAGGTTCAAAGCTTCTTACCGAGTTTTCCGGGCAGAGATCCGTTCAAGGCTTTCTACCAAGGTTTAAGGATTTCTTCTAGCTTTCCAACGATATATAGGGTTCAAGATGTTAATAGTAGAATTATAGAGAAAACAGGTTGCAAAGAGGCGGCTGTGGTGGTGCACTGCTGCTGCCTTCGGCCGAGAGAGGAAGGGGTTGTTTTTGGAGTTAAGTTTCTTGAGTTTGGGTGGTGATTTTTGATCAAGAAAGCTAGAGTATATATAGAGTGGAGGATGGAAACATAATCCCTTAAATCGGGGAATCACAATCCCATGAATTAAGGGTGGCAAATCACTCATTCAAGTGCAATAGTAGTCAAGGCATGGTGTAAATTGTTGTTTATTTGGGAGGGGAATGGGAGGCCGGCTCTTGGAAGGCTTTTTGGAGACTTTTTGGTGGCTTGCAAATTTCCAAGGTCATGATAATGTTGGTGATGATGATAGTTAGATTGATGATGCTATGGATGATGATGAATATGTTAATACATGGATGTATGTAATGGTGTTTTGTCTTGTGTTATAACCGAATGGGAAAAGTTGGGGTTCGGCTTTGGGCTGCAAAGGGAGGGTATTATGGTCATTTAATAAATATATTGGTTGTCCAAATGTAGTGCTAAGTTCAATCTTGGTTCGGGTCTTAAATGGATAGTCGTTAGGACGAGTAGTTTATCGAATGAACGAGTTATGGGAATTATATTGGACTTGGGTATTATGAGCTTCTCTTAATTTATTTGGTCACCTATAAAGTATTATAGATGGTATGGAACCCGGTATTTATTTCGGTTCCCGGTATGATGTATATTTAAATTTAGCCCGGAGTTATATTCGGTTAAATAGTGCTCCATATTGTAATCTTTCATGGATTGTTTAAATTATTATCTTCATATTATTCCGACTAGTATACCTTTAAACACTTCATAGTTTCATATCTTGATCGTCTCACTGTATAATGTGTCATTAATTTGGCCGGTTCGGCGACTATATTCCATTATTTAAACGTTTTTGACGTTTCGGTCCTAATTAGGGAATTAGGACATTATTGGGCAAAGTCTTTCCATTACCCATTATATTGGATCATAGGTATATATTTAGCTTGATATGTTTGTCACCTCTGACTATTACTGGGCTGTCTTTATCATATAGCCGTTCTCATCGGCTCTTTATACGATCCTATAGGCATAACGACTGTTCTCGTTCACATTTCAAGTATACTATGGTTTATACCTCATATAAATTATATAAATAATACGTAATTTAAATCAAATATATACATTAGAGTGTGAAGAATTACCGGGTGTCACATTTTCCCCCTGTTGGAAGAATTTTGTCCCGAAATTTGTTGTTAGTTATCCGTTATAGTTGGGTCCGGGAAAAGGTGTGGGTACTTCTTTCGAATTTGATCTTCTCTTTCCCAGGTAAACTCGGGTCCTCTTTTAGATTTCCACTGTACCTTCACTAACTTAATCCGACTTCTTCGTAGTTTTTGTTCTTTCCAGTCGGTAACGGCTATCGGTTCTTCAACAAAATGTAATTGTTCGTCAATATGTACTTCGTCTAGGGGTACGATTAAAGATTCATCGGATAGACACTTTTTAAGGTTCGACACATGGAATGTGTCATGTACCCCGTTAAGTTCTTCAGGTAGCTTCAACTTATAGGCCACGGGACCTATCCTTTCCAGGATCTCAAATGGTCCGGTATATCTTGGGCTGAGCTTGCCCCGCTTTCCAAACCTCGGAACTCCTTTCCATGGCGAGACCTTTAAAAGAACTTTATCTCCCACTTGGAATTCCAAAGGCTTGCGTCTCACATCCGCATAACTTTTCTGTCGATCGCGGGCCGTTTTCAGTCGTTCTTTTATTTGAAATATCTTGTCAGTAGTTTCTTGAATTAGTTCGGGACCTGTCATTTGTCTATCGCCTATTTCCGCCCAGCACAAGGGCGACCTACACTTACGACCATACAAAGCTTCGAACGGTGTAGCCTTTATGCTCGTGTGGTAGCTATTATTATATGAAAATTCCACCAAAGGAAGGTGAACATCCCAGCTACCACCAAAATCAATTGCACACGCTCTTAGCATATCTTCCAATGTTTGTATAGTTCGCTCGCTTTGGCCGTCAGTCTGGGGATGGTAGGCGGTACTCATATCTAATCGCGTGCCCAAAGCTTTTTATAACGACTTCCAAAAATGAGACGTAAATCGACTGTCGCGGTCGGAAATAATCGAGACTGGGACTCCATGTCTTGACACGATCTCTTTTATATATAGTCTAGCTAACCGCTCCATCTTATCCGTTTCTTTGATAGCTAAGAAATGCGCGGATTTGGTTAGCCGGTCGACTATCACCCATATGGTGTCATAACCACCTGGAGTCCTAGGTAACTTCGTAATGAAATCCATCGAGATTTGTTCCCATTTCCACATGGGAATCTCGGGCTGTTGTAATAATCCGGATGGTTTCTGATATTCCGCCTTGACTTTTGCGCAAGTTAAACATTTTCCCACATAATTTGCTATATCACCCTTAAGATTAGGCCACCAATAGTATCCCTTTACATCTTTATACATTTTATCTGCACCGGGGTGCACGGAATACTTCGTCTTGTGGGCTTCATCAAGTATTCTTTCACGTAATCCTCCCTTGAGAGGAACCCATATTCGGTTGACAAAGTACAGGGTACCGTCTTCTTTGGATTCTAAGTTGTCAACCATACCACGGAGACCCTCGTCTTTGATATTATCTGGTTTCAAAGCTTCTCGTTGGGCTTCGTGGATAAGGGTGGTGAGGTTCGTACTTATAGTTAGCCCTAAGACTTTAACACGTGATGTCTTCACCCTTTCTTTCCTGCTTAAAGCGTCTGGTACAACGTTCGCCTTTCCAGGGTGGTACTTGATTACACAATCATAATCATTCAATAATTCAACCCACCGTCGTTGCCTCATGTTTAATTCTTTTTGATCAAATATATGTTGTAGGCTTTTATGATCGGTGTAGATTGTGCAATGGGTGCCGTATAAGTAATGACGCCATATCTTAAGTGCAAACACCACTGCGCCCAATTCCAAATCGTGAGTGGTGTAATTTTTCTCGTGCACTTTGAGTTGTCGTGACGCATACGCGATGACTTGGTTTCTTTGCATAAGGACACAACCAAGTCCTTGATGTGAAGCATCGCAATAAACTACGAAGTCATCCATCCCTTCTGGTAAGGCTAGAATAGGTGCACTGCAAAGTTTCTGTTTTAGCAACTGGAACGCCTTTTCTTGTTTATCTCCCCAATTAAACGACTTATCTTTCTGTGTGAGCGCAGTAAGGGGTTGTGCTATCTTCGAGAAATTTTCAATAAACCGTCGATAGTAGCCTGCCAGACCTAAAAATTGTCGTATTTCCGTCGGCGTCTTCAGCACTTCCCAGTTTTTAATGGCCTCTACTTTTGAAGGGTCAACATGAATTCCCTTCTCGTTGACGACATGGCCTAAAAAGTGTACTTCTCTTAGCCAAAAATCACACTTTGAAAACTTTGCATACAACTTCTCCTTTCTCAACAATTCTAAAATCAATCGAAGGTGTTGCTCGTGCTCTTCTTCGGTTCGGGAATAAATTAATATGTCATCTATAAACACTATCACGAACTTGTCAAGGTAAGGTTTGCACACTCGATTCATTAAGTCCATGAACACGGCAGGTGCGTTCGTTAGCCCAAAAGGCATGACTAGAAATTCATAATGACCATACCTCATTCGGAACGCAGTCTTTGGTACATCGTCCTCGTGTATCTTCAGCTGATGGTACCCGGATCGTAGATCTATCTTGGAATAGAAACTAGATCCCTGTAATTGGTCAAACAAATCATCAATCCTCGGTAAAGGGTACCGATTTTTGATGGTCAGTTTGTTAAGTTCCCTGTAATCAATACACATACGGAACGAACCGTCTTTCTTCTTGACAAATAGTACCGGGGCTCCCCAAGGTGAGTAGCTCGGGCGTATGAAACCCTTGTCTAGTAGCTCCTGTAATTGATTCGATAGTTCTCGCATTTCCGAGGGAGCTAATCGATAAGGTGCTCGCGCTACTGGTGCAGCTCCTGGTACTAGATCGATTCGAAACTCCACTTGTCTTTGAGGTGGTAACCCTGGTAGATCTTCTGGAAAGACATCGGGGAAATCTCTTACTATAGGTATACTTTCTATCTTCCTTTCTTCATCCTTCTTCTCCACCACATGGGCTAAGAAAGCTTGACACTTCTTTCGCAAGCACTTTCGTGCTTTCATACACGAAATTAACTTCATCACAGTGCCACGTCTTTCTCCTTGAATAGTCAGCGTTTCACCACTTGCCAAGGGTATGCGGATTTGCTTGTCATAACAATTAACTTCAGCATGGTTCTTTGCTAACCAATCCATGCCTAAAACGACATCAAAACTTCCTAAATCTATCGGCAACAGATCTACGTTAAATTCATGTTCTCCCATCACTAGTACGCAACTTTCCACTATATCGTCTGATCGTAACTGTTTGCCATTAGCTAATTCTATAGTATAGGGCGTTGCTAACTTACTAGGTGCTAAACCAAGTAGGTCTTTAAATTCAGTGGATATAAAACTTAAATCCGCACCAGTATCAATTAACACAGACGCATAGTGGTTATTAAGTAGGAACGTACCAGTGACGACATTTGGGTCTTCCTTAGCTTCACCCGCCCCGATAACAAAAGCCCTAGCTTGAGCTGTATTCTTCATCTGCGGACAGTTCTTGATAAAATGACTCGTATTTCCGCACCCATAACAAGCTCGTGGTGTCGTTTTCCCCGGTTCTTGCTTCACAACTACTGCACCATTCTTAATTCTACACTTAGCTTCCACATGCCCTCTCTTGTGACAATGCTTACACACAATACTTGAGCAGTCACCAACATGATAATACTTGCATTTGTCACACCACGGGTTTGACCCGCTATACGTCTTCCGTGGTTGATCCGTGGTCTGGGCGGCATACACTTTCACAGTTTCTTGTTTCTTGACAGGGGGTTCTTTGGAACTTGACCCTTGATTACGAGAGGCCCAGCTCCTCTTGTGATTGTTATGGCGGCTGTTGCATCGTTGGGAGAATGGTTGGCTTGCTTCCTTCTGAGTTGGCTTTCCTAGGGTGCCAGCTCGTACTGCATCTTCTGTCAGACTCAGACCTAGTTCAACAGCCTCGGCCATGGTCGCAGGCCTAGTGGCCGTGATTGGTCCCCTGATAACTGTTGCTAATCCCCAGATGTACCTTTCAACTCTCTTTTCTTCAGTGGTGGCCATATGAGGAACTATTCGACATAGCTCGTGAAATCGCGTGTTATATGCTGTGATGTCGGCTCCCTTCATGGTGAGCGTCCAGAACTCATTTTCCAACTTCTGCATCTCAGTCCTTGGGCAATATTTCTTTTCCATCATCTCCTTTAACTCTTTCCAGGTCTTACCATAGGCCACGTCTCGGCCTAGGGTTTGTACTTGTAAATTCCACCACGATAGGTCTTCATCTTGAAACATACATGTCACGTACAACACTTTCTGTTTTTCTGTGCATCCACTGATTGCTATCACAGATTCTGTCTTCTCGATCCAACGGATAACTCCTATGGCTCCTTCCGTTCCCTTAAAGGACCACGGTTTGCATGTCATGAAAGTTTTGTAGGAACATCCTCGTTCCTCACCGCCAGTCTCTGGAGCTACATTTTCAATGTTTGCGGAATTCCTTCGTTCTTGACTTGAGTCGCCCCTACTGGCTTCGTAGGCGGCTATCGCTTGCGCTATGACTTCTTGTAATTGCGTAGGTGTATTAGGTAAACTGTCGTTCCTTCTCCTTGGCATTTTCCTTCAAGTTGAGAATAAGAAGGATCGGTTAGTATTGGCATCACGCTTGTATGTAAGTAGTTGTAGGGTTTGATACTTATTACATTCACACCCATATATTTGCTTATAGTCATACTTATTAATCATATACTCGCATACATAGATTTTATTATTACATCTCATTATACCACATCGTATACTCATACTCATATATCATAAACATAACTTCATTACATCAAAAGATTTGATTACATAAGTTTATGTTTAAGTCTACTACAAACTCCTACAACATATAAGCGTTTTGCCAAAAGATCGGGTCGCAGTCCGTAATATATTACTTCCCATACATATGATTACTACCCGCTAATACTAGTCTATAGTCGCTTCATGGCATCGGTGGTGGCGGTGGTGGAAACACGTCTCCCAAAAAGGCTTGAATTGTCTTAACCTCATTCTCCAATTTCATCACCCTTCGTTCGGCGGCAGCGGCCCGACTCGTTCCCACATCAGCTAAGTGCAATGCATCTCTTACCATATGCTCCAACTTTAGCACTCTCATCCTTGCGTCCGAGATCAAGTCATAGTGATTTTCAAGGCGGAGACTGGTCTCACAGGCCTTGCCTTTCACGCTCTCCATAAACACCTCGACCCTCTTCTCCCAATCCATGAGCCATTCCTCAAGGGCCTTTCTCTCAGCCTCGGCGGCTGCTGTGGTCGGTGGTACGGGGACCCCTGTATCATCGGAGGTAGCGCGCCCTTGGGGGCGTGAGGACTCGCCTACCTCATGTATAGTCCGGGGCACCTCATCGTCGGAGTCCGTGGCATACCTTTTCAGCCCGGCGGCTCGTATCTCCTCGGAGGGCACTGCAGCCAGCTCCTCCATCTCCTCAAGGTCGTCGTCGTCATAAGTTACCTTGTCGTCCTCATCGAGCCTGATTACCTCGGTAGGCTTGTCATCGGAGATCTCTATAGGATCATCAGGAATTGGAACAACGTCGCTCATATGGACACTGCTGCTATCAGTGTTAGAGTCAGAGCCGGAGTCGGAGTCAGTGATGGCTAGGCCATGATATGGATCATTGTTCGGGAAGGCCATCGCTGAAAGGATTAAGGTTTAATTAGTGATAATATCGCTTTTTTTTTTTTTTTTTTTTTTTTTCTATCCCTTATTTTGGTCATTCCTATACTAGACCATTAGTTGCGATAAAGGTGTCGTGAAGACACGTGCACTCTCGTGTAATGCAAGTTTTGAAGACATGTCATGCATGAAAAACGTTTTCATGAGGGAATCTAAGGGGTTATAGCCTAGACTCAGGGTTGAATCCTAGTTCGCTATAACCTTGGCTCTGATACCAGTCTGTCACACCCGGTCCATAGGAGGAAACAACCGGTATGCGACTCATGAAAGGTTTTTCGAGAGCGCGGTTAAGCAACAACTATATGTTAAAATACATGAGGATTTCATTCATAATATAAGTTTTACAAAAATATCCATAAAAAAAAAGTTTACATATAACATATTGAGATTTCACAGTTATGTCCTGCCGAAGGGAGATATAACCGTGAAAACTCCAAAATATAAAATCCTCATACATGAAATTTCCATAGTTAAACATAAAACCATAGTGAGACACCGTGACCTCTCCACGTAGCTAAATACCTGAAAGACACGTAAAATAATTTAATCAGTATAAACTGAGTGAGTTCACAAGTTTTGTGACTCGATAAAATGCTTTATAATATAATTCTCATAACGTCATGAATGCAGTATCCATGACTTGCAGTGTAACGTGAATACATGAGTTCGTAACCATTCCTTGACTATATATATACACCATAAAGCCCCACATAACATCCCACGAGTCCACGAGGGAATAAATAAATCGAAAAACTAAGCACCCGTCTTATAAAGTGGCGCGACCACTTACGAGTGGGTTGGTCAGACCAGTAGTACTACCCGTAGAGTTCCTCGGCTATAGTTGCCTATAGTTTATGGTTACAATATATACCGGGGACTTTATGTACCATGAGCGCGCCAAATATCTCATGTACACGCACATTGTAAATCAAGATATACACCATGATAAAACATATTTAAACACGTGTCCCTCGCCCCGAAAACAGTTTAAAACATAGTGAAAATAGTGAAAATAGGGGCTGTGAGACTCACCTTAAATGAGGAATAATGTTCCGTTATACTTGGCGAGTTTCCTGTATTATATCGTATACGTATGCACTTCAGTACATAATATATAACTATTAATACTTAGCCCGATACATACTTATGAGGTGACGGTATATATGTATACTTTTTATACATTAGCGATACGGACGTTAGACAACGTCTTATACTTGTTATGTATATCCGTTATATCCTCTTTATATATATATCCTCCGAGCATTAGGGAATGCTCGATACAAATTATTCGTCGGTAATCATGACGTTCGTGACATGCTTTAGCCTAATAGGTTTTGGTGCTCTCATCGTTAGTCCCCAGGTAGGTAACGGGCCCATCTATGATATATTCGTTTACCAGCCTAGACAGGACGTCCCGACTACCGGCACCTCCACCCTTCCAGTTACTCGCAATGTCCATCACAAAAACCCGTATTTTATATTTGTTGCACATATATAGGAATATATGTGTATGACTTGTATACTTATTTTGTTATGTATATATTATAAGTATTATTAATATTCTTTTTAAATCTTATAATTATATTACATGCTTTTACCATTATCCTTGACCCATACAATATTGTATATTTACATTTACTTATATATATCTTACACGTATTCCCCGTGTATTCATAGGATTATACGAGTGTATTTATATATATATATCTCTTTGTTTTAAAGCCATTATATCCATGTATCCTCTGTGCAAAGGATTGCACTTTTATATATATTTTAGTATCCGATTTCCCGTAGTCGTTTCTCTTATTATTTTTGTTACTTTTATTATTATTATTATTACTATTATTATTTTTACTTTTATGATAGTAAAAATATTTATTCTCATACTACACCCGATACGGTTTTTAATACGTTAGTTATATACCCTTTTTAAAGTTTAACATAACCAAGATTCCGTCTTTACATTTATATTATCTTGTTTATTTATAAGTGGGTTTTATTACTCAAGATCTTAACTAAGTGTTCTATTAACCTTAACCTTCCTTAAACACCCTTTTAACACTTGTAATTTTTACCCAACATGATTTACTCCTCATTATATGTCATTTTAACACACTTCAAGTTTATGTTCATGATTCATCACCTCATTATGTATATGTATCTTAGGCTTAGTCCATGTTTTTCTACTAAACATTACATGGCATTAGTACCTTGGGAATGTCGGTTTTTGAGGCGTTCTTGAGCGGGTTTAAGGCGAGATCCAAGTTCCTTGACGTTAATCACGATGTTGAGGGTCTACATTATGTTTAAATAACATGAAATAGGTGAACTAGGGTCAAGTAAAATGATGAAACCGTGGCTGGACAGAATCTGTGTTTTTCCAGCCACCATAAACTGTTACAACTCAAGTTTTCGGCTTACCTAATGCTGAAATGAAGCCGGAAATGGATGTTCAAAAGGTGGTTCGTGATCCTTGCGAGTTTCCTTGGATTCCTAAACAAGAATCACCCAAAAATACCAAGTGGTTTGTGAGATATGAACAAAAGAAGAGAGGGGGGTACTGCTGGAAAATGCAGTTTCCAGTAGTGACCTTCGAAGGTTCAAAGCTTCTTACCGAGTTTTCCGGGCAGAGATCCGTTCAAGGCTTTCTACCAAGGTTTAAGGATTTCTTCTAGCTTTCCAACGATATATAGGGTTCAAGATGTTAATAGTAGAATTATAGAGAAAACAGGTTGCAAAGAGGCGGCTGTGGTGGTGCACTGCTGCTGCCTTCGGCCGAGAGAGGAAGGGGTTGTTTTTGGAGTTAAGTTTCTTGAGTTTGGGTGGTGATTTTTGATCAAGAAAGCTAGAGTATATATAGAGTGGAGGATGGAAACATAATCCCTTAAATCGGGGAATCACAATCCCATGAATTAAGGGTGGCAAATCACTCATTCAAGTGCAATAGTAGTCAAGGCATGGTGTAAATTGTTGTTTATTTGGGAGGGGAATGGGAGGCCGGCTCTTGGAAGGCTTTTTGGAGACTTTTTGGTGGCTTGCAAATTTCCAAGGTCATGATAATGTTGGTGATGATGATAGTTAGATGGATGATGCTATGGATGATGATGAATATGTTAATACATGGATGTATGTAATGGTGTTTTGTCTTGTGTTATAACCGAATGGGAAAAGTTGGGGTTCGGCTTTGGGCTGCAAAGGGAGGGTATTATGGTCATTTAATAAATATATTGGTTGTCCAAATGTAGTGCTAAGTTCAATCTTGGTTCGGGTCTTAAATGGATAGTCGTTAGGACGAGTAGTTTATCGAATGAACGAGTTATGAGAATTATATTGGACTTGGGTATTATGAGCTTCTCTTAATTTATTTGGTCACCTATAAAGTATTATAGATGGTATGGAACCCGGTATTTATTTCGGTTCCCGGTATGATGTATATTTAAATTTAGCCCGGAGTTATATTCGGTTAAATAGTGCTCCATATTGTAATCTTTCATGGATTGTTTAAATTATTATCTTCATATTATTCCGACTAGTATACCTTTAAACACTTCATAGTTTCATATCTTGATCGTCTCACTGTATAATGTGTCATTAATTTGGCCGGTTCGGCGACTATATTCCATTATTTAAACGTTTTTGACGTTTCGGTCCTAATTAGGGAATTAGGACATTATTGGGCAAAGTCTTACCATTACCCATTATATTGGATCATAGGTATATATTTAGCTTGATATGTTTGTCACCTCTGACTATTACTGGGCTGTCTTTATCATATAGCCGTTCTCATCGGCTCTTTATACGATCCTATAGGCATAACGACTGTTCTCGTTCACATTTCAAGTATACTATGGTTTATACCTCATATAAATTATATAAATAATACGTAATTTAAATCAAATATATACATTAGAGTGTGAAGAATTACCGGGTGTCACACGTATTTTCTTGCATTTTGCAGGTGAACAAGTTTAGCGCTTGGAGTATCGAAGTGCTACTTATATAAATCCAATGGCTCAGATTTTCTTTTGTAAACTTAAACACATGGAGGTTTGGTTTGTAAATTATAAACACATAAATGTTTTGTTAACTCAATGGGTATTTTACTATTCCCGTCTTTTGAATATACATATATAAAAGTTATGTTTTCGATCCTTAAAGTTTTATAAGTCTTCCGCAAACAAACGTAACTCTGATTTATTTACAATTACGATACCAACTTATGGGTCATACTCCTAGGCCTTAGACGGGGGTGTGACACTTAGGTTGCATGATGAATAAAGAACAATTTTTATTTTTTTTACGTTTTGATTGTAATGTTAATTTTTTCTTTAAGACAATGGTTATGTTTTTGGTGGTACTTGATTGATATATGAAATGAAATAATAAAGATATTGACACGTGTAATTGTTTTTAGTGTCTTTTGAGTTATGATACAATATTGTTGCGCCCCGGAGTGTTCCGCCGTAGGTAGGGGTGTGACATATTGGTATCAGAATCAAAAGCTATAAGATAGGTGGTTAGACGTAATGACCTAGTAGCATGCTTAGGGTCCATATACGTGTTCCTATACGTGCACCCTATTTTTAAAATTTTTGTTCATAACTTAGCATATTTGAATTGTTTATCATATACTATTGTACACAAAAACACACACTTATTCCGAGGTTATGCCTCACTGTCAAAATGTATTTTCAAAACTCTAGTATGATTTATAAATGGGAATTTCCTCAATAAATCCCACCTTTTTATTCCCCTCTCCTTGAGCATGATTCGTGGGACGAATATGCAGTAATTGTAAGGGAGGCCCACTTGTTCACCGAACCCTTGACACCAAGGCTTGCGAGCCTAAGGAAATGAAATACGGATAAATCTCAATCAACCACAAGACCCGGTAGCCTTCCTGGAGTGTTCGGTGAGGGTGAGGAACTTATTCACCGAACCCTTTGTTGGAATTACGTATGCCCGAGACACATACTTATACTAATGTGGCTAACTGTGTTTGATCCAAGTCGGGTCATACCCAATAACAAGCTAGACAACACCAAATGTATTCTTTTAGTGATTTGATCACTTAAACGAATACTGAACACTGCGCAATTAGAAAATTGGTTTTCTAAATAATTACACTTGATGATTTAAATAAATTATCTGGATAATTTATTTATATATAAATTAATTATTTAATTGGTTAAATAATTAAGATAGCATGTATGTTTTATAAAATTAGTTTTATAAAGTATGAGATGGAGATGTTTTAATTGTTAAAACAAAACAAAAAAAATATATATATATATATATACAAAACCGGCCACCCATGTGGGGTGGTGGTTTTACCCAATCAAACACAAGATGCTCTTTAGTTTTTTATAAAGACTTCTTCTTTTGATCCTCCAATGAATAATACATGCAATTTTTGAATCCTTTTCTCAAGTGGAGCAAGCAAGCTCTCTCTCTCTTACTCTCCAAAACCTACGGCCCTTTTGGGCAGAAAATAAAGGGGCTTTTGAGCTTGTTTTGGTGTTCCTAATCCTAGCAAAACAACTTGGTGTTGTCACAAATAGCTTGGGGTATCACACTCTTGAGGTCTTCTTCTTTGGAGGCTTGTCATTCATCCACCATCCCTTCAACAATCCACTTGTTCTTCTAAAGGTAGAAGAAGGTACTATTTACATTTTGTGAGCATATTGTTCTTGTAATTTTGATCCTTGTTCTTTGGGTTTTAGTTTTAACATAATGGTATGTTCATTAACATGTTTTAAAATCTAAGCTTCCGTTGCGTTTTCATGTTAAAATGGTTAACTTGAAACTTTGATAACCTTGTATAAAACCCAACAATGGTATCAGAGCCGGTTACAAGGACTTATGCTCCTTACATGTTCCTAAATTTCGGGTTTTTTCATGGGTGAAAAAGGGGTCCGAAAATTTGGTGGATTTTACCCCTCATGGTTTTGTAAGATCTTGACATGCATGGAAAGATCTTAGGAAACCATTTAACATTTGGATGTTGAAATATCAAAATTGTAAATTTTGGGGGGGGGGGGGGTGGCCGTAGCCTCTTGGGGGGGGGGGGGGGGCACCTTTTGTCTTTGTGATATTTTGGGCATTGGTTGCTTAGGTTGCATGCTTAGAACATTTGGTATGTTTGGATGTGTCATAACCGAAACCTAGACCTTGGATGTGTTGATTGTTGTTTTGTGTATGTTGATTATGTTTATTATTCAATATGGTTGTAATAATTCATAATCTTAGGCTTGTGTAATTTATTTATTCATAAATTGGTATGTAATAAATAGATTAGTTGCATTTTCCTTTTTTTTAGAAAAATATGTATTAGGATACATTTTGTAAAAATTGAAGATGCAAGAATTGGTGGATTTGGGCCTTGGACCGAAATTTTGGGCTTGTTGGGCCTCACCGGCCCATCATGGGATTCAAGCCCATTAGGCCCATAAATTTCACTCTTGGGCCCAAGAAGACTTTTGGAAGTTTGGAGCCCATTAACAAGCCCAACAAGAACACAACAACTTGGAGAGGATACTTGAAGCATTTGGATGCAAGGTCAAGTGGGAGTCAACATTCCATCCTTGTGTCATGTTTTGTCCCTTAGGTGTGACTTATGACCTATACTTGTTTCGGCTAACAAGTATGGTCAAATTTAGCGGTTTTCGGTTATGACTATATTTTGCATGTGTATGCTTGGTTGTTTGTTTTACTTTATGTAATGTGTGGTTGATAGATATTAGGATACCCAACCGTCACATAGGAACGACAACTAGCATAAAACGGGTTCTAATATATATTTGGTAATATCGCGTCAATTAGTTTAATTAAATGGGTTTATTAAAACTAAGCGATCACTCACTTATAATAAAATTGGTTTTATTATAACTAGAACCTTGAAAATTGGTTTTCAAAAATCGCCATATTACTAAATGCATGTTAGGATATGGCATAATGTTTTTCAACTAGAATATTTGAAAATTTAAAAATCCCTTTTTCATAATTACCAAGGAAACAAGTCTAACACCATCCTTTTGTATGACACTTAACGTATTAGGGAACTTTAAATGGGATAAAGGTCACCTAACCATTTTTAGCAAACTAATATACTTAGGGTAATATTAACATATTTATGGGATAAAGGTCACCTAACCACTTGTATGTTAATCTTACATGTTTATACAAGTAGGACGACTTGAATTGGAAACCATGTGATAAAGGTCACCTAAGCATGGGATCTAATGGTGTTGATGGGATAAACATGCCAACACGAAATAAGGATTTCGAATGGTCCCATACCTCTAGAAGTTGCAAAGGGTTGCAATTGTCAAGGTTGACTACCTTGTTAAATCAAATAACGGGATAAAGGTCACCTAACCGAAATTTGATTTATCGTTGGATTCTAGAATTTAATTATTATTTTAAAATCTGGAATAAAAGGGTATTAATAATTAAATTGTTTATAATACTAAAATAAAACTTTGTTAAATTTTGTAGATGGCCGCTAACAATGCAAACACCTCTACTCATAACACCCGTAACCTATCCTTAAGAACCATCCTTGAAAAGGATCGTCTAAACCATAATAACTTTATGGATTGGTATCGCAACTTGAGAATAGTTCTCAAACAAGAAGAGATATCATATGTCTTAGACGATCCCATTCCCGATGAGCCTAACGTGGAAGATGAGGAGGCTTATAACTATTGGGTCAAGTACACCAAAGATTCGGTGCAAGCCTCTTGCCTCATGTTAGGGACTATGATTCCCGAAATCCAAAAGGATTTCGAGCATCATGGGGCATACGACATGATAACTCAATTGAAGGAAATGTTCCTTCAACAAGCTAGAGCGGAACGTTTCGAAACGGTTCGAGCGTTTCATGCATGTCGTATGGAGGAAACCCAAAGCGTCTCATCTTATGTCCTAAAGATGAAGAGCTACATCGAAAAGCTTCGTAGGTTGAATTGTCCCGTATCTAATGAGTTGGCTACGGATTTGATCCTCAACTCTTTGACCAAAAGGTTTGAAACCTTTGTCATGAATTATAACATGAATGGATGGGACAAAAGCATTGGTGAGCTTCACGCAATGCTAAGAACGGCCGAAGCGGGAATGGGTAAAAAGGTTTTACCCGTTCTAACAATCAATGAAGGAAAAAGGGGACATAACTCCAACCCCAAAGCAAGTGTTGCTAAGGGCAAGGGCCACGTCCAAGGAAAGGGAAAGAGGAAAGCCATCACGCCCATCAAACCGAAGGAAAAGAAGCAAAAGGTTGCGGCGCAAGATCCATGCTTTGAGTGTGGAGAGATAGGTCATTGGAAAAGGAATTGTCCGACCTATCTCAATGCGTTAAAAGATAAGAGGGATGCGGGGCATACCTCAGGTATTATCTTTACTATACATATTGAACTAAATGTTATTTCTTCAAATACATGGGTACTTGATACCGGATGTGGAACTCACATTTGCAATTTGTTGCAGGGGTTCAAAAGAAGTAAACAACTCAACAAAGGGGACATTAGTCTCTTTATGGGCAATGGAGCAAGAGTTGAAGTCCAAGCCCAAGGAGACTACTTGTTAAAGCTTCCAAGTGGTTTGGAAGTAATTTTGAAGAATGTTTTGTATGCTCCTAAGTTAAGAAGAAACATTATTTCCGTGTCCCTTTTAATACAATGTGGCTTTGATCTTAAATTTATTGATTATGATATTCATGTTTTGATGAATGGCATATTTTATTTTAAAGCTATACCCATAAATGGTATATATGAAATAGATCAAATTGGTACGTCACATAGTAGTTCAATGTACAATGTCAACACCAAGAAACTCAAGAAGGACTTGGGTGATTCCTATCTTTGGCATTGTCGCCTTGGACATATAAGCAAGAATCGCATGCAAACTCTTCGCAAGAGTGGTATTCTAGAAACAAATGAGTATGATTCATTTGATGTATGTGAATCTTGTTTACAAGGCAAAATGACAAAGCAACCCTTTAATAAAACTTTTGAAAGGTCAAAAGAATTATTGGGTATCATACATTCGGATGTATGTGGTCCTTTTAGACCAATGACTAGGAATGGTGAAAGATACTTCATTACCTTTATTGACGATTATAGTCGATATGGTTATGTGTACTTAATGAAACACAAAGATGAAGCTTTTGAAATGTTCAAAGACTTCAAAACTGAAGTAGAAAGACAACTCAAGACCACAATCAAAGTACTTCGTAGTGATAGAGGAGGTGAATACCTAAGTGGTGTTTTTCAAGATCATCTTAAGAGTTGTGGAATTATTTCACAACTTACTCCACCTGGAACACCACAACATAATGGTGTGTCTGAAAGGAGAAATCGTACCCTATTAGATATGGTTCGATCGATGATGGCTAGAAGCACTTTACCTCTATCATTTTGGGGCTATGCTTTACTTTCCGCTGTTCGCATATTGAATATGGCTCCAACCAAGAAAGTGGAGAAGACACCTTTTGAAATATGGCATGGAAAGGCTCCATCGCTATCATTCTTAAGAGTTTGGGGTTGTGAAGCTTATGTAAAGCAATACACCCCAAACAAATTAGAAGTCCGATCCACTAAGTGTATCTTTATAGGTTATCCTAAAGATGATTTAGGATATTACTTTTATGATCCTAGTGAGCAAAATGTTATTATTGCTCGAAAGGGTAAATTCTTGGAAACTAAGTTCCTTAAGGAAGGAACTAATAGTAAAACAGTGAAATTTGATGAGGATCAAGAATCACAAGATGATACACAATTGGTTGATACTAGCACTCAACAAGAGATTGTTGAAAGTGATCAAGTGGTTGATCAAAACACACAAAACGTTCGCAGATCTGGTAGAGTTAGCAATCCACCCGAAAGATATGGATTTTTTGTAGAAGGTTGCTACGTGGTAGATTCGGATGAACCA
Organism: Bidens hawaiensis; assembly: GCF_021521415.1. Lineage (NCBI taxonomy): Eukaryota > Viridiplantae > Streptophyta > Magnoliopsida > Asterales > Asteraceae > Bidens > Bidens hawaiensis. The sequence continues at coordinate 730,850 of NW_027491120.1, read as the reverse complement.
ACCAAATACCGTGATGCAATGTCCAAGAATGATTGTGACAAATGGCTTGAAGCCATGAACGTTGAGATGCAATCCATGTATGACAACCAAGTTTGGGAATTGGTTGAACCACCACTCAATTCCAAAGCTGTTGGAAGTAAGTGGGTTTTCAAAAGAAAAACTGATATGCATGGAAACTTGGATACTTATAAAGCAAGACTTGTAGCTAAAGGTTTCACTCAAACTCAAGGGGTTGATTATGATGAAACTTTTTCGCCTGTGGCAATGCTAAAGTCTATTAGGATATTATTTGCCATAGCTGCACATTATGATTATGAAATTTGGCAAATGGATGTCAAGACCGCTTTCCTAAATGGATATCTTGAGGAAGATGTCTATATGGTTCAGCCTGAAGGTTTTGTCGATCCGAAACATCCTAATAAAGTATGCAAGTTAAAGAAATCAATCTATGGATTGAAACAAGCATCTAGAACTTGGAATCATCGTTTTGATGAAGAAATCAAAAATTTTGGATTCATCAAGAACGCTGATGAGGCTTGTGTGTATAAGAAAGCTAGTGGGAGTATAATTACCTTCTTAGTATTGTATGTCGATGACATTCTACTATTTGGAAATGACATTCCAACCATGGAAAGCGTTAAGGCTTGGCTTGGAAGTAGATTTTCCATCAAGGATCTTGGTGAAGCTGCCTATATTTTGGGAATAAAGATCTATAGGGATAGGTCAAGGCGCTTGATAGGTTTGAACCAAAGTACATACATTGATAAAATCTTGAAAAGGTTCAAGATGGAAAACTCCAAGAAAGGTTTTGTACCTATTCAAAGAGGGACTATATTGAGTTCAGCTCAATGTCCAAGCTCAAAGGATGAGCAAGAGATGATGAAACAAATCCCATATGCTTCTGCTATAGGATCCATCATGTATGCGATGATATGTACTAGACCGGATGTGTCATGCGCTTTGAGCATGACAAGCAGATACCAACAGAATCCAGGAAACAGTCATTGGATGGCTGTTAAGAACATATTGAAATACCTTAGGAGAACTAAGGATATGTTTCTGATATATGGATCTGGTGAGGAGGAACTCGCTATAAAAGGTTACACGGATGCGAGCTTCCAAACTGATCGAGATGATTCTCGATCACAATCTGGGTATGTGTTCACTCTTAATGGAGGAGCTGTCTCTTGGAAGAGCTCAAAACAGGAAGTGGTAGCATTGTCCACTACAGAATCAGAATACATCGCCGCTTCATTGGCAGCTCAGGAAGCTGCATGGTTGAAGAAATTCATTACTGATCTAGGGGTGGTCTCTACCATTCAAGACCCCCTAGAAATCTTTTGTGACAACGAGGGTGCGATTGCTCAAATTAAGGAACCTCGTTCGCACCAAAAGACAAGGCACATAGAGCGGAGATTCAACTACATAAGGGATGAAGTTGAAAAAGGAAAGATATGTATTCGCAAAGTTGGAACTGATCAAAATCTTGCGGATCCATTCACGAAGCTCCTAGAAAGACCGAAACATGAGCGTCATGCGAGTGGCTTAGGACTTCGATATTCTAGTAATTGGATTTGATCTATTTTGTATTTACGTTTAAAAGACTTTTGTAATTTAACTCTTTTATATGATTATGGAATCTTGAGTTAAATTCTAATTTTGCATGTTTAATCCATGAATAAGTTATCTTATTCTAAAAGTCCGTAGTCGATCACATTTGTGGGAACAAATATGAAGCAAGACTATTATGAACTAGGATTGGTGGATATTCATAAGGAATGAATATGGAGCATAGGTTTGCTGCCAAGGTTCATAGATATTTGCGGGATACAAATATTGGACTGACCCGCTCTCAATATTACTACATGGAGTCGATGGACCTGATCATTAGTAATTTTGAGTAAAGGAGAATTTCATATTATCCTTAGACCTGAGATGTATACTGGGCCTTGATTTTCACCGAGTATTACACTTTGACTCTCCCCTTCGCTATTCGTAAAAGATGGTACATAAGGATGAGCTCGGGTGGAGTATAAAGTGATAGTGAGAGGCGTATACAGTCAAGACGGAATTTGTTCCTCTTATGTGTTGAGAGTTTAGATGTCTAAGGCCTGATAAAGTTGAATTGTAAAGAGAATGATCACCTATGTCTCTTAGATTCAACATGATATCTAGTAACAGAGGGATATAATGATAGATTCACCTAAATCATATCAAGTAAGGAACTTGAAGGGATGATGTTATTGAATGGCACTTCGTCAAACACATTAGGGGTGGTGAACTGTTGTTAGGCGGTATTCACCACTTGCATTAATTTTCTATGTATCTCGTGCAAGTGGGAGATTGTTGGAATTACGTATGCCCGAGACACATACTTATACTAATGTGGCTAACTGTGTTTGATCCAAGTCGGGTCATACCCAATAACAAGCTAGACAACACCAAATGTATTCTTTTAGTGATTTGATCACTTAAACGAATACTGAACACTGCGCAATTAGAAAATTGGTTTTCTAAATAATTACACTTGATGATTTAAATAAATTATCTGGATAATTTATTTATATATAAATTAATTATTTAATTGGTTAAATAATTAAGATAGCATGTATGTTTTATAAAATTAGTTTTATAAAGTATGAGATGAAGATGTTTTAATTGTTAAAACAAAACAAAAAAAATATATATATATATATATACAAAACCGGCCACCCATGTGGGGTGGTGGTTTTACCCAATCAAACACAAGATGCTCTTTAGTTTTTTATAAAGACTTCTTCTTTTGATCCTCCAATGAATAATACATGCAATTTTTGAATCCTTTTCTCAAGTGGAGCAAGCAAGCTCTCTCTCTCTTACTCTCCAAAACCTACGGCCCTTTTGGGCAGAAAATAAAGGGGCTTTTGAGCTTGTTTTGGTGTTCCTAATCCTAGCAAAACAACTTGGTGTTGTCACAAATAGCTTGGGGTATCACACTCTTGAGGTCTTCTTCTTTGGAGGCTTGTCATTCATCCACCATCCCTTCAACAATCCACTTGTTCTTCTAAAGGTAGAAGAAGGTACTATTTACATTTTGTGAGCATATTGTTCTTGTAATTTTGATCCTTGTTCTTTGGGTTTTAGTTTTAACATAATGGTATGTTCATTAACATGTTTTAAAATCTAAGCTTCCGTTGCGTTTTCATGTTAAAATGGTTAACTTGAAACTTTGATAACCTTGTATAAAACCCAACACCCTTGACACCAAGGCTTGCGAGCCTAAGGAAATGAAATACGGATAAATCTTAATCAACCACGAGACCCGGTTGCCTTCCTGGAGTGTTCGGTGAGGGTGAGGAACTTATTAGGCCAAAGCATATCACACCAATCGTACTCTGGTCTACTACCCTCAGTGTATCAGGCGTGGTCATGTGACGATCACACATTTAATTTATAACCGAATTCATGATGATTCGTTGCTAAACTTGGTTTTTCCGTATTGTGTTTTAGTTGAATAGATGGGTGAAGTATGTAAATACGGAGTGGTTCCCGAATTACTTCAACCGTCTACCTCGACACCCATCAAATTCTATTTTGATTGATTTTGTTTATTTGGTGTTCGAAAATTTTCATTTGTTGGAAGAAACCATGGTGGTTCATGAAGACCTAACCAACAAATGAACTCATATATCTCATTTTAAGTTATATTATATATATATATATATATATATATATATATATATATATATTTTCATAATGTTAAATATGATAAATGTATATAATCAAGTCTCATAAGTGATGAAATTCTCAATCTCAACCGCAAACAAAACCTCAAATTGTTAATATAATTCACAAGTATCAATTTATGCAAACTCATATATTTACAACACTTACGCGAGTCTCATGAGATTTTACACATTTTACCCTTGCAGTATGACTTCCCGCCTCATCAACCGTAATCGTCACACAAGAAACTCTAGCCGTAGCATGTCATCCCATATAGCTAAGGAAATAGTGGAAGCCCTCTCAACAATCATCTCTCAGCTCCAAATCGCGAGTGCCTCCGCCACACACGTGAATCAAAACCAAACTACTTGATCCTTTAAGCAATTTACAAGTGCAAACCCAACCTATCACGTTGGAGCTGAGGGTGCTACCACCCTCTGTTGGGATCAAGATTCGACAAAAAGAAGATTGGAATCTTCTCAACCTCCTTAGAAATGGCTAAGTATGGAATACGATTAAGCTTGGCCATTCGAGCTAGTCTGGAACTTATTCAAGCAACGTATTTTGCTTTCGAGCAAAGTTTTCTTCTGAAATTCTTCTAAGTGATATTCAAGAAAACTACACTTCATCAAGCAAAGTTGTTCTTCAAGTCGAGCAAGGTTTGTTTCAGAGCAAACTCTTGACTTAACCAAGTTAAAAGCAAGTATATTGGTGGATCGAGCAATGCTTAATAAACAGTGGTCCCCATGCTTGAAGGAAGTTTATTGAAGAAATTACTAAGGACTTTCAACTAGCAAGGTTCAACCTCGAACAAGCTACAGTGTCACCTGCACATTAACTTGATCAAATAAGTTAAGTAACAAAGGCTGAAGGGATTCAAGAAGAAGAAGTTTGCTCGTAGGATTTATATCGAGCAAAGTTTGATATATTTAGAAGACTGAAGTCTGTTTGAAGGATATTTTTTAAGGAAAATATCCTAAGTAAAGCTTACTCGGAACACTGTTCCAAGCACACTTAAGGTTACAAAGGTCTGCTCGACACGGATAAAAGCTTACAAGATTACTCGAAGGTTGTTTTACACTTAATATATTTTGTAATATGTTTGAATATGTTAAGTTTCAATCATTAGGGTTTCTAGAAGATGTCAGGTGTGCCTATTTAAGGAAACTTTAGGGCATGCCTATGCCAACGGACACAGAGCTAATATTGTGATTTGACGGCTGCCCTTTCCTAAAAGAGAATATCTTTGTACGAAAAATCTGTCACAAATACAAACATTCCACCTAGAAACCCTAATCGATTTTCATTGTATCCTTCACAATATTAATGGAAATCTTTTGAGTTACTTTGTGTGTTTGTTACATTTCTGTCTGTTTAGCAACAATTTGAGTATTATTGATTCCGCCTTTAATATTCATTTGATCTTCACAAAAGCAGAACTCGACCGTCTTGTCAACACGCTATTGTTGATTATGAGACTTGTTGTTGTGTTGATTGATCTCACCTGATAAGTGGTATCAGAACTTCGTCTCTGCATTTGTGAAGATTTATTGCTGATTGTGAGTTTTGCTGAATATTATGCTGATTTTAAAGATGAAGAATGACGTCAGCTGACAACTGTTCCATTGATTTGTGACGTCAGCTAGGGGTGTTCAAAATTTGATTCGAATTCGAAACATTCAAAATTCGACTCGATTCGAATTCGAATATGAAGATTCGAATTCGATTTCAAAATATTCGAATTCGATTCGATTCGCATTCGAGTATAGTAATCGAATACGAATTCATGATTTTTTATTCGATTCGATTCAAAATTCGAATTCAAATTATATAATATGTTAATATATATTTAATTTATTAATTTTGGTCAAATCTTACATAATAAATGTCAAAACATAATAATATATCCCAACAACCCATACTGATATTTCTTAATTTTGCAAATACTTAATTTTGAACTTATTTTCATGTGGTATTGTAGCTATTTTAAACTTATATTTATGTGTTTTACATTGATGATTATAATTTTTGAAGTTTTTGACATATGTGAATTTGTATCAATTCAAATTTATTCGAATTCGATTCGAATTCGAGTTTCAAATACGAATATAATCGAATTTCAAATATGGGATGTAATACGAATACGAATACGAATCGAATAATCCAACTTTTAAACGAATACGAATCGAATACGAATACTAGCAAAAAAATAAATTATTCGAATTATTCGATTCGATTAACTTGAAAATTCGTTATTCGATTCGATGAACACCCCTAACGTCAGCTGCTCTGTTTTTCATTTTCTCAGATCTACTAGTTATTGAGGTTTAAAAGTTTTCTTTTCTCAGATTTACATTGATTACTTTCCTTTTGTGTCTATATCTTGATCTTATCCATCCAGATTCATCAGATCTGTGGATTTTATCCATAGTTCTGGTTGTTTTTTTTTAAAGTTTGTTAAGTTTCTAAGTGATTTTTCATTTCTAAAATCTTTTAAAACACCAAAAAACATGTCTGGAGTAATGGATGATCAAGAAGTGTCAACTAACAGAATTTCGAGATTGTTAGGATAGGAAAATTACATTAAGTGGAAGGTGCTGTTTGTATTAGCTATGTGCTATAACGATCTTGACATGTGGATTTTAATTAAGAATGGCCCATATGTTATCAATGGCACAACAAACAATCAAACCGTGGGAAAACAAATGAAAAAGAAAGATGATAGGGCATTGTCTATGCTGAAACTTGGTCTGTCTTGGGAGATTTTGACTAGTGTGGCTCATCACACTACTACAAAGGCTATGTTTGATGCCATTGTGGAAATGTTTAAAGGAAATACTGAGCTCAAGGATACCAAGAAAGACAGATTGAAGCAACAATTGGATAGATTCAAGTTCAAGGAAGGAGAGAGGTTGAAATTTGTTTGCAGAGGTTTGTTGCTATTGTCAATGAAATCAGAACCACTGACCTTGCAATAACAGATATTGATATAAACAAGAAACTGTTATCATCTTTTTCTGGAGAATGATACACTGCAAGCAAGTTCATCAAAGAAAAGGCTAATTTCCCAACATTCAAGCTTGATGATGTTATATGATTTTTGCAAGCTGCTGAGCATGAAATGATTGAACATCATATGATCATGGAAGACAAGCCAAGCTTTCAAGTGGCAAATGCTCTAATTGCACCTATGGGGAACCTGTCAACAAAGAATCAACAACAAATTCCTACAATTGAAGAACCAAATGAGTGTAATGTTGAAACCCCAAGAGCTTATGTTGCTGGTCAGTCTATCAATAAATGTGGGCAATCAAGATTTAATGTTCAGTTGATGGATGATAGTGATACGTCATCAATGGCAAGTGGACATGCTCCTTATGTTGCTGGAAATGTCGATAATGGAAATGATTATCAAGCTCACTTCTAAATTTTCATTGATTCTTACAATGTATTTGTGGCCAAGAATTTAATTCACACAAGTGTAGTGCAAGAAGATCATGAACAAATTGATGCTGATGATTTGGAGGATATGGATCCTAAGTGGCAAGCTGCCATGTTGGCTGTGAGAAGCAAAAGGTTGTACATCAGAACATGAAGATTATTGGTTTCTGGACCAAATGATAGAATTGGATTTGACAAATCCAAGGCTATTTTCTACAATTGCCAATTACCAGGTCATTTTGCAAGAGAATGGAATCAACCAAGAAAATTTCAGAACAATAATCAACAAAGAAACTAGTTCCAATATAAAAATCGAAATCAAGCCCAACCTAGACAGTACAACAACTTTCAATAACAAAATCATCAACAAGTCATCCCACAACCACAACCATTTCAAAGAAACCAACAAAACCCTCCACAAGCTCCTACCAATCAAAACAGAAACAATGCCAACCAACTAAAGGAATCAAGGAAATGTTGCTTTAGCTCCACCACAACAAGATGGTGTGTTTGATTGGAGTAACCATGTTGAAGATATTGAAAAATCTAATGTAGCATTCATGGAAAAGATAGGGAATGAAGCTGAGTCCTCTTCATCTCAGGTACATTAAAATCTTACAAACCTTGAATTACTTGAAATGAATGAGTCTTTGAGAAAGACAGTTGGTAATTTAAAAGTGAGTGCTTTAAGAAACAAAGCATGAATAATGTGTATGAAATAAGTGATTTGACATATGAGAACCAAATTAAAAGTTTGGAACAAGATTTTATAGATAGTTATAACATTCAGCCAAGGTATATCACTGAAATTGAAGAGTTGAAGAAAATGCATCTTGATGAGAAGTTGAAGAATACTTAACTTCAAGTTGAGAATGATTATCTAAAGAATTTGGTATCAACTGGGAATATTTGTGGAAAGTTGAAGAAGACCTAGGAGGAGGATAAGTACAAAGTTGTTCTTCTACCTTTTAGTGATAACTACTCATTGAAAGTGGATAAGGAAAAGAGAAATGCTTATCTTGATCAATTCAGAGAAATGTTTGAAGATAGAAAGGAGTTTGTTGAAAACTACAAGTTGGTTAAGGTTGATGATAAGGGTGAGTTTGTGATGAAGGCTGTTTGAAGCAAAATAATGACCTGTTGAAAAGTCTGTGGGTGTACAAGTCTCTTTAGAAGAACAAATGAGTGATTTTTTAAATAAGGATGATTTGAGTGACTCAGTGACAAGTGTTCAAGCTGTGAAAGCTTAGAAGAAGAATGGGGAAAATAGTAGTCAAAGGACAAGATCCCTTTGTTACCTAAGATTACTCCCAAAATGAAGAAACATCATGAAAAAATGAGAAGGGAACATAAATCATTTGATCTATGTGGTGGATCCAAGGGAAAGAAGAACAATGAAAGATCTTCAAGAAAAGAATCACCAAAAAGGGCAAGTGTCAAGAATACAAAGAAGAATGAAGATACCATAAAAAAAGATCTATTTATTCCTGTCTATCCTGTTTTCTCTAATCAAGAACTGTTTGATGTTGGAGAGGTGGAAAACATGGAAGACTATGTAAGAAGATGGTCAAGTGGGAAGAGAGGTAACTCAAGTGAGAAGTTTAAAGGACCAAGTGAAAGATATAAGAGAGGTAACTCAAGTTAGAAGTTTAAAGGACAAGTTTGGTGCAAAATCCGTGATGTCTATGGTCACCACACTGACTCATGTCAAGGAAGGTTTTCACCAGAGCCTTTTCATGTCCCTGACCATACAGTCTTTGGACAGGATTTTGCATTCTACAAGACAAAGTATAATGAATACTTGAGTAAGGGGAAGAAAAAGGATGATAATCCAGTTATGATTGATGAAGCAGTCAATGAGAAAAAAGGTTAATACAACTAATAAGAAAAAGGACTTGAACAGGCTCCCATGATCTAGAAACCTGTCAAAAATTAATCTGATTTGTCTCAACAATCAATAAAGTCTGTTGATTCTGAGAAATCAACCAGTTATGAAAGTGAAAGCAAGATTAAGAAGAATGTGATCAAAAGAAAAGAACAAAATGGAGATGAAAAATTTCTTTTGAAACATGGTTATGAAGCATATGGATTTTTGTGGAAACCTAAATCTGAAGCACAAGTGACAATTATGAAAAGGGAATTTATCATTGAAGAATGTAGAAGCATAGTTCCCTATGTTGAAAAATTATGTGAATCTGGCTATGAGACTAATGAGTCTTGTGAGTTGGTGTATGAGGATCCCATACCAGATGATACCGTTGATGAATTTATTGATGATTTGCAAGTTGAATCAACTTGTGATTCATCACTTGACTAATACTCTTTCATTAATTTGTGCAGGAACAGTCCACACCAATGAATGATGTATGGTATATGAACAGTGGATGTTTCAGGTATATGACCTGTGATAAAGGATCATTGGTCAACTAAGAACAGAAATTTAAAGGACTAGTTGCATTTGGTAGTGGTGAAAATGGAGGGAAAATTATGGGGAAAGGCATTCTTAGCAATGGCGAAGTGTCATTTGATAATGTGTTTTATGTGGAAGTATTACAATATAATATTTTGAGCATATCTCGGATGTGTGATAAAGGTTATAAGGTTGGATTCGATGACTCAAACTGTTTCATTCTCAAATCTAAATTTGTAATTCCTCCTGATATGATAATGATGATGGCCCCAAGAAATGGAAACTTATATGAATTAAGGATGAAAGATGCCATTTCTAGAGGTAGCAGCTGTTTTGTGTCAAAAGCTACTGAAAATGAAACAAAATTATGGCATATAAAGCTTTGTCATGTCAATTTGAAGAACATGAAAAAACTTGTTAAAGGTGAACATGTCATTGGTTTACCCACAAGGGAGTTCAAACTGGATGACAAGTGCATTTCTTGTCAAAATGGAAAACAACATAAATCATCACAAAAAAAAACTCATAAACTCCATTGAACAAGTGCTTGAAATGCTTCATATGGATCTCTTTGGTCCAGTGAGTGTTGCTAGTATTGGAAATAAGAGATACTGTTTGGTGGTCATTGATGATTTTTGAAGATATACATGGGTTCATTTTCTGAACTCAAAGGATGAAGTTGCTGAATTGATTAAAAGTTGTGTGACAAGGATTGAGAACCAACTAATGTAAGGGTGAAGGTTATGAGAAATGATAATGGAACTAAGTTCAAGAATAGTGTGATGACTGAATTTTATCAAGCAAAAGGAATTTTCCAACAATTCAGTGCCTCTAGAACTCCTGAACAGAATGGAGTAGCAGAAAGAAGAAACATAACATAGATAGAAGCTGCTATAACCATGATTTCAGATGCTTACTTGCCTGTTACTTTTTGGGTATAAGCTTACTTTTTGTGCGGAAGCTATTAACACTGATTGCTATGTTCAAAACATAGTCATTCTCAACAAGAGTCATGACAAAACTCCTTATGAGATTTTGTTTAAAAGAAAGCCCTACATCAAGTTCTTCACGCCTTTTGGTTGCAAGTGATCTTTGCTAAATACCAAGGATTATTTGAACAAGTTTCAATCAAAATCTTTAGATTGCTTCTTTGTTGGATACTCCACACACTCAAAAGCCTATATAATCTATGTGAAATATCATTTGAGTGTGATTGAATCCTCAGATGTTATATTCAATGAAAATCAATTTAACACTGTTGATGGGAGCATCATGGCTATTTGATCTAAAACATTTTATCAAATCCTTTAAACTTTATCCTGAGGATTTTGATGATACTTTATATAGAAAAAGTGTCCCTGAAACTACTTTAGAGAAGAACGTTGATTTAGACAAGTTGTGGTCCAAGGTTGCTCACAAGAACACTGAATTTTCTTTTGATAAGAATGTTTCTGACAATGAATCAGAAGATGAGAAAAATGATAATCTTGATCAACCACATGATCAAGAAAATCTTGTCATGAATGATGAACAACCTGATAATTAGCAAAATCAAGACCAAGATGATAGACAGTTAACCTTTGAAACCTTGTTTCAAAATTTGAACATGGGAAGTGATCTTGCTTCAACATCACAACAAAATGTTGAAGAAGAAGCTGACATGAACAATGCAACATCATATTTAGTCATTGAAGAACCTGATCTCAATGATACAATCTTGATTCAACAATTTCTCCAAATCAAATCATTCAAACTTCTTTTGTTGAAAGAAATCATCCTACTGAAAACATAATTGGTGATCTATATGAAAGAGTAACAAGAAGTGAATCTAAATCTACAAATATTTGTTTGTACTCCTGCTTTATATCCCAGATTAAACCCAAGAACATTGTTCAAGCATTGAAAGACAGTATTTGGGTGGAAGCTATGCGAGAGGAGTTGGCTCTGTTCTAGAATTTACAAGTTTGGGAACTTGTAGATAAGACAAGAGGAAACTTTGCAATTGGCGCCAAATAGGTTTTCAGGAATAAAAAGGATGAAAGAGGGATAGTAATGAACAACAAAGCAATACTAGTTTCACTAGGATTCTTACAAGAATAAGGGATAGATTTTGAAGAAGTATTTTCATAAGTGGCTAGGCTAGAAGCTAACAGAATCTTCTTAGCCTATGCTGCTTCTAAAAATATCAGAGAATTTCAATTGGATGTCAAATCTCCTTTCTTAATGGAAAAATAGAAGAGTATGTGTAAGTCACTCAACCTCTAGGTTTTGAGGATCCTGAGTTTCCAAATAGAGTGTATAAACTGAACAATGCTCTATATGGACTACATCAAGCTCCAAGAGCTTGGTATGATGAGTTATCAAACACCCTGCTTGTTAATGGATTTCAAAAGGGAGACATTGATAAGACACTCTTCTACAAGAAAAAGAGGAAGATATTTGCTTCTAGTTCAAGTATATGTTTATGATATCATCTTTAGATCTACAAATGAACATATTTGTTTGGTGTTTGAGGAGGTTATGCAGTCTAAGTATTTCATGAGCTCAATAGGAGAAATGAATTTCTCTTTTGGTTTGCAAGTTCAATAGAAGAAAGATGGTATATTCATTTGTCAATCAAAATATGTGCAAGACATATTGAACAAGTGCAAATATCAAGACTTGAAGACTGCTTCTACTCCAATGGACACTCATGAGAAGATGATAGCTGATGAAAAGGGGGAGTCTGTTGATGAACATGAATAAAGAGCTAAGATTGGATCTTTGATGTATCTAACTACTTCAAGACAAGACATTATGTTTGCTGTATGTGTGTGTGCAAGATTCCAATCAAATCCAAAAGTTTCTCACATGACGGTGGTCCAGAGATTCTTTAGATATCTGAAAGGAAAACCTGATTTAGGCATTTAGTATCCTATGTGTCGGTCCCGTATATTGATCGCTCACACTCACAATAAAGTCATAACCCACACAATAAATGTGTCGACAAGAAGGTTAATGACGGTTGCTATTTTGGGTAAAACTGTTTGTTAACGGCGGAATCAGAAACAAACAGGGTTGTTGCTTAAGGATTAATAAATGTAACAAACACAAACAATAACTCAAAAGATTTCCATTTATAGAAAAGATTCATACAAATGTTAATCGTTTAGGGTTTCTTGTAAGGAATGTATTGTCCGTACTAATCCTAGGACAACCGTCACACTCAATCAGGAATATTCATTTAGGTCTGAAAAGTGTAAAGCGGTTAAAACGTCCGTTTCTCTCGTCTGTGGAGGTGTGCCCTAAATTATTCTATTTATAGTCCTGCCACCACCAAACAGATGTCATTCCTTCTAAAAACCCTAATATTGGTACATAATCAAATTACATATTCAAAAATATACTAAGTGTAAAAAGAGTTCCGGGTAGACTTTGTGTCACTTGTCTTCTCCGAGTAGGCTTTGTGCCTTTTGTCTATTACGGGTAGACCTGGTAACCTTGAATTGTGCTGGTGAACAGTTCTCCGGGTAGATTTTACTTAGAGTATTTTCCTAAGAGAATACTCACCTAGCATACTTCAATCTTCTTGACCATAGCAAACTTTGCTCGATATGGTCCTACGAGAAAACTGTTCGTCATGAATCCCTTCAACCCTTTGTTAGAAGATAACTTATTAAGCAAACCATAGTGTGCTGGTAACGCTGTTTGAACTGTGCCGGTAGCACTGTAGCTTGCTTGGGGTTGAACCTTGCTGGAGAAAGTACTTAGAATATTTCTTGATCACTTTCAACAAGCATGCTCGGATTACTGTTTATTAATCAAACCTTGCTAGATCTTCCAAATACCTGGCTTCAGAAGTTTGGTTTAGCCAAGGGTTTGCTAGTAAGCAAACTGTGCTCGACCTGAAGAACACCTTTTCTAGATGAAGTGAACCCTACTCGGATGATCACATAAGAATACTTCAAGAAGATAACCTTGCCCGATAGGGAAAATACCTTGCTAGGACAAGTAAAACCCTGCTCGGATGTCCAAGTGTGCTCGGTTTCCATACTTAGCCGTTTCAAAGGAGTGTTGAGAAGATTCCAATCTCCCTTAAAATTTCTTAGGTCATTTCAAGTCAAATTCTTGACTCAACGAACTCCCCCTAGATTGGAACACCTCAGCTGTCCCAAAACACCTTTAAGGTTACTTACACTTAGTCAAAATACACATCAAATCAACATCAAATTTACATATCAAAATCAAAAGATTACATAGTTGAAAATTTGTCCAGTGGACATTACAAAGAAAACCCTATTATAAGAATCATATTCTTTTTGCATTGTGGGCTGCTTGTCTTCTTCCAACTATTACCGATCCCGCCCTTTGTTGAAAAATGGATAAAATTTGATACTGAGGGTGATTCTCAGGAATTGTCAACTCTACTATATCCCTCAGATCTTCTCTGTGCAAAAAGGTCATGTCTTCATTGTTTCTAATGATCCCCAATATAAGTCCATCTGAGTTGCGAAAAATGTAGTGATCCTCTCTGCTGTTGTAGTCCACTTGAGTAATTCTGCCATTCTTCTGCACCTCATAATTGGGTCTTGTCATGCGCCTTCTCATACTAATGCATGTATTCTATTTGGAGAGTGGATTATTGTTTTTGACCTTGGAGAGATAGCTAAACTCAGCATGTCTTATGTTGCTCAATCTCTTTCCTCTCCCTGTCTTTTTATTTTCCTCCGTTTCCACTTCTTTCTTTGATCCAACAAAGGAAATCCCTGCTTAGCTTCACTTTTCAAATATTTAGACAACTCATTTTGTTGTCTCCCAGCCAAATTTTTGGTATCATGATAGTCATACAATTCAAGGCTGGCCATTTTCTCCAACTGCTCTCTTTTGAATTCAGCAAAGTCATCTTTGAAGATTATTTCCCTTAACAGTCTGCTTTGAATAACCACCTTTAAAGTTTGAGAGACTGAGTCATAAAAGAGTGTCATTGGTAGATCTATGTCATTTGGACTCTTTCTCCCCTTTGAATTCCTCCTCTGCTTGACTCACCCCTGCTAGTTGAAGTATGTGTCCTTGAAGCTGAGGGCGTAGTTGGAATTGACTTCATAGGTTTGGTAGGTCCTGTTAATCCAAATGTCTTTTTATACATCCCTTCAATCAACTCAGCAGGCAAATTAACAAGTTCAGCTAGGTTTTCACTTGCATCTCTCTGCAATCTTCCAATCATTTCAAAAACTCTCTCTTCACCCAGTCTTCCAGTTGGTAAAAACCTTCCTCCTACAAAGCTTCTTGGGTTTACACCTTCCAATAATACATTCTCCCATTCTGCTTCTGCTCATAAAATAGTTGTTTCAGTTGTGCTTTACTCAGATTGTCAAAAACTTTCTCGTTCATCCCTTTCTGCTTCACCATCACATCCTTCACAATCTGAATCATTTCCTCATTAACCCATGGATTAGTGGGTTCATCTGATTTTTGTTTTACTTCCACTGGGATAGGGATTTCTTGTATTTCAGCTCTCTTTGATTCATTTTTAGCCTTTTGTTTCTCTCTCAGAGTCATGAGCCTTCTTTTCTTGACAGTGGGCTCAGGTTCAGGTTGAACTTTCCTTGCTTGTTTAACAGATGGTTCAGGTTGATCTCTCTTTGACTTATCTTTCTTTTTGAGTCTATTATAGTGAGATTTAACAGCACTTTAGATAAGTTGTTCACCATTTTTGGTGCCATGCCTCTATCAATTAAATAACCACATTTACCAGCAAATTTCTTCCTCAAGGCATCAATCTTCTCAGGCAAAACTGCTTCTTTTGCAAATTTTTCTTTCTCTTCTCTCTCAACAGCTTCTCTTGTTGTATTGTAGGCTCTTTCAAGATCTTCAAATTTGAAGTGGGCTAGGTCTTTTTCAGAAAAATTGTGTTTTCTAAGATATTCTTTGAACTTTAGACTGTCCCTGTTCTTCTTCTCCATCATTCTCTTTATAGTATCCCTCTCTCTGTCCAGTTTTCTTTGTAACTCATCATCAGTTTGAGAGGAAAGATCTTCAAATTTGAGTCCATGACTGATTAGCTTTATAACCAAAATTTTTTCCTTTTAGCCTTATTCAAGCTTTGTTGTATATTTGTCCTTTGTTCTTCTGTCATTTCTACTTGTGGGGACACAATATTAACATTTTCAGCCGTTTCACCCTGGTTCTCATCATTGTAATCTTCAGTTGTATCTTCTTTCTCGGTTGACTCATTGACAACCTCAATTTTGTCTTCCTCAGGATTGAATAAGTCCTCAGGCCTAACAATCTGTATCGGAACAGGCCTTATTGGACATGGCTGTTCTTCAGGGATTGCAACAAAAATATTCATACTAATCATTCCATTTTGCTTCTTTCAGATTTGGTACATCTTCAGGCCTTTGAGTCTGAAGTGGAACAGGCTTTAAGGGGCTTTCCATCTCTTCAACATAATTTTCATTCTTCTCATCCCACTTACCCGTTTTAACAAATTTTTCTTTTTCAACTTGTTCCTCTGCTTTCCTCTTTCTTGTATAAATATTTTCAAATCTATTCATCTTTGTTGCAAATTGTTCATGTAACCTGGAGAGCTTTTATTTCATCTGTTCAATTGTTTCTCTAGACTCCCTTTCAGGGTCCTTTTGAGTTTCCATGTCTGGTTGTTTTTGTGTTTGACTGAACATGCTTACAACCATAGCCAATGAATTATCAATTTCTTCCGTCTTTTTCAAATTAATTAGGGTCTCAATCACCACCTGATCATCAACCTCTTCTTTAGCAAAGACTTTAGAACTGTTGGCCTGTTCAATTAAGTTTTCCTTCTCTAGCAGTTCTTCTGCGGATAGGGTTTGGGTAATGTACTCCCTCTCCCTTGTTTCTTTTAAGACTTGCTCAAGCCTTTTGGCAGCAGAAGTATCCTCATCTTCCTCCTCTTCATCAATATTTGCGTTAACAGGCTCTTCTTCCTCATCATCACTGTCAACAACAGCTTTACCTTTGTCCAATCTTCTTTTTTATTTCTTCCTCTGTTTTTGGTGGAAAGTCACCAGTATCCCTCTAAATCATCCATCTTAGCATCCTGCTCTACCCTCTTGAAACTTACTTGATCTGATTCTGGTTCTGTTAGTACAAGTTCCTCAGTAGCAGCTCCCTCATCCATCACAATATCAGTCTGAATGTCAATGGCTGTCATTGTATCTGTCATGACATCAGTCTGTATGTCAGTAGCAACATCAGTAGCTACATTATCATTATTCAAATTCTCCACTTCTTCCTCCACATCCTTCTCCTTTCTCAACACATCATCATCATCTCTTTCAACAATGTTCTAAACATCATTTTTCACATCATAATTTTGTTCTTCATCTCCAAATTTATCAGCTTCATAATCTTCTTCAAATATCATCCTTGCACCATTGTCCTCATCATCACTCTCATCATATGCATTCAAAATGCATGCTAAACCATTAGTATCAACTGTTTTAATCCCTGTATCCACATTCATATTCTCCTCATTCACCTCCTTGTCAACTCTAGTTACCTCATCATGTGAAATATTCTCCCCCTATTTTGGGGCAGCTGAGGTCTTCTCAACCTCCTGCTCCAGGGTTTGAATTCTTGATAGTGCATGGGCCAACTGAGACTTTAAATCATCATTCTCCTTTCTTAACTCCACACTTTCTCCTCTCAACCCCACTACTTATATTATCAAATCAAAGTTTCTTCTGTAAAGATTGAAAATATGGAGAGGGGTAGTAGGTGGTGTGGTAGGAAATGGTTATGGTATAAGGTTTGTGGTTTAGGTATGGGATGGGGATGTACTTGGTGTGGATGGAAAGGTTTGTAATTTTTTGGGAAGAGGTTCTGGAATATTAGGTTCATGGGTAGGATGGGTTTTTGTATTGGTTTCAGTAAAGGATTTGAATGTGGTTTGAGTTGGTGATTGGTGTGAGGTTTTAGGTAGGCTTTGGGTTATGGTAGGTGGGGGTTGAATGGATGGGGATTGGGTGGTTTGATCATTTGGTGATGGTAGGTAAGGTGGTGTGGCTAAGGGTGTGGTTGGTGGTGTTGGTATGGGTTGGAACTCCCCATGAACTTGTACATTCTCAACATCAACTCCTCCTCCACCTCCTTCATTATATCTCCACCATCTCCTGCATCATTATTGTCTTCATTGTTACCATCATCACCTGAATCATCATCTTCCTCACTACATTCATTCTCACTCTCACCATCCTCTTCATCCTCCCCTGAGATTAACTCAGGTACAGGAACAAGCTCAAAATCATCAACTAACAGCCATGGTAAAATTTCCACTTATATTTGGATCTTGCAGCACATGTGTTGTACCAACAGTGGGCAATCCTTCGAACTCTTAGTTAAAAATAGTCTGTAGAAACCTGGGATAGGCCAAAAATTTCTTGTTGTTTGATTTTTTCAAGTTGCTCACCATTCCTTCAAAGATCATCTTGGAAAAGTTGAATGGCAGATTAAACAAATTAGCAATTGTAGCATTAGCTAAATCCCGATTCATAAGAGTCCATGAGCCTTTTGTAGGGGCAAAGCCCTGAATGATGTGGTGTATCAAGAATCTGTATAAATTGGGGAACATTCCCTTTTGGAATTGTCCTTCGCACTCCGTCGCCTGATATCCCATTGTTTGCACAAATATCTTTAGTAGATGTTCTGTTGTGTAGTGTATCGCGTTTGGATTATCATCATTTAGCTGGAGACATCTTCTAATAACACCTTCAGTTATCTGTATCTCCTGGTTCGCGACAGTAACATCAATCCGCCTACCGTTGATATCATCATATAATCTCTCTGACCGCCAAAAATCAAGTGAATGATTCCTGTAAATCACTGGGCACTCTGTCAAAGAGAAACTTATATTTGACCGTTGAAGCCATCTAATCATCAGCGCCACATCTTCATTTTCAGGTGTTACTTGTAGCAGAGCGCACATATTGAGCTTATGCTCAAATGGATAGGCTGGTTGATCATCTTCCGCCATATCTGAACACATAAACAAACATATTCAAAGCAGAAATTAGTCTTAAAGTTCACAGCTTTAAGTAATTTCAAGTTATAATTTTGAAGAAGATTAAAAGACATTACATTAAGAACCTGATCTTCAACAAATTTAAAACCTACACACAAAACAGAGAGTTAGTAATAATGAGTAATCAAAGCCCATTATCACATAATCGTGGTCGGAAAACACTTAATTGATGCTTACCGAGTCGGATTGTGAGGGTTGACAAATTAAGGTTAGGAATTATTGATGATTGCGATAAGTCGGTTTTGTTTTCTGAAACGAGAGGGAAAGTAGAAGGAGAGAGAGAAGTGAAGTGTGAAAAATTTCTCTAACTCCCTCTCTTATACCTTTTTAAAAGTGGGTTTTAAATGTATTTTGTCGTTTAGTGAGTTAATAGCTGTCATACAGTAACATTATTCATTAAAAATATTAACAAAGAAAAACCTTACTTGAAAAAGTTCATTTTGCAAACCTTGCTCGAAAATGTCAGTTTTAACAAAGTGTGCTAGGTATAATCCACTTACTCAAAGCTTGCTTGTTTCAGAATCATAATTTAGTTTTAGAAATGAGTCTAAGGAAAATGAAGGAAGCTTACCCAAAATACAAGATTGCTCGAGAAATAAATCACAAGACTAATAATCAAGTATAAATCATCAAATAGGCAACCTTGCTAGGAATCAATTAAGAATCCCAAAATAACATCTTAACACATTCCTAATTGTCAACCTTACTCGAATGTTTGACTAACTCAATCCTTACCCGAAAATGTATAAAAGGTTAACAAATAATCAGTCAAGTACATTGCTATACATAGTGTGCCCGAGACACTGTTGATTAAGCAAAGTGTGCTAGAGTGAGTTCTAGTCACAAAGTGTACTTGTAGCAAAAATTTGAATAATTACCAAGTATATTAAGAGAACACATGAGGATTTCAAAGTGTATTCGAAACATAAAGTGTGCCCGGGAAACTAGGTTTGCCCGAAAACACTTACAAATTCACACTCATAATCACAAAGCTTGCTAGAATAAATTCAAACAGTCAAAAAATCACATAAGTGTGCTAGATAGTTTGAAAACATTAAAGCTTGATGGAAGTAATATATTCATTCACAAAGCATGCTAGGCTGACTATAAAACAGTTAAGTTTGCTAGAATGTTTTGAGATCACAAACCTTGCTAGTGAACACTGTATATCAAATAGCTTGCTAGAAACAGTTATACTTTCAATCAAAACACTAAGTATGCTAGAAAGTCTTAACTATCCAAAAGCTTGCAAGTAAACATATTCACAGATAATCAGATATCAAGCCTGCTCGAAAGGTTGAAATTTCAAATAAAATACTAAACTCTACCCGAAAAGTATAAAAACTTCGAAGTATGCTCGATAAGGATAAACTTAGACCAAAATGTCTAAGTATGCTCGAAAAGGTTATAAATCATCAACCTTACTCGAAAATACATATTCAATCTTTTGAGGGTAAAATGCAACTCTTTTTGAATTAAACCAATTATCAACCATATTTTTCATTAAAGATCATTGTTTATGAGCAAATGATGCATTAAGAGATCAAATTTCAATCATGTTTCGTTTCAAAACAGTTTCTTTCATTTTCTGAAAAGATCCCCAGAATGGGATCGTATTGACTAAGTAGCTTTCTTAATACTTCATTCTCAGCATTATTATGACAGTATAGACAGGTTAACAGCAGGTCTAGACGTAACATGAAATTCATTTCTTTTGTGATATTATTAATGTTAAATTATGATGCATAAAACTTAATGGATAACACATATTGTTTTCTGATGCTCCATATCTATTCTCAAGGCTTATTTGGCTTTCTCCATATCACCCCGATTTGAGTTTGACCCCCTGGTTTTGGTTTAAAAACATTTAATGACAGAACTTATGTTTTTTTTTTCTTTTTTTTTTCCTTTTTTTAACTATGAGAACATAACAACATTGTGTTGTTTATACTGTACTTTTTGCTCATCATTTGGTCTTTGTCATTTTCATATAAATACTTCATTTTGTGGACTACATACCAACGGGATCGTGTGTGACTGGATAATCACTTTTCTGCCTATCATTCGGAAAGATTTATATTGGAACATGTATAGACAACAATGTACCTCCACATAAAGCTTAGCAGTTTCTTTATGTTTATGTCACCTTAGATTTTACACATCATGGGAAAGCAACCATACATGTTAATTACTGTACTAAGTGCCTTTTTAGCCTATTAAATCCATATGATTAGCTAAGTAGTCAATGTACTATCATTTCCCATAATAACAGATTCAGTCACCCCAAGTACTCTTAGCTTCCAGGTTAATGGCTATCCTGTCTGTCTACAAGTAGTCAGCAGGACCCAACACATAAATAAATACATGTCTTTTTGGCTTAGAGTCAATGACAAGCTTGATGCAATCCATACAAGGCTTTGTTTAACTTATACACCCTCTTAGGATACATCGGGTCCTCAAATCCTGGTGGTTGAGTTACATACACCTCCTCTTCTATCTTTCCATTTAGGAATGCAGATTTGACATCAAGTTGGAATACCCTTATATTCTTTGAGGCAGCATAAGCTAGGAAAATTATTTTTGCTTCAAGTCTTGCAACTGGTGCAAAGACTTCCTCAAAGTCAATCCCTTCTTCTTGTAGGCATCCCAAAGCCACAAGTCTAGCTTTGTTCTTAATAACAATGCCCTTTTCATCCCATTTATTCCTGAAAACTCATTTGGTTCCAATTGCATATCTGTTTCTTGGCCTGTCTACAAGTTCCTAAACATGTAGATCTCTGAATTGAGCCAACTCCTCTTGAATTGCTTCTACCCAACTGTTGTCCTTTAGTGCCTGAACAATGTTCTTTGGTTCTATTTGGGACCAAAAGCAGGAGTGCAAGCAAATATTTGCAGATTCAAAATGACTTCTTGTAACTCTTTTATATATAATTCCTATGATGTTTTTCAGAAGGATGATTCTTTTCAACATAAGGGGTTTGAACTATCATATATGTAGACATAGTAGTGTCAAGATTAGATTCATTGAGATTTGATTCTTCAATGACCAAATCAGTTGTTGCATTATCAACTTTAGGCGCTTTTTCATTGTTCTGTCCTGAAGTAGATGCACCATTGTTTCCTAAATTTAATATGTCAAATAAATCTTGAAACCTTTCCCCTGTGGCAGTTTCTTCTTCACCAGTTTGGTTGCTTGGATCTTCCCCATTTTGAACTTGATCATTCTGCACATCTTGATTGTCTTGATTATTATCTGCTTGATCTTGTTCTGGACTTTGATTGTTCTCTTGATCATTGTCTTGAACTTGCTCAATATTTCCACTTGAGGGATCCTTTATGAATGAATATTCACTTTCTTTACTTGCAACCTTTTTCCATAATTTTTCCAAATCCAATGTTTTATGATTTGACTCTTCAATCACACTGGTTTTGTAAAATGATTCATCAAAATCTTTAGGATAGATCTTGAAGGACTTGATCAATTTCTCAAAGTCAAATAGCATTCTGCACCATCAACTGTGTTGAATTGATTTTCATTGAAGACTACATTAAATGATTCAATCACACTCAAATGATCTTTCACATATACTCTGTAGGCATTTGAGTGTGTAGAGTAGCCAACAAAGAAACAGTCTATTTCTCAAGGATTTTTCTTGAAACTTGTTCAAGTAATCCTTGGTGTTCAAAAGAGAACATTTGCATCCAAATGGCTTGAGAAACTTGATGTAGGGCTTTCTATTAAAGAAGATTTCATAAGGAGTCTTGTTATGACTTTATTGAGAAGTACCATGTTCTGAACATAGCAGGCTGTGTTAATGGCTTCTGCCCAAAAAGTAACAAGTAGATAAGCATCTGCTAGCATGGTTCTTGCAGCTTCAATGAGTGTTCTGTTTCTCCTCTCTGCAACACCATTCTGTTCAGGAGTTCTAGGAGCTGAGAATTGTTGAAGTATTCCTTTGTTGTTGCAAAATTCTTCAATAACTCCATTTTTTAACACAGTACCATTGTCACTTCTCATCACTTTAACCCTTTTATCCAGTTGATTCCCAGTCCTCGTTACACATTCATAATTAACTCAGCAATCTCATTCTTTGTACTTAGGAAATAAACCCAAGTATATCTTGAGAAATCATCAATGATCACTAGACGGTATCTTTTCTTCCCAATGCTTGGTACACTCACAGGACCAAAGAGATCCATGTGAAGCATTTCAAGCACTTGATCAATTGAGTTGATGAGTATAGTCTTGTGAGAAGACTTGTGCTGCTTTCCCTTTTGACATGTGACACAATTTTCATCCAGCTTGAACTCCCTAGAAGGCAAACCAATGACATGCTCACCTTTGACTAGTTTGTTCATGTTCTTGAGATTGACATGACACATCTTTCTATGCCACAATTTTGACTCATTTTCAGTGGCCTTAGAGACAAAACATGTACCACTCTTTGAAATAGCATCCTTCATGTTAAGTTCACATAAAATGTCATTCCTTGGGGCCATCATCATAATCATATTGTGGGATAACATATTCAGGTTTTAAGATGAAACAATGTGAGTCATCAAAACCAACTTTATAACCCTTATCACACTTCTGTGATATGCTCAAAAGGTTATACTGTAGTCCCTCCACATAGAAGACATTGTCAAATGTGACTTTTCCATTGGTTAAGATCCCCTTTCCAACAATTTTACCTCCATTCTCATCACTGCCAAATGCCACTGGACCCTCAAATTTCTCTTCATAGTTAACAAGTGACCTCTTGTCACAAGTCATGTGCCTAGAACATCCACTATCCACATACCATACTTCATTTACTGGAGTGGACTGTTCTTGCACATATGAAAGAGAGTAGTTAGTTAGATGATGAAATGCAAGTTGATTCAACTTGCATATTATAAGAATCAGTAACAATTGATGCATTGGTTGTGAGAGGAATGGGCTCAAGATCTTCATGGGTGATTTCAATGTTATTTGTAGGTCCTGAATCTAGATCACTACAATATGATATCAACCAACACACGTCAAATATGCGAAATCTAGTTAACGTGGTGATTCAAGAACAACGATGAACAGTATGAATATAATAAACACGATAATACTTCAAATGCACACGATTATATTATTAAATCGTCTAGTACATGAGATTACCCAAATCGGTATTTGCTCTCAAGATGGTGGCTCTCAAAGCTTTCTCCCTAAAATGATTAAACATGCTTTATATATAGTTAGCATTTACAAGAGGCCCAAAGGCCAAGCCCAAATAAGCCTAAACTAGCCTAACCGAAATCCATAAGGATTTCGGTGTTACTAGACAAACCAAAATCCATAGGGATTTCAGTATTTCACCATCACAACTATAATGCAATTCTTCAACTCGTCTTCGTTTATGTCACTTTAGTCTTGATCATGTCATGGCCTTTTGATATGCGTCAGTCTAACCAAATTATGGCCCAACAATCTCCCCCTTAGACTGATGCTTTCAAAACCTTCAGAATCTTTACTTGAACATGATCAGCAACTTCAGCATCTGCATCCAATACTCTACCATCTCCCATTGAACATGATCAACAACATCAGCATCTGCATCCAATACTCTACCATCTCCCCCTTTTTGATAGCATCATCCAATTTGAGTCTCAGATACTTCATATGCCTCCATTGCAAGAAATCAGTCTTGAAAGAACAATCAACTTTGATAGAAAGATCAACCAAAATATTTTTGAAAAATAGTTAAATAAAACAAAATAGGACAAACATATTTTTGTAATTTTTATTTTTCTATTTTTTTTTATTTTCTTGAAAAGACTTGAAATGAGATCATACCAGCTAAACCAACTATAACACAATAACCGATATCAGATTTCATGAGCTGAAAACTTCCAAACAATATCTTAGCACATTTGTTTCGACAAGAGTAATAAATAAAACAAAAAACAACAAATAAAACAAATTTAATCACCCGGTCTTTTTGTAATTTAGCAAAAATTTGGGATCAAATTTCAGTTTTTGATTAAAACGCCGCCTTTTATGAAAAGATCCGAACATGGAATCATATTGTTTAAGATACTGTCACAAGGATTCATGTTCAATGTTATTATGACATAAATAAAAAGGTTGATAGCATGTATAACGAACTTAGCATGATTTTCATTGCATCAGTGATATGAATTAGGTTCAGTTCGGCATAAAGCTTAGATGGACATCACTCATGGACCTGTGATGCGTCCTATCTCTTCTCAAAGCGTATTTGGCTTTCCCCAGATCACCCCAATTTGACTCCAACCTCCTAGTGCTTGATCAAAAGATTTTTATAGATACTTAAGCAGAATTTTAAGCTTTAAGGTTGAACGTTGGACTTACAAGCCATCCGGACTTACAGGCCTTTCATTCGAGACATGACAGGACTTACTTTTATGCCCCCATCTCTGTTGTTATAGTTTGACCCTTTAAGCATACAATTTTTTATAATAACACATTAATCCCCTTTTTTATAGATTTTTTTTATGTTCCCCCTCTTTTATTATATAATTTTTTAAAGTTTAAGCAATAACTTAGAAACATAATATTTTTGGTGATCAAGACACTAACGGGCTCGTGTATGACTGGGTAATTACTTTTCTGCCTATCATTCAGAGAGATGTATATGGAGACATGCACATTTCTTCAAAATGACTCTCCACAGTAAGTTTAGCAAGTTTTGTTTATATCACTTAAACTTTTACGCATCATAGAAAGCTACCATACAAATTAATGACTGTTCTAGAGCCCTTTAAACTTAATAACTTCACCCGTTAGGCACACATAAACAATTTATCTATCACTTTCCAAAGGTTGGGTCAATTTTCACTTGAAAATGTTTTGAAGCTTCTAAAAAGCTATTAACTGAATAATGATATCACTTCCCATAAAATTACAGAAGACAGACATGTTAAGAACTCACTCACCCTGGTCACTCTTCAGTTTTCAGGTAAATGGCTATCCCGTATGACCACTAGTCGTTAACAGGACCAAAACACATACGAGAATACGTGTCCCTCCAACTTGGAATTACCGACATAATTTCGAGTGAAAGATTTCAAAACACAAAAAACACATCACAATCGCCCCGGACGCTTTCAGTCTTTAGATGAATGGCTATCCTGTGAATCTACAAGTAGATCACTGGATCAAACATATACAAGTGTATGTTCTTCAAACTTGAGCAACCGACATAATTTTAAGCAAAAGTGTGTAAAAACATATTTAAAATTTTTAATTTTATAAGAACGCACGCACACACTTTTTGAATTTTTTTAATTTTCTTCCCCTGAATTTGTGTAAAAATTTTGAAAGAAAAGAAAAATTTTATGTACAAATTTAACCTAAAAAATACTCAATCGTCGAAACGTAGTATTTAATAAAAACTTTTATGAAGAAGTGTTATAGTCAGCCAACTGATGTTCTATCATTTCTCATGCACGTTCAAGTCATTTTTTCATTTCTGGGAAACAAAATACACTATACTTGAAAAACTATATGTGAACATATTTTTGTATTTTTTTAAAAAAAATTAAAAATTTAAAATCTTTTTGACTGATCAATCTTTCATACCAAAGTGATACGATTACCTTTTATCTTCAAGACATAATCTTTCCATTTGTGAGAATTTCCCCTAGGAATAAGCTTGTTTTGAGATTCCGTATCCTTGCGAGTTGAATGTCTGGAACAAACCTTTTAATATGCAATGTATTCCCTGATTTGTTCCTACACACTTAGAGAGAAGATTAAAAACGTTCTATCACCCTAAATTCCTGTCTAGGCAACAATTAATCCATTTTAAGGTTTAAAGATTAAAAAAATATGGATATTTGCCCTGTCATGTGCCTGGGAGAACCCATTTAATAAACAATGAATTTGTGGTTGTTCCTACACATATAGCAGGATCAGTTGGACATAGGAACCCAAGTCATAAATGTCTTGGGGTTCCCTTGAACATCAACATATGTGACCTCTTGCCAACTCATATTTTTCCCATCTTTAACAGAATTATTTGTTAATACAGATTCTGTATGCTGAGTTTTAAGTTTCCAAGTCTATCTTGGTTTAGTGAAATTTAAAAGAACAGACTTTGGAGTGGAGCAATTCGAATTCGAATTCTTAGAAATCTTAACACTCTTTGAATTCTGAAGATTTATTTTTCTTTTAATAGTTTCTAAATCATTTGAGTGCAAACATGTCTTATTAACTTTGAATCCTTGAATATCTGTGATCCGTTGTATAGATACTCGTGGTTTTGTAAAATAAGCATTTTGTTTAACCACTGGATTCGGTTGAAACCTATTACCTTTAACATGAGGAGCTTGTCTATTAACAGGACGGTAGTAATCAATGTTTTGAAACCCGACCCGGCCGGTCGGACCGATCCGACCGGGACCCGATACCATTACCGGTCCGGGTCATGGTGTTTGACCCGTTTTCTAATAGCCCGGCCGGGTCTTGCGGGCGGCAGTCGAACCGGACCCGGTGACCCGCCGGGTGAACCGGTAAAAGCAGTGGTATCGATTTTGAGATGCCGGAAAAGTGATCAGAAAACCCAAATTAGTTGCCGCCAGCGAGCTGTTAATAGTGGTTGATGGCCGACCAAATTTCTTTAGACATACATTATGTATCTCAATCGAAGTTCTTATTTCGTCTTCGTCACCATCGTGTATCGTCAGTTTGTCCCCGTCGTTCTGCATCTCTGGATCGTGTGATGTTTCATATTGAAATGCAAGAGAGAAGAAGTATAAGAGGTAACACAGTTTTATTTCTTAATTCATTACATAGAAAGTTGGTTTGTTGATATGTGGTCATACATTAACTCAAACATATGGTCATAAACAAGCCACATGAAGTAAAAAGGACTTCTTAATAGACTATGAGATATTAAACAACAAAAGAAAATTAACAATCTAAACAAAAAAATGATAATTACCAATTTAAATATACATATAGTAATGGTAATTATATATTAAATTATTTTTGACGTCATCCGGGTCAAACACCGGTCCGCCCTCCCGGGTCGGTCCGACCTTTGACCCGGTAAGGAGTACGGGTCAACGTCCGGGCCGGGTCTGAAAACATTGGTAGTAACACTCCTTTGCCAAATGCCCGCCTTTCCCGAAGATGAAACACGCCTTCATCCTTCTTCTAATGTCAACGTACGCACTTGCCTCATGTTGGAATTCCTTCTTATGAAAGGTTTTTCCATTCTTCTTGCCCCTTGGCGCAGCCTTCTGATTTTGCATGTAATAGGGAACATATAGACAACGAACACAATTTCTGGCTATATGTCCTGGCGTGCCACAGTGGTAACATGTTTGCCTCTTAATATAAATATCACCCACTGATTTATCAGCACACGGAGATCCGGAGGATCTATGAGGACGAGACTGTCCTTGTTGTGCTGATTTCTTATGTGCCTTCCCTTTGTTGCCACAACACTGTGTATTATTATTAGTACAATTTTGTGTTGTGGTGTCATCTGATTTTGATGACACGTTAGAAAAAGATTCATTTTCACTAGCCAGAACCCCTTTACTAGGAGAAGAAACATCATTTACTATATCTGCACAGGAAGTAGAAGCATCAAAATTGTTCACACATTTAAAAATAGGCTTGATTTCCTCTAGGGATCCTGATCCAACAATTTTAGATTAAACCTGTTTACCATACTTCATGCCTTTTACCTTTTCTTCGTGCTCTTTGGTAACAGGAAGACTAGTATAGTTGTCATTGTATGGTGGGGGTACTTGACTATATTGTATACCCTCACCTTCGTTTTTTTTCCACCATAATTGATTTTCAATCATTGAATTGACTACTTTACTGGAACCCTCAAATTTTTTGAAGTCTAGTTCAGCCCTTTCAAATTTACTAGTTAAATTCAGAATTTCTAACTTGGAGGCTTCCAGTTTAGCAGTTAGTTCAGCGATTTCCTGTTTGGCATCAAGGTGGTGACAACATTTTATACTGAAATCAGATTTAAGCTTAGAGATGTCCTTTTTCTGTGCTTCTATTTTATCTAGAAAACCTTTATCATTTTTCATAAGTTTAATGTTTTCAGATTTTATTCTCTTCATATCTCTAGTTAGGTTATCGTTATGAAGCTTATATAATTCTATTTTTTCAGCAGAATTTAAAGAACATTGTTGGAAACGTACATCAGACGAATCTGAGATACTACTTGTGAGGGAGCAGACTGATTAAGAGTGATTCCAAACATTGAGAAGGTTTGTGGAGGCGAACTCTGAATTTCCTGCCAATTTTTTTTTTCGAAAAAAATATGATCGCCAAAATTATCAAGAACGATGTCCCACTCAAAGAAGCGTCTAGGAAAAATTTTGTTTAAGACGAATTTTTCCGATTTTCCCGCCAAAAAATAACTGAAAATTACTCGAAAAAAAATTTTTCGCCAAAATTTTCAAGAATGAAGTCTCGTTTATAAGGAGTATCCATGAAAAGTTTCGTTCAAGAAAAATTTCCCCGCCAAAAATTTCAAGAATGAAGATGATTTTATTTAACCGAGAACTAGCTTTGGCCGAGAACACGTGTTGACCGAGATCTCAGTTGACCGAGAACCAATAAATTTAACCGAAATCCAATATTTGACTGAAAACCAATAAGTTTGACCGAAAACCAGTAAATTCAGCCGAGGAGTAGTAAATTTGACCGAAAACGTTTCTTTTTGACCGAGAACTGCAGACTTGGCCGAAAACTCAGGTTTTTGGAAGAAAACCCTTATTATTGGCAAAAAACCCTAATCTTGGAGGGCCGAAAACTCTTAACACAGCCGAGAACTATTTAAAACGCGTTTTATAATTTTAATTTGGTAACAACTAACTCCCTAATTTTATGGGGAGTTAATGGCCATTTTCGTCCCTGCGGTTTGCTACTTTCGCCACTTCAGTCCAAATTTGTAATTTTGTCAATTTAGTCCTCCTAGTTTTAAATATTAGCCAATTACGTCCTATCCGTCTAACGGCATTCAGTTATGCCGTTAGTTTAAGGGTATTTTTGTCTTTCTCCTTTTTATTTTGAGTTAATGGTCATTTTCGTCCCTGTGCTTTGATATTTTTGCCACTTCAGTCCAAAGTTTGTAATTTTATCAATTTAATTCAGTTTTTTTTCTATAACCCTAGAGAGCATTATCCAAGCCCAAAATAAGTCTGCATTTACTCTGTCGACAACAGTAATCATACCCCCTCCTCTCGTATTTAGTTTCTAGACGGTTCCTAAACTCTCCCCCATGGTGGAATTCAATGTTAAAGTGGTCAAAGCAATTCTGTGAAACCGAACTGTACTAAAAAAACTAAAAATCGTTTCTTTGATGAATGCATAATAGTTAGGGTTTATAGATTAACATATCATAACGAAAATCTGGGTCGTAATCAACTATTATACATTAACCAACGAAACAAAATTTTTGTTTTTTCTGTACAATTCGGTTTCAGGGAATTACCTTGACCACTTTACCATTGAATTCCAACATGGAGAAGATTTTTGGAAATGTCTAGAAACTAAATATAAGGGGGGGGGGGTATGAAAACTGTTGTCAACAGAGTAAATGCATACCAGTATTTGAGGTTGCTCGATGGTTTTGGGCTTTAATTATGCTCTTCAGGGTTATAAACAAAAAAAAATAAAATAAAAAAAACTGAATTAAACTGAACATTAAATTGACAAATTTTCAAACTTTGGACTGAATTGACAAAAATATCAAACCACAGGGACTAAGATGATCATTAACTCAAAATTAAAAGGAGAAAGACAAAAATACCCTTAAACTAACAGCATAGCTGGATGCCCTTAGACGGATGGGAGGTAATTGGCTAATATTTAAAACTATGAGGACTAAATTGACAAAATTACAAATTTTGGACTGAAGTGGCGAAAGTAGCAAACCACAGGGACGAAAATGGCCATTAACTCTTTTATGGGATTCAAATTGTTTCCAAGTTAAATGAGATCTTTCACCAAACCAACAGTTTCCTTCTTCTCCAGTTTGATTTTCACCAAACCAACACACGTCAAATATGCGGAATCTAGTTAACGTGGTGATTCAAGAACAATGATGAACAGTATGAACATAATAAACAAGATAATACTCCAAATGCACATGATTCTATTATTAAATCGTCTAGTACATGAGATTACCCAAATTGGTATTTGCTCTCTCGATGGTGGCTCTCAAAGCTTTCTGCAACTGCTAACCCTAAAATGATTAATCATGCTTTATATATAGTTAGCATTTACAAGAGGCCCAAAGACCACGCCCAAATAAGCCTAAACTAGCCTAACCGAAATCCATAAGGATTTCGGTGTTACTAGACAAACCGAAATCCATAGGGATTTTAGTATTTCGCCATCACAACTATAATGCAATTCTTCAACTCGTCTTCGTTTATGTCACTTTAGTCTTGATCATGTCATGGCCTTTTAATATGCGTCAGTCTAACCAAATTATGGCCCAACAATATCTGAATTGTCCGTCTCATAACCACATTCTCTTGGAGTATTCACAAAAGATGTTGTGCTTTGATTGTCATTTACTCCCTCCGTCCCAATTTAAATGTCCTAGTTTGACTTTTCAAGTCTTTTTTTGCAACCTTGACCGTAAATATTTTTAATCGTGTCATATAATACTTGATGAAAATTATATCAACGTTAAATACATTTAAAACCCAATCCATTCATATATTTTACATCAAGTATTATATAACACTAACAAAAATATTGTCGGTCAAAGTTAAACAAGAAAGACCGAAAATGTCAAACTATGACACTTATAATGGGACGGAGGGAGTACTACATAGTCCTTTGTGTCAGAGTAATATCTCACATCAGTACTCTTCTCCTCCTTAGTCTCAACATTAGGTTTTCGAAGAGATCCTTGAGGTTCAAAACCATGCTTCAAAAGAAACTTTTCATCACTAGTTAGTTCAGTTGGTTTCTTTCTAGGAAAGACACATTTGTTTCTTATCTTTTCATTGCTTGGTGATCCTTGAGAATCATCAGACTTAACTAATTTTGTGTCTTGTTTGGGGATAATTCTCAGGGGTTGAAAGTTCTTCTTGACAACAGTTTCAGATTTCTTGGGAGATTTGCTTCTTCTAACTTGTTCAGCCATAGGTTTCATTGGTTTCATTTCAACTTTTCTTTCCACCTTAACATTTTCTGCAAATTTCTGATCAGTTTTACTCAGAATCTTCTTTCCACACACCTTTCCTTTTCCCAAATATTCATCATATTTCTGTTTATAAATCACAAAGTTTTGACCAAACTTTGTCTCATTGGGAACATGAAAAGGTTTAAAGTTGAATCTTTCATTGCATGAATCAGTGTGGTGACCATATTCATCACATTTCTTGCACCACACCTTTCCTTTGAAACTTTCATGAGCAATCCCTTTCTTGAATCTCTCACTTGGTCTAGCTGGTTTAACTCCAAGTGTTTTCTGAGTCTTCAAACCATCAAAGTCAATTGAAAAAGGAACAAACTCTTCAATCTTAATATCTTGTATTTCAGCCTTGCTCTTAACAAAGATGATTTTCTTCATATTCATAGGCTCTTCATCTAGGATTCCCTTATGCCTTGACTGCCTCGTCTCATATTCTTCCATAGTTTCAACTTCCCCAATATCAAATACTTCATGGCTTGAGAAAACTGGGTAAACTGGAATGAAGTTGTCACCAACAATTTTTTTAGTGACCTTTTTGTTGTTGTTGTTGTTGTTGTTTTTGTCACTAATTCTTTTCAAAGCAGCCTTGCTTGGTGGCCTTACTGCATTATATCTCACCTTTGTTCTTTCACATATGTCAAAGGACACATGTTCTCTCTTCATTCTTTCATTTTGTTTCTTCATCTTTGGTGTCATAGGTGGCAATAATGGAAGTTTGTCTATTGAATATGGTTTCTTCAGTCTTCTATTTCTTTCTGCAGCTTGAATCTCTTCATCTGTGATCTGATCACTTAAGTCACTTAAGTCATCCATATTCAGATAATCAGAATCACAGTCATCTATAGAGACTTGTACTCCTATTGACTTATCCTCTCTTACTTCTTCCTTTACTACAAACTCTCCATCTTCATTCACTTCAACTTTCTTGTAAAGATCAACGAATTCTTGTTTGTCTTGAAAGACATCTTTAAACTGTTGAAGATATCCCTCTCTCTTTTCTTTGTCAACTTTTAACACATAATTGTTGTTGAATGGTGGTGGAACAGCTTTGTATTTATCTTCCTCGTTTACTTGGTTCAGGATACCACAAATTTTTCCTGTAGAAAACAAGTTCTTCATAAATTCATTCTCAACTTGTAACTTGGTATTCCTCACCTTCTCTTCAATAATCATTTTCTTTAACCATCAATCTCAGTCACATACCTTGACTGAGTCCTATAACTGCTCACACAATCATCTTTAAGACTTTTTATCTTTTCTTAATTGATTAAATCACTTGCTTCAAACCCATTAATGATGCTTTGTTTTCTAAAGCATTCACTCTCCAACTTACCAACCTTCACATTTAATGCATCAATTATTTTAAGTAAGTCAGTTGAAAAAAGTGAAGGTGCCTGTGAAGTAGAAGATTCAGCCTCATTCTCAATCTTTTCCATCAAAGCGTAATTAGCCTTTGTGATGTCATCTGCATGATCACTCCAATCAAAATTCCCTTCATGCAGCAACAGCTACATTCCCTTGATTTTGATTGTTTCTATTGGGATTATCTGGAGCGGTTTGAGGGTATTGGTTTCTTTGGTAGTTTTGATTCTAAGGCACTACTTGTTGAATATTCATTTAGGGCTGTTGATAGTTGTTGAAGTTGGGATTGTTGTTGTAGAAGTTGTTGTTTCTTAGCTGGTTTTGTTGGTATTGCAGCTGATTTCTAGGTTATTGTTTCTGGAACCGATTCACCTGAAAGTTTCTAGGCTGGTTGCATTCTCTAGCAAAGTGTCCAGGTTGTTGGCAATTGTAACAGATTTCCTTGGACTTATCAAATCCAATCCTCTCATTTGGTCCAGAAACTAGAGATCTACCAGTTCTATTGAACAACCTCTTGCTTCTGAGTGCAAGCATTGCAGCCTGCCACTTAAAGTCCATATCTTCAAGATCATCAGCATCTATTTGTTCCAAATCATCTTGAATGACACTTGTGTGGATGATATTTTTGGCTACAATGCAATGTATGATTTTGTGAACATAGAGAACAATGCTTGAGTTTCACTCCCTTGACCATTGTTTCCACCAAAGTAAGGTAAATGCCCACTTGCCATGAAGGCAGAGTCATTGTCATCTATGAGTTGGACATTAAACCTTGACTGGTATCCTTGGTTACTTGAGCTACCACCAACAAATGCTTTAGGTGTATCAACACCATGTTCAGTAGGTTCTTCTATGATTGGGTTCTGTTGTTGGTTTTTGGTAGACAAGTTTCCCATAGGTACAATAAGGGCATTGGACACCTGGAAACATGGCTTCTCTTCCTTTATCATTTCGTTCTCAATCATCTTTATCTTAGCAGCCTGAAGGAAGCAAATTACATCATCCAACTTGAGTTGTTCAAAATTTGGTTTTTGAAGGATGAATTTGCTGGCTGTATACCACTCCTTTGGCATTGAATTCGGCAACTTTGTGGTCAAATCAAAGTATGTCATCACATAATCAGTTGTTCTCAGGTCATTCACAATTGCTAGAAATCTCTCAAGAATTGATTTATATCTTTCTCCATCCTTGTACTTGAATCTCTCAAGTTGTTGCTTGAGTCTTTGTTTATTGATATTTTTAGCTCAGTGTTGCCTTCAAACATCTCAAGGATTTCATCATACATTGCCTTAGCTGTTGTGTGATGTGCAACCTTGGTTAAGATTTCCCAACACAGTCCCAGCTTAATCATAGCCAAGGCCCTGTCATCCACCTTCCTCATCCTATCATGAATGACAGTGTTAGGGTTTGCACCATCAGCTGCTTGTGGACCATTCTTGATTGAGTTCCACATGTCAACATCGTTATAGCACACGCCAGCCTCGAACAATACTTTCCATTTGGTGAAATTTTCCTGTCCGTACAGTCTAGGAATTTTGTTAGTGGAAACTTCTTTCTCTTCAAAACCAGACATTTTGGTATTTTGAAAAACGGAAACAGAGATCAACTAAAACAGAGTAAAAATCGAATTTTGAAAATAATCAGATCTGAGAATCGAATCTTCAGATATAATGTATCTGGTTAGATTGGAGCAAGATTAAGTAATAAAGATGCAAACTTTAATCAATATAGGTAAAAGAAGACACCGTAAATTTGTAGATCTAGAAGGAAATGAAGAACATAGCAGCTGATGTCATACTTCAATGAAACAGTGTTCTTCTTACGTCATCTTTCTTCTTCAGATCTGCAAATAGCAACAATTTCTTCACCCGAACAACAACAAATCTGCTCTAATACCACTTGTCGGTCCCGTATATTGATTGATCACACTCACAATAAATTCATAACCCACACAATAAATGTGTCGACAAGAAGGTTAATGACGGTTGATACTTTGGGTAAGAAAACTGTTTATTAACGGCGGAATCAGAAACAAACAGGGTTGTTGCTTAAGAATTAATAAATGTAACAAACACAAACAATAACTCAAAAGATTTCCACTTGTAAGGGTTTCTTGTAAGGGTTTAGGGTTTCTTGTAAGGAATGTATTGTCCGTACTAATCCTAGGACAGCCGTCACACTCAATCAGGAATATTCTATTAGGTCTAAAAAGTGTAAAGTGGCTAAAACGTCCATTTCACTTGTCTGTGGAGGCGTGCCCTAAATTATTTTATTTATAAGCCTGCCACCACCTAACAGCTGTCAGTCCTTCTAGAAACCCTAATGATCGGTACATAATCAAATTACATATTCAAAAATATACTAAGTGTAAAAACAGGTCTTCCGAGTAGACTTTGTGTCATCTGTCTTCTCCGAGTTGGCTTTGTGCCCTTTTTCTTTTACGAGTAGACCTGGTAACCTTGAAGTGTGCTGGTGAACAGTTCCCCGGGTAGACTTTACTTAGAGTATTTTCCTAAGAAAATACTCACCTAGCAGACATCAATCTTCTTGACCATAGCAAACTTTGCTCGATATGGTCCTACGAGCAAACTGTTCTTCATGAATCCCTTCAATCCTTTGTTATAAGATAACTTATTAAGCAAACCATAGTGTGCTGGTAACACTTTTTGAACTGTGCCGGTAGCACTGTAGCTTGCTCGGGGTTGAAACTTGCTGGAGAAAGTACTTAAAAATATTTCTTTATCACTTTCAACGAGCATGCTCGGGTTACTGTTTATTAATTAAACCTTGCTAGATCTTCCAAATACTTGGCTTCAGAAGTTTGGTTTAGCCAAGGGTTTTCTAGTAAGCAAACTGTGCTCGAATTGAAGAACACCTTTGCTAGATGAAGTGAACCCTTCTCGGATGATCACTTAAGAAGACTTCAAGAAGATAAACTTTCCCGATAGGGAAAATACCTTGCTAGGACAAGTAAAACCCTGCTCGGATGTCCAAGTGTGCTCGGTTCCCATACTTATCCGTTTCAAAGGAGTGTTGAGAAGATTCCAATGTCCCTTAAACTTTCTTTTGTCATTTCAAGTCAAATTCTCGACTCAACATTATGAACCATGCTTTTGATCTAATTGCTTATACAAACAGTGATTATGATGGCTGCAACATGAGTAGAAAGTCCACATCAGGTGGTTGTCAATTCTTGGGAGTTAGACTAGTATAATGGCAATGCAAGAAGCAAACAACTGTTTCAATTTTTACTGCTGAAGTTGCATATATTGTTGCATCCGCTTGCTATGCTCAAGTCTTTTGGATTCAGAATCACCTGCTAGACTATGGTTTGAATTACTTGAACACTTCTATTTATATTGATAATACTGCTGCTTTGTTCATAGTTAAGAATTCAGCCCAACACTCAAAGACCAAGCACATTGAAATCAGACACCATTTCATTAGAGATTGTAGTGAGAAAGGTTTAATATAAATGAAAAGAGTTGACACTAGTCACAACTTGGCAGATTTATTCACCAAACCACTAGATAAAACAAGATTTCACTTTCTACTAAAAGCTTTAGGCATGATCAACTCTGATAAAGTCTGATTAATGATATGTGATCAATGTGCTCACTGACTATCTTTTAAGAGGTCTTGAGTGAGTAAGTTGTGTTTCTATGTTTGATTATGTGAATTTGTTTGACTGATATATGCTTTAATTGATTATATTTAACTTAGGTATCTATGATGCTTAGGTATGGATTCAATGATTGATAATGATGTCTAGATAGGTGTGTCAATATATGCTTTGGAATGATAAATCTGCATGCTTATCTGATATCTTTTATTTTGAATAGATGATCTGAAATGATGATGTGCTTAGGATAGGATAGACTTTTCATAATTAATCTTGATTTGAACATTATGTTAGTCTAGTAGTTTTAATGCATGTCATATGTTCTTTAATTGTTCTTGAATATGTTATTGAATGCTTGTGTCAAAAACTGTGCTTTGAAATTCAAATGAATGCTCAAATGAACATTTTACAAAGAAATTATTTCAAAGAAAATCAGTTTTGGCAAACTGAGCAAGTTAATGGTGTAAAGAAATGATAAGATTATTCAGTTCAAAGCTTTGTAGAAGCTTAAAAGGTTTTCAATGAAAATTGATCCAACCTTTGGGAAATGATAGTAGATTGATTATTTATACCAATTATATAGACTTGATAGGCTAATAGGACTGTTAGTGCATTCATTGATAAGTATGGTTGTTTTACATGATGTGTAAAAACTGAGGTGATATAAACATAATGAATATGCTAAACTTAATGTGGAGATACATTGTTTAAATATGCATGTTTCAAGATAAATATCTCCGAATGATAAGCAGAAAAGTAATTACCTCGTCATACACGAGCCTGTTGATATTTGGTCACTCAAAATGAAACATCTTATGAATATGACAAAGAAAAAATTTGTGCAAATTGACTATACATCAACAAAAAATTGATAAACATTCAAGAGTTTTGTTAGTACCCCGGTTTTGTCATCTCAAGTCTTTGTAATTATCATTTGTAATTTATTATGTTAAAGGGTATTTATGTCATTATGAACCCATTTGTTATGTAAGGCTCATTCGTTAAGGATGTTTAACGAATGAGCCCATTCGTTGTTACTTATGGTTCATTTGTTAAGGATGTTTAACGAATAAACCTTAATCGTTATATGTAATTATCCATTCTTTAAGGATGTTTAACTAATGGACCTTAGTCGTTATGTATTTGATCCATTCGTCATGGAATGTTGACAAATGGGGTATAGCGAATGAGTCATTTGCTATACCATATGTTAACGCATGTAAAAGAAGACGAATGGAGGCCATTCGTTACGAGATGTGTAACGAATGGCATCTCATCTTTAATATAAGGCTGTATGGCTTGTTTAATTTAAGTATTGATTTAACAGTATATCGTTACTCTGTCCGATCATCCTCTCGATACTTCACTTAATATTATCAATGTTTACCTAACACATAAAGTATATCATGTAACTAGATCCTTAATCTAATCAATATATTATGAATTCGTATTGAAATCGATTAATTTTGGTGTTCAAGAAGTGGTATAAGAGCATCTCCGGTTAGATTACTTATGTTTTAAGGTAATTCGATACGCATTGATAGATAATCCAGTAGTTAATTGTTAATTTTTTGGTTTAAGTTTAATTTTATTCAATTAATCTGAATTAACATGATGAAATGTTAATTGGAGTTTTATTTGGGTGGAATTAAGATCGGATTTGATCGTATAAGGATTGTGAGGCTTGAATTGGATTATTTAGTATATTTGAGATGGTTTTAGTTTGAGTTTGAGTTTTGTAGGGAACAGGGGAATCTGTTCTTTAGTTATTTGGATTTTGGTATAGTTTGGAACGATTTGGAAATTACGGAATGGTTAGAGTGTGTTCGCGAGATTGATACGGATCGTTTGAGCTATTGATTGTTTAATTTGATGCAAAATTGACGTAGTAATCCATAAGGTTATTTGTTAGATTTGAATAGATAGATCTGGAAATTTTCCAGATCTGGAAAAGTTGTTTGAATATTTTAAGATATTCATACACATTCGTTATAATGAATTTGATAATTTGTTACGTTGTGATAGTCATTCGTCATCAGATCCTAACTGATTCGTGACACGTGTTAAGTTTGTTACAGTAGAATAACAAACTCATTCGTCATCCATTCGTTACTTATTCGTGTTGATCATTCGTAACTGTAGCTATGTTGTTGTTAAGAATTTGTCATTCGTGTTCAACCATTCGCTACTCTTTCGTCAGCCTTTCGTTACTCGTTCATTTAACCATTCGCTACTCATTCATCAGCCATTCATTAGTTGTTCGTTCAACCATTCGTTACTCATTCACTTACTCATTCGTCATCAACACATTACTTCATTGGTTAAGCTATTTACTAGTCATTCATTAAGCTATTTACTGGTCATTCGTTAAGCTACTGTTCTTCATTCGTTATCATTTATAATCTCTCATTCGCTATTAAAATTTCATTTTAAACCCTTAAGTTTAAACTTGTTAAGATTTGAACTTTTATTTACTAAAAATGGCTGGTTTTTATGCACTAGCTTTGTAGAATGTGTTGATGCAACAAATGTTACATCTTGATGCTGAAATTGGATCTCATTCGAAATGTCCTAGCCTGATGAAATTTAGTGATTTTTCTGTTGAGTCAAATATTTGACCAAGATGAAGTACATGGAAGATTGGAATCTTCTCAACCTCCTCAGAATTTGCTAAGTATGGATCTGGGCACACCTTAGACCTCCGAGCAAGCTTTTACTTAGCCGGGTACGATATTTTGTCTATCGGGCAAGGTTATCTTCAAGTAGTCTTCTTTAGTGGATATCCGAGCAGGGTTTGCAAATTAGTGCATTGTCGGGAAAGGTTCACTAGTTTATGTAAATCCGGGCAAGTTTCACTTTGTCAAGCAAGTCTGTTCTTCAAAGCCAAGTAAAGTTCACTTCCGAGTAAGCTTTTGGCTAACCAAGCTCATGAAGCCAAGTGATTGGAAGATCGGGCAAGGTATTAATTAATAATAGTGGTCCGAACAAGCTTGATGATTGAAATGGGATATCACTAAGTAACATCGGGCAAGGTTCAACTCAAGCAAGGAACAGTACTCCCGAGTACACTTTGCTAATAAGTTATTTTATAGCAAGGAGTTGAAATGGACCATTGAAGAACAAGGTTGCTCGTAAGGGTTTGTCGGGTAAAGTCTGGCAAAGTCAAGAAGATTGAAGTCTACCCGGTGAGTATTTTACTTGGTAAAATACTCTACAAGTAAAGTCTACCCGGAAACTGATCCCGGACACACTTTTATGTTTACCAAGTTGTGAAGGATGGCAGAGTACATAGCCTACTCGGAAAATGAACCTTGATGCAAAGCCTACCCGGAAGACTTGTTTTACACTTAGAATATTTTCTGATTATGTAATTTGAATATGTATTTACGTTTGGGGTTTCTAGAAGGAATGACAGCTGTCTTAGGGTGTCAGGCCTATAAATAGAATGTTTTAGGGCACGCCGCCTACGGAAGACGGACAAGTCAGACATACACATTTATTATGAATAGAATATTGTGTGTGTGACGGCTGTCTTAGTACGGATAAACCTTCAAGAAACCCTAAATCGATTATCCACTTTGTATGATTGATATTATATAAATGGAAATCTTTTGAGTGAATCTTGTTCTTGTTGGTTACCTTTGAATACTGATTTTGCAACCGTATGTTTGTTATTGATTCTGTCTTTAACAAACGGTCGTCTTTCTAAATATAGCAACCCGTCATTAACTCTCTTGTCGACACATTTATTTGTGTGAGTTATGACATGATTAAGTAAGATCCAGCTGAAATCAAGGGACCAGACATTTTCTAAATGGGAACCGCGTTTTAGAGCACATCATGGATCGATACATCCTGATTGTTCTCGTTTTCTTGATGATGTGTACACTGTGCATATGGTTGGAAATGAGACTACTGGTTTTACACCGAAAGCTTTTTCTCATTATTCTCAAGAAGAGAAGAAAACTTTAGAGATTGAAACTAAGGCATACTCCACTTTGACCACGGCATTACATGATAATATTTTTCTTCATGTGGGAAGTATTAAAATTTGTGCTTCTTTTTTTCAACATTTCAGAATGAGAAGTATGGGTAATACGAAAGAAAGTAAAAAAATAGTGTGGAAGCTTCAAATCCGAAACTTTAGTCTATTAAAAAGAGAGACTATTGAGGAATTGTTAACTCGTTTTAGTCATTTAATTACCGAAATGAATAAGTTAAAGATGGAACCAAATGATAGTGATAAGATTGATACTGTGAAAAATGCTCTTCCAAGTTCCTACTCGACATTTCTCATGGTACTTAGAGAGAATAGTTTCTTTAAAAATGAAGATCTCACAGCGATGGAATTTATTCAAAATAATAAAGATAGAGAGTATGACTTGAAATGTCAAAACTCATCAAAAGAAACACTAGACCCAACAATGTATGGAGGGCGTTTGACTTTAAGTAGTTCTACAGCTCTAATCACTGCATTTCTTACTGAAACTTCACGAGAGGGATCATTTTTTTCTTATAGTGATCCTAACGTATGCTTCATGGCTTCTGGGGTTAATGATAGTTTTGGGGGATCAATTCCTAATAGCTTCACTGCACCATCAAATGTTAACATGAAGGAAGCTGAATAAAATTTTGCTTTCCTTAGTGAGTTCATGACATCATATGAAAACTTAGTGGGTTGCAAGATTGCTACAAGTGAAATGGCTGATGAAGACTATGATTAGATTGATCCTAATGATCTAGAGTTAATGGATCTCAAATGGAATATGGCCATGATTGTTAGAAAGGTGAAGAAGTTTATGCAACGAACTGGCAAAGACTTACCATCTCTGAACAAATGAGTTGGTTTTGATAATTTGAAGGTCAAATTTTACAATTGCCAAGAGTTTGGTCATTTTGCCAAAGAATGTGATAAGATAAAGGAGTATAATGGACCTCGAAATCAAGACAGAAATGGTGAGAAGAAGGTCAATAATTTCCCTAACAAGAATTCTGGAGGTAGTTCTTCTAAAGCTTCAGGATCACAAGCTCTTCTCACTACTGAAGGGACTGACTGGACTCAAAGACTGCTGTGTAATGATAATCAAGCAAATCTAGCTATGTTCGCACAGAATGAAATTTTTCAAGATGCTAGTGGAAACAAATTGTCTTCTGACAATGAAACAGATTCAGATTAAGATAAATCTTGCAATATGCAACCATCTTTTTTTGCATGCATGGAAAAAATTGACGAGGTTAGTTCCTCTTCTACTAAATATTCTGAAAACATGATCTATTCTAATGTGAAATTGTTAAGTCTAGAATTGACTTACTTAATGCTCATAATGATTCACTAATGAAAGAACTTGCTTCAATCAAGGATACGTATAGAAAATCACTAGAAACTCAAATGAGAGATTGGGAGAAAGTTGAGGGGTTGTCTATAAGTATTCATGATTTGAAAACAAAATTATCAGTAAAAATGACCATTAATGAGAAAAAATTTCAAGAGATTCTTAAACTTAGAACTAAGAAAACTGAGTTTGAAAATGAGGTTCTTGATTTGAAAAGCAAGTTAGACAAGTTTCGAAACTCTTCGTTTTTGTTAAATGAAGTTATTGAAGTATCTGATAAACAAAAAGGTTCAAAGAACGGTTTGGGTTTTGTTGAAGTTCCTCCACCATTTCATGATGATTATTCCCAAATCCGCTAGCGGGAAAGGAAGAAATTGTTTCAGAACTAGTCATTATTGAGGAAAAACTCAAACAGGTTAAAACAGATAATATCAATGGTCAATTTTCAATTCAAAAACCTCATATTCAAAGTAACAAGGTTTTTGTTGAGAATGCTAATAAAGTAATCATTGAGGATGTCATTGAACCTGAAATTATACACAACAACTAGAATATTCCATGTTCAAATTACATTTTGTGTTAACGTCATGAATTTGAGGAGGTTGTTTATGGTTCAAATGCATCCAAAGTGAAAAAGGGAAAATCTGTTAACATTAAGGCACAGAAATCAGAAAAACCAAAGATTTCTGATGAGGATTTGATGCGTTTTATCAATCCTGCTCATCCTAATCCAAATACTGGTCGAGTGTTTAAGTTGAAAGGTATTAGCAAAGTATTCACTAAAAAAGACATTCCACTCAATCTTATCAAACCTGAATTGATAGAAAGTGTCTTTCAAAATGAAACTTCCAAGATAAATGATCTTGAACATGCTTTTCTTAATTCCAAAACATAAAACACAAAGGATTCTTTGGTCAAAGCCAAACAATTTCTAAAATATGCTAAGAAAGTTTAATTTGTTAATTCAACTGAAACTGATACTTTACAGAGTTTTTCTAATTGTTATAATATTGATTTTTATATGAAAAATAAATCTATTACGTTTGATGATTTGAACAAAGGACCCATTCTTGGTGTGTTTCATCAATCTCCTATTGCACTAGTTTCTCACAAACCACAACGTGAGCGTGTTGACATAAGAACATGTTTTCTATGTGGCTAACAAGGTCATGTTGTAAAAACTGTGGAATGAAGAAATCATAGAATCTTCATCCGTTTATCGAGGAACAAGCCAAACCCGTTCCTGTGATTAAAGAATTTCTGAAAAGACCCATGTCTTATAATGATGAGACTCACATCATGTTTTCAAATGTAAATCCACTCAAGGTGATTCATGTTGATGAAAGTAGGAGTAATTTGAAACCCAAATTTGTTCCTACTGAACCTATTTTCAAGAATGTGAATACAAATGTAGTTCAAGCTACATATTTGAGACAAAATTCAAAAAGACCCATGACTTATTCACAAGCAGCTAAACCGCATTTTGATTCAAGCAATGTTAACTCTTCAAGTGAAGTTAAAGAGGTGCATAAGACTGAGGCCTGGGCTGCCTTTTTGAACTAATCATTTTACCTCTGTGTATAGAGCTCATCCAAGACTATATATGGTGAAAACTGGATTATTGACTGTGGATGATACAAAAGAATATTCAAGGAG
The DNA here is from genome assembly GCF_021521415.1 of Bidens hawaiensis. Classification (NCBI taxonomy): domain Eukaryota; kingdom Viridiplantae; phylum Streptophyta; class Magnoliopsida; order Asterales; family Asteraceae; genus Bidens; species Bidens hawaiensis. The sequence goes on along the minus strand of NW_027491120.1, from coordinate 687,082 downwards.
GGTATGTAGCTTTTGCGGGTAATTTGGGGGGGGGGATGATACAAAAGAAAGAGATTTTTCAAATGGCCGCATTACATTTGAGAAGGTTAATTATTGTGATAAAGTGGATCACAATTTGTTGAGCATGTATCAAATTTGTGATAAGAAGTATACCACATTATTTAATGATAAGGAGTGCATAATACTTTAAACCTGGATATGTTATTCTAGAAGACATGGTTGTTATGCGATCTCCTCAATCAAATAATATTTATGTGTTAAATATGACTTCTATGGTAACTACTTCTGTTGAAACGTGTTTTGTCTGAAAGGAAACTAAGAAAGACTCAATTATGTGGCACAGGCGTATGGGTCACATTAATGTCAGAAATATGATCTATCTAATGGCTAATGATTTGGTTGATGGGGTTTCTTTGAAACATTTCAAACTAACCGATCACTTTGTTTCATGCAAAAAGGGCAAACAGAAAAAGAAGTCACACCCTTCTAAGTTGTTTAGTTCCATTGATACTCCTTTGAAACGACTTCATATGGATTTGTTCGATCCTATGAATCGTGCGAGTATTGCTGGAGATTGGTATTGTCTAGTTGTCACTGATGACAATTCATGATACTCTTGGGTGTTATTTATGAGTTCTAAAGATCAAACACAGGTTCTTGTACAAAATCTAATCACAAAGATCGAATCACTATACAAGCAAAAGTGAGACGTATTCGAAGTTATAATGGTACGGAGTTTAAAAACAATGTATTGGATTTCTTTTGTATTAAAAAATTAATTCATCGGGAATACAGTGCTCCTTATGTACCTCAACTGAATGGTGTTACTGAAAGAAACAATCGAACACTGATTGAAGTTGCACGAACAATGCTGGCAGATTCTAAGCTTCCTGTTCAATTATGAAATGAGGCTGTGAATACTGCTTGTTATATTCTCAATCGTGTTCTGACTGTGAAGAAGCTGCAAAAGATAAGTTATGAGCTTCTGAACAAACGAAAGCCTAATTTAATGTTTTTGGAACCATTCGGGTGTCCTTGTAATATGATGAAGAGAGATGCAGGAAAATCCGAAGAAAAAGCTATTGAAGGTTATTTCTTAGGTTATGCATCGCCTAAGAAACGAGTGTTCAACTTTACTTCTGGCTATGTTAAAGAGTGGTACTCTGTCGATTGTCAACGTTACACCACACCTTCTACTGGCAAGGATCCTGATTGGATGTTCGACTATGAAAGTCTATTTAACTCATTTACTCCAATAGTTGATCAACCTGATGAAGACTTGGTGCGTGCTTATTTAGAAGATCACTTATTTTCCACACCAAGTCTTCAAATTCTAGTTATGTTGATGCTACATGATGACCTTCCTGTTACATGGGATGTCATTTATATTTCGTCAAATGATGATCATTTTGTTGATTCTTCTTCAGCTCCGTATCCTGAAAGTCATGAGATTGGTGAATCATCTCATGATGCTGAGGAGAATCTGACTAATTTAGCTGAAAATGTTGTTGTGCCTGAGAATCCGACCCTTCGGATTCATACTTATCATCCTCAGGACAACATCATTGGTGATCTTGATGTTGGTGTGCAATCACCTAATCAAATTGCTACTTCAAGTGATGCTAATGTATTGTGTGCGTATGCCGATATGCGCTCATCGGGAATTATAAATCTCGCAAAATACACTTGTTTTTTTTTATCTCAAATGGAACCAATGAGTGTTCGTAAGGCGCTTAAAGACTCTTCATGGGTAGAAGAAATGCAAGAAGAATTGCAACAGTTTAATCGTCTGGGTGTTTGGGATCTTATTGAAATGTCTGAACGAGTTAAGAAGCCAATTCCAACAAAATGGGTATTTAAGTGCAAGAAAGATGATCGTGGGGTTATTGTCAGAAACAAAGCACGATTTGAAGTTCAAGGCTTTCATCAGCAAGAACGCATAGATTACACAGAAGTATATGCTCCAGTTGTACGATTGAAGGCTATACGAATATTTTTGGCCTATGCAGCTTACAAGAATATTAAAGTTTATCAAATGGATGTCAAGAGTGCTTTCATAAATGGGGTGTTTTTGTTGCAGCCTCCTGGTTTCGAAGATCCTGGTTATCCAGACCGTGTTTACCTATTAAACATGGCTCTTTATGGTCTACACCAAGCCCTGAGAGCTTGGTACGACACACTTGCTGATCAACTTACCGATAATGGCTTCAAACGTGGAACTGTGGACTGTACTCTTTTTTACAAGAATGTTGGTGATGATTTGCTTCGGTGTCCAAATATATGTCGATGCATCATATTTGGTTCAACAAACAACAAATTGTGTAAGGAATTTGAGAAGTCAATGCAGACAAAGTTTGTAATGAGCTCGATGGGGGAGATGAATTTCTTCTTAGGGTTGCAGGTTCATCAGTCTGACGGGGGAATTTTTATTCATCAGACTAAATATGTGAATGATGTCTTGGCCGATTCAAGATAACTGTCAGAAAAATCCGTTCGACGCCTCTTTTCGTGGGTCACAATTTGTCACCGGACGAATTGGAGGACACCGTTGATCCAACCCTGTACCGAACAATGATTGCTTCTTTAATGTAATTAACTGCTTATCGTCCTGATATCATGTTTGCTTTTGTTTGTGTGCCAGGTATCAATCGAGTCCCCGCGTGAGTCGTCTAGCGGCAGTTAAACGTATACTTCAATATCTGAGGGGTAATCCTGACACCGGGTTATGGTCTCCCAAGGAAGATAGCTTTGAACTCACTGCGTTTTCTGATTCCGATTATGGAGGATGCAAGATGAATTTCAAATCTATTATCGCAGGTTTTCAATTTCTAGGAAGCCGGCTTGTTTCCTGGCAGTGTAAGAAGCAGACAATGGTCTCAAATTTAACCACAGAAGCAGAGTATGTGGCAGCCTCGAGTTGCTTTCTCAGGTTCTTTGCATCCAGCAACACTTGCGGGATTACAGTTTGAAGTTTCTTACTACTCCAATCTTTATCGATAACTCTGCTGCTATTAGTATCACCAAAAACCCCGTGCACCACTCTAAGACAAATCATATTGAAATTCGATATCATTTTATCCATGATTGTTTTGAAAAGAAATTGATTGATATTGAGAAGGCGCACACGGATTTTCAGAAAGCTGATATGTTTATCAAAGCTTTTGACAAAACGTGTTTTAACTTTTTGCTTGGTTTAAATGGATTGAAAACTCTAGCTGATATCCTTAAACTTGGATAATCATTTTTGTTTTGTTTATTTTCCTTTGCTTATTTATATGTTTTGGTTTTTGGGGGAGAAAATGGAAAAATAAAAAAATACTGTGATTTTTTATGCATGTATTGAAAAAATCAAAAACATTTAAAATTTGAAAAGTAAAAAATATTGTGATTTTTTGTTTGTAAAGAGAAAAACAAAAAAACATTCAAATATTTCGAAAATGTCAAAAATATTTTTGCACTCTCTCGCTTAAAATCAGTTACTCAGATTTAAAGGACATATACTTGTATATGTTTGGTCCTGATATTTACTTGTAGATAATCAGGGTAGTCATTTACCTGAAAATGGAAAGTGACTAGGGCGATTGCTGTGCGTTTTTTATTTAATTCTCTCGCTAAAAATTATGTCGGTTATTTTAGTCTGTGGAACATGTTTTCATGTTTGGTCTTGTACTCTACTTGTAGATTTATAGGATAGCCATTTATCTATAAACATAAAGTGACTGGGGCGACTGAATTTAAAATGCTTCTAAAAAATGAGTTTTGAAGCAAAAAGAGAAAATGATAATACATTGATCATCTCGTCCTATATCCAGAAAGAAATAAGTTTAAAAGGTTGTGTGCATAATTGCATTGGTCCATTGATAGGTCTTAAACAAGCTGTTAAGGTAAAGTATGTGATATAAACATAAAGAAATGCCAAATTGAAAGAGGTGTTAGTCTCTTCTAAAATTCTTGGTAATGATGGCAGAAATGTAATAGTCTGCCATACTCAAGCCTTATACTTGTCTGATCACCAAAAACAAAATACAAAATAAAATGCATCCAGTTTCCGAACACTGTGAGTCTTTATGCGGCTTAATCATCTGGGTATTCATAAGCATGAATATTTCAAAAGCTTTTAGAGCAAACCCAATGTCATTAAACTTGATCACTACTGTACATGGTACAATTAAATTACTGATTTGATCAAAATCCGCTGTTAGTAATATATTTGTTCCTCCCTTGCACACGTCTCAATACCAGTAAGAAAGAGACCCCAGGGGATACAATGTATGTAAGCCTACATATGGACTCGTGCATTGTTAGTGCACGGTTTTGCGTCTTGAGTCTTTGTAATTATCGTTAAGGTATTTGTTTTATATTTAATGTAATATTTAGTTTAACTTTTTTCTAGTTCGTTATGTTTAAGGTCTAGTTCGCTAGGGGATGTTAGCGAACTAAGACTTAAGCTTATTTCCTCCTGATTCGTTAGGGGATGTTAACGAATCAGGGGGTGTTTCGTCTTATTAATGTATGTAACGAAGTAGCGTCTGGTTCGCTAGGGGATGTTAGCGAACCAGACCTATCTTCTATATATAGTGAACACTGTTCGCGTTTAATTTAAGTTTTGAGAGTTAATTAACGAAACCCTGTCAAGATCCTCTCTCGATCTTCATCCTAATATTATACGAACTACTGATATACACATACTGATAATACATATACATATATAACACTTACTCTAAAGTAATTATGAGCTAGATCTATTATTAAGATATTAATCATATATATACAGATCTGAGATCTGTTATTGTTATTAGATTGATATACCGGGTAACAACAAGTGGTATTAGAGCCAGGTTGGAGCTCAATTTCACTTGATTTGGTGTTTATTTAGAGTATTAGTTTGATAGTGTTATGTTTTAGCGAATTTGGACCAAATTAATGTTAATTGAATGTATTATGGTCAAAAAGGATTGAATTCGAGTTGTTAAAGGTATTGGTAAGGGATTGTGAGTTGGAATTAAAGTTTGGGTTGGTTTTGAGGTGATTCGGTATTGTTTTGGTGGGTGACCGAAACAGGGTTCATATTTTGGTAAAATTGAATTGGTAATCAGAGATATTTGGTTAAGAGGTTTGGTGTGTTGGATTCGCAATCGATTTACGAGTGTTTTGGTAGGTTGTTTGTGAGTTTTGGTTTAGAATCGAGATAGTATTACGGATTTAAGGTTTCTGGGTTTTGGTGTTCATTGTTTCCAGATTTCTGGAAATCCTTTGTTGAAGATTTGAAGATTTGAAGATGAACATGATTCGTTATCATCTTCATGTTGAATCGCTATCTTGTTTCCTTTGATTCGTTCATTAAGTTTATTAATTCGTCATTCATTTCAAGTGATTCGCTAACCGGTTCGCTAAAATAGTTGATTCGTGTGATCTAATTCGTTATTTGGGATTAACTGATTCGTGTGACACGCGTTCATTTTGGAATTTGTGTCATAACAACCTTTGCTACGTGGCATAAGGTGTCAGAGTTTGTTATAAATAGTTGTAACAACCTAATTCGTTATAGTTGATTCGCTAATCAACTGTAGCTAGTTCGTTATCTATTTTGTTAAGTCTTTTATAGTGATTCGCTACTGAAGACTCTCTAATTCGTTAAGTTTTTCTTAACAGTTTGAAAGCTAATTCGTTGGCCAGTTCGCTAGTCAATTCGTTAGTTTGGCTTTCTGATTTGTTAAATTTATGAATAGTTAGATTGATTCGTTAAACTCAATTGTGATTCGTTGCCTGATTCATCTTAACTTCGTTAAGATTTGATTCGTTATTTTATTGTTCACAGTTCGCTACAACTATTTACAGTTCGTTAATCTTATTCGCTGGTTGATTCGTCACACTCTTAAATTTTTGAAACTTGTCAAAAATGGCTGGTATGTATGCATTGGCATCTCAAAACATGTTGATGCAACAAATGTTGCAACTTGATACCGAGATAGGTTCACATTCGAAATGTCCAAGATTGATGAAGTTCAGTGACTTTGCCAAGTGGGAACCTCGGTTTCGTGCTTATTTAGGATCAGTTCATCCTGATTGTTCATACTGCTTAGATGAAGTCTGTACTGTTCCTATGATTGGAGATGAGACTATTGGTTTTACACCAAAAGCTATTTCACAGTATTTTGTTGAAGAAAAGAAAGCATTAGAGATAGAGACAAAAGCTTATTCTACTCTAACTATGGCTTTGCCTGAGAATATTTTCCACCAAGTGGGTAGTATAAAAATATGTGCTTCTCTGTTTCAACATATTCGAATGAGAAGTATGGGTAACACGGCTGAGAGTAAAAAGGTGATGCTTAAGTTTCAATTCAGAAAATTTAATTTATTGAAAGGTGAGACGGTTGAAGAAATGACAACAAGATTCAATCACTTGATTGCAGAGATGGACAAGATGAAATTAGATGTTTCTGAGAGGGATAAAATTGACACTATTAAGATTGTACTTCCAAGTTCTTAATGGTTCTCAAGGAAAACAATTATTTCTTGAATGAAGATTTGACAGAAATTGAACTTTTGCGAAGGATTGAAGCCAGAGAATATGATCTTAAGTGTCAAAAATCTTCAAAGGAAAGTCAAGATCCTTCTTTCTATGGTGGTAGTATGCCTCTTAGTTCAACCATCTCTCCACTGACTGCTTTTCTTACTCAAGCTACAAGTGAGAATGCAACTACGTTGTATAGTGATCCACAAGCTTGTTTTTACAAAACGGGAAATACTGGATCTTCTGGTATTTCTGGATCATCTGGAATGTCGGGTAGTTCATCCACTACAAATCAACATTCAACACCTTCAAACGTCAATATGAAAGTAGCTAAACAAAACTTTGCCTTTCTATCCGCTTTCATGACGTCTTATGAAAATCTGGTTAGTAGCAAAATTGCCACTAGTGATTTAACTGATGAAGACTATGATTAGATTGATCCAGATGACTTAGAAATCATGGATTTAAAGTGGAATATGGCAATAATTGTTCGAAAGGTGAAAAGATTCATGCAAAGAACTGGAAAAGATCTTCCTGCTCTAAACAAGAAGTTGGGATCTGACAAGTTGAAAGTGAAATGTTACAATTGTCAAGAATTCGGTCATTTTGCAAAAAAATGTGACAAACCGAAAAAGGAATATACTGGCCCTCGTGGTCAAAATTCAAATTCTTCAACACCACGATGTAATGATGCTGAGAAGAAACCTTCAAGTTCTGGATTACAAGCAATGTTAGCTAATGGAGATGATTGGTCACAACGACTACTGTGTAATGATACTCAAGCAAATATGGCAATGTTTGGATCTACTGAAAATTTTCAAGATGCTAGTGGAAGCGAGCTATCTTCTGATAATGATTCTGGATCTGAGTCTGATGATTCAAGTGAAAAAGTTCCAATTAATTTTGCTTGTATGGCTAAGATCAGTGAGTCTACCACATCTGCTTGCATGGCCAAACAAAGTGAGGTTAGGAATTCTGCTTCCAAGGTATCATGTGTTGATTGTGATTATAATAAATCTAAAATTGATTCATTAAAACTTCAAAATGATAATTTTCTAAAAGAGATTGTGTCCTTAAAAGATACTTATAGGCAATCCTTGACTTCTCAAATAAACTCGAGAGAGAAAATTGAGGCGTTGACTATCAGTAATCATGATCTTAAAGTTGAGTTATCTGTGAAAATGACAATTAATGATCAAAAGTTTCAAGAAATTTTGAAACACCGTTTAAAGATAACTGAGCTTGAGGATGAGGTTCTTGAGTTAAAGAACAAATTGGGTAAATTTCGAAATTCATCTTTCTGTTGAATGAAATTATTGAAGTTTCTGGAAAAAAAATGATTCAAAGAAAGGTATAGGTTTTGTTGAAATTCCACCACCATTTCACAATGATTATAAAATTAATCCTTTTGCTCCAACTGAAGAAGATGTTATTCTTAAAGAGCCTGTGATTTCAGAAAATTCTAAACCAAGTAAGTCTGAAATTGTTAAAACCCAATCTGTTTCTCAGAAACCTCAAGTTCAAAGCAACAAAGTTTTTGTTGAAAATGTTGACAAAGTTATCATTGAGGATGTGTTTGAACCTGAAATTATACACAAGAAAAAGAACATTCCAAGTTCTAATCACATACTGTGTGAACTTCATGAATTTGAGGAGGTTGTGTATGGTTCACACACAACTAAGATGAAACAAGATGTTTTTGTCAAACCAGTGAAGGCTAAGAAACCAGAAAAACCCAAAATTTCTGATGAGGATTTGGTGCGTTTTATAAATCCTAATGCACTTAAGCCGTCATCTGCTCGTGTGTTTAAGTTAAAGGGGATGGACACAATGTTCACTGAGAAAGACATTCCAATAAGTATCATTAAACCTGAACTGATTGAGAGTGTGTTTTACAATGAAACCTCCAAAGTTCGTGAACTTGAACGTCAATATGCTCAAGCGAAAACATCAGTTTCATCTGATTCATTGACTACAGCAAAGCAAGTTTTAAAACAAGCTAAGAAAATTCAATTTGTGAAGTCAACTGGGACAGATACGTTGAAAAGTTTTTTGAACTGTTCTAATTTAGATTTTTACTTAAAAAAGAAATCTGAAATATCCGATGATTTTGCTAAGAGCATGACCAAAAATGTGAGTCATCAGACATCATCTGTGTCACACGTTCCAACAAATTTTCAACATCAGAATGTTGACATGCGAAGTTGTTTTCTTTGCGGTCAACAAGGTCATGTAGTAAGAAACAGTGGCCAGAAGAACTGTCAAAATCTTCATCCTTTTATCAAGGACCATCCCAAACCGGTTCCAGTGGTAAAGGAGATTCTGAAAAGACCTGTGTCGTGTGCTGATGATACTCATATTATGTTTTCGAACGTACATCCTCGAAAAGTTGTTCATGTGAATGAAACTCATGGTTCCATTAAACCTAAGTTTATTCCTACTGAACCATTATGCAAAAATGTTAATTCAAATGTGGTTCAAGCTGCGTATCTAAGACGAAAGTCGAAGAAACCTGTAACTTATTCTCAAGTTGCTGAACAACAACTGAATGCAACTAAAATTAACTTTTCTCAAGGAAACTAAAAGGTGCCCAAGACCGAGGCCTGGGCTGCCTTTTTAAACTAATCATTTTATTTTGTGTGTAAGGTACATCCAAGACCATTTCTGGTGAAAATTGGATCATGGATAGTGGATGTTCTCGTCATATTACTAGAAATCTCAACCTCTTATCAAATATGAGAAATATTCAAGGGGTTTATGTGGCGTTTGCTGGGAATTCTGGGGGTATGATTACACAGGAGGGTGATGTTTCAAATGGGAAGATTACGTTTGAGAAGGTTAACTATTGTGATAAAGTGGATCATAACTTATTGAGCGTATCGCAGATTTGTGATAAGCAATACACTACGATATTTACAGATAAAGAGTGTCTGATCTTGAAACCGGGTTATGTGATTCCCGAGGACATGGTTGTCATGCGAGCATCACGATCAAATGATATTTATGTCTTGAACATAAATTCTAAAGTATCTACGTCAATCGAAACGTGTTTTGTCTCGAAAGCAACCGAGAAAGACTCAATGCTTTGGCATCGACAAATGGGTCACATACATGTTCAAAAAATGAATTATTTAATGGCAAATGATCTGGTAGAGGGGGTGTCGTTAAAGAATTTTAAGTTATCCTATCACTGTGTTGCTTGTAAGAAGGGCAAACAGAAGAAGAAATCGCACCCATCTAAGGTATTGAATTCCATTGATACTCCGCTTGAACGACTTCATATGGATTTGTTCGGTCCAGTGAATCGTTCGAGTATTTCTGGAGACTGGTATTGCCTTGTTGTGACTGATGATTATTCGAGATATTCATGGGTTTTAAAGCTCTAAAGATCAAACACCGGATCTTGTTCAAAATTTAATCACTAAGATTGAATCACTTTACAAACTGAAAGTGAGGAGAATTCGAAGTGACAATGGTACTGAATTTAAAAATATTGTATTGGATTTCTTTTGTGTACAAAAAGGAATTCATCGTGAATACAGTGCCCCATATGTACCACAACATAACGGTGTAGCTGAAAGGAAAATTAGAACATTGATTGAAGCTGCTAGAACGATGCTTGCTGACTCAAAGCTTCCTGTCCAGTTTTGGAATGAGGCGGTGAACACTGCTTTTTATACACTCAATCGTGTTCTAACAGTTAAAAGACTCAAGAAGACCAGTTATGAATTGTTGAATAATCGTAAACCTAATTTAAAGTATTTGGAACCATTTGGGTGTCCTTGTACTATGCTGAAAAGGGATGTGAGTAAATTTGATGAAAAGGCCATTGAAGGTTATTTCTTGGGGTATGCGTCTCCTAAGAAACGGGTTTTTAATTTTACTTCTGGTTGTGTTGAAGAGTGGTACCATGTTGATTGTCAAAAGTACCTTACTCCTTCACAAGGGAAAGGTCCCGACTGGATGTTTGACTACGATTGCTTGTTCAATTCATTTACTCCATCAACCGATCATCCAGATGAAGATTTAGTCCGTGCTTATTTTGTAGAAAATTTAGAAATGCCAAGATTTGCAAGTTCAAATGATGTTGAAGCTCCATTGGTTGCTCCAACTGAAGAACCTGACAATGAGTCTCATGTTCATCATGATAATACTTCTACTTCATCTGATGATAATGCAATTGTGGATCAAGTTATTGAACTTGACAGTGATGTTTCATCTCCTGAATTTGGTGAACATTACACTAATTTATTTGTAAACGTTGCTGTTTCTGAAAATCCTATTCTCAGGATTCATAATTACCATACACAAGAAAACATTATTGGAGACCTTGATGTAGGGGTTCAGACACGACATCAAGTTGCTTCCTCAAGTGACAATAATGCCCTATGGGTTTATAATGACTTACACTCATCAGAAATTGCAACTATTGCTAAATTCACTTGCTTTCTATCCCAAGTTGAGCCTACAACTCCTTGTGTGGCTCTTCAAGATCCATCTTGGGTAGAAGCCATGCAAGAAGAATTACAGCAATTTGCACGTTTAGGTGTTTGGGATCTTATTGACAAACCTGCTAGAGTCAAGAAGGCAATTCCGACTAAGTGGGTATATATGTGTAAGAAAGATGATCGTGGGGTAATTGTGAGAAACAAGGCATGTTTAGTGGTGCAAGGTATTCATCAGCAAGAGGGTATTGATTACACTGAGGTTTATGCTCCAGTTGCAAGATTAGAGTCGATTCGAATCTTCCTGGTATATGCTGCTTTCAAGAATATCAAGGTGTATCAAATGGATGTTAAGAGTGCTTTTCTCAATGGTGAACTTCATGAAGAAGTGTTTGTTTTATAGCCTCCAGGTTTCGAAGATCCTGATTATCCTTACCGTGTTTACCGTTTAAACAAGGCATTATATGGTCTACATCAAGCCCCGAGAGCTTGGTATGGCATGCTCGCCGACCATCTAACGGATAACGGCTTCAAACGTGGAACTGTTGACTGCACTTTATTTTACTAGAATATTGGTGATGATCTTCTGCTCGTTCAGATCTATGTTGATGACACAATCTTTGGGTCTACATTATGTAAGGAGTTCGAGAAATCTATGCAAACCAAGTTCGAGATGAGTTCGATGGGAGAGATGAATTTCTTTTTAGGGTTGCAGGTTCATCAATCTGCGAAGGGAATCTTCATTCATCAGACAAAATATGTGAACGACGTCTTGAGCCGATTCAAGATTACTGCCGGAAAAATCCCTTCTACTCCTCTTCCTGTGGGTCACAATTTAGCACCGGATGAATTGGAGGATACCGTTGATCCGACCATCTATCGTGCCATGATTGGTTCTTTGATTTATTTAACTGCTTCTCGACCCGACATAATGTTTGCTGTTTGTTTATGTGCTAGGTACCAAGCAAGTCCCCGAGTGACTCACCTGTCAGCGGTCAAGCGTATTCTGCAATATCTACGGGGAAATCCTGACATCGGGTTATGGTATCCCAAAGATGATACGTTTGATTTTACCGCTTACTCAGACTCAGATTATGGAGGATGCAAGATTAATTTCAAGTCTACTACAGCAGGATGTGAATTCTTAGGAAGCCGGCTTGTTTCCTGACAGTGTAAGAAGCAGACGACGGTCTCCACTTCAACCGCCGAAGCTGAGTATGTTGCAGCCTCGAGTTGCTGTTCCCAGGTTTTGTGGATACAACAACATCTTCGAGACTACGGTTTGAAGTTTCTTACTACTCCCATTTTGATTGATAATTATGCTCCCATTAGTATCACCAAGAATCCCGTACAACATTCTAAAACGAAACATATCGAAATTCGATATCATTTTATACGGGATTGTTATGAAAAGAAATTAATTGATCATGAGAAAGTGCACACTGATTTTCAAAAAGCCGATCTATTTACCAAAGCGTTTGATAAAACACGTTTTAATTTTTTGCTTGGTTTAAATGGATTGAAGACCCTTGCTGAGATCCTAAAATTAGGATAATTATTTTTATTTTAGTTTTGGTCTAGGGGGTGAATCTTAGAAAATACAAAAATATTGTGTTTTTAGTTTGTATAGATAAAACCCAAAAACATTAGAAAATATTGAAAAATCAAAAAATATTGTGTTCTTTCTTGTTTTATTTTAATATGAAAAACCAAAAACATTTTAAAATTAGAAAATTCCAAAAAGATTGTGATTTCTGTTTGTACAGATTAATTCTGAAAAAGTCAAAAAGAATGTGAATTTTCTTGTTTTGTAAAGAAAAAATCAGAAAAAACAAAAAGATTGTGTTTTTTAGTTTGTAAAGAGAAAAACCAAAAAGTTTTTTTTTCTTATACTCGCTGAAAATTTTGTCATTTCCTTCTATTTTGAAGGACATATACTTGTATTTGTTTGGTCCTGATAATTTCTTGTAAATCTTCGGGTTAGCCCTTTCCTGACGAATGGATAGTACTTGGAGCGTTCTTTAAGCTTTCTATTTTATTTTTAGCTGAAAATTTAGTCAGTTATCTAAGTTTGTGAAGCCTGTTTGCATGTTTTGGTCCTGTTCTCTACTTGTAGATGGATAGGATAGCCATTAATTTATGAACTTAAATTAACTGGGGCATTTTAAATCATTTTATTTTATGCTCCTCAAAATTTTGAGTTTTTTGAAGCAAAAGGAGAATATGATAGTACATTGATTATTTGACCCCAAATCCAGAAAGAATTAAGCTTAAAAGACTGTGTGCTTAATCATTGGTGCATTGATAGGTCTTAAACAAGCTGTTAGGGAAAAGTAAGTGATATAAACTTAAAGAAAAGCCAAATTGAAAGAGGTGTTAGTCTCTAGCAAAAGTCTCGGCGAAGATGGCAGAAATGTAATAACCGATCATACTCAAGCCTTATAGTTGTTGATCACCCAAAAATATAATAAAGCAAATAACAAGCGTTAGGATTCTGGACACTGTGAGTCTTTATGCGTCTTAATCATCTGGGTATTCATAAGCATGAATATTTCACTCGCTTTTAGAGCAAACCCAAAGTCATTAAACTTAATCACCGCTGTACTTTGTACAATCTAAATTACTGACTTGATCAAAATCCGTTGTTAGTCATACAACTGTTCCTCCCTTGCGTGCGTCTTATTACCAATAAGAAACGGACCCCAGGGGATACAATGTATGTAAGCCGACAGATGGACTCGTGCATATTCACTCACAGTAAAGGAAATTTGATGCATTGCTCAAAGTTATAAAATTCTCAAAATTTTGATCAACACTATAACGGTTTAAGTCAAGTTGGGGTGATTTGGCAAAAATTAAATTTAGCTTGAACCGAGATTAGGGGCTGATAGTTTCTGATATTCTGTGCGCAAGTTGAACCATTAATCATATCATAAAAAGGCTTGAAGGCTTGTTATAAGATTTAAGTGGACAACAATATCAATTACCAACTTAACGCCAGTCATAATATCGCTGAAATATAAAACTGTGATGGAAGGGCATTTTAGCTAATATGATTCTCTGCTCGAACTCAACAAAAATACAAAAATATGTACTGCTTTTGAAAATCATATAAAACACAAAAAGATTGTCTATTTCTTGGTTGAGATATATTTTTTTTTTGTAAATTACATTCTTTAATTTTTACAAAATACCAAAAATATTTTATCTTTCGTTCTTTACATATTATTTAACGTTTTTAAGTTATGTTTCGTAAAAGTGAAACGTTTTTAAGTTATTTAGTTATCGGGATAAACGGTTCTCGGTAATTAATTTAAGTTAAAATCTTTAGTTATTTATTGAAATTTATTTTATTAATTCATTATTTAATTCATTTAAATAAAATTTTTTAATTCGTTAAAAGCTACTTCGTTAATTATGGATAACGAACTAGGTGATTCTTTAGCGAACTGATTTCTAGTTCGCTCACCTAATTCGCTTCCGCACTCTGTAACGAATCATCCCTTCTTCATTATACATATTTAACGAATCAAGACACGAGTCATGTCTTGTTCGCTACTCTAAGATAACGAACTGAAATAGCGAATTATCTAATTCGTTATTTATAATTCAAACGAATTGCGTAATTCGTACAATGAGTACCTCGGGTAGCGTGCTAGGTTATATAAGATAGAAAAAGACGAACAGTCCTTCACTGTTCATCTTTTTCTTCATCCTAAAGACACCTTATTCAAATTTTTCTCTGAAAATCGACTTCCAAATTTCGACATTTCAAGGCTATCATTGTGTTTATAAGGTATCGATGATCACATCGATGTGATTTTCGTCAAAAATGACTGAGATTTAATAAACTATTTTTGGATTTTTGTGGTCTAAGGGTTTTCCGTGTTCATAAACCCTGATTTATTTGTGATTTAGAATTTTTAAAGTTACTTATATGTGATTCAATGTCACCGGAATGTGATTCCGATACCTTGGGTAGACTTTAATCAGTGTTCGATTATAGTTAGCTAGGTTGATTGAATGATTATATGTTTGACGCCTTAGACTCGTTTACTGAACTAATTGTTCTTGTGTATGTTACAGTGTTAAGCCTCAATCTTAACACCGTGAGCTTCGTATTGCGATTCCGAGTCACATAGACCTGCTATTTTGATTGTTCGACGATAAGCATGATCTAATTGTAGTTGGGTTTGTGTTGTTGACCTTCGGTGTTCTTATTAATTTTGACTTTGACTATGCGAGTTAAAGATCAAGTCTTAATTATTGACCATTATTTATCTTTAGCGAATTGGAACTGATTCGTGTCCAATTCGTTAAAGAAATACACGAAATAGCTCAGCGAATCAGTTTTTCTAACGAATCAAAGTTGGATTCGCCAAATCTGTAACGAACTAGACTTCAGTTCATTAAACTTGTATAGTTGCTTCGCTGTGTCTCTTTCGTTAACATATTTACCTGATAGCGAATACTTGATTCATTACTGAATTGTAACGAATCAGTGTGATATTTAATGAATGACATTTATGTTTATTTATTTAATTAAATTTAAAATTAACATTTATGTTAAATAAAGTATTTCAACCGTCCAAACGCGTAAATAAATTGATTACACATATCATATGAAACTAAATATATCATTAGATATTTAAATGTACTAAATGTATATTACATTTTCATATTTCTTATATTCGTTAATATTTATACAGTTAAAATGGCTGATCAAATAAATCAAGATCCACCGGTTGCTGGTCAAGGGCAACAAGAACAACCACCACAGGAGCAACCACCTCAAGAGGATGTTATCTTGTTACCATATGACACAAACCACAACATCTGTGCATATATTGATCAAGATATTGCTGACGATGACGTATTTGGAGACATGTTAGCATTTTTAAGACGTTCAGTGATACGTTATGCAATCACTGCTCGACCCAGAGTGTCTTTGAGTATTATTAGACAGTTTTGGGATACTGCTGAGGTTGTGGAGGTGGAAAAACATATTAAAGCCACGATTAATCAAACTGCTATTACAATTGATGTGGAAGTGATTCACCGCGTGCTTCAATTTGGTGATAACGATGACAACCCGAGTGAATTTGACAAGCAGTTGATCAAGGGTTTATTTACTCGTCTACGTTATGGTGGCAATATTGATAAGTCTATGTTGAACAAGAATGGTTTATGCCAACCATACAAGTATCTTCTTCATGTTTTAATTCATTGTATGAGTGGTCGTGACAATCGACTTTCGTTGCTCTTATTCTCAACAAGCCGTTTAACTACTCTGAGTTAGTTTATGATCATCTGCAAGAGCAAGTTCAGCAAACACTTCAAAAGAAGAAGTTTTTAATGTATCCTCGCTTCCTACAGTTGATTATTCAAGACTTGATTCCCGATTTAGTCATTGATCAGACTCAGGTGAATGATGAGCTCCCTATGAAACATATGAAAGCTGATACAGTACATAGGATGTTGGTGTATCGAAAGGAGAAACCAAAGGATAAACGAATGATTGGTCAGATAATTAATCCTAATTATATATGTCCTCCTGATGAACGTTGGATCCATGACGACTCGGATTCCGAGCGTGAATGGGGAGAAGGTGGGAATGATGAAGATGATGATGGGAATGATGACGGTAATGATGGTGATAGTGGAGCTGGTGATGCAGCTCTTAGAGAACAACAAGTTAGCTGCCACCATTGCAGCTCAACAAGAACGAAAGAGGAAAGAGAAAGCGGTGGCAACTGGAGAGCCATTCGAAGAAAAGACGTGTTTCCTCTGGGGCAGGGGTAATTATTGGTGTACCACCACCTCGTCAATCAATGCCTCAACGCTCGGTAGTGCCTCCTACTACTAGCACTCTGTTGCTTACATTGACTACGACGATGGTGTCACATGAAAGGCTTGGCTTAATCCCTCAAATGGCATTATCCGAGATACCAAGGCCTCCTGTTACATTATCTAATGTCCCTTCAACACCATCGATGAGGCCTCCTCCTACTCGTCCTACTCCACCTCCTCCAAGTGATGTCTCGTTTATAAGAATCACTCGGCCTCAAGGGCCGATTCAACCTGTTCATCTCTCACTATACAACTTGCCACCAAACCGTCAGACTGAGATGTTGCTGAATCTTCTACATCCTTATGAAAACCAAATGGTAGCTGACCATCAGAATCAAGAACGTCTTATGGAGAATCAAAGACGGATGATGAGTTATATCTCATTTGTCAAAAAGACACTAAAGCGCTGCGGGTGATTGTTGAGTCTCAGGGGGTCAAAATGAAAGAACAAGAATAATTAATTTTGCAGTTGACTTGCAAAGAAGATGCCCTAAAGAAACTCAAAGACGATGATCAAGATCCTGATGAGTCTGGTGCAGGAGGTGAGCCTAAACAATCGCAAGGTTCATCTTCCGGTGCTGGTACAAGTGGCGGTGAAGACTCTAGGAAACAGATTATTATATATCAAGATCCAACTGCCGCCAGGAAAATTGAGATGATTGCGGCTAATACTGTGATATTTATGGATGGTTCGGGGGTGGTTAGAAGTGTGGTGAATAGAGATGAGATAGAGGTTAGTGATTTTTGGGTAGGTCTCTGACACGGGAGCAGATTTCTATACTGCTTTGGCTGAATGAAAATCAGTTGACTGCTTTAGAGACTGAGCCTGATGTCGAGGTGGTGAATGAGGAAGGTATATCAGATGATCCGTCAATTCAGATGAATACGGACTTTATTTATGAAGATGAGGATGTTGAGATGGAAGATGTAACTGCTGAGGAGTATCCGGACTTGCTTTAACACACTAATGTTGATCAAGGTACTCCGATATTTGATGAACAGACGGTTAAAGCGGCAGAAGACGAATTGGAAAAAGTATTGAAGTGTAAGCGGACAGTTCATTCACTTGAAGTTATAACTGATAATGATATTGCAAGATGGTTCAAACGCCAGAAAGTGGGTAAAATTATCAGTGCGTATCGATATGTTGATCAAGAACGGAAAGACACTTCTGCATGGGTTAAAGAAAACCAAATGACCTCCTTCAAGACTGTTTCCAAGGTACATGTTGATATTATCTCATGGCTTTATGATCCTGAGCTTAAAGTATGTATAATTAAGTGGGAGAAGGGGATCCAGTACTACGAAACGATGAAGGATGTACTTTCTTTACCGCGTTGGGATGTTCGTACCCTCGCGAGACGTCCTTTTATCAATCGTGGTGGTTACCGGACAGCTGAGTGGTTTCATCAACACTTACTGTTCGAGGTCAATCATGGCTTCAAGTTCTTCAAGCCCCAGGCCCCGAGACGCAAACGCATTGATGAGATTGATCCAAGGACTGGCTGGAAGAAACTTGTTCTTAAGGTAAAGCCGCCAAAGACGATGAAGCGGGTTCCTGTGAAGACGATGCCCCAACAGATGCATCTCTCATTCAACCGATGGTATTATGACAATCGTACTGGCGAGGCCGTCATTGTCCTTGGTAAAGGACTGAAAACTGAGCTCATCAAGATAATCGACCCAGTGTGGTTGGTTAATTTATCTGAGACAAACAATGACGTGCTCCACAAGAAACAGATCCTGATCGAGCGCAATGAAGACTACGACCTGGCTATGCAATTCCAACGCGTTGTGCGCATTTGTCATGAAAATGGAATTCATAGTTGCAGAGACTGGCAGTCCAAGCGTTTCAAGTAATTTAAAGACAAAGAGCTCAAGACGAGGGGGTGTCTGTTAGTGCACGGTTTTGCGTCTTGAGTCTTTGTAATTATCGTTAAGGTATTTGTTTTATATTTAATGTAATATTTAGTTTAATTTTTGTCTAGTTCGTTATGTTTAAGGTCTAGTTCGCTAGGGGATGTTAGCGAACTAAGACTTAAGCTTATTTCCTCCTGATTCGTTAGGGGATGTTAACGAATCAGGAGGTGTTTCGTCTTATTAATGTATGTAACGAAGTAGCGTCTGGTTCGCTAGGGGATGTTAGCGAACCAGACCTATCTTCTATATATAGTGAACACTGTTCGCGTTTAATTTAAGTTTTGAGAGTTAATTAACGAAACCCTGTCAAGATCCTCTCTCGATCTTCATCCTAATATTATACGAACTACTGATATACACATACTGATAATACATATACATATATAACACTTAATCTAAAGTAATTATGAGCTAGATCTATTATTAAGATATTAATCATATATATATACAGATCTGAGATCTGTTATTGTTATTAGATTGATATACCGGGTAACAACATGCATACTCATTCACAATAAAGGAAGCTTGGTGTATCACTTGTGTATCTATAGAAATCTTAGTTTGATCAGCAACATAATGGTTTAAGTCAAGTTGGGGTGATACGGTAAAAATTAAATTAAGCTAGAACCAAGATTAGAGGCTAATAGTTACTAATATTTTGTTCTTTAATTGAAAATTAAATCATATCACAAAAATACTTGAAGGCTTGTTATAAGATATAAGTGGACAACAATATCAATGACCGACTTAACACACCAGTCATAATACCACTGAAATATAAAACTGCGATGGATGGGCAATTTGGTCAATATGATTATCTGTTCAACTCACAAAAATATGTACTGCTTTTATAGAATAGTTTTAATATGTGTTTTTATTTTTATGTGCTTTTAATTTGAAAATATTAAAAATCCAAAAATATTTTGTTTTCTATTTTTGTTTTTTAGCTTTACTTTTGGTATTTCGAGCCAAAGTGTACATTTTTGAAAAGAAAATACCAAAAATATTTTTCAATTTTTATTTAATTATTTTATTAATTTATTTGATTTAACTTACGTGTTTTGAACGCAAAACACGTTAAGGTATATCTTACTACGTTTGGTAAGAACCTTAAGGTAAATTCCATCAAAATACGGGTTTCGATTTCATATTTAATATTTGAAATTTACAATGAAACAGGTTTTAAATTTTAATTACTTTAATTTAATGGCTATTCGTTATGAGAACTCATAACGAATAGAGTCCATTCTTATCAATATGGATAACGAATGAGGGTCATTTATTTGTAAATTTGGATAATGAATCAGTACATTTGTTATCATCATTCGCTTCCGCTACACTAATAACGTATGACCCCATTCGTCATCATTGATAACAAATGAAGAATGAATCTAAACTGATTCGTTATGTGTTTTAAGCTATTGTTCATTCTTTAACATGGTTAACGAATGAACCAACGAATAAGACCATTCGTAAAATTTAAAGTAACGAATGTGCTCATTCACTGTCTGGGAATGTGTGCAATATTTGTCATTTATATTGAACTAGGGTTAAATGAAAGGTCTCATTCGTTCACCTCATTATTCGCATTCACATACCAGACCTCTTGCATTTTTTTCTCAGAATTTCGATCATCACTAAATCACTTTTTGATCATCATTTCAGATTCATAAGGTAATTGCGATCAAAACGCAATACTTATCGTCAAGATTCATGGTCGTTTCATGGATTAAATAATTGGTTCTTCCATAGGGTTTAGTATATGAACAAAAACCAATGTTCTAATCAGTATTAACCTAAACTGTTGTAATGAATAGATTATCGATTTCATTGCGAACATATTCGGGCTTAACTTATGATGATACATCGCCATACATGGCCAAATTAAATTTTCAGTTGCATGTTGACTATCAGTGTTCTAATTAATTTTGACTTTGACTAGTTGGAGTCAAAGTTTATTATTTTTGGGTTCATTGTTATAGCCAACGAATGGACATTGATTCGTGTTTGAAGATCCACTCGGGATCCATTCGTTAAGATTAATAATGAATTATTTCATTCGCTTATTCTGATAACGAATGAACTCACATTCGTCATTATTGATTCATTATTCAATCATGATTGATTCGTTATCAATCATTCGCTATCGTTATGATAATGAATGAGGTCACTCGTTATAACGAGTAACCTCGTTCGTCATAACGAATGAACTAACATTTGAAGAATAGCGAATGATACTTATCAATTATTTTAAAAATAAAACTTTTAATTTTTAAATACGTTAATCAGTATTGTTCATTTTTACTAAACTTCGGGTTTATGGATTCACAAAAATGGCAGATGTTCCCGTTGAGAATCCGCAACAGATGGCCCCAGAACAACAACCTGTCAACAACAACAAGCTCCGGCGGTTCCTCTGTTACCGTTTGACAAAAAATATAATATATGTGCCTTTGTGCAAGATAATTATGCGGATCAAGATCTATTCGTTGATATTAAAGCCTTCTTACGGTGATCGAGGATCCACCATGCCATTACTGCTAATGTATTAGTCCACTTCAGCATTATACGTCCATTCTGGAATACGGCACGTTACGTGGAGTCCGAGAATCATATTATTGCTGAAGTCAACAACATGCCGGTCGTTATCTCTCCTGGTGTTATTTGACGCGTGCTTCGATTTGATGACAACATGGATTGTCCATGTGAGTTCGACAAGACGTTGATAAGAGGTCAATTTCAGAGATAATTTTACGCCGGATACCTTGATCATTCTCAGTACAACAATGCGTACTTGTGTGCTCCATGCAAGTACCTATTACATGTGCTTATTCATTGCCTTGGGGGACACAAGGGTGGATACGCTGAGTGTCGGATTATGTTACAGTATACATTAGTAGCTCTTGGGTTGAACAAGTCGTTCAACTTCTCAGAGCTTATATTCTATTATCTAAAGGAGAACTGCTTAATCAATAATCGTCGCAATAAATTCTTGATGTATCCATGCTTTATCCAACTAATTATTCAGGATTTAATTCTTAACTTGGTGATCAATCAGACATTGGAGAACGATGTGTTAAAGATGGAACATATGAATGTTGACACCATGAAGAGGATGAAGACCTACAGGGGTAAAGAACAGGAGGATCGTCCAAGAACCAAATGTCTAATTGGTCACTTGGAGTATTCTGCCTATGAATGTCCTTCTGATAATCGTTGGATTCACGACGACTCAGACTCTGAACGTGAAGAAGGACTGGGTGGAAATGATGGTGGTAATAATGATGGAGGGATATTGATGATGACGATGGTGATGGACGACGTGCTTACATTGAGGCAGCAAGCTCATAGGCTACTCAACGAAAGCGAAAGGGCAAAGCGATAGCTCATGATTAACAACCCAAACGTCGTGTGATGCACGGTTCTAGTATGGAAATTGGTTCACACGTGCCTAGGTCGATTACTCCACAAAGGTCGGCGGTGTCGCTTACTACTAGCACCCCGACACTTACATTGACAACGATCATCACTTCAGATCCAAGGCTTGGCGAAATTCCTCATTCCGTACTATCTCCGATGCCAAGGCCTTCTACTACTTCATCGGTGGTTTCTCCGACATCGACCATGATGCTGACACAACCTATGGACGTCTCATTTATGAGAATCAGCCGTCAACAGGGTCCGGTGCAGCCTGTTCCAGCATCTTTTCATACTTTTCCTCCAACCCATCAGATAGATATGCTCTTGAGATTGATTCACTTACATGAGAACCAAATGGCGGCTGATCGTCAAGTTCAGGAGCAAATGTTGACAAAACAACGTCGTCTGATGGGGTACGTCTCGTACTGTCAAAAATAGACAAAAGAGCAATGTGAGATTGTATCGGCTCAGGGGGTGAATATTAAGGAACAGGAAGATCTCATTCTTCAATTAACATGTAAAGATGACACTTTAAAGAAGCTGAAAAATGATAATGATGACAAGAATCCGAGTGCTAGTGGAAGTGAACCGAAACAAGCTCATGGTTCATCTTCTGGTGCCGGTATGAGTGGTGGTGGTGGTGAAGGCAATGAGAAACAGTTAGTTGTTTATCATGACTCGACAAATGTTCAACCTATCTAGTCAATCAAAGCCAACACCGTATTATTTATGGATGATAAGGGGTGGTGATGAACACTGCCAATGTCGACGGAATTGAGGTGGGTGAGTTCGTCGATTATGCCCTGACTCGTGATCAGATCTCTTTATTATTAGGGCTGAACGATGAAGAATTAGACACGTTGGAGGCAGAGGAGGACATGGAAGTTATGAATGATGATGAGGTGTTATTTGATACAAGTATTCCACATGGGAATACGTCGTTTATCTATGAAAACAAAAATATTGAGATGGAAGATGTCAAAGCAGAGGAATATCTTGATCTATATAATCGTTCAAACGTTGATCAGGGTGTTCCCACATTACTGAAGATTATGTTAAAGCTGCTGAAGATCATCTGGAAAAGACTACAAAGAAGAAAGAAAAGATGCCTGAAAGGTAGTCTGGCCCTTATGTGACTGACATTGTAATATGGTTCAAGGCTCACAACAAGGCTCAAACAACAAATACAATTGATGCCTATCGGTATGTGGATACAGAACAACAAATGTATGTTTCTACATGAGCTAAATCTAATCTGAAAACAACTTTCAAGCCCGTGCATCGTTTCTTGATTATACGAGTTTGAATTGAAGGTGTGTAAAATTAAGTGGGAGAACGGTGTTAAGTATTTTCCATACATCAAAGACGTTCTCTCACTGCCGAGGTGGGATGTACGGACACTCGCCAATTGGCCGTTTATTAATCGTGGTGGAGATAGACTAGCAGAATGGTTTCACCAACATTTACTTTTCAAGTTCAACCATGGATTTAAATTCTTTAAGCCACAAGTCCCATTCCGTAAGTATATTGATGAAATTGATCCTTGTACGGGTTGGAGGAAACTTGTACTTAAAAGTTAAACTACCTAAGACCATGAAATTTGTACCGGTGAATGTCGGTCCCTCTCTATAAGATATATCACTCACAAGTATGTCGTAACCCACACTATTAAAGTGTTGACAAGAAGGTTAACGACCTACTATATAAGGTAAGAACAATAGTATGTTAATGGTGGATCATTAAGACCATGTGTAGTCGTAAAGCTCCACATCCAGGGGTTATGCGCCACGTGGCGCCCAGTCAGAGTTATGGTTTTGTACAAAAACATGCTGTAGTCATAACTCTCCACATCCAGGGGTTATGCGCCACGTGGCACCCAGTCATTATAATTTTATTTGTTTTTTTTAAATAATAATTCATATAAATAAATTAACATAAAATTAAAAATTACATTAAACTTCCAAATAAAAATTACATTAAACTAAATTAAAAAAAATACATCAAATTAAAATAAAAAAACATAAATAATACTAATAAAACTAAAACTCATTTATATTTTTCTAAAATTTTCGCTCGTCGATTGGCTTTTAGAGATTGGACTATCGGGTCGTCTTCGGATAGCTCGTTTGATAAAATCTCGATGTCTTTGTCCATCTCATTCCTTCTAAGTAGGTCGACGACATCCAAATTTACTTGAAGTCGTTGGGTTCCAAGTTGGTGTAAATCTTGGAGTCGAGAGTTCATTAATTGGAATTGGCTTTCCAATTCGGGATTCGAACCCGTTGTCGAAGACGAACCGGCCCCTTTCCCCTTTCCTTTGCCTTTGGTTCTTCTACCCCCCGGCCGAGGCATGTCGGTAGTATTCACGGGGTCCTTATCGCTTAAGTTGAAGTTTCGAGCGTCGGAACGGGGCATGTCTGGATCAACCGAAGATGATGTTTTAGACTTTTTTTTACTCGGACCACCTTCGCCTTCGGCTTCGGCTTCGGCATCCAACACCAAGCCCCATTTTTGGGTGAAACCTCAAGAGGTCTTTCCAAATGCCAAAGTAGTTGAAGGTCCCGCCGACCTTATGTTGAAACTCAACCAACGCGTTATCCATGACTTCCGCGTCCGAGACACCGCTACTCCTAGTTCGATTAATCCGAGAGAAAACTGTATGGAAAGCCATGCATTTGGTGTTTATGTCGCCCCATTTCGACAGTAACGAATCTTTTTCTCGACGCGAGTCCCCGCCAAGGTTGTGAAACCTCTCTATAATTTTGTGCCAAAATACCCCCATTTTTTGATAGTTCGCTAAAAAAATAAGAACATTACAAGTTTAATGTTTGTTATTAGAAATTTAAAAAATATATATATGCATTTTAAAAACCTACCGCATTTGGCATGTTCCGATATTTGGCACCAAGCACGAGCACATAGTACGCACTCGTCGATACTCCACGATATCAACGTCTTTTTAACCCGAGGTTCGCCGGCGGGCTTCTTTGCGTGTTTTTTTGAACGTCCACGTTGGCTCGAACCACCCTCGGGTTGTGTCTCCGGCACAAACTCGATCTCGGGTTGGGTCTCCGGGGCGGGTTGGGAACCCGAACCCGCAAAAATGTTTGTCAATGGGTTTTGAAAACCGGGCACCGCATTTAGCATAGAGTTTTGTAGAAGTGCAAAGTACGCGGCCATTTGCGGGTCATACATTTGCGGGACGGGTACGGTTGGCGTCGGGGCGGTAGATTAGTTTGGATGTAGATTTTGGCTGGCTTGACGGGCATATTGACCGAAACCGAGAATATTTTGGTTGTTGTTTGGAAACATGATGGTAGAAATATTAGTGTAAAAGATATAAATATTTGTGTAAATTGGTAGATTGGAAGGAATGTGTTAAAAAATATGAGTTTGGTTTGTTTATATAGTATAAATATAATTAATTTTTTTTTTTTAAATCCAACGGCTCCAACCAACGGTAACTTTTTTTGATTCGCGTGCCATTCTCACGTTTTAGATACAACGCGCAAAAAAAAAACTTCAACCTAACGCAGGGGGGGGCGGTGTACCCCCCGCGTTATAGCTCATAACGTCTGGCACAACCTGCCACTACACCTGGTCTAACACACTAAATGTTGCACAATAAATGCTAAGGTAACACACACAAACATTAACTCAAAAGATTTCCATTTATAGAAAGGTTAATACAAATGCAAAATCGATTAGGGTTTCTGTAGGGAATGTTTTGTCCGTACAAATCAGCTGTCACCCTCAATGTAAGGAATATTTCAGGATATTTCAGGGTGTTTCCGTTACGGGTTTCCGTACAAATCAGCCGTTACACTCAGTGTAAAAATGTTTTCACTTGTTGAAGGTAAGGGATTTATGTTTCTTGGTGAAGGGAAGTTGATATGGGTGATAGTAAAGGTTGGTTGATTGGGATGGTCTAAGGTTTGAGAATGGGTAGGAGATTGATGTGGTGTATTTGGAAAGTTTAGTAAATGGGATGGAACATGTTGTGGGATATAGGGTTCATGTATGTCATGGCTTTGGTCTTGGATAAAGGTTTGGTTTTGGGTCAGGGGTTGGTTAATGGTTTGGTCATGGGTTAGAGGTGGGCTCTGAGTATGGGTATGTGGTGTTTGGATGGGTGGGGATTGGGTTGATGTTTCATGTTGTGGTGATATGGAAGGTCGTGTGGCTGTTGGTGTAGGTAAGGGTGTGGCTGGTGGTGTAGGTAAAGGTATGTTATCCCCCTAAGCTAGAGCAACATCATTGTCAACATGTTTCCATCAATACCTCCTTCTCCTCCTACTCCTCCATCATATCCATTATCACTATCGTCAGAATCATCATCTTCATTTGCACTCTCTTCCTCCTCAGAGGTTAACTCTGAAACTGGCATAATAGGCACATCATGGTCAAGTAACCATTGTAAGATAACAAATTCAACATTGGGATTGAATCGACTTGTGCTAGTAAGTTTTGTAATCCTTTTGTAAACATTAGGATTCCGCAACACATGAGTTGTCCCCATTGTAGGCAAAGCTTGTAACACACGATTAAAGATAATTTGGAGAAATCTTGTGTAAGCTAAGAATTTCTCTCTGTTCGGTTTCAGCAAGATACTTACCATCCCTTCAAATATCATCCGTGAGAAGTTGAATGGAAGATCATATACCACTACAACGGTTGCATTTACCAAATCACGGCTCATAAGAGTCTAGGACCCTTTCCGAAGGGCATAGCCCTGGATGATATGATGAATTAAAAACCTATACAGGTTTGGAAACATTCCCTTTTGGAACTGTCCTTCCTTGACTTTCCCTTGGTAGCCCAATGTTTCTTGAAAAATCCTCCGTAATTGCTCTGTAGTGAAGTGGATAGGATTATGGTCATCATTGTGTAGTTGCAAACTTTCACGAATGAGTCTTTCAGTGACCCCTATCTCCTGTGTAGCTACGGTAGCCTCCAAACGCCTACCATCTTGATCATCAATAAGTTCGGCAGAGTGCCAGAAATCCAATTGATGGTTTCTGTATATCACAGGGCACTCAGTCAAGGAGAATCGTAGATTAGACCGTTGGAGTCATCTAATCATGTGTGCCTCCTCCTCTTTGTCTGGCTTCACTTTTAATAAAGCGCACATATTGTGCTTTTGCTCAAACGGATATGTTGGTTCGCCCTCCATATCTGTGCAAACACAAACAAAAACATATTCAAAGTAAAAATTAGTCATAAAGTTCGTTACTTTGAACAATTTGAAGTTATAATTTGAAGAAGTAAAGAGAAGAAATGTCTTTAAGAACCGGTTCTTCGACAATTTATAACCTACACGTACTCGAAAAGTAAAGTTTTGAAAATTACCAAGTATATTAGGAGAACACTTTGAAGATTTTTAAAGCGTGCTCGAAATTTAAAGTGTGCCCAGAAAATAAGGTTTGCCTGAAAACACTTGTAATATCAAAGAATCACATTCACAATCATAAAGTATGCTAGATAATGACATATTTCAAATAAGACAGTTATGTTTACTTGAAATAGACATATAAAGCATATTCAAGCAGATGTCACAGAATTATAAAGTATGCTAGACAAAACTAACCTTCAGAATATCTAATGATTACTCGAAAGCTAAGAAGCATCAAAGTGTACTCGATAATATATGAATAAATCATTTAAGTACTGAACATCACAAAGTTTGCAAGAAGTAGCACAATCAATCACAAAGCTTGCTATAATGATCTAAACAACCTATAAAATAGCTAAGTTTGCTAGAAGGTTCAGAATTCATCAAAGCTTGCTGGAATCAACATAATCAAACGCATTTAAACATCAAGCTTGCTAGAGAGATATAAACTTCAAATAAAACAGTGAAGTGTACTCAAAAGTTTGTAAGACATCAAAGCATGCTCGAATAAGATAAACTTAGACTGAATCATCTAAGTTTGCTCGAAAAGGTTGAAAATCATTAAACCTTACTCGAAAATACAAATTCAGACCTTTTGAAGGTAAAATGCAACTCTTTTTGTCTTAAACCAAAAGTCAAATAGTTTTATCCTTAAGGATCATTGTTTAAGAGCAAATGGTGCATTAAGAGATCAGATTTATGTTATCTTTCCTTTCAAATGATTTTCTTTCCTTTTATGAAAAGATCTCAAAATGGGATCATATTGACTTAGTTGGTTCTCAATACTTCATTCTCAGCATTATTATGACAGATTAGACAGGTTAACAACAGGTCTAGACTTATCATGAATTTCATTTCTTTGGTGATATGATTAAGGTTCATTTAAGATGCATAATACTAAATGGATAACACATATTCTTTTTTCTGATGCTCCATATCTATTCTCAAGGTTTTTTTTTTACATAAGATTGTGATCCTATATAACAACATTGTGTTGTATAAACAGTACATTTTGTTCACTTGTGTTCTTTGTCATTCTCAAATAAATACTTCATTTTGGGGACCAAATACCAACGGGCTCGTGAATGACTGTATATTCACTTTTCTGCCTATCATTCGGAAAGATGTATATTGGAACAAGTATAGACAACAATGTAACTCCACATTAAGTTTAGCAGTTTCTTTATGTTTATATCACGTTAGATTTTACACATCATGGGAAAGCAACCATACATGTTAATGACTGCACTAAGTGTCTTTTTAGCCTATTAAATCCATATGATTGGCCAAAAAGTCAATGTACTATAATTTCCAATAGGGTTAAATCAATTTTCATTTAAAAACCCTTTCTTTAGCTTCTATAAAGCTTTGAACTGAATAATCTTATCATATCTCAGCACCATTAAACAACTTGCTCTATTATATCAAAAATGTTTTGATCAAAAATTACTTGAAAACTTTCATTTGAGCATATAATTTTGACATAAAAACACATTTTGACACAAACAAGTGTAACTTATTCAAATCACAATCATCAAAGACATCATTAAAACAAGTAGACTTCACAAAATGCATAGTCTAACATATCCTAATGATATTAACAGATTAGATTAAACATATTCAAAAGCATCATCAAGTTATCAGATAAGAATATACATAAATATATTAATTCAAAATACTTATCAGGATATCACTTATGTTAAATGATAGACAAACATAAGCATCAAAGATACCTAAGTTACAGATAATCATTTATGTACTCATCAGTTAACATCAAGATCACAGATTCACACGTAAATCACTGATCATTAACCTAAGAAACAAATATACCTAAGTTATACAGATAATCAATTAAGCATACATCAGTGAACATCAAACATTAACATATTCAAGCATACACAACAATCACTTAGACCCTTTATCAAGATAGTCAATTAGCACATAAAGGCACACATCATTAATCAGACCTCATCTGAGTTGATCATTCCCAATGCTTTCAGAAGAAAGTAGAATCTGGTTCTATCAAGTGGTTTGGTGAATAGGTCAACCAATTTTTCACTTGTGTCAACTCTTTTCATCTTAATTAGACCTTTTTCATTACATTCCCTAATGAAATGATGTCTGATTTCAATATGCTTGATCTTTGAATGTTGAACTGAATTCTTAACTATGAAAAATGCAGCAATGTTATCAATGAAATAGGAGTTCAAGAAATTCAGCCCATAATCCAATATTTGATTCTGAATCCATAGAACTTGTGCACACCAGGCAGATGCAGTGATGTACTCAGCTTCAGCAGTTGAGATGGACACTGTAGTTTGTCTCTTGCACTGCCAAGACACTAGCATGTCACCCAAAAACTGACATCCACCAGAAGTTGACTTCCTGCGCATGTTGCACCTATCATAATCACTGTCAGTGTAGGCAATAAGATTAAAGGAATGGTTCTTAGGGTACCATATCCCTAAATCTGGTTTCCCTTCAAGTATCTAAAAAATCTTCCTGCAATCATATGAGAGACCTTAGGACTTGACTAAAATCTTGCACATACACATACTTCAAACATGATATCTGGTCTAAAAGCAGTAAGATACATCAAGGATCCAATTTTGGCCTATATTCATCAACAGGCTCCCTCTTTTCATCTGCTATCATTTTCTCATGAGTGTCCATTGGAGTTGAAGCAGTTTTGAACTCCTGACATTTGAACTTGTTCAAAATGTCCTGTATATACTTAGACTGGCATATGAGATACCATCGGTTTTTGTTGAACTTGCAATCCAAGAAAGAAGTTCATTTCTCCCATTGAGCTCATTGAGTACTTGGATTCATCACTTCTTCAAATTCATGGCACATTTGTTCATTGGTTGAGCCAAAAAATGATATCATCAACATAGACTTGTAATAGAAGCAAATCTCTTCCTCTTTTCTTGTAAAAGAGGGTTTTGTCAATAGTTCCTCTTGAGAAAATATTATCAAGTAAATGATTAGATAAATCATCATACCAAGCTCTTGGAGCTTGATGTAGTCCATACAAAGCTTTGTTTAACTTATACACTTTGTTAGGATAATCGGGGTCCTCAAATCCTGGTGGTTGAGACACATACACTTCCTCTTCTAGTTTTCCATTTAAGAAAGCAGATTTGACATCTAACTGGAATACCTTTATATTCTTTGAGGCAGCATAGGCTAAGAAGATTCTTATTGCCTCAAGTCTTGCCACAGGAGAAAAAACTTCCTCAATGTCTATTCCATTTTCTTGTAGGCATCCCAATGAAACAAGTCTTGCTTTGTTCTTAATCACAATTACTCTTTCATCCCTTTTGTTCCTGAAAACCCATTTTGTTCCATTTGCATATCTATTTCTTGGGCTATCCACAAGTTCCCTCACTTGTAAATATTTGAATTGAGCCAACTCCTCTTGCGTTGCCTCTACCCGAAAGTTGTCTTTCAATTCTTGAACAATGTTTTTGGGTTCAATTTGGGATAGGAAGCAGGAGTACAAACAAATGTTTGCAGATTCATATGCAATTCTAGTAACTCTTTCATTTATATTTCCAATGATGTTTTCAAGTGGATGATTTCTTTCAACATAAGAGGATTGAACAATCACATTAGTAGACACAGTATAGTCAAGATTAGATTCATTGAGATATGGTTCATCAATGATCAAATCAGTTGTTGCATCATGAAACTCTGGTACTTCTTTATTGTTCTGTTGTGAGGTAGATGCACCATTGTTTCCTATATTCAAGCTTTGAAATAAATCTTCAAATCTTGCTTCTCTTTCAGCTTGTCTTTGCACTTCATCTTGCACAACGTGAAAAAAGGGCTGTAGCCACACATGTGCTGAAATCGATTTGCCATACTTCAGATTAAATGTGTGGCTAAAGGTCACCAATCATAGTTTCAGCTACACAACTTTTATTTGTGTGACAAAAAAACACACCTGCTATAACCTTTAGCCACACATGTTTGGTTCATGTGACAAAAACACACCTACTCTAAACCTTAGTCACACATATTCGGAGCTTTAGCCACACATGTTTGGTCGTGTGACTAAAAAACATACCTGTACACAGCTGGTCGAAACCTTTAGACGCACTTTCAAACAAAATGTGACATTTACTAGCCACACTTAGAAAAAGTGAGGCCAAATGTCATCTACAATAGTTCTTTAATCATGTAGCTGAAAGCTAATACATATGGCCACACTTACGAGTTTATGTGACCATATAACATTGTTTGTTAGCCGATTATATACTTTTATGTGTGACTTAAAGCTAACGATGACATTAAAACAAAACGTGTGCCTATTAAAATTTAATGGTCACGCTTTAATTATTTCATATGTGGCTAAAAGCTAATATATATGGTCACGCTTCCGTGTTTATGTGACCGTAAAGCATTATTTGATAGTCACTTATAATATTTGATGTGTGGCTAAAAGCTAATAGTGACAACAAAACAATAAATGTGACTATTATTAGTTAATGGCCACACTTTATGCTTCATGTGACCATCACCTTCACCTCCTCCCAATTACAAACCTAATCCATAAACATCGATTGAAGCTCATTACTCTTCTTCATCACTGTGCTTCTTGCTCCAAACTTCATCAACCATCCTTCAATCAAATATAACGGGGGCTTTAACATGATTAATTAGAACCCTAGAGATGTCATAAACATGTTAGGGTTTGAGTTTTGTTGAGAACAGTTGGCTGACAGATTCGTTCTCGTTTATTGATTGGACTGTAACTCGATGTTAAACAATGTATATTGATCGATTCTTGATTTTAGGATATAGTATTCTGAGTTTAGTTTCCAGAAAGGTAAATTTTGTAATTTTTTGATGATTGTTGTATACCTTTTATGATTTTACAAAAACATATGTCAAAGCTGATTCGGGGAGTTATATTCTGGTCCATTTTCGGACACCATAACTCCCTAGTGACAAACCCAAACGGGTTCGTTCCATTTCTGGAACTTAGTATTATGATTTTAAAAGATAACCCAATTGGTCTTACACAATTTGGTTTAATGAGTTAATAGAACCATTAAACTAGTGTTTGTTGCGTAATCAGCTGAACTGTTAGTACCTATCTATAATGGTTGAATTATTGTGAGTTTTCAATGCATGAGAAAAATATAATAGAAATTATTTGAGAAACCTGATTCATATATCCTACCGTGGTAAATTTTGTAGAATTTATCCTAATCTTTTTTCTTTGCGAATAAAATCAGTTTGTACATGTCAGAATCTGTCTCGTGAACTGAATGATCATAAGTTAAATTTAATGATGAATATTTGGTTGCTTTGCCATAATATGATGTGTGGATACATGTTAAGACTTTTGATACTGTTGACATTACTTATTATCACCAACGATTCGTCAGGTCAAGTGTGTGTTTGTGTGTGAGTTCATACGTGGGTCTTAGAGTCATGTGTTGTTGAACATACTCTCATAACTTAAAACTAGGTAACAGTTAGTGAGTCAAATGCATTTATTTGGTTTTGAGAAAACTCTGTTACACGTGACACCAGGTTTTGGATTAAAAACACGGACATACTTACATACTAGTTTTGAAAACAGTAAACGTTTGCGTATACTTGTTTTCTGGATTGAAAACACAAAACATTTTGAAGTAGTCATTATGTAACCTGCTTAAACGAGAAAAAACAAGCTGAACTGCTAATTTTTATGGTTGAATTGCTGCAAAACTGGTCAAAACACGTTGAAACGATCTGTTAAGTGCTGAAACGAGCTGCAAAGTGCTGAAACGGACTGAAAAATCGCTGAAACGAGCTGTTTGTTGTAAAAAGAGTTGTTACGTGCTGAAACGAACTGGAAACTTGCTAAAACGAGCTGTTTGACATGCTGTTTGCTGTTAAAAAGAACTGTTAGGTGCTGAAACAAACTGAAAAATCGCTGAAACGAGCTGTTTAACATGCTGTTTGCTGTAAAAACGAGCTGTTACGTGCTGAAATGAACTGAAAACTTGCTAAAACGAGCTGTTTGACATGCTGATTGCTGTTAAAATGAGCTTGTAAGTTCTGAAACGGACTGAAAAATCGTTGAAACGAGCTGTTTAACATGTTGTTTTGCTGTAAAAACGAGTTGTTAAGTGCTGAAATGAATTGGAATGGAACATGACCTTTGATGATAAGACTATTTGAAATATGGTTTAAGCCAAAGAGAGTTGCATTTTAACTTTGAATATTTTGATTCTAGCAAGCTTTAATGATTTTTAAACTTTCTACTAAACTTAGTTGTTTTATAGGATGTTTAACTCATTCTAACAAGCTTTACGTTTGAAAATGTCTGAATATGTTGATTCTAGCAAGCTTTAATGATTTTTGAACTTTCTTGCAAAATTAGTTATTTTATAGGATGTTTAACTCATTCTAGCAAGCTTTACATTTGAAAATGTATGAATATGTTGATTCAAGAAAGCTTTGATGTTTTGGACAAATTTTAGCAAACTTAACTATTTTGATTGAAAGTTTAAAAATATTCAAAAATAATAATAATAAAATCATAAGTCAAAATATAAATAAAAAACGTAAAAAGTAAAAAAACTAAAACATTTCCTATGTTGTCCTTGTAAAAAAAATGACCCGAAACCCATTTTACCTGTTCCGACCTTGACCGTTTTGACCCAGACCCGTTATGACCCGAACCTTTGGACCCTGACCCGTTCCTACCCGAACCATAACAACCCTTTTTTAATTGACCCGTTCCAACCCTGACGTGTTTTGACCCTAACCCGTTCCGACCCATAACCTGTTTCGACCCAGCCCAACCCATTTGCCATCCTATGTTTAATGTATATCGACGGGTTAGGCGAGTTGTACCTCTTAAGACACAATTTAAAATTATATGCATAATGGCCCATTAGAGATTTCAAGGCCCAATATGGTCCATTAGGACATGTATGACTTTTTGTTGTCTATTATGGTCTAATATGACTTCCTATAACACAATATAACCCTTAAATATCTAATGTTACATATCACATGCCATAATAGTCCACTAAGAGATTTCAAGCCCTAATATGGCCCATTAGAGCGACTATGACATGAAAAAGGCTATAATGGGCCACTAACAACAACAAGGCCCAAGAAAACCTATTGATGAAAGTATCACATGTTATCGGCCATTAACATCTAACTATGACTAATGACATTACTATACAACCTTCTTAGAGAAACTATGATGTGATAAAGGCTATAATGGGCCACAAACACCAGTTAAGGTCCAATAAAGCCCATTGATGAAAGTATGACATATTATTGGGCGTTAACCAAACTATGACTCACTAAAATCATATTCAACCCTTTTAGAACAACTATGGTATGATAGAGACTACAATGGGTCACTAACAACAATCAAGGCCCAAGACGGCCCATTAATGCAAAGTATGACATGCTACTGGCGTTAATACCAACTATGAGTCACTACACTCCTATACAACCTGTTAAATTAACTATGACATGATAGAGATATACTGGACCATTAACAACAATCAAGGCCCAATATGTTCCATTAATAAAAGTATAACATGTTATTGGGCGTTGACACATGAATATGGCTCACTACACTCGTATACAACCTCCTTGTAGCGACTAGGACATGATAGATGATATAATGGGCCACTAATACCAATCAACGCCATTTGATGAGACCAACTATAACTCACTACACTCCTATACAACCAATTAATGTAACTATGACATGATAGAGACCATACTGGCCATTAACAACAGTCAATGCCCAATATGGCCCATTAATAAAAGTATGACATGTTATTGGGTGTTGATACATACTTATTTCTCACTACACTCATATACAACCCTCTTGTAGCAACGGGGACATGATAGATGCTATAATGACCACTAATACCAAGCAAGGCCCATTGATGAATGTATGACATGTTGGACCATTGACACAAATCAAGGCCAAATAAGGCCTATTGACGAAAATATGGTGTGTTTCAGGCGTTAGCACCTAACCATGACTAATGGCACTCCTATAAAACTCTTTTATAGCAACTGTGACATGATATATGCTATAATGGGACACTAACACCGATCAAGAACTAGTATGACCCACTAATGAACGTATGGTTTATTGGGCGTAACACTGATTACTACACTCTTATACAACTCTTTTAGAGCAACTATAAATATCACTTGTATTTATTTTATATGTTTTTATATTTAAAATACAATTTCTAATATTATTTAAGGTTTAATTAGTTGTTATACATACATATATATATATATATATATGTATATATATTTAAGCTAACAACTCTTTGTTTTAATTATTAAAAATAAAATATATTAATTCTATTTAGTTCCTATTAATTTCACTTACCTCAAAACTTCAAATTAAATTCACCCCCTATTTTCTTTATAAAATTCTGAATTACCCTCCCATTCTTAAATCTAATTTGACCACATATTTAACCTACATTTTTTTCTTTCTCTTCATTCCTTCTTATTCTTTTTCTTCTTCATCTATATACACCCACAAGAATCCTTCTTCCTTAATTCTCTAAATCACTCAATTCTTAACCAAATCTTTGATTCCGGGCTCTAATCTTATTATTTTTGCGAGAGGAGTTCACGTTTGGTGTCGGTTTACATCAATTCTATATCGATTTTTGCCGGATTCGTGTTGAGTGTGAAGAACCCTAAGAACCAAGTTCAGGGATTTTCAATTATTAAGTGTTATTTCTTGTAATTGAAGCTTAGTGCATCTTCTTTCATCGCAAAAATGGTATGTATTTTACTTATTTTGATTGAAGATTTATAAGGTTTAAGTTTTGATGACAACAGTTTGCTGACAGATTCATTTCGTTTATTTATTGGTATGTAACTTGATGTTAAACGATGATTATTCAATGATTGTTGATTCTCAGATATAGAACTATGAGTCTAGATTCCAGAAAGGTAATGTTTGTAATTTTTGGATGAGTTTGGAATAGTGTTTATTATTTTACAAAAAACTGGTCAAAGCTGATTTGGGGAATTATATTCTGGTCTGTCTTTCCGACACCATAACTCCCTAATGATAAAACCAAACGGTTTGGTTCCAGTTCTGAAAATTAGTATTATGAGTTTTGAAGACAACTCAATTCTTCTTGCATAATTTGGATTATTGAGTTGATAGAACCATTAAACAAGTGTTTTTTGTGCAATCTGCTGAACTATTCATACATATATGTAATGGTTGAATTATTGTAAGTTTTGTACGCATGAGAAAAATATAATAAAAATTGTTTGAGAAACCTAATTCGTCTATTCTACTGTGGTAAATTTTGTAGAATTTATACTAAATATTTTCTTATTGAATAAAATCAGTTTGTACATGCTATAAATTGTCTCGTGAACTAAGTGATCATAAGTTAACTTGTATGATGAATGTTTGGTTGATTTGCCATGATACGATGTGTGAATACATGTTAGGACTGCTAGTACAGTTGACGTTGATTATTATCACCAACGATTCATCGATTCAATTTTTTGTTTGTGTATACATTATGTCTAATGTGATTGTGCGTGATAGTCGTCGTGCTATGCGTGGAAGTACCACGGTACCTAGGAAGGGTGAAAACCATCGTGGTGGGGCATCACTTGCTGGATCACATGAGGATGGTGTTGGTAGTGGAGATGCCGATGGTCTACAAATGTATACTTGTGGGAGACATGTCATCTATCGTGCCTCGGGATACCTCCAAGAAGTATGTTTTTAGTTTTAACATTTTCATTATTTATGTGACAAATATACATACTTGGTTTTTTCAATGTTATAGGTTTGCGAGTCATGAAATTCATAGGAATATCATAAAAATACTAATCGAGCACCATGATGAACCTTGGGCTACATTCAGAATGGTGCCAAAGAATGTGATTGCTTGTATGTTAGCTCGTTTTCGGGTAATATATTAGTTAATTATTTTATATCTTCTTGGTTTGGTTTGGTTCGGTTTAAAAGTTATACGGTTTGGTTTTGGTTTACATAAATCAAAAAATGTTACCAACGGTTTGGTTTATAGTTTGACGAAATACCGTGAAAACTGGACCATGAACACCTCTACTTGGCTTTGAGGTTTCGCCTCACATTAACCCTTTACTAGTTATGATGCTAATATTTTAACAATTTTAGGTTCAAAAAGTTAGAGCCGAAATGGAAAAAGAACTAGAAAATGAAAGGAAGTCAAGAAACGAGTTGGAAGAATGAGTGAAACGAATGGAACAAATGGAAAAAGAACTTAAGGAAAATGAAGAAAGGAGGCATAAACAATTTGATGAGTTTATGAGAAAGTTTGAGGTCGGTAGTAATTAGTAGTAGTTTCAAATATTTTGAATTTATAGCTTATTAGTGAAGGTTTGGTAATGTAAACCCGTTTTGGATTTATTATTGGGATTTTTAAACTTATGAAAAAACATGTTTTGAATTTATGCTAATGTGTTTAGTTACATATATAAAGTTATGCTTTGAAATGTCTGACACGTTTCTGATGGAAAGGAGCGTAGGAAACAAACCAGTTATCTAGTAGTGATATGTGACCAAAGCTTATACAACAGCCACACTTAAATTATTATGTGTGACTAAAGGTTAGACAATAATCACACTTAAAATTGAAAAAACTTTGTGTGGCTAAAATTAATCATTAGCCACACTTACAATAAATTCATGTGACTATATAATAGAAAATGTCACACTTACAGTAAACTGATGTGGTCATTGCTACCCTTTAGCCACATTTATCTATGTGTGACCAAAATTATGATAATAGCCACACTTTATATTACAAAGGCATTATGTGTGACAAAAGGTAAGACAATGGTCACACCACAAACTACAAAAGAGTGATTGAGTGGCAAGTTCATA
The DNA here is from genome assembly GCF_021521415.1 of Bidens hawaiensis. Lineage (NCBI taxonomy): Eukaryota > Viridiplantae > Streptophyta > Magnoliopsida > Asterales > Asteraceae > Bidens > Bidens hawaiensis. The sequence continues at coordinate 648,635 of NW_027491120.1, read as the reverse complement.
TTTTTAGCCACATTGACAATAACCTTTAGTTTCTATATGATATGATTAGCCACACAATACATCACTATGTGTGACGAAAAGTTTGACAGTAGCCACATTTTAAATTACAAAAAGCATTATGTGTGACAAAAGTTAAGACAATAGCCACACTATAATCTACAAAGGAGTGTTTGAGTGGCAAGTAAAAATTTTTAACCACATTTAATATAACATCCAGTGTCTATACGATATAATTATCCACACTATTATTAAATTCAAGTGGCCATTGCTTTGCTATAGCCACACGGTATAGGCCACAATGCTCGCTTACCACAACCCTATTGGCCACATTATTATAAAATTCATGTGGTTGAAACATGAATTCATGTGGCTCTATACGTGCAATGGTCACACCTAGTAAATACTCAAGTGGCCATTTTCTACCGTTTTAGCCACACTTATTGGATAGGCTTCTTGATGGCCAGCAACTAATGTTGGTACCCTTTAGCCACACTTATAACCACATAAGGTCACTAAAAACTCTGTGTGGCCATATCATACCTACAGTGTCGCAACCTTTAGTCACATATGACCTGAACCAAATGTGTGTGGCTAAAGGCCTACGACCATACTTTTTTCGTGTGACCAAAGGCCATTTTTCACGTAGTGTTGGTTGCTTGGATCCTCTTCATTCAGGACTTGATCTCCATTAACTACCTCATTGTCTTGATTACCATTGTCTTGTTCAGGTCCTGGATTTTGATTTTGTTCTTGATCATGAACTTGATCTTGAAACTGTTCAATTTAAGTACTTGAGGGATCCTTTATAAGTCTATATTCACTTCTTTTTCCAGCAACCTTGGACCACATCTTGTCCAAATCTAACTTCTTCTGATCATTCTCTTCAATCAAACTTGTCTTGTAAAATGAATCATCAAAATCTTCAGGATAAATCTTAAAGGACTTAATCAATTTTTCAAGATCAAACAACCATGCAACACCATCAACTGTATTGAACTGATTTTCATTGAATATTATATCTGAAGATTCAATCACACTCAAATTGTTTTTGACATATACTCTGTAGGCTTTTGAGTGTGTTAAGTAACCAACAAAGAAGCAATCCAAGGATTTTTCTTGAAATTTGTTGAGACAATCCTTGGTGTTCAACAATGAACATTTGCAACCATTTGAGAAACTTGATGTAGGGCTTTCTCTTAAAGAATATCTCATAAGCAGTCTTGTCATGACTTTTGTTGAGAAAGTCTTTGTTCTGAACAATGCAGGCAATGTTTATAGCTTCTGCCCAAAAGGTAACATGCAAGAGAGCATCTGCTAGCATGGTCCTTGTAGCCTCAATAAGTGTTATGTTTCTTCTCTCTGCAACTCCATTTTGTTCCGGAGTTCTAGAAGCACTGAATTGTTGAAGAATGCATTTTTCATTGCAAAACTCTTCCATTACTCCATTTTAGAACTCTATCCCATTATCACTTCTCATTACCTTCACCCTTGCATCCAACTGATTCTCAACTCTGGTCACACAGCTCTTAATCAATTCCGCAGTTTCATCTTTGGTACTTAGGAAATAAACCCAAGTGTATCTTGAGAAATTATCAATAATCACAAGGCAATATCTCTTTTTTCCAATACTTGGAACTCTTACAGGACCAAAAAGATCCATGTGAAGCATCTCAAGCACATGATCAATTGTGTTGATGAGCTTTGTCTTATGTGATAACTTGTGCTGCTTTCCCTTTTGACATGAGATACAATTGTTATCCAACTTGAACTCCTTTGTAGGCAAACCAATTACATGCTCACCCTTCACAAGTTTGTTCATGTTCTTTAAGTTGACATGACAAAACTTTCTATGCCACAATTTGGTTTCATTTTCAGTGGCTTTTGATACAAAGCATGTACCACCCCTTTAAATGGCATCTTTCATGTTCATTTCATACAATCTACCATTCCTTGGAGCAATCATCATAATCATATCTGGAGGGATTACAAAGTCAGGTTTGAGAATAAAGCAGTGAGTGTCATCAAACCCAACCTTATAACCTTTATCACACATTTGTGAGATGCTCAAAAGGTTATATTGCAGCCCTTCCACATAAAATACATTATCAAATGTGACTTTTCCATTAGTCAAGATCCCTTGGCCCACAATCTTTCCACCATTTTCGTCACTCCCAAATGCAACTGGACCTTCAAACTTCTCTTCATAATTAACTAGTGACCTCTTGTCACATGTCATATGCCTGGAACATCCACTGTCCATATACCATACTTCATTGACTGGTGTGGACTGATCCCGCATATATCAAAGAAACATGATCAGTTTGATAATGAAATGCGAGCTGAATCAACTTGCAATTCATCATTGACATGTACAAGTGTTGCATTAGGTTGTGAATAGGCTTAGAATCTTCATAAACTATCTCACAACCATCAGACTCATCTGATTCATAACCACTATCGATTGGACTTTTCGCATATGGAATTATATTTTTGCATTCTCGCACTACATAATCCTTTCCAATTGAAATATCTATGATATCTGTTGCTTTTAACACTTGAATTTCACTCCTTGGTTTCCAAAAAAAAACCATGAGGTTCAAATCCATTTTTTCATAAAAACATTTCATCACCATTGAGTTCTCTTGACTTCTTTCTTGAGAACACACGCTTAGTACTTTTCTTTCCTTCTCTTGGTGATTTTTCAGAGTTATCAGACTTGACAGACTTGGTGTCGTTCTTTGGAACAATCCTGATTGGTTGAATATTCCTTTTCATTACCACGTCAGGTTTGTTGAGTGAGCTGTTCCTTTTCACTTGATTCACAGAATTTCTTTTCAGATTCTCATCAACTGTCACAGTTTCTTTCTCATTCTTCACAACTTTTGGATCTTCCCCTTTTACTTCCACTTCCTCACCCTTCTTCCCTTTTCCCAAGTATTCATCATACTTCTTTTTATACAGACTAAAATCTTGTCCAAACTTGGTTCCATAGGGAACATGAAAGGGTTTGAAAGTGAACCTCTCATGAGCATATTCATCACACTTTTTACACCATAACTTTCCTTTAAAACTTTCATGAGCATTTCCCTTCTTGAATCTCTCACTTGGTCTAGGTGGTTTAATGCGAAGTGTTTTCTGAGTTTCGAGCCCATCAAAATCAATGGAGAAAGGCAAAAATTCTTCAATTTTAATGTCTTGCCTCTCCACTTTACCTTTAACCAATCTAATATTTTCCAATCTCATTGGCTCATCATCTAGACTTCCTTTGTGTCTTGACTGCCTTCTCTCATACTCTTCCATAGTTTCAACTTCACCAATGTCAAACAACTATTGCCTTGAGAAAACAGGGTACACTGGAATGATTTGATCACTTTCAAATTTTTCTTTAGGCTTCTTTTTGTCATTGATCTTGATCTTTCTCAGAATTTCTTTGCTAGGTGGCTTTACAGTATTATAAGTCACCATAGATACCTTTGAACCTTCACATATGTCTAAAGACACATGTTCCTTTCTCATTTGTTCATGATGTTTCTTCATCTTTGGTATGAGAGGTGGTAATAAAGGTAGTTTGTCAATGGAACTTGGTTTTCCATTTCTTTTGCTCTTGGTTTTATCTTCCCTTGAGTACTCATTACTAGGATCACTCAGATCATCTACATATAGACATTTTTAATCAAAATCATCTTATGATACATGAGTTCCTATTGACTTCTCATCTTTCAACTCTTCTTTCACAACAAACTCTCCATCTTCATCCACTTCTACCAGTTTGTAGTTGTCAATGAATTCCTCTTTATCTTGAAAAAAATCTTTGAATGGTTTCAGATATGCTTCCCTCTTTTCATTGTCAACTTTCAAAGTATAGTTGTTGTTGAAAGGTGGAGGAACAACCTTACACTTGTCTTCTACTTTAGTCTTGTTCAAAATGCCACAAATATTACCAGTTGACATCAAATTCTCTTAGAATTCATTTTCAACTTGAAGTGTTGTATACTTCACTTTCTCTTCTACTACCATCTTCTTCAAACCGTCAATCTCAATTACATATCTTTACTGAATTCTCTAACTGTTCATACAATGTTGTTCAAGACTTTGAATTCTTTCTTCATAAGTAACCTCACTTGCATGATACACATTCAACATACTTTGTTTTCTGAAGTACTAATTATTAAGCTTTCCTAATTTCACATTCAAGGATTCAATGGTTTCAAGTAATTCAGATATTGAGTGTGAGTGTACCTGTGTCTCCAACTTCATTTTCAACTTGAGCCATAAATGCAACATTGGCCTTGCTTATTATATCAGCATGATCACTCCAATCAAAGCCACCTTCTTGTTGAGCAGCAAGTGCTACATTTCCTTGGTGTCTAGGCTGGTTCTGATTGTTTCTATTGTTATTGTTGGGAGCATTTGGAGGATTTTGGTTGTTGTTTCTCTAGTAGTTTTGATTCTAAGGTATAACTTGCTGATTGTTCTGTTGTGCCTGCTGGTAGTTGTTATTAAAGTTGGGGTTATTGTTGAAGTTGTTGTTGTAATTTCTTGGTTGGCCTTGCTGATTTTGGTATTGCTTTTTTGGTTGTTGATTCTTATATTGATTACCTTGGAAGTTTCTTGGTTGATTGCATTCTCTTGCAAAGTGTCTTGGTTGTTGACAGTTGTAGCATATTGCTTTAGACTTGTCAAACCCAATTCTTTCATTAGGACCTGACACAAGAGACCTCCCAGTCCTATTGAATAACCTTTTACTTCTAAGAGCCAACCTTTTACTCCCAGTTTTATTTGTTGTAGGTCACATAACGTTCACCATAGTCTTTACTGTCCTTGGATCCCTAACCCCCTTTGCCTTCTTCAGGAACAACTCAGCAGTCTTCATATTTGGGAATCCATTATCAACTTGTCTTCGCTGAAAATTCCAGAAATTTGTAGCAAGCTTATCATGACTTGGGTTGTGGAATGGAGCATTGATAAGGTCGCTATGATCTACCTTCGTCCAGGATCCGAAATCCTTCATTTTTTGTAGTACTCGGTAGTCCCATACTTTCGTTTTACCCACCACATGTTCTTTTCAGCATCAAAACCCCAAGACATGACTCCAGAACTGGCGCGATACCTGTCAGAAAAACCCTTCTCAAATGTAACAATAAACTTATCTGGATGATCAGACGATTCAACATTCTAATTGGAGTTCTTCATAATAAGAAGCTTTTTCTAAATACGGTTCGACTGTTCAACAGTTTTGGGTGGAATTGAAAGATAGCGTTCTAGTGACTCAGAAGCGTCAGCATGTGCAGAAGTTTATGCACTGGAGCTTCCACGTAGATCAGCAGTAGTTGTCTTCACAACAGGATCTTTGCTGCTTTTGATTTCGTCTCCAAATTTCTGAACAAGTTTATGTTGGAGGTCTAAGTACATAGCAGTTAATCCTCCCATGTTGGATTGAAGCTCTTTAATCTTAGAATCTTTTTCAGAGTTGCTAGCTTCAAGTTCTTGAATACGCACGTCCTTTACAACCGAATTTTTTTCGAGTTCAAAGACTCGACGCTGCAACGCTTGCACATCCACATAAGCATTATCAAGCACAACCCCCTTTCCTTTATTATGCAGATAAGTGTCTTGCATAGCGAGAATCAGAGTAGTCTTCTCTGAAGCACTAGAGCTTGACTGACCAGTCGGGTTTGATGATCCCGATGGCTTGTCAAAAACAGGAATATTAGCCTGAAGTCAAATTCTTGAGCAATGTCACTAAAAATCTGTTACTGAGATTTACTCACAGTTGTGGATGGATTTGTATCAGCGTGAGTCTCAGTAGTGTCCAACTAATGTTCTTGTTGGCTAGGTGTTGTTGTAGTTGTTGTTTCAGCTACCAGCACGTCAGGTCTAGGATCTTTCTTCCTTCATTTACGTGGTACTAGATCGGCGGCTGGTTTTTCTGGAATATCATCATCTTCATTCACAGTGACTGCTTCAGGAGGATTTAAGGCAGTCGACTGGAGCAGTTCTTTAAAACTCTCAAACTCCTTCAATTGCTCAGCAGTAGCAGTAGTTTCCAGTTCTTGTTGTTCTGACTCCAATTGTTTCACAGGAGTCTCTTCATCGTCATCGTCATCTGAAATGACTTCAAATGTAGCAGCACATTTTTGAGCTGGTATCACGTGTTCATCAACTACTTGAGCCCTGACAGGAACAAGCTTAGTTTCAGTGAATTTTCCGAATTTAACCAGATCGTGAAGACCCTGGTAAACAACTTTCGCCCCTTTCCTTCATTGTTTAATCAACCTAAAGGTGTTGGATCCCATTGACTTCGTATCCAGTGTCTCGACAGATTTAATAAGATCAGAATATTGGGAATCGAAGATCATCTGCAGAATCCTGGGATACATAAGCATCATCTCCTTCTTCTTCCCCTTCAATTTACTTATCATTTAATCGAATATGAATTTGGAGTAATTGTAGTTCTAGTCCATGATCAAAGCAACTACCGGGAATATCGAACCCTAGAGACACTTATTAAATTAACGAGACTAGTTCTAAAAACTAATTTAATGAAATAATTAAGAAAATATATATTTTTTGATTTTTATTTATTTTATTTTAAAAACTAATAATTAATTATATTAAATACTTAATGAACTAATTACTTAATTAAATTAAAGTAAACTAGAAAATTAAATTATCGAATAAGATTTTAGTAAATTCAAATGCGAGCAGAGTTACCTAGGCAAGGAATCCGAATTGTGACGACTCGGGCTTTTATCGGTTACGGGTAAATGCTACGGGAACCGGGAATCTAAAGGTATGAAGCTCTAGGAAACTTAGTGGATACTTAATCATTCTCAAGGTGTCGCCTAAAAAGAAATCTTAGAGATCATGTAAAAACACCGGCTTATTGGTTCACCTATCAGTTCACAAACAATGATTAATTACCCTAGAAAACAGCTAACCCGTCGGTTTCACTATCTCAATGCACCTAAGTACACGGGGTGGTTTTGAACAGTCTAAAGGACACGGGTAAACAGTGAAATTAAGGTAAAAAATAGGCAAACCTCCTGTCATATAATTTAACCTAAAACCCTAACAACGCAAACAAACCCGACAACTTATCACCCGTCGGATATTTAAGTAGGTAAGAATATAAACTTGTAATAATATGCCAAAAATCAGTTTCCATGGTGAATGAGCTCAATAAACCATAAACAAGTTGCAAACACACAGTAAACAACCCTATCATGCAACCTATAATCAAAATACATTCAATCAAGTAACATGTGAAACATTCATTCAGATACAAATCAAAAGTAAATACGCATGAGACACATCAAATAAAACTAGTCAAAGCTTTTAATTAATCAAAATTCCAAAATCAAAACCCGAAAACCGACAAGTTCAAAACAATTAACAAAACATAATCACAAGCCTAGATAACTAAAAGTATTTAACCAATAACCATATTCAAAACAATAAAATATATAAAGTCAATTATGGAGTTCTTAACACAAATAATAAAAGTAACTTGAAAGAACCGTGTTTTGTATCTGTCGAAGCACGAAATGAATCTTACCTGATCCATGACGATGTTTCCACGGATTTTCGAGATGAACGAACCATGTCTTGATCTTCTTCTTCAGCGGCTGCGCCTGTGACCTGCAATGGTTTCGGGGGTGTGGAGGCGACTGCTAAGATATCCTGAGGATTTCTTGTTCACAGACACAAAAAGTGGTGGTGGCTCTTATTGAGCATGACCCATGATAAGGAGGTGGAGACCTCCTTATATAGAGTCTCATGGCCACCATCATGGTACCCTAATGGGCCTAGCCCAGTTAGGGTTACCTCCACAAAACCCCCTCGGCCCAATAACATTGTATTAGTCCATGCGATAAAATAGGCCAAACATAATAGATTTAGGGTCGTAGAACCGGGTTTTAGTACCATACCCCTACAAGCCCCCCCAAGTCCAGTGTTTTGAGAGGCTTTCTTCATGATGGTGACATGTTGTAATAAAAGCCTGCGCGCGAGGCGACTTACGAGCTATAATAATAATGAAGCTCGCGCGTGAGGCGACTTACGAGCTATAATAATAATGGAGCTGGCGCGAGAAGCGACTTACGAGTTATAATAATAATGAAGCCGGCGCGAGAAGCGACTTACGAGCTAAAATAATAATAATGCCTGCGCGCGAGAGGCTTCTTACGAGCTGTAGCATAATAAAGCCTGCGCGTGAGGCGTCTTACGAGCTAAGAATAATAAAAGCCTGCGCGCGAGAGGCGTCTTATGAGCTTTGAGAATAATAATTGAGCTGGCGCGTAAGGCGACTTACGAGCTGTGAAAGTAATAAAGCTTGCGCGCGAGAGGCGTCTTATGAGCTTTGAAAATAATAATTGAGCTGGCGCGTGAGGCGACTTACGAGCTGTGAAAGTAATAAAGCTTGCGCGCGAGAGGCGTCTTATGAGCTATAAGAATAATAATTGAGCTGGCGCGTGAGGCGACTTACGAGCTGTGAAAGTAATAAAACTGGCGCGTGCGGCGACTTACGAGCCTGTAGAATAATGAGAGCCTGCGCGCATGGCGACTTACGAGCTGTAATAATAAAGAAGCTGGCGCGCGAGGCGACTTACGAGCTGTAATAATAAAGAAGCTGGCGCGCGAGGCGACTTACGAGCTTGTAGAATAATGAAGCTGGCGCGTGAGGCGGCTTACAAGCTGTAAAATAATAAAGAAGCTGGCGCGCGAGGCGACTTACGAGCTTGTAGAATAATGAAACTGGCGCGCAAGGCGACTTACGAGCTATAATAATAGAGCCTGCGCGAGTGGCGACTTACGAGCTAAGAATAATAAAGCCTGCGCGAGAGGCGTCTTACGAGCTTTAAGAATAATAATGCCTGCGCGCGAGGCGTCTTATGAGCTGTGAATAATAAAGGCCTGCGCGTGAGGCGACTTACGGGCCATAAGAATAATAACAGCTTGCGCGCGAGGCGTCTTATGAGCTGTGTGAATAATAAAGCCAGCGCGTGAGGCGACTTACGGGCTGTAAGAATAATAACAGCTTGCGCGCGAGGCGTCTTATGAGCTGTGAATAATAAAGGCCTGCGCGTGAGGCGACTTACGGACCGTAAGCATAATAACAGCTTGCGCGCGAGGCGTCTTATGAGCTGTGTGAATAATAAAGCCAGCGCGTGAGGCGACTTACGGGCTGTAAGAATAATAACAGCTTGCGCGCGAGGCGTCTTATGAGCTGTGAATAATAAAGCCAGCGCGTGAGGCGACTTACGGGCTGTAAGAATAACAACAGCTTGCGCGCTAGGCTTCTTATGAGCTGTGAATAATAAAGGCCTGCGCGTGAGGCGACTTACGGGCTGTAAGAATAACAACAGCTTGCGCGCGAGGCGTCTTATGAGCTGTGTGAATAATAAAGGCCTGCGCGTGAGGCGACTTACGGGCCATAAGAATAATAACAGCTTGCGCGCGAGGCGTCTTATGAGCTGTGTGAATAATAAAGCCAGCGCGTGAGGCGACTTACGGGCTACTTTATGTCACGCGCCACGTGCAGATGTTGCATGCACGTGCGCGTAGACTTTGGTTTTGTGTTATGCGCCACGCGCAGATGTTGCGTGCGCGTGCGTGTAGACTGTGACATTTGCGAGCATGTGATGCGTAAGCATGTGTAATATGCGTGAGCATATGTGATGCGTGAACATATGGTATGAGGATTCCCAACCCCTAAGTTTGGCGTGTAGCCATATGGGATCTTAGGAGGATTCCCAACCTTGCAGTTTGGCGCGTAGCCATATGGGATATTAGGGGGATTCCCAACCTTGAAGTTTGGCGCGTAGCCATATGGGATATTAGGAGGATTCCCAACCTTGAAGCTTGGCGCGTAGCCATATGGGATATTAGGAGGATTTCCAACCTTGAAGTTTGGCGCGTAGCCATATGGGATATTAGGAGGATTCCCAACCTTGGCGCGTAGCCATATGGGATATTAGGAGGATTCCCAACCTTGAAGTTTGGCGGGTAGCCATATGGGATATTAGGAGGATTCTCAACCTTGAAGTTTGGCGCGTAGCCATATGGGATATTAGGAGGATTCCCAACCTTGGCGCGTAGCCTTATAGGATATTAGGAGGATTCCCAACCTTGAAGTTTGGCGCGTAGCCATATGGGATATTAGGAGGATTCCCAACCTTGAAGTTTGGCGCGTAGCCATATGGGATATTAGGAGGATTCCCAACCTTGGCGCGTAGCCATATGGGATATTAGGAGGATTCCCAACCTTGAAGTTTGGCGCGTAGCCATATGGGATATTAGGAGGATTCCCAACCTTGGCGCGTAGCCATATGGGATATTAGGAGGATTCCCAACCTTGGCGCGTAGCCATATGGGATATTAGGAAGATTCCCAACCTTGGCGCGTAGCCATATGGGATATTAGGAGGATTCCCAACCTTGAAGTTTGGCGCGTAGCCATATGGGATATTAGGAGGATTCCCAACCTTGGCGCGTAGCCATATGGGATATTAGGAGGATTCCCAACCTTGGCGCGTAGCCATATGGGATATTAGGAAGATTCCCAACCTTGGCGTGTAGCCATAAGGGATATTAGGAGGATTCCCAACCTTGAAGTTTGGCGCGTAGCCATATGGGATATTAGGAGGATTCCCAACCTTGAAGTTTGGCGCGTAGCCATATGGGATATTAGGAGGATTCCCAACCTTGAAGTTTGGCGCGTAGCCATATGGGATATTAGGAGGATTCCCAACCTTGAAGTTTGGCGCGTTGCCATATGGGATATTAGGAGGATTCCCAACCTTGAAGTTTGGCGCGTTGCCATATGGGATATTAGGAGTATTCCCAACCTTGAAGTTTGGCGCGTAGCCATATGGGATATTAGGAGGATTCCCAACCTTGAAGTTTGGCGCGTAGCCATATTTGATATTAGGAGGATTCCCAACCTTGAAGTTTGGCGCGTAGCCATATGGGATATTAGGAGGATTCCCAACCTTGAAGTTTGGCGCGTAGCCATATGGGATATTAGGAGGATTCCCAACCTTGAAGTTTGGCGCGTTGCCATATGGGATATTAGGAGGATTCCCAACCTTGAAGTTTGGCGCGTTGCCATATGGGATATTAGGAGGATTCCCAACCTTGAAGTTTTGGCGCGTAGCCTGAAGCGCGCATGCACGGCGATAGAGTGGTGACTCGCAAGTGCGTGTGCATGGCGGAGGTCTCTTGCGCAAAACCCAGATGGTGGTTTCCGCGGCGGCACATGCACGGCTGTGGAGTGAGAACCCCCGGGCGTGCGTACATGGCGGCGGAAGTCTAGTAACTTCTGGATCTGCAATTTAAGAGTCAGATCTGCAACTTTAGACCTAAAATCCAGGTCTGTAATATAGACCTAGATCTGTAAATCAGATCTGGGCAGATCTGAAGATTCGGAGCAGATTTAAAACCCTCACAGATTCGGAGATCCTGAATCACAGATTCACAGATTCGGAGATCTGATCATTCGAATCACGGATTTTCCTTCTTGCCAAGATCCGGAAGCCTCTTTTTAGATCTATGGATCTTTTTGAGCTTTAAATAGAACAAGCTTTGAAGCCTTTTTCTGTAAACTTCCAGATCTGCGTTTTTCTTGGGAGAGATCTGACAGCCGAGATGAAGATCGAAGGGCAGTTCGTTGCCGTCCCACGGATGGCGCCAATGTCGAAGCACGAAATGAATCTTACCTGATCCATGACGATGTTTCCACGGATTTTCGAGATGAACGAACCACGTCTTGATCTTCTTCTTCAGCGGCTGCGCCTGTGACCTGCAATGGTTTCGGGGGTGTGGAGGCGACTGCTAAGATATCCTGAGGATTTCTTGTTCACAGACACAAAAAGTGGTGGTGGCTCTTATTGAGCATGACCCATGATAAGGAGGTGGAGACCTCCTTATATAGAGTCTCATGGCCACCATCATGGTACCCTAATGGGCCTAGCCCAGTTAGGGTTACCTCCACAAAACCCCCTCGGCCCAATAACATTGTATTAGTCTATGCGATAAAATAGGCCAAACATAATAGATTTAGGGTCGTAGAACCGGGTTTTAGTACCATACCTCTACAGTATCTCTTGCCTTGAGATGTACTAAAGCTACCAAAAAGATGATGGCCTTTGAATTCTTGTTTCCCTCTGACTTCGTTGCTGTCCACCCACGTGAATAACAGTAATAATGATATTGTATGCTTTGTGAGCCGCCGTCACTTTCAAAACAACCCTCACGTATTATTTGATAATAATAATATATTGCTGATTCTTGTTTGCTGCCCTCTCTCACCTCTCGTCCAAGAAACAATAATATTAATTAATAAGAAATAAGAATAATATATGCAGCTCTCTCTCTCACGGCTCCCTCTCAAAAAAACTCCGGTAGGGGTTTTTTATAATCTAATTATTTATATTAGACTATGCAATTTGTTTTTCAAGAAACCTCACCAAAAGGGCCCATCAAATTTGACGTTTGCAGCACATAGCTCGTTTATACTTTTGTGTGTAATAATATATGTCGCTACCGTATTCTGTCAATTTGTGACATATAATTAGTACCCACACAATAATTTAATATTTCAAATTTAAATATGTAAATCATACGTAATTCATGTATGATGTAACAAGCAAATACATACAATAATTAATCTTTCTCCATATTTTTGAGTTGATTTACTAGTTTTGGCTCGTTTCTTCAAACCTTTAAAATCCAAATATGAGCCAAATAGAAATATGTTTAATAAAAACACGGCTTAAAAGTACTAAAAAGTGTAGGAAATATGTATAATAATATATATATTTCAGACCACATCAAATATCCCAATACTTAAACTTTTTTCGTTCTCGAAAAATATATAATGCAATGGAATCATAATTCAAGACCAATCTTTTAAACATATAGGTTAATTTTTTTTTAAGCATAGATAAACGCAAAAACCGCGATTGCCGATATTATTGTCCACCTAAACCCAGCCACCAGCCTATCAAGCCCCCAATTGCATTAAGCATTTTAAAGTTCAAAAGCTACGGCTGCACCTACCCCATCCCAAACAAAGAGAGCTAGAAGAACTAGAGTCGAAGCAAACTGGCTCGACAAATCACCATAAGCCAATGACTCATTGATGGTACTAATTAGATGCACTCGGTGAAATTTGATGGATGAATGGTCCTGTGAAGGTTGTATGAGCTATTCCTAAATATTATTGGACTTTGTCCTATAAATTCCTAATTTGATATTTATTGACTAAGAACCTTCTAGCCCCAATAGTGTATCCTCAGAGTCACTACCCCCTTGGTAACACGTAAACTCTAAGTCCCGTCTAGTATGTGCATCTTTGGCCTCTTTTACTATTTTTGAGAATGCTTCTTTGGCATTTTACAATACATAACTTTCTCACTTCATTTGCTTTTTGGAATAACTTTTCGGAGTACACTTTCAACACATATTTTTTTTTCTTTTTTTTATATCACCCTAAATATATAACTATTTTCTAAGCTCGTAAAAAGATGGACATGTGGTGGTGTGCCGGTTTGAGTGCATGTAAGTCTTACTATCTCAAAGTTTTTAGATTATGATAATCCTCCCTAAGTATCGAAATTCGGTTTCATTGTTTTTCAAATTATTTGATATATAAAATCTGCAAAAGAGGGGTATCAAAACTACTTGGGCCTACAGGCACATCCCAAATTAAGTGTGCTATCTGTTATTTAATCTCATATAAAATAGTAGTTTTAAAAGATCAACCTTAAACAATAATATCATTTTCCATGATGCGAAAAAGAATTTTCTAGACATGTTTTTTAATTTTTTGATTTTTTATTATTATTATTATTATTATTATTATTATTATTATTATTATTATTATTATTTATTTTATTTAATTTTTTTATATTAATATCTAAAAACGTAAGTTTCCCATTCTCACACTTAAATTTCTTATCTTTCCGAGAAAAGTCCTCCTTAAGCGAATTAGTCCGGCTCTATGTTAAGAACATCATCTGTTACCATGGAATTCCTTTAACCATTATCTCTGATCGTGATGGTCGGTTTACCTATCGTTTTTGGAGCTCGTTGCAAACCTCTTTGGGTGCCCGTATTGATCTAATCACCGTTTGTTACCCGCAAACCGATGGTCAATCCGAGAGAACAATTCAAACTCTCGAAGATATGCTCCGCTCTTGCATACTAGATTTTGAAGGATATTGGGATACTCACTTACCACTTGTGGAGTTTTCCTACAAAAATAGTTTTCACACTAGTATTAGCATGGAACCCTTTGAATCTCTCTATGGCCGAAAATCCTGTTCCCCGATTTGTTGGAACGAGTGGGGAATCGTAAATCACCCATCCCGAACTTGTTTAAGAAACTTCCGATCTGATCGCTCTTATTCGTCAAAATCTTCTCTCCAGTTGTAGCCATCAATAGAGCAACGTCGATAAGCATCGTAAACCTCTCGAGTTCAATGTTTGTGATCGATTTCTCCTTTAAGTATCTCCCTGGAAAGGGGTAGTCCGCTTTGGTAAAAGAAATAAGTTATCTCCTCGCTTCATTGGCCGTTTGAGATCGTTAAAAGGGTTGGCAGAGTTGCATATTGTCTCGATCTCCCCGAAGAACTCTCCAATGTCCATCCAACATTTCATGTTTCTAATCTCAAGAAGTGCTTAGCCGAGAGGAATCTCCACATACCCCATGACGATGTACAAATTGATGAATTTATGCACACTATCGAGAGACATGTTGTCTATAATAATATGTTAGACCTCATCATCAAATAATCAGTTTTTGTTTCAGTTATGTTATTTCAGTTTAGTTTTTTTTTTTTTTTTCTTTTGGATTCATGCACGCCACTATAGTATGTGTCATAAAAGTTATACTTCAAATATATATATATAAAGTAAGTGATAAATGTAACTAAATTAATTGATACATAATAAATGAGTCGTGCTCAAGCTTCACTTTTGAAAGTCCAAGTTGGTTTACAAGCCTAAACAGGACTTATTAAATATATAGTACGGGTAAAATAAATAGTGGGCTTCACATCAGCTTTAAATAGAACAGTTACATCAGGGGTAAAAATGGAATATTTTTATTAACAAACTGCATATCGGTTCTTTACTATTTTTAAAAAAATTGTTAGTTTGTGCAGCTGTTACTAATTTTGAGGCTATATTGGTATATTAGAAAATCTAACTGAGATAAGGCCTATAAGTAGAATTAATACGAGAACTTAAAGAAAAGATAAATACTAGATAAGAATAAAAAAAATAAATGTTATCGTTGATTTGTTGCTTTAATTCCATACATGAGATATGGGATAATCTCCTTATTAGTGCATATATATAAATTTGGGGGAAGGTTCATATACATTTTGATCTTAACATGAGTACGTAGAAAATAATGACAATTTATTTAAAAATGTGAACGTATGAAACAATACCAACTACAATACCAATATACATAAACAATGACTTATAATAATAAAGAAAAGAACCTAAAAACTACAACAAAACAATCAAAATCAAGAATAAAATAATAACAGCATATACCAGCAAATACTTATAACAGCAAAAGAAAACATCTAATAACAAAATATAAATAAGCAAATACTTATAACTTTTCATAATCGAAAATTAGCAAATATAAACAAAAAATAGCAGCAAACACCTATAAAAATAAACCTAATTATAACAACAATTTGTTTCTCACCGTTTTCATGTTAAGAATAAAATGTATTTGATCATGTTTCTATATATTTGAAAGCTGAGTGTATTGACTATTGAGGGTATTATGATTGCAGCGATTACTGATATTGTTTATGTATTTTGGCCAGGTCAAAATTGAGCCAGTATTAGTATCTGAAACCTAGTGTTTTGGACACGACAGCGTTCATGGCATGGAAAAGGTAATTTTGACTTGATTTTAATATGAACTCATACGACTATGGCTTCTTCACGGATGTTATATGCACTTGCAAAGGTTTTTTTATTCATTCTCTCCATATTATACTGCAGATCAAATGCTAATCTGCTCAAATATGCACATACCTTTTCAAGCCAAAGTTTATTTGACAAATAACACATCCAGGAGGCCATTTTTTTTGGAAGGAATGGGGCAACAATATAATAACATAAGCATTTTTTTCCACTACGAAATAGCCTTTGTGGTCATTAACTATGTGCATACTATTTTGTATTTAGTAGCAATGACACAAAAATTATGTAAAGAGGTATAAGGATTAAAAAGATATATTCCGGTGTTTGTAGTTATGCTATATTAATATAGTGAGTATTGTCATAAATATTTCATTTTCAAGTAAAAGGTCTTGATTTGTTGTCGGTCGCCTTAGGGCATGGTGGTTTGAGAGGGATGCTTTATGGCGGTGCACTACCTATTGTAGCAGTCAAGATGGTGTGGTGACATAAAACGAATGTCAACTCGAGCGTTGTAAATTGTTTCTGCTATGTCGCATCGCGCGGGTTTTTGTCTAGTATATATATGTGTGTGTGTGTGTCTTACTTGTAACAAATATAATAATATATTTACCGTTCGCTTAACGAACCGAACTATGTTAAAGGTTCTGTATAAAAGTTTTTTTAACTCTTCTCGTTAAGATAAATGTGTTATACGACCTTTTATTTGTTTATCAAAAAAGTAATACTTATTTATTCGTCCAATCATAAATACATAATAATAATAGTAATAATACTAATAATAATAACAATAATAATAATAATATTTAATTTACCACAATACTTAAAACCCGATCGAATACCAAACTTCGTTGTAGGTATTGTTAATATTTCATTTATAGTTAATTAATATTATATTAAACAACTAGGAACCCTTGTCGACGTATCCCGAGGAGCTCAAGCACACTTTATTTAATTTCTATCTCAAGCATATTTTCACTTATCTTACTCTATAAGGTGAGTAGTTCACATCCCCCATTTTTACTGTATTTATGTTTTGGTGGCGTTATGCGTTCAAAAATATCTTATCATTTTTACTACAATTTCATTGTAGGCGTTTATATGATATTGCTCAATTAGTTATACATGAGAATTTGACTATGTGTTTATTTTTTAGTTATGGTTGATTGGTATCTCATTCTCATCTTCATTTGTATGATCATACGCTGCCGGAGTAACTCGACCCGTTTGGATAAAAGAAATGACCTTTTTTTACTTATTATAGTGATGCTAGTTGTTGTAATTCGTATTTATCGTAAGGAATTGTCATTTTCAATATTATTATATACAAAAATTATGATTTATTGCTCAACTTTATGTTGACAAACATATATATTTTCACGAATGACGTAGGTTACTTTTTCGGATAAAGCAAGTGATTGAAGCTTAGTTGATACCTTAGGTTGAATGATGAATAAAGAACAGTTTTTATTTATTGTTTTACATTTTGATTGTAATGTTATTTTTTTCTCTAAGACAATGTTTATATTTTTGGTGTACTTGATTGATATATGAAACAATATTGTCGTGCCCTGACATGTTCCTCCGTAGGTTGGAGTGTGACACCATCTTGGCTCTCTACACACACAAAAACACGCACAAACACTCTCATTCCAAACCGGATCAAAATCTGATAGGGTGGTTTGCAGTCGGTTTCATAGACAAACAAGAATCATAGCAATATTCGAGTGTTGTCAGATCCGAGTCCAGATCCACATCTAGGCTCAAACCAGAACAGGAAAAAGATACATTTTTAAATAAATGGTTGAGTGCTTGAGGTCGGTTTTCCATGAGATTCGATACTAAGGCAAAACGGACCTTATCAGGTACGAAAAACCTTTCCATAATTGGGTTGTTGGGTGCGATTTGGGACGAACGGGTGATGTCCGGACCGTGTAAGAGCTGATGGGCGAAGTTGTTGAGACCCAGAACTAGTTATACTGGTAAATGAATCATAAAGGGTTAAAAGAAAACACTTATAACAAATTAGGAAAACCCTGTTTAAAATGAATTTATGGAAATTCGATTCGATTGGAATTCTATAATTTGATTTGATTTGTTTTCCAGAAATCGATTCGATTCATTTCCCAGAATTCGATTCAGTTCGTTTCCCAGAATTCGATTCGATTTTAAGAATTCGATTCGATTCATTTTCCCAAATTTGATTCGATTCGTTTGCCCAAATTTGATTTAGTTTGTTTGCCTAAGTTCGATTTGATTCATTTGCCCAAATTTGTTTTGATTCATTTTTCTTTGAATTTTTTAATATAGACTTATTAATGAGCGATTGACTCCACCCCTTGGGCCCTGCTAGGGGCTGCCGACCCTAGGGCCTCCGAGGGGTGCCGCCCCCTGGACCCCCGTTCGTTAGGGTTTCCACTAACCTAGAAATAAGATCTGGTTAGGAGTAGTTAATTAATGCAAGTGAATTGTTATACAGTTAGGCGATGTAGATGTCGTGCTCTAATCGAAAATACGTATAGTTATTTACCTAAATACCCATAAATAGTACGGGTAAGTAAGTATGTCTCCACAGGGAATCAATGGAAAGTGCATGTAAAACTCATGACTTATTAGATATTAAGATTGGCGGACAATCGATGTCAAGCAGTTTAGAAAGATGTATTGGAAACACACGATTACTTTTAACTTTTGTAAACAATTATGAGAAAGATAATTCAGATCAGGTTCATGCAATGCGATAACAACTAATCACAGATTCTGTTGAATTAATTGCGTAGTAATTACTACACCTAGTAGTTTGGTTGTGATGACAAACAAAACCCTATCCGAATTTTTACAAAACTTAATGCGATCTACCTAATTACCAATTTTATGTTATGAAGATCAAGTATTGTAGGTTCCTAGCCGAATCTACACAGGAGTTTCTCGTAATACGTAGGTGCGGAATCCCTACGTAACACAATACGAGCGTAAGATGTGTAATACGTTAAAACAAACACGAACACACGTTACAATACTGATAAGACACGTTGTATTGCAACACTTCAACACGTGATATCAAATCACAATTACACGTTCTGGAATCCATTTACAAAACAAGCCGTAAACAAACTTATATACACTCTCAGAACTTCTTGTTCATCTTCATCCTCCATAACCGCTTCAGCTGTTTGACTATCAACATACCACCATTTAAGATTCTTTAAGACATCCTTGGGCATTGGTTTCATCGGCACTTCTTTCAAACACCGGATCGGCTTATACTTCATTACCATCCAAGGTTTGCCATCAGCACGCATTCCTCTGTCTTTATCTTCAACAAGCTTCCCTTTCTGCGGCTTCAATAACTCGAACTTTTTCTCTTTTATACTTTCTTTCCACATAATCTTCCCAATGATTCTGGCCATATTATCATCACTTCTATTAATCAACCCCAACTTAGCCAAATCCTTCACCTCACACTCAGGCAAGGTATTCAAAGATCTCAACAACCTCTTAAAGTACTGAATCCCATCAAAACGTTTAATCACAAATAGTCTCAACTGCTCATCATACAACCAGCATATAATACCCTTTATCGATTCATCATATATTGTAACTTTTCTTGAACATAGTCGGAACCGCTGGCTTCTTTGTCTTTACGAACCACTGAGCGTAGCCTTCTTTCCATCTCGGCTGCTCTTCCCATTCAGACTCATCAATTTCCATATCTTGACCCACATTTGCCTTATCAACTTCTGGGATATCATGTTCTGCATTGTCCTCCACAATCTCTCCCTCTTCAATCTCACTGTCAATCACAATCTCAGCTCCTATCTTCTCAATCTCATCAACCGGTAACATATCTTCATCACCCACAATATCATCCAACATCTCATCCTCATCAACAACCACAACATCGTCACCACCTGAACCACCTGTTGTACCAGTTGACTCCCCCTGAGATGTGGAAGTCCCAAGAGTTTTGTCAGTTCTTGGCAATTCACCACCTGCACCTTTCGATGCATTGGGATCATCGTCTCTGTCATGACTTTTCTTTGTCCTCAACTCATCGCCCTTGCAGCTCGTCTCCCCCTGAGATGCTAAGAACTGTTTTAAAGCATCCAAAAGTTTACCGTGCTCAACCAGGAGGGACGATTGGATCTGATTTTCGGCAATAAGGCGTTGAATAGCTTGAGTCTGGATAAGATTGATTCTTGATTGTTCAGCCACCACCATTTCAAGAGCCGCTATCCTTTCAGAATCAGATAACTTAGCGTCAAAATCAAACCGCATATGAGAAACGTCTTGCGCATACGGTGGAGGTATTCCCAAACTAGCTGGAATATCCGAAGCAGGCTGAAAAGTAACCGCGGGTGGTATTGTCACAGATAACCCCGAAGTAGCCACTAATGTTGACTCAACAAATCTAGCAACGACCTCCGATGGAGTAAGAATAGGAGGTGGCAAAGAAACTATCTCAGGAGCCGAAAATTGAAACGTGGTAGGTGGAGTGCCAAATGATGATGATGTAGTTATCACGGGAGCACTTGAGATGATCGGTCCTGTCACAGTCATTGATGCTAGAACTATGGTCATACCAGATAACGCGGGTGGAGAGAAACGAACCACCCTTGAGCTTTCACCAGCTCCCGATCCCTCACCAGTTCGGGCTCTTTTCGATCGACGTATCAACCGATCTAACTCCTCCTCAAAGTCAGATTCACTGTCATCCGAATCTTTCTTTCTTTTTCCATGAATTCTTTCTTGGGTGACCAGAATCTGTCGTGCTTCAGCAACATCATCAGCTGAGGAGTCAGAATCGGTTCTCTCAGAGTCAGCTACAGACGTAGCTACCATCGACACATTTACACCAGAAACCTCTGCTACTGAGACCTGAATCTCTGCAGCAGGATCAACTCGCTCCATATCAAAGAACCCTTGGCCACCAAAAGCAGCCCCAAGATCTACCTGTTCCTCCAGTGCCATAACAGGAGCAGCAGGCAATGCTTGCTGTACCACAGGTGGTGGTTGGGGAACATCAGCCTGTTGTAGTGCCGGGTCCCGAAATTCGTCTCCACGAGGAGCAACATACGCAGGGTTTGTCAAACAACCAAATAGAGGAATATGCCGTGGACGAATCTCTGGTTTACTAGGAGCACTCGACGACCTGCATTGCGCGAATATCCTCTTGCTTACACTCTCTACATATCGAATGGGACGGCGTTGAGGTAGCGTAGGAGCTACATGATTCAAGATCATCTGTAAGAATCTGGGATACATCAAAAACCTTTCACGGGCGACCGCACGTCTCTGACGATCTATCTCATAAAACACCATCTGACTGAAGTTGTAGGGCTTGTTGTAAGTCAGTGCTCTCATAGCTGATTGCATCGTTGCACCCATACAGTCAGTACCAGCTTTACGGCCCGACATGCACACAATCATCACGTGCATCAGAAAACGCCATTGATCCAATAAAAATCCCTTTCGCCTCTGAGTGTCACCCAATGGACCTAAATAGCCCATTCGTAAAAATGCACCATCTCTGAATGGAGCAGAAAAGTCGGTTGGATCATCTCTAGTTTCAGTCCCGAATTGCAAGGCGACCCTGATCTGTTCTGATGAGAACTGGACCTCCTGATTGTTTACTGTGGTGCGCATGACCGGAGGCTCAACTCTACAGTCATATTCTACCGTCCTCCAGAACTCTTCAATGTTCGGTAGAGATATGGGTAAAGTTGTAGTAATAGCGTGGAAAATACGCGAGCGAGCAAGGAAGGAGATGATCTCGCGATAATCATCTACACCACTAGCATCCGGATCCAGCGTGATGTACATATTGTGACCCGGAAAGAATTGACGGTTGTTATCACCACCTTCGTCACCACCAGCACCACCAGCTCCCGCTACAGCAGCCATATCTGCACAAATAACGGTCTAAGTTAGAACATCGTAAAAGTAGATCATAACTTCGTCTATTACCATGAGCGAAGTTAAGATAACTTCTAGTGTACAGGCGAAGTTAGACATAGGGCGAAGTTGAGTACAACTTCGCCTTTACCATAACTTCGCCTGAAAACACATCAGAACTTTAAATTATATAAAGCAGCAGGCGAAGTTAAGTATAAAGCGAAGTTAAGGATAACTTCACCTAACTATAACTTCGCCCCTGAACAACTTCGCCCCTGAGTAGTTAAAACAATTAAAGAAGCAGGCGAAGTTATGCCTAAGGCGAAGTTGAGAACAACTTCGCCTAAAGATGACTTCGCCTGAATATGAAACGGCATATACAGAAGTTGGATCTTGATTTGATTAGTGAAATTGGTGATAGATGACAAAAACGGATATTACATTAGAGATCTTAGACGATCAAATGAGTTACGAACACATTAGAAGGAGATTGGTTAGCGGATGTTTAAAGGTTTGCATGAACGAGGTCACAAATCGGACCAAAATGACATCTGATTAACACCATTGACATGAATTATAAGTCATACCGACCCTACACACCTTTAACACGGATCGAAATCAAATAATAACAAGGTATGATTCGAGTAGCAAGTTCGCCGAGGGTTAGAATATAAGGTATAAGTTCACCGGAGGTTTGAGAAAATATGCAAACTGTTTGACCAAGTTGTCCTTTATATATGTTTGAAAAAGCTCAGGCGAAGTTAAGGTTAACTTCGCTTATCCTTAACTTCGCCCTGTAACAACTTCGCCCCAGTAACTTCGCTTTAAATTTACAAAACAGGCCCTTAAACATTTGAACAAAAGGCAACTGTCTTTTAAAATCCTCAGTTAAAGATTTAAACTTTATAATCAAAGAACCAAGTAACCAAGCTTTGAACCATAAAACGAAAGATGCAATGAAAAATTTTAGAAATTTAGTAAACGGGATCAAATTTCAGTCTTGACGGGGACCAGCATGTTTTAGAAAAGATCCGAACAGGAATCATACTGATTAAGTGGCTGTCACATAGATCCATGTTCAGCGGTATTATGACATAAAGAAACAGGTTGTAAGCAGGTATACAACTTAGTATGGCGTTCATCACTTCTGTGATACGGATTAGGTTCAATTAAGCTCAAAATTTAGATGGACATCACATCAGAGACTGTGATGCCTCCTATCTATTCTCAAAGAGTATTTGGCTTTCCCCAAGTCACCCCGAGTTGACCTCGACCCGTAGTGTCTGATTAAACAGTAGGTACATGTCGATCATTAGAGTCTTCATCCCGTTCTCTTTCTTGCCTCTTGATTGATAAGTGTAACATCGTAAGCTTCAGAAGGCTTAACAACACACACATTTTTTTTAATAAGATTAACACAGCTTCAAACAGTAGACGACTGCAAGTCCCGAATCTGGATCACTGCAGGTGCTTGACACACTATCTTCTCGGGAATCAGAACACTCACGGGCTCGTGTATGACTGGGTAATGACTTTTCTGCCTATCATTCGGAAAGATGTATATGGAGACATGCACAACTCTGAATGATTCTCCACTTTAAATCGAGAAGATTTAGTTAGTATCACTTTTACTTTTACGCACCATACAAAGCTACCATAACATACAATGGCTGTTCTAGAGTCTTTTGGGCTTAATAACTTCACCAGATAGGCACACAGAAATAGTATTTCTATCACTTTCCAAGGCTGGATCAATTTTCTTTTAAACATTGTATTGAAACTTCTTACGAAGTTATAGACTTGAAAAATTATATCATCTCCTTTAGAAAATTTTAAATTCTATCGCCCCGATCAAGTCAAAGTCTTCAGGTAAACGGCTATCCTGAAGATCCAATGGATCAGCTGGACCGACCACATACGAGTATGTGTCCTTCTAACTAAGTATGAACGACTATTTTTTAGCGAAAGAATAAAAACCCATCATAAACCGCCCCGGTCACTTTCAGTCATCTGGTTAATGGCTATCCTCATAATCTACTAGTAGAAGTAAGGACCAAACACATCCGAAGATGTGTCCTTCAAACTGAAGCAACCGACATAATTTTAAGCGATAGTGATGTTTTTTTTTAATAAAAACGAAAAAACACGGTCTCGGGATTGATCATCCCATTAAGTTCAACAAGATTTTGAAAACGAGTTCGGTCAAACGCTTTAGTAAAAAGATCGGCGAAATTATCCAACGAAACAACCTTTTCTAGCACAATTAATTTCTTCTCAGCACAATCCCGTATAAAATGATGACGAATGTCAATGTGTTTAGTTTTGCTGTGCTTGACGGGATTGTTAGTTACTGAGATAGCAGCAGTGTTATTAATGCAAATAGGAGTTTGAGTGAAATTCAGACCGTAATCGCGCAATTGCTGTTGTATCCAAAGAACCTGGGAGCAGCAGTTCGATGCTGCCATGTACCCTGCTTCGCAGGTGGAAATGGCTACAGAGGTCTGCTTCTTGCACTGCCACGACACCAATCTACCCCCCCAGAAACTAACATCCACCGGTTGTTGACTTCCTGTTCTGATTGCAACCTCCATAGTCAGAATCTGTGTAAGCGACCAAATCTAGTTCTCCCCCTTTCGTGTACCACAATCCCAACTTAGGCTTGCCTTTGAGATACCGCAATATTCTCTTCACCCCCTTCATGTGAGATTCCTTCGGGCTAGCCTGAAAACGAGCACAAAGACAAACTGAAAACATAATATCAGGTCTAGATGCAGTGAAATACATTAAAGAACCTATGATTGCTCGATATTGGGTGGGGTCCACGTCTTCATCACTGTCAGAATCTGCACCCAGTTTGTGATTGACGCAAACTGGAGTATCAAAAGAAGTGATGTCTTCTATCTTGAAGCGTTTGAGTACGTCATGGACATATTTTGTTTGATGAATGAACATCCCATCTTTCTTCTGATCAACCTGCAATCCCAAAAAGAAAGGTAATTCACCCATGGCGCTCATTTCAAACCTGTTTTTCATCACTGCTTCAAAATCCTGACACATGGCGACTTTGGATGCAGCAAAAATGATGTCATCCACATAGACTTGCACTAGTAGAAAATCTCCTCCTTTTCTTTTGACGAACAACGTGTTATCGATCTTTCCTCTTTCGAACCCATTCTCAAGCAAATAATCAGACAGGGTTGAGTACCAGGCACGAGGGGCCTGATGTAGCCCATATAACGCTTTGCTCAGTTTGTATACATGATCAGGAAAATCAGGATCAGGGAAACCCGGAGGTTGTTCAACGTACACCACCTCATCGACTTTACCATTCAGAAAGGCACTTTTTACATCTAACTGGAACACCTTCATCTCATTGTGAGCAGCAAATGCCAAAAATAGTCGAATTGCTTCCAATCTTGCCACTGGAGCAAACACTTCATTGTAGTCGATTCCTTCTTGCTGATTAAACCCTTTTACTACCAGCCTCGCCTTGTTCCTTATGATTATTCCTTTCTCATCTCTCTTACATTTAAAAAACCACTTTGTTCCATTAGCATGTACATCTTTTGGTTTTGCAACTAATTTCCATACTTCCATCTTCTCGAACTGTGCTAACTCTTCTTGCATGGCTTCGACCCATGAACTATCCTTTAGAGCCATTTGATAATTCTTTGGTTCAATCTAGCTGAGGAAGCAGGTGTACAAACATTCATTTAAGATACCCGTTTCTTTAATGCTTGCGTAAACACAAGTGTGCTCATTCAGACTTCTTCTTGTTTGAACACCGTCAGACAGATCACCTATCACGTTCTCCAAAGGGTGATTTTTGTGAATTCCAGTAGTCGGAACCGGACCGACTTTCAGATTTTTTTCTAAGTTCGAAGAGAGTTCATCTATGGGTGATTGATGTTGAGAGTGAAAGGGATTGTAGAATTCTTCCTTAGTAGAGGCAGCAGGAATATCAGCAGCACTTGACGAGGAAGGTTGACTCTCATCGTATCGCGGATGTTGCACAAAATTTTCCTCCTCATCATACAGAATCTGTGAAGCAATTTTCTCATCAACTTCTGCAAAATCCAAGTAAGGAAAATTAAACGATTTGAAAAGTTTATCATAGTCGAAAGCTTCAGCGGGTCCCGTGCTAGGCTTTGGTGATATGTAACTTGTAATGTCCGTGTTACATACCACCTCAACCTTGTTGTTCGATAAATTAAAGACTCTTCTGTTGGGTGTACCAACAACATATCCGACTAAAATACCTTCGTCGGCTTTCTCACCAAATTTTGAGTTTGTCTTTAATATCGTACATGGGGACCCGAAAGGTTCGAGACCATTCAAGTTTGGCTTTCTACCATGCATAAGTTCATAACAAGTTTTATTCAATCTTTTAACAGTTAAAACACGATTAAGGATATAACAGGCTGTGGCAACAGCTTCAGCCCAGAACACCACGGGAAATTTAGCATCAGCCAGCATGGTTCTGGCTCCTTCAATTAGCGTTCTATTCTTCCTCTCAGCTAACCCATTTTGTTGTGGAGTATACGGGGCGCTGTACTGGTGGTCTATCCCTTTCTGTAAGCAGAACATCTCCATCTGGTAATTCTTGAACTCTGTACCATTATCACTCCTGATGTACTTAACCTTTCTCCCAACAATGTTTTCAACCTTGGTAATCAAGTTAATTACCAACTGAACCGTCTCATCTTTCGCCTTCAGAAAGTATACCCAAGAGTATCGAGAGTAATCATCGGTTACTACCAAGCAGTATGACGTCCCACCTAGACTCTTTACATTCACGGGACCAAAGAGATCCATGTGAAGTAGGTCTAGTGTACTGACGATTGAGTTAACCTTCTTGGAGTGATGAGGTTTCTTGTGTTGCTTTCCCTTCTTGCACGACAAGCATTCATCTTCAAAGTTAAAATTCTTCAAGGGAACACCAAGCACCAGCCCATTTTTGACAATGTAATTCATTTTACGAAGATGTATATGTCCCATTCTTCGGTGCCATAACTCGGACTCGGACTCAGTTGCCTTCGACAGAAGACATGACTCTTCTGATGTCATCTCAGTTGACCTCATATCCATTACATACGTGTTCTTTTCTCTTGGAGCTCTCATCACCACCCATGCCTCTGGTATCTTGAAACCAGGATAAAGGACAATTTCCTCGTTTTTAGTAAAATGCACCGTGTAGTCTTTGTCACAAATCTGAGATACACTCAACAAGTTATGCTTCAATTATTCAACAAAGTTCACCTTCTCCAACTTCATTTTTCCACTTGTTACTGTTCCAATACCAGTGATTCTACCTCCACTCTCTCCAGCGAAACTAACCCTACCTCCTTGAACAGGTTTCCATTCATGTAACAAATTCTTGTTACCAGTCATGTGCCGGGAACAGCCACTGTCCACAACCCACAGATTGTTTACTGCCCTGTTCAACTGTTCCTGCACAGTTAGAGAAAAAGATTAAAATATAGGGACCCAAGACCTACTGGTCTTGGGTCGATTAAATCTGTTAAACGGCATCCCGTACTACACAGGAGTATCTCGTAATACGTAGGTGCGGAATCCCTACGTAACACGATACGAGCGTAAGATGTGTAATACGTTAAAACGAACACGAACACACGTTACAATACTGATAAGACACGTTGTATTGCAACACTTCAACACGTGATATCAAATCATAATTACACGTTCTGGAATCCTTTTACAAAACAAGCCGTAAACAAACTTATATAGGCTTCGACAACTTCGCCTAACAGACTAGGCGAAGTTGTCTTTAACTTCGCTTGTCCACAAGTTCGCTTACATCAGGCGAACTTGTGAGGTTACATATCTAAAACCAAAACAAACAATCTAACACGATTACAGACACATACAAATCACTAGATACTGAACTACTGACATTATGCACCAACAAGTATTAAGCAATGATTAGGGTTGTCATAACATGTCGAACATGACACGATAAAAAACGATGACCTGCTTTACTAAAAACGAACATGACTCGATAACTAATCATGTCATTTTTTCCAAACACAAACGCAAACCTGTTTAGTAATAGGTTAACCTGTTAAGATCTGTTCAGAGACATGTTTAAACATACAATGAATAATATATGTGTAATGGAAACAAAATTTTTAAAAACAAGCATAAAAGTCCTAGTTAATACAAAATCCATAGCATATTTGAAACAAAAAACCACAATCCTTAACATATATGAAACAAAAATCCACAAATCCATGACATACTTGAAACAAAAAACCATAGAACCAAATCATAACACTCATTAGAAATATAATAGCGGGTCTTAATACACATAAGTGAAATGTCGTATATAAGTATGACTTTAGGTTTAGGACCTTAGGAGTGTATATTTATATATTATTTTTAAATAAAAAATCTGAGCAGGTTACTAATAGGTTAACATGTCTTTAACCTGTTAGGACACGAATTTTAACATGTCTTAAACATGTCGACATGTTTAAGACACGAAACCTGTAAAGCTCAAACCCAAACCTGCTAAAACCCGTGTCGTGTTGTGTTAACAGGTTCGTTTCATAAATTGACTAACGATTATTAGTTCAATGACACAAGAACATAGTCCTAAATGTTGATGAACACAACCAGATAAGTGATGCAAGATTCAATAATCAAAAACACAAACTATTTAAACAATCAATTGATAACTCAAACAATATCAAATAACAAAACTCAATCAAGTTCTAAAACATTAAAGCACATAGAATCTGATCAAGGTTAGCTTACACAAAACTCTAGCCTAAAGTGAACACAATGGTTTTTAGCCTGACATTGACATAACAAATGATTTGCTTATCTGATGAAAGGATGGAAGCATGAACCGATTAGACAAATATAGCACTTTGGGATGCAAAATCGTCCTAGGGTTCCTCTCTAGCTGTTGGAATAAAGGATAAGTCGAATTGAGGCTAAAAACTGATAATATACCGATTAGGGTTCTTTTTCTCGTTTTTAGGTCACTTCGCGTAGTGCGAAGGGTTTTTTATTCTCAGTTTGTGTTGCGAGAACTAAGATAACCTCATATTCTGATTTGTCTCGTCGAGAAACCCAAAAATATTTAAATGGGTTATGTAACTCATTTTCTAGGCCGAGATATGCCCGTTTTACTTCTAAATGTCCGTGAATCACTTCCGAACTCTCCCAAACTTCAATACAAGCATGTAAAAGGCTGCAATTAGTAAATTTAATGCTCACACACTTGAAATACAAAAGCATGCTTGAAGTACCACAATTCAAATCACAAACTGTTGAGTCAAAGATTTGACCAAAATGAAGTATATGAAAGATTGGAATCTTCTCAACCTCCTCAGAATTCGCTAAGTATGGATCCGGGCACACCTTGGACCTCCGAGCAAGCTTTTACTTAGCCGGGTAAGATATTTTGTCTATCGGGCAAGGTTATCTTCAAGAAGTCTTCTTTAGTGGATATTCGAGCAGGGTTTGACAATTAGGGCATTGCCGGGCAAGGTTCACTAGTTATTTAAATCCGAGCAAGGTTCACTTTATCAAGCAAGTATGTTCTTCATAGCCAAGTAGAGTTCACTCCCGAGTAAGCTTTTGGCTAACCAAGTCCATGAAGCCAAGTGATTGGAAGACCGGGCAAGGTATTCATTAATAATTGTGGTCCGAACAAGCTTGATGTATAAATGGAATATCTCTAAGTAACATCGGGCAAGGTTCAACTCAAGCAAGGAACAGTACTCCCGAGTACACTTTGCTAATAAGTTATTTTATAGCAAGAAATTGAAATGGACCATTGAAGAACAAGGTTGCTCGTAAGGATTTGTCGGGCAAATTCTGGCAAAGTCAAGAAGACTGAAGTCTACCCGGTGAGTATTTTACTTGGTAAAATACTCTTCAAGTAAAGTCTACCCTTTAACTGATCCCGTACACACTTCTATGTTACCAAGTTGAGAAGGATGGCAGAGTACACAGCGTACTCGGAAAATGAAGATTGATCCAAAGCCTACCCGGAAGACTTGTTTTACACTTAGAATATTTTCTGATTATGTAATTTGAATATGTATTTACGTTTGGGGTTTCTAGAAGGAATGACAGCTGTCCTAGGGTGGCAGGCCTATAAATAGAATGTTTTAAGGCACGCCGCCTAACGGAACACGGACAAAGGCAGACAGACACATTAATTAAGAAAAGAATATTGTGTGTGACAGCTGTCTTTGTACGGATAAACCCTCCTTCAAGAAAACCTAAATCGATTATCCAATTTGTATGATGAATGTTATACGAATGGAAATCTTTTGAGTGAATCTTGTTTGTGTTGGTTACCTTTGAATACTGATTATGCAACAGTATGTTTGTTATTGATTCCGCCTTTAACAAATGGTCATCTTTCTAAATATAACAACCCGTCATTAACTCTCTTGTCGACACATCTATTTGTGTGAGTTATGACATGATTAAGTAAGATCCAACCGAAATCAAGGGACCAGACAAGTGGTATCAGAGCTCGTTGATGACATCTACAGAAATCATTCATTGGATTTCTGGAAATCCGTAGAACTCGTTGATGACATAAATGGCTGTAGAATTGAAGCCTCTGTTGCTGGCCATGATATACATGTGACAGAGAGGTTGATAAGAAGATGCATACGGTTAAATGATGATGACAATAATTCAATAAACTTTAGCACACCTCACTTGATGAGGATATTTGAGCAAACGATGGGGTATCAAGGAACTATACATGATGGACAGTTTCAAAAGGGGATGTTCCCTATGTTGTATAGGTTTCTTATCCATCATATGATACATGGATTTGCCCCAAGGGAGGGATCATGGACCTTGATGAGTCATGATTTGGCAAATTCCACGGTTGAAATTATGTATGATCTACCCTTCAATTTTTCAAAAATGATATTTGAAGGATTGGTAGGAAACTTGAAGAAGACTGAAAAGAACAGATTCTTACAATATCCAAGGTTCCTACTAATAATCTTCAATAGTGAACTCCAAGATCTACCCACTGTTGGAATTACACACCTACTGCAAAATCCTGACACATACAGAAGAATCAGAAATCCAGGTGTTTCTAATATGTATAACTCAAATGTCCTATTTGAGATCTTGCCATGGTTGTTGGACCATGACTTGAATGTGATGCCAGTACCTGAGTTAAGCTTAGAGGAGGAAGGAGGAGATGATGTTGAGAGTGATGATGATGGTTCTGATGATGGAGATGATAATATTGATGCAGATGAAGGAGGAGCTGGAGTAGCTATGAATGTTGATACACTTGAAAGAGGGGGAGCAACTTGAGCAACCAGAACAACGTATTCCAACACCACCACAATCACCACCACACATTGACCAACCCATTATACCCTTACCACCACAAACTCCACCACATCAAACCACTCAATCCCCATCCCAAACCCTAACCATAAGCCAACCTGAAACATCAACACATACATCCCCAATACCACAAATACCACCAACATATAGCCCAACTCCCTCAGATCCATTCATTCCAAGCCCACCTCATACACAATCACCACCACTATCCATATTTCAAACTCACACTACAAACCAAGAACAGCCTGAATATGAACAATTCTCTACATCACCACCTACAACACCACCCACTGACACTAATCTGTTGACCTTGTTAAAAGAAAATGCTGAACTGAAGAGAAGGAATGACGAGATGACAGAGGAGAATGTGATGTTAATAGAGAAGTTGGTACAAGAAAATTTGAAAATTCGAGCCCTGGAGCAGGAGGTTGAGAAGACCTCAGCTGCCCCAAAACAGCGGGAGAATGAGAATATACCAACTGTCATATCATCATCATCATCATCGTACTCAGTATATCCCACCAATAGCAATGCTATGGTAGGGTCTGAGGAGGGTAAGATGTAGACAGCCTTACCTCTATCCCATAGGGATAGAGAGCCTGCTTCCGGTGAGACCCCCGGCTCGATAGTAGTTTTGAATCAAGCCTTGGACATAAGACACATAACACTCAATAATCGGGACACCGGCTGATTGGTGCATGTGCCCTTGTCTTTCGGCTATCAACGCCACCACATGATGCCTGATTAACCTTCCGCCACTTTTAACGTTATTTTCACGTGATTAGTAAAATAACGTCAAAATTAGTGCAATTTTACTTTTGCCCACCCAAGGGTTCACACATATATACATTATATGTACGCACCGCAAGCAGGGCGTAAGAATATACCAACTGTCTCTGGTGTAAATGTTGCTAAAACTGTAACAGTTTTGGAGGCTGCAGACAGTTTAAAATTGATTATGAATGTTTATGATGATGGAGAGGAGAGTAGTGAGGAGAGGAGAGCTGAGGATGAAGAGTATGATGGTAATAAATCAGATGTTGGAGAACAGGACTATGATTACAATGATGAAATAATAAATATGGAGAGGGATGGAGTGAATGTTGAGACAGAGGATAGGGTTGAAAAGATAAATGTTGAGAAGAATGTAGTTGTTACTGATATAGCTACTGATGTCGTAACTGACATTCAAAATGGAGTTGAGACTGAAGTATTGAATGAAGGGAATACTGCTGCTGAGGAGCCCATCACTCAAACTGAACAACCAGAAAGCTCCAAGAGGGCAGAGTATGATGCTGAGTTAGAAGCACTTGACAAGAAAATTGATGACTATGTACAGTCTGAAGATGAAGAGGATGTGAGGAGAAGAATTGAAAAAGGCAAAACAAAAGTTACAGATGAAGAGCCTATTAAGGCATATCCAGAAAAAGATGTGTCATTTAAAGATGATGCTATTGCTAATGAAGATGCCTTAAGAGAACAAGAAAACATTCTAAGAGAAACAAGGGATAGGGAGATACTGGCTCAATCTCTGACTCCTGAAGAAATGGCAGAACAAGAAGTCTTGATCAAACAAGCCAAACTTGCAAAAGAAATTATTGATGATGTGGCTGACCAAGAAATAATTGAAGCCTTGATTAAGTTAAAAGAGCAAAAGGAAGCCGACAAGTCCTTAGCTATGGTGGTTAGTATGTTTCAACCACAGAGCCAACCTGAAAATGAATCTGAAGAACTTCCCCAAAAGAAACTTGAAAGGGAACCTAAGAGGCCAACTAGTGAATCTGTTAAAAAATGTTGGCTAAGGCCTCAAGAATACATGAAAGAGTGGAAAGATTTGAGAAGAAATACTCAAGGAAAAGGAAAGCCACTGATCAGAGCATAAAAGATGATCATCAGAAAACAAAGAGAGGGAGATGGGATGAAAAGAACAAATGCTATATTGAGACTCCTGATGATGATGGTGATAATGATGCTAGCCCAATCAGGGCAATTCCACTGCAGACACTGAAACCATGTCAACAGATTCCAGGTTTTCCTGATGTGCCTGCTAGAACTGAGCAAAATCCAGATCATCCACCCTCAGATGAGCCAAAGATAGATGTTGTGAATGTATCAACTGAAGAGGATGATGAAAATGATGTGTCTGATGAGAACAATGATGATCATGGGAAATGAGGTGAAGCTGTAAATGTTGAATCTCCACAAGTTGAAATGACAGATGAGCAGAGAGCCAACATTGAGTTGAGCATGAGAGAAGCGAAAAGGGGTCATCCATTGGTTGTAAAGTTGAGAAGATATGGCATAAGTTTTGAAACTTTGGCTGATCTTGATGATGATCAATTGCAAAGGAGACTTGATAGGAGAGAGATGACCTCAAGAAAAAGATGGAAGAAAAGAACAAGGAGAGTCAAAAGTTTAGAGAATAACTCAGAAGGCATAATTATTCAGAGAAAGATCTGTCTCACTTCAACTTTGACCAACTCCAAGATCTGTATAACAGTGAAAGAGAAAAGGTGATTGAGAAGTGTGTAAGAGAAAATGAGAAACTTGAAAAGATTGTAGCTCTGAAGAAAAAGTATGGAGGTATGTGTGGATACCAACTGGAGAGAGGCTTGAAGCCTGAAATTGTTGAGAACCTATCTAGAGAATCAGTATTGGATTAGTACAACAAACTGAAAAGAAAAGAAAAACTGAAGAGAGTCCAAACTGACAGCTCTACCAAACAGTCTGAACCAACTGATAAACCCCAAGCAAAGAAAAGAAGAATTCAGACCATGAGGGAGAAACTAAAAGAACAGTTCAGATCAGTTGAAACTCCTACCCCAGGAAGTGAAGCCTGAACCTGAAGATGAACCCATTGTTCCTTGGGAGAATGAAGAGATGATAAATATTCTAAGGAACATAATGATCAATCAAAGGGGAATGAGTGAAGCAGACTTTAATGTCTTGGAAAAGGAGGATTTAAAGAACCTTTTCTATATTCAAAAAGCAGAGTGGGAGAAAGCTCTAAGGGAAGGAGAAAACCCTAGAAGCTTTGTGGATGGAAAATTTGTACCTGCTGGTCTGTCAAACAGACATGGTATGGCAAAGATGTTGCTTGATCTTAAAGAACTAGCAGGACTAAACATTGTTGATCTTGCCAACCTTCCACCAGAAATGGTTGAGGCAATCTACATTAAAGTTTTCAACTTAAGGCCTGGAAAACCAATGAAGTCTATACCTTTTAGGCCTCCAATCTCAAGAAGACAAATACAAGGAGGAAGAGGTGAATCTAGTAGATCTGCACAACAAAGAACAATAAGACCATAATCTGATGTGGATCTTCCAAGAGAAATCTACTTTGATTCTGTTACTGATTCCTTGAAGGTAATCATGGAAAGTAGACAGCTGAGGGAAATTGTAGTAAGAAGTGACTTTCGTGAATACACAGACGAACAACTGGAAAGAATGGCCAATCTTAATTTGTATGACTTCAGAAATAGAAACAAGATGGCTGGAAGGCAGATGAATGATCTGTCATAGTTTTTGAGAGACGAAGATGAAAAGGGATTCAAGTTCTTAAAGGAAAATAGAAGTTGGAGAATGATTCAACTTCATAGGTCAAAGAGGACAGAAAAATTGAAAAGAATGGACATTGCTGAAAGAGACTTTATGATGAATATCACAGGAATGAATCCATTGTCAATTATGAACACATGCATAAGCTTAGGAAGAAGAATGATATGCCCCAACTACACAGTACAAACAAATGGCGTTATAACTGAAGTAGAGTACAAAGAAAATAATGACCATTACTTGCTGAGAAACTCGGATGGAAAAGTACTGGGGATTATCAAGAAAGATGAAGACTTTACCTATTCGCATGTTGAAGATTTAATGGATATAAGGGATTTGGTTATACCAGAAAGTCATACTCACTACCGAATCCTTAATATCTTCAAAATGAAAGCTGCATCAGAAATAGTCAATCGAAGACAAGCCGTTCATAAAGCAAGGAAGAGACAAGATGAATAGAATAGGCTTTGTGATGTAATGTCTTCGGACAGCTTTTGAATATGTAATTTGTTTATGTTATTTGAATATGTAATTTGAATTTTATTTTAATGTGTATTTTTGACTAAGTGTAAGTAACCTTAGAAATGTTTTGGGTCAGCTGAGGTGTTCCAATCTAGGGGGAGATTGTTGAGTCAAAGATTTGACCAAAATGAAGTATATGGAAGATTAGAATCTTCTCAACCTCCTCAGAATTCGCTAAGTATGGATCCGGGCACACCTTGGACCTCCGAGCAAGCTTTTACTTAGCCGGGTACGATATTTTGTCTATCGGGCAAGGTTATCTTCAAGAAGTCTTCTTTAGTGGATATTCGAGCAGGGTTTGCGAATTAGGGCATTGCCGGGCAAGGTTCATTAGTTTATGTAAACCCGAGCAAGGTTCACTTTATCAAGCAAGTATGTTCTTCATAGCCAAGTAGAGTTCACTCCCGAGTAAGCTTTTGGCTAACCAAGTCCATGAAGCCAAGTGATTGGAAGACCGGGCAAGGTATTTATTAATAATTGTGGTCCGAACAAGCTTGATGTATAAATGGAATATCTCTAAGTAACATCGGGCAAGGTTCAACTCAAGCAAGGAACAGTACTCCCGAGTACACTTTGCTAATAAGTTATTTTATAGCAAGAAGTTGAAATGGACCATTGAAGAACAAGGTTGCTCGTAAGGATTTATTGGGCAAAGTCTGGCAAAGTCAAGAAGACTGAAGTCTACCCGGTGAGTATTTTACTTGGTAAAATACTCTTTAAGTAAAGTCTACCCTTTAACTGATCCCGGACACACTTCTATGTTACCAAGTTAAGAAGGATGGCAGATTACACAGGGTACTCGGAAAATGAAGATTGATGCAAAGCCTACCCGGAAGACTTGTTTTACACTTAGAATATTTTCTTATTATGTAATTTTAGTATGTATTTACGTTTGGGGTTTCTAGAAGGAATGACAGTTGTCCTAGGGTGGCAGGCCTATAAATAGAATGTGTTAGGGCACGCCGCCTAACGGAACACGGACAGAGGCAGACAGACACATTAATTAAGAAAATAATATTGTGTGTGACGGCTGTCTTTGTACGGATAAACCCTCCTTCAAGAAACCCTAAATCGATTATCCAATTTGTATGATGAATGTTATATGAATGGAAATCTTTTGAGTGAATCTTGTTTGTGTTGGTTACCTTTGAATACTGATTATGCAACCGTATGTTTGTTATTGATTCCCCCTTTAACAAACGGTCATCTTTCTAAATATAGCAATCCGTCATTAACTCTCTTGTCGACACATCTATTTGTGTGAGTTATGACATGATTAAGTAAGATCCAACCGAAATCAAGGGACCAGACACAAACTTTATAAAAATAAACAGTTAACACAATATAATACACGATTTATACCTAACCATCATTAGTCGTGCCCACCTAAAAAGAGGTGTGATCGTAAGCTTCGAGAGGAATAGGATTCAGGTGAGTTTCTAGCCCCATCTCTTTGTTTATATTTTCTGGGCTGTGTATACTCCTATGTGTTTAGTTAATACACTTACGTTAAGTGGTAAGTATATGCCTTATGAATGTTAATATATGTAGATATGTATATTATTATATATAAAGAAATGCATGGACAGTTGTATGGTTGTATGGAAAGGATGGTAGCAGACTATAATAATATCTGCAAAAGGAGGGTGGCAGGCCCTAATAATATCTTTGAAAGTAGGGCGGCGGACCCTAATAATGTATGCGAAAGTAGGGTGGCAGATCCTAATAATATCTGTGAGGTTATAGGGAGAAAGTCTCTTTAGAACGTAGAAATAATTATGTATGTATTAGTTGGCTAAAACAAGAAAGTATGTAAGTATGAAAGAATGTATGTATGAAAGTATGAAAGAAAGTAAGTATGAAGCCTAAAGTATGAATGCAAGTATGTATGATAGACAAGCAGGTTAAGTGACTTTTAAGTGTCTCCGGATCAGCGTACCTGACTTTTAGTTAGCACACAGGTAAATAAGATGTGGCATCTGGTTGGGGGGGGGGGGTACATGACATAAGAATAAAGAAGCTAGCATATGAAGATTTGGATTTATGATATTTGTGATGTTTAAACTTAAAAAAGTATTTGAATATTTGTTTAAAATTATGACTTATGTAACGAATGCTTGATTTTTTTGTGCTCCGCTAAAAGTTTTAAATTCACTATGATATTTAGAACTACGTTTATGAGTAAATCCAACGCTAAAGTAGGGAGCCTGGATTTGGGGCTTTACACTCTTGGGTTCGATATCCGGACTTACTTAGCTTTACTAGAGACGATCGGTTCACTTGCCGGTTAGTAGTTTAGTCGAGGTTTAGAGAGTTTGGAGTATAACTTAGTGCATATGTTAAGTTAATTTAGTTCATAATTATTAGATTACTTTTCGCACATCAAGTTTTTGGCTCTGTTGCCGGGGACTTTTGGCGATTGCGTTTATTTGCTTTGATTAGACTTGCTTGATACATGCGTGCTATTTGTTTTGCTTTTGTTTCTGAGTTGTAGGAGTCTAATATTAAATTTTAGTTTATTTTGTATTGATTTTTAGTTTTTATTTTTTTTGTCTACTTATTGGTCTTGTGTGTTTTTTAGGTTAATGCCACATCTTCGATCACACGAACCACCAGCGGGAAATCTTGAATATACTTCGTTGAAATCTGTGTCCAGTTTGTCATCAGCTTCATATTCATCATATTCAAAAAAAGAACCCGTAAATATTGATCCACACCAAAGTCATCACCACAAAGTTCATCATCATTAAGCCCTATAATTATTCCAGATAATCAAATGATTGACAACAACCAAATCGTCTACCAACACACATTTAGGGTATCACCAAAAATCACTCGTCCATCATCATTCCCGAAATATTTAACCCAAACAAATGGCGGATTCCATCCTACATCATGTCCGGTATTACTCAAGGATGTTAGTTTCATGGGCGGGACGATGAAGATACACTTCCACACATCTCACTTCTTAATCGTATTCTAAAAACATTCAATTTTGCTAGGTTCTATAGAAGATGCTATATTTCGCCACCTTTTTTTTGTTCTCACTTATGGGAAGGGCTGCCACTTGGCTCGACTCGCAACTAGAGGGTACATTCACTACTTGGGAGGAGCTTCCATCCGCTTTTTGTTAAAAATATCTTTCACTAGCCAAAGCATTCAGCCTTCAATATTAGATCCACCTTTTTCACATGGATCCGGACGATCATTAATACCAAGTGTGGGAGCGATTACAAAAATCATCTATCTCGTTGCTCTCAGCATAGTCTCACTCTTGGGGCTCTTGTTAAGAAATTTTACGACAGTCTGAATTATAAGCCTAAAGCTCGATTTGACACGTCAACAAGAGGTAATATTATGTGGAAGAAAAACTTCGCCGAATGCAATGATATTTTTGAAAGTTTCGCTAAGTTTGAATATGCGTGGAAGCCACTTAACAGGAGTTCTACTCATGTAACTAGTCAATCTGGATACTAGTGTGGTTGCTGCTTTAGAAAATTTAACTCGATATATGAAGGAGCTCAAAGCTTAGGTGGATAAATGTGAGTTATGTAGAGGCGTACATGGTACTTTAGAGTGTCCATTGATGAATCAAGAGGAGGTGAATTTCGTAGCTATTCAAAACAAGTTCCCGAATGCACTTAGCGATAATAACAATTCAAACTGGAACAACTACAAGATCCCGAATAAGAGTTACACAAATTTCCGTTCCTCCGATGCACCCCCTGGTTTCCAATCCAATTATAATCCTAATCGGAGGCAAGGTCAGTTTAATAATGGGGGTCAGAATGGTCAGAGTTCAAGTAGTGGACGATGTGTGAATAGGTGGCAAGATTTGTGTAGTGGGCTGGGAGAATAAAGGAGGTGATGCGGCAAATACTTGTTAAAGATCAAGCCTACCTAAAAACTTTTTTCGATCATGATCTCCTTTTGAAAAATAATCAATCATCGCTCCTTGAGCTTCAGGGATCCATTGGTGACATAGCCCGACATTTAGACGAGTGACTTCCGGGTTAGATTTCAGGTTCCACTCATCAAAATCCAGCCGTTAAGTTAAAAGCAATCACCACTCGCATGGGAAGAGTTTTGGGTCCCGAATTAAGATAAGAAGAGGTTGAAGCTGAAGTTGAAGTGGAAGAGGAATTGATAGATGAGGAGATGGAGATAGAAACTCCTAGAAGGGAAGAGAGCATCGAGAAGAAATCGGTAGAAGTTCGGTCATCACCACTTATTGATCATTCTTGTATTCCG
This sequence comes from Bidens hawaiensis, assembly GCF_021521415.1. NCBI lineage: Eukaryota > Viridiplantae > Streptophyta > Magnoliopsida > Asterales > Asteraceae > Bidens > Bidens hawaiensis. The sequence continues at coordinate 609,096 of NW_027491120.1, read as the reverse complement.
TATCCCGCCCATCTAAAACATCAGAAATTCACTCTGGAATATGGGCATTTTCTCGAAAAGTTCAACAATTTAAGATTAATTTTCCTTTCATCAAGGACCTCCAACACATGCCCAAGTATGCTAGGTTTTTGAAAAATCTACTAAAACGAAAAGATAGATTGGGGAGTTGTCCACCGTTCCACTTAACGGAGATTGTTCTACGGTAGTTATGAATCGGTTACTAGAAAAGTTGTTGGACTTGGGTTTTTCACGATTCTAGGTTTGTTCTGTAGTGTTGCAATGAGCCAAGGGTTGGTGGTTTTGGGGGCAAGTATTAACCTCATGCCGTTTTCTTTGTACAAAAAGTTGGAATTGGGTGAACTCACACACAATCGCGTGTCTTTGTCATTAGCCGAGCGCTTGGTTAAGTATCTGCGGGGTATCATAGTAAATTGCTCGTCAAAGTTGATAGGTTCGTTTTTCCCGTTGATTTTTCTGTTTTCGATATGGAGGCCGACGAGAGGGCTCCAATCATTCTAGGGCGTTCGTTTTTACGTACTTCAAAGGCACTTATTGATGTTTTTTACGGAAAGATTACACTTCGTGTTGGCGATGAGAACATCACATATGACGTTCCGATGTCTATGCAGCATGCGGGTAATCATGACGATTTTAGTGGTCCATGTCATCCAGGTATGGACACAAGACGTGAATCAATTTGTGGAGCCGATCTTGTTGGGGGTGAAATTGTTGACGAGTTAAAAGAAGATGAGTTGGAGGATTTTTCAGGCTTACCCAAGGTTATGAAGGTGAGTCAGGTTAGTGGTGAACAAGATGCACATCCTGTAGAGATACCCGTCCGTTAAAATCTATCACACTTACGGTATGCTTATTTTGGAGAGGGCTCTAGTTTGCCCGTCATTGTTTCTTATAAGTTAACGGAGGAAGAGAAGTCAAATTTGTTAGACGTTGCATAAAGGGGCAATTGCATGGAGACTTTCAGATATTCAGGGTATAAGCCCCGCCTATTCTACCCACCGGATTTTGATGGAAGATGAATACAAACTGGTGGTGCAACCCTAAAGGCGTCTTAATCACAATATGAAAGAAGTGGTAAAAAAAGAGGTTTTGAAGTTGATGGATGCTGTGATGATATACCCGATTTCCGATTCTCTTAGGATGAGCCCGGCCAAAGTCATCCCGAAGAAAGGGGATATGGCAGTTGTGGTGAACGAGAATAACGAGCTTATTCGTTCACGTACGCTCACTGGTTGGCGTATGTGTATCAATTATCATAAATTGAACGGTGCCATCAGGAAATACCATTTTCCTATACCGTTTATCGATCAGATGGTGGAGCATCTAGCGGGTCAGCAATCCTATTGTTTTCTTGATGGTTTTAGGTTATTTTCAGATTCCCTTCACACTGAAGGATCAATAGAAGACGACTTTTACATGTCCTTGTGGCACATATGCATACCGGCGCATGCCATTTGGGTAATGCAACGCTCCGATGACATTTCAACGTCGTATGGTTGCCATATTTCAGGATATGATAAAAGTGCCCATGGAGGTTTTTGAGAACCCATCTGATCTAATTCAATATGTTTACGATCTAGTCTATGATGTGAATTACGATTAGGATTACGTAAACTTTGTGTAGATTACGTTAACTGTGTGTTGAAAGAGTATTTTGATAGAGTAACAAGGCTCAATAAATAATAACCAGAACCGTTATAAAATATGATACGTTACAAGGTGTATATATGTAAGATGAGATCATTCATTAGACATGCCTAACGAATGAGCCTCTTATTTGTTATCATACGGTATGTTCATTCGTTAACATTCCCTAATGAATGAAGCTTACATTAACTGACATTCGTTAACATATATAACGAATGAGGCAAACTAAACTGATCTCATTCATTAGACATGGATAATGAATGAACCTTACATTAATGACCAAAATACCCCTATACATTATACTAAAGACCAAATACGTTATACAAAAACGGAGACGCAAAACCGTGTATCAACAAACTCCCCCTCGTCTCAAGCTCTTTGTCTTCTGAGCTTGAACCTTTTGTAATTCAATTAACACAACTATGAATTCCAAATGCATAGAAAATGCATACAACACTTTGGAATTGCATAGCTTGTTCATTGTCTCTAACGTCCGCTCACCTGATCCGGTTCTTGTAAAGAACTACATTGTCTTGAAGATTGGTGACGTTTTCTTCAACTGATTGATTAATCAAAGGTTGGGAAGATTCTTCGACGTGTAACTCAGAAACATCTTGAGTTTCAAAAAATGGAGCGGAGGACGAATTTTCAAACTCGGCATCATCATAATATATAGAAACATCCTCCGACGCTTTTGATAGATCTTGTATAAAATTATCGCCATAATTAGAAGATCTTGGTATGGAAAACAAATGTTCTTTGAAATAAGCACGAACCAAGTATTTAGATTGTACTTCAACCGAAGGTGTTAATGAATTAAATAAATTGTCATAATCGAACATCCAATCAGGTCCCTTGCCCGCAGGTGGTGCAGTGTATCATTGACAATCAACATGATACCATTCCTGTACACATCCAAAAGAGAATTTAAATACATATTTCTTAGGTGAAGCGTACTTAAGAAAGTAACGCTCAATGGATTTCTCTTCGAATTTTCCCACATCTCATTTTATAATTGTGCAAGGACACCCAGAAGGTTAGAGAAATTGAAGATTCGACTTACAGTTATAAAATAACTCATAACTTGTCTTCTCCAGTTTCTTAACCATGAGAACACGATTCATTATATAACATGCGGCATTCGTAGTCTCGTTCCAAAATTGAACATGAAGCTTAGAATCCGCTAACATTCTTCTAGCCGCATCAATCAACATTCTGTTTTTCCTTTCAATTACATCATTCTATTGTGGCACATACGAAGCACTATATTCACGATGAATACCGCATTGAATACAAAAGAAATCAAGCATACTATACTTGAACTCCATGCCGTTGTAACATCGAATTTGTCTCACTTTATGTTTCTAAAGAGATTCGATCTTAGTGATCAAACTTTGTACTAGAACTGGTGATATTTTGAACTCATAAATAATACCCATGAGAATCTTGTATAGTCATCAGTGAAAAATAAACAATACTAATATCCAGCAATACTCTGATGGCTTACTGGACCAAATAAAGGCATATGAAATCGTTCGAAAGGAGTATCGATAGAGTTGATCAACACAGTGAGGGTTAATTTGAATTCTTCAATGATATACCATCCACCAAATTATTTGCCATTAAACGATTCATTTTACGAACGTGGATGTGACCCATCCTTCTGTGCCATAAGATCGTGTCCTTCTCAGTTGCTTTATATACTAAACATAATGCAGTAGAAGAAGATAACACTTTAGAAGCTATATCGAACACATATGTCAGGTCCCGATTAACTCACTTAGCCACACAATAACAGTCTCGTAACCAACACAAACGTGTTGACAAGAAGGTTACAAAATTACGCTTTTGTGAAGAATCAATGAATATTACCAGTGGAATCAATTATTGCTAATACAAACAGAAAAGTAACAAACACAAAAAGTAGCTCAAAAGATTTCCATTTATATTGTTTAGGATACAATGAAAATCAATTAGGGTTTCTACGTGGAATGTTATATTTGTGGCGGCTTTTCCGTACAAAGATAATCTTTTCAGGAAAGAGACAACCGTCAAATCACAATATTCACTCTGTTTCCGTTGTCATAGGCGTGCCCTAAAGTTTCCGTAAATAGGCACACCTGAATCCTTCTAGAAACCCTAATGATTGATACTTAACATATTAAAATGTATTACAAAATAATACAAGTGTAAATAGGTCTTCGAGTAAGCTTGGAAGCTTTTGTCCTTTCCAAGCAGGCCTGGTAACCATGAAGTGTGTTTGGAACAGTTCTCCGAGTAAGCTTTACTTAGGATATTTTCCTTAGAAAATATGCTTCAAGAAGACTTCAATCTTCATGATAATATCAAACTTTGCTCGATATATATCCTATGAGAAAACTTGTTCTTCATGGATCCCTTCAAACTTCTGTTACTTAACTTATTTGAACCTTGCTCGTTAGAAGTCCTTAGAGTAATTTCTTCAATAACTTCCTTCAAGTTTTCTTGGACCAATGTTTATTAACAAACCTTGCTTGATCCACCAAAATACTTGCTTTTAGCTTCGTTTAGTCAAGGGTTTTCTCTGAAACCAATCTTGGTTGACTTGAAGTGTTGCTTGATGAAGTGTTGCTTGCTCGAATTAACACTTTAGAAGACTTCAAGAAGATAACCTTGCTCGTAAAGCAAAATACATTGCTTGAAAAAGTTTAAGCTTGCTCGAAGGCTGAGTTTGCTCAGTTTCCATAATTAGTCATTTTCCAAGGAGGTTGAGAAGATTCCAATCTTCCTTTGTTATATTCTTATCCCAACAATCTCTCCCCCCCCCCCCAAGATTGAATAACCTTAGCTTCACCAAAACACCTTGTAGGTTACATCCACTTTTTCAAAATACACATCAAAATTCAGAAAGTAAAATTACATTACTTAAAGAAAAATTACATGTTCAAAAATCTCACTTGGACATTACAAATAAATTAAATTCAAACAAAAAACAAAAAGGTCTTCATCTCTTGGAGCATCTAGCCTTTTTTTATCTATCGAATTTTACAGCAACAACTTTTTCTTTGAATAATGAGATCTCCCTATGGTATGGATGTTGAGAAGGCAGATTCCATCTGATTATCTCCTCAAGATCCTCCACATGAAGAAACTCCAAGTGAATGTCATGCTCTATAATGCCCAAGGCCAGTCCATCTGATTTTGTTAAGATAAATGATTGATCTTTTGGCTAAAAAATTATTTTAGAAGTCCTGTCATTTTTATGAACTTCATAATTGGGCCTTGACATTTGCTGCCTCAACTGATACATTCTCTAATGTTGGCCAGAGGGTTTGAGTATTTTCTTGATTTCTTGTAATATGACTCAATCATCATGATGTCATTCATCTTCCTCTGCCTTTTTGTACGTTCAAATTGAGAGAGTTCCAGCTTCCTTTTTTTGTTTAGTAAAGGAAATCCCCTCCTAGATTGTTCTTTAAGAACCTAGAAAGTTCATTCCTCTGTTTTCCAGCAAATCTTTGTCTATCTTGATAGTCATATAAGTTTAGTTTTGCCATTTCTTCCAACTGTTCCCTCTTGTACCCTTGAAAATAATATTCTTCAAAGCACCATTGGACATAATTACTTTCAGGTTTTTGTTCTTGAGTCAAAATTTAATTTCTTTGGTAGGTCCACATTAGTAGGTTGCCTTTGTTGTCTTTGAAGTGTTGACCTTGTTGTGGGAATGGGGACATTTACACTGGAGACCGTTGGAGTATATTTACTTTTGGCTTCAGGTCTTCTCACATGCCCCCTTGGTTTAAACAAATTCAAAATTTGAGCCTTTTTTTTATCATAATTAGTTTTAGATAGTCTCCCCATTCTTTGGATAATATTGTGATCATCTCCATGGTTTCTTTGTCAAGTCTTTCATTAGGGGGGGGGGGGGGGGGATCTTTGATCTTGAATTGGCTCCTCTTTAGGACCACATTGGAAGGATAATAATCTTCTTTGTTTTTCTTCCAGCCTCTCCCAATGCACCTTTCCAATATAAAATAGTTCTTTGATTTGAGCCTTACCAAGATTATCAAATACATTTTCTGCCATTTCGTTGCTCATCATCAGTCCTTTATAGGTCTTGATTCTGTTTTCATCTTCCCATGGAAGTAAGTTCACTTTTACACTAGTTTCAACTTGTTCCTCTTTTACTTGAATAAATTTAGGAGGAGCCTGAGTTGGTTTGGATTGTGCTTTTATTTCACTATTGTATTTTCTCAACTCAAACTCATACAAGCTAATATATTGAGGAGAACTCAACATTTTCACTTTCTCCCCTTCTCCTCTAGCTACCATCAACCTTTCCAATAAAATTTCTCTCTCATCATCCTATTTCTTCTTTGACTTTTCACCCATTTTTTCTTTAACAGTATTGGGATCATATTTGGTTTTCTCTGAACATTTCTTGAAACTTTCTTCTGGCTCATTGCATCAACAAGCTCATAAATTATTCCATGATCCATCAGAAACCCAAACTTCCCTCCAAATCTCTTTTATAATTCATTGGTTCATTCCTGATCATTAGCAAACTTTTTCTTCAACCTCTCCTTCTCTCTTTCTTCAATTTGTTCTGTTGTAGACTCGTACATACCTATAAGATCATTATAACATAAGTGGCTTAATTGTTTGTCTGAGAAGTTGTAAAGCCTCAGCTAAGCCATAAATCTTTGAGTATTTTTATTCTTTTACGCCCTTATATTTCTGATTTCCTTTATCTTTTCCTCAAGGAGAGAATCCAGCTCCACATTAGTCACTATTGCCAAATTTTCAAATTTAAAGCCATGATTCATTAGAATGATTATTTTGGGATCTTCCCTTTTAGTTTCATCAAGCGTTGCTTGAATATTTTCTCAGTGAGTTTCAGTCATATCCATCTGAGGAGAGTCATGCACTTCTTTAGTTTCATCAGCCACTTCATCTTCAACATCAGATAAGTCAATCAGGCTTTGATTCATCATTTCACTTGCCTTTTTAACTATTTCATCTTGAATTTTCATCCCATCAATATCAACAACAAGTTGTCTATCAAAATTTTCCTTTTCAGGCTCATCAGTAGTAGTAGGTATAATCACATCAGGTTCAGAAGATTTGGGTTGCTGTAGCATCCCCAAAATTTCGTTCCAAATTTGAAAACTTTGGAAAGTTGAAGGATCAAAAAATATTCTCAAGAAAAGTAGTGGGAAAATTTAAATAAGGAAATAAAAAGAAATAAAGGAAATAAAATATTACATAAATGAGTTCATCCCATATTAAGAAAATGGGAAAGGAAAATCCATCCCACATGGAATGTTGTAAGAAAGTGGAAGCAATTTACATGGGTAAAAATAAGGAAAATGGAATTCATCCCATATGGAAAGTGGTAAAGAAATGGACGCACTTTATAAGAAAGAAAGTTTCCATAGTAATATTCTTTTATGCCAAGCATGCACGTAGTGGTCCTAGCGAAAGGTGCGGAGCACCCAACGTGCACGTGCACGGGCTTAGGCTAGGACGATGGCGATAGCGATGGCGAAGGCGAAGGTGACGGCGAAGGGCGATGGGCCCAACGTGGCGCTTTGATGGCACACTTTGCACTTCGCACGTGGAAACACGTGGCAGACGTGGCAGGCCACGTGTCAACACGTGACACGCTGTGGTTATATTGAGTCATAGTGATACGCGACGACCAAGGAAGAGGAACCTTCGCGTATCGCGATGGAGCCCGTTTCCAGCTATAAATAGGGGGTTCGCAACTCATTCTCATCACACCACCACACTCTCTCTCTAGAATTATTTCCTCTCTCTACATCGTTTTGTGTGCTGAGCATCATTTGGTGCGTCGAACCTCGTAACCTGTGCCAAATACACGAGGTTTCCTCGAAGTGCGTGCCACCCTAAAATAACCCGACATTCTGCCTTGAAGTATGTGCACGACCCGACGACCCCCGTACGCCACCTCGATTTGCATGCCAAGAAAAGTAGATATTTATTAAGCTAAGCAAGGTCAATCAATAATTCATTCATATAGGTTTTCAAACGAGATCACCACATCATTCAATACAAACAGTCATAGGTGAATATGTTAAACCTTTTTTATGCCAAGATAAACGGGTTGTTTATCTTAAAAAAAAGTCAATCAAATAAAGATTTATGGAATTACGTGATCCCTAATAAAGTACAAGATAGAAATTTCATAAAAGCAACTCTGACCGAGTAGACATATGTCTGGATCCAAACATAATTTTCTAGTCTATCAATCAAGACTACGTGGCCACAAACTAGAGATCATAATAAAATTTCTCCAATGGGTGTTAGTTCCTGAAAAACCGTAATTGTGTGTGTATGGCAGTGGCACAATCCCAGAAATAGACGTTTCTACTGAATGTGTTCAAGAAAACTATCTTTTTTGTCAAAGAAAGATTTATAAAATGTTTTTAGAGTCAATGATTCAGTAGCATATCGCTGATGTATTTCCCCTCCAACCATACAGAAAATAAAGTTAAGCACAAGTAGCAAGGAATTAGAGTCATTCAAGAAGATAGATGCTCGCAAGGTAGAAATGGCTCAGTTTTAAATCATTAAAATATTATAAACAATATTTGTAAATGATTTGTAAAAATAAAACAAGGCTTAAAAATCAAACACTCGGATATTTATTATCCGAGAAGCTTTCTTATAAATCAAATGTTTTATTAATAATAAATAATGGTTTACAAATAAACTAATGTTTAAAAATATATATTAATATTTTATGATAAACTAAAGACTTCCGATAAACTCTGATACATTTACAAAACAAGTAACAACTATTGGTCACACGCCTAGGCCTAAGATGGGGGTATGACAGGTTGGTATCATAGCCATCGATCTTAGTGAATTAGGTATTTAATCATATTTAGGATTTGATCAGAAATAAGTTTATAATAATCAATTATATCTAAATAAGGATATCAAAGAAATAAATATTGAATGATTAAAATTATTACACATATGATATAAACAAGTATGGATAAGATAGGAAAACACATTCCTATTCTTAATATAACCTCGTATAGATATCTGAACGTCAATCTAGCCAAGAATTCGTTGAACTTCGATCCGGTAAAGGGAAAGGCTATATGGGAACATCTTTTCTCCCAATTCCTATATCTAATGATGAAAGTTCATACCAAACAGCAATGGAGGAAGATTCAGGTTCGTTTAATTCTAACATCACGCTAGCTCAGATTATTCCAAATCGGAACACGTATGGAGACGTATCAAGTAGATCCAAGAAACCAATGGTATCGAAAGGAAATGAAGTAATGATTTTTCCAGAAGACAATCCTCTTAGACTAGAATATTATGAAGAAAGTGTTCATAACGAACAACCTCAAGAAAGATTAGAAAGCAATATACTCGAAATACGACAGACTTAATTAAACATTCAATAAACAAATCAATCTCTCGTAGTAGTATCAAATTGTTCAAATGCCACACTCTTGTAACAAACATTTTATCAATAGTATATATATAAAAATTTCATTCATACTTAAATCTATTTTGTTTACAGAATTTGAAACCCAAACAATCAAGAGAATAATGACGAAGCTTCAACTCATAGAAGCAAAAAGGACATGACAAAACCTGCACAGGAGATTCCTGAGCAGTATCTGGTCAAAATCCAAGAAATGATTCATAATGCAATGACTCCTATCATGGATGCAATGAAAGGGGAAACACGTAAAAGTAAATCTCAAAGTTCAAACAATAGAATACATCCATACCGAAATCCTTCTCATCATGAAGAAAGTGTTCATAGCTGCAACACTGAGAGAAAATTCAGTCATAAATTCAAGAAACGACTAGTAATTCAAGGCAGTAGTTTTAAGAACTTCAAGGCATTGGGACCATAAGAATTCTATGGCGATAAAGGTGCCATATCAACTGTACAATGGCTTGAATAAATCGAGTCCATTGTTATCATCAGCCAATGTAATGAGATTCAAAAGATTCAATACTCCTCTCAATACTTTAAAGGCGAAGATTTGGAGTGGTGGAATACCCTGATCATGTCAAAGGGTAGAGAAACTATGTATCAATTGAAGTGGGAAGAATTCAAAGAACTGGTGTTATAAAAGTTCTATCCCATGCATGAAACTGGTCTTATTCAAACTAATTTTTTGAACCATAAGGTGGAAGGCACTAATCTTAAGGAATACAATACTAAGTTTCATGAGTATTGTAGATTGGTACCACACTTGGTAATGCCCGAATCCAATAAAGTAACCCACTACATTTGGGGTTTACCTTGGGAACATAGAGACATGGTGAGATCACATTCACCTCAAACCAAGAAACCAAGAAGAAGATAAGAATAACAAATGAAAGAAAGATCCAAAGGCATTAGAAATGACTAATAGTTTAGTTAACTCTTGTAAATTGTTTGTAATCTCGTTTTTAACGAGAAATTTTGTAATCGTATAAGGGTATCTAAATCCCTAATGTATATAAAGAAAGATATTATCATATAGATCGTGTCTTTACACAAGAATGCTTATATGCAAAGGAAAATAGAGAGTATAATTTTCAATATACAAGAAACTATGTTATTTAAAAATCATCATTTATAGAAAGATGAAATAAATAAATTAAAATAAGACATAAGAATATGTCTTCTCGAAGAAGATCAAATATCCTAACTTCGAACGTTCAAAGAAATGATTGATGGACATGAACGAAAGAAATCTGTCAAGATCATGAAGTAAAAGAATATCATTACTCAAGTATGAATATCTTGAAAGGTATCAAGATGAGTAAGTTAAAAGGATTCAATAAACTAAATCTAAGAAGCAATTTTGTTAACATCAGTTAATGTTTAGAATACAAAAAGGTAAGGTAAATAGTTAAACACAACTGGCCACTGTGCTTAGCAATTTACAATTACTTATGATATTCTGAATTATTGACTGAATACGTCACCCAAAGATGGAAGTTAACAACAAATCAGGAATTGCAATCATTCAAACAATTCGAGTTAAGCTCAAAGAATCTATTAACAAATCGATAAGCAAGGAATCACTCTCAACGAATCTCGAGGCCAAGATTCATTCCAAGGTGAGGAGGATGTAACATCCCCAAATTTCAATCCAAATTTGACAACCTAGGGCAGTTGAAGGATCAAAAACTATTCTCAAGAAAAGTAATGGGAAAATTTTAAAAAAGCAAATAAAAATAAATAAAGGAAATAAAATATTCCATAAATAAGTTCATCCCATATTAAGAAAATAGGAAAGGAAAATCCATCCCACATGGAAGGATGTAAGAAAGTGGAAGCAATTTACTTGGGTATACATAAGGAAAGTGGAATCCATCCAACATGGAAAGTGGTAAAGTAATGGAAGTACTTCATAAGAAAGAAAGTTTCCATAGTAATATTCTTTTATGCGAAGCATGCACTAAGTGGTCCTAGCGGAGGGTGCGGAGCACCCGGCGTGCACGGGCTCGGGCTCGGGCGAGGACGATGGTGACGACGAAGGGCGATGGGCGCAATGTAGCGTTACGTGATGTTTGCCTTATCAAACACAAGAAAGGGCGGTATCGTTATACGCGATCACCAGAACCCATTACGCCATCGCGTACCGCGATGAGGTGGTCTGACAACGTACGACACATTTCCCCCACGTGGCGACACATAGCAGACGTGGCACGCTCTTGTTATATTAAGTCATAGTGATACGCGACGGCCAAGGCAGAGGGACGTGCACGACCCGACAACCCTTGTACGACGCCTCAATTTACGCGCTAGGAAAAGTAGATAAAGAATACCCCGATGTTCGTGCAAGTGTGGAAGTGCTACTGAAAGTCTAGGTATTTATTAAGCCAAGCTCAATCAATCATTCATTCATAAATGTAACACCCCGCAACCGCAGCGGAAACGTAAACGGGATGCAACAGACACCTCTGATATCAACCACATTGTTTATAAAGAAAACTGAATACATTAATATACTTCAAATTTCATTATCTTGTATTTCATTACCATCTAGGTGATACACACATCATACAATACGATACACAATTCTATTTGTTATAATGTATCCTAACATCCTACACGCAAATCTTACACACATCAAGCACTTAGCACGTAAGCAATCACTTCATCTTAATTGTACCTGAAAAGCATGAGAGAAAACGGGTCAACTACGAATAGTTGGTGAGTTTCACAATTCGAGTAAACCATGATAAATCATTATCATAAAATAATATTATTATCGATGTAATTATGCTGAGCCCACCAGTGAAACCTCTGACTATCTCACACAACCCCCGTGGCATATCCCCCGACCACGGAACTGCCCCAAACCGCTATCTAACATTACATAGCAAAATATATATAACACCCAAAATAGACATGTGCAACTGGCTGGGAAACATCAGCAAATCCATGCCGGATCAGTTGGGTTTGTCAGACCAATAGTACTATCCACACTCTACCGGCTTTCAGTTAATCACTCGTGTTCCGGGGCCTTAGAATGTTAGCAACTCAGACAATTACCATCTTAGTACATTTCCGTACGATTCCCGTACAATAAAATATATGTAAATCCATGCAAATCCATGCGTTCAATATGTATTTAAACATTTCAGTAATAACATGCTTCCGCCCCGAGAAACTGTTTAAAAACAATTCAGAAAAAGGGGCTCATGAAACTCACCTTAACGTAAGCAAGCAGTATCACAATACACAGCTACTAATCCGGATCTGTAATACGATCCCTAAATTCGTTACTATTCAATCACTATTAATATAACTTTAACCCAGAAACACCTCTCCGGTCTCAGATTGTGATTCGTTTAGAGTTTAACAGTCAAAATTACTATTATTTTGTTTTCCCCGTTTTGCGTGCCTAGCACGGTTATCCGTTTTTACGTTTCAAAAATGAGTTTGGTCACACACGACCCGAAAATAGTGGTTGACTGATATTTTATTTAAAGTTGTGAAATTAGAGCTCGGTTTAGTCGCCCCGATTGGCCGCGGGACCCGTTTCCGTCTTTGGCGCACCGGAAACTGTTAAATCGGGTAAATATTACCCAAATCATCCGAATTATTTTCGGATGATTTATTTTTACTTGTTTAATTTAGTTATATGAAAATAGTCCATTTTTAGGGTTTTTATACACCAGTCAGCTCGCTTATACGAACTTTACCGGTTTTCGCGTTTTAAGCTTTAAAAGTTTGTTTTTATTTTCTTTTTAGGACAAATAATTATCCGTTTAGACTCGGATCTTGAAATTTTGCACAAATCACTTTTTGACAGTGGGGAATTTTATAAAAATATTTCCAGAATTAATTTTTATATTTTGAATTTATTTATCTATTTTTAAACACCATTTAAACACTAAATATGTCGTAAATACCAAACGATCTTAGAAAAATCCCAAATTTTCCTGGATGACCCCTGCCATCTCCATAGTCCCCTGTAATTTTTCCAGAACCAAAATCCCTTTTTAAATGCCATTTTCACTAAAACCGAGCTAGAAAACCCTAGAACTCGTTTAACCGAAAAGCCTACTTAGACTTCTCCAACTGACCTAAAATTTTGTGTGTGACTTATACATGTTATAAAAAGCTTATCTGAAATTTTCCATAATTTTTCATGATATTTAACTATTTTTCACCATTTTTGGCCAAAACCGAGCACTAAATTCACCAAATATTCATCCTTTATCCAAAAATTACCAAAAATTCACAAAACTCATATTTTCATGTGTAGATCATCCCTGTAAAATTTCATGACCTAACTCTACACCAAACACAATCTGTCCAATTCATATCCCTTATACAAAAACCGAACTACCTTGAGTTTCTAGCTTCAAATCGCAAGAATCTCGCTTTCTAGCCTTTGCTATCAACTAGATACAACACCTACAAGCACAATAACACCACACCAAGCAAGTTACACCCACAATCAAGCCATTTCTTTCATGGTTTCGGTTATGATATAAAAACAAAGATTTAACCGTAAAAATTCGTTTTTGGTTCGTTTAACTCCTTTCTTGGACCAAGATCCCTTGTATAACCCGTATACATCACTTGATCATGCAAGAATCGGTTCCATCTTGGGTTTTCACCCTTTTTCACTTGGAAACCTCATTTTCTTGCAATTAGATTCGAGAAACGAAGATAAACACGTACATAACACGTTCTTTACCTCGTTGTTCTTGCTAGAATTCTCGGTTTTTGGATTATGAACTTGAGAGAAATAAAGATTGTTGAGTTGAGTTTGTAAAAAAAAGAATAAGGAAAAGGGGTTTTACCCCCTTTTTCCAATCGGAACAACAAAGGAGGGTGGGGTGGGACCCACTCCTCAAATCTTAGCCACATATTCAGATTCCCGTAATCTGGATAATGTTTTGGATAATCTGGTTCAGTTCGTTTTTTCGGTTAAACGTTTAATTTGGCTTAAAACGAGGCTAAAACGGTCGTTTTTCGGCTTAAAAATGAAATTTATATAAAACCGATTTAAAAACTTCAAAAACTTAAACCATGACTTTCATTAACTTAAAACATCATATTATTAATAATTGCGCATCTTTTTCGGCTTGATCGATCGTCTCTTGCTTGGTTTGGTATTAAAGGTTTCGTTTAATGTACCGACGTACCATTAAATCGAAAATCCTTTTTCTGTGCTTTGATTCACTTATCCTGAAGTAATTAATACTTCGTAAACATCACTAATTATTATATATTTCATCTATAATGAAATCCCCGATCGTTCGGGCTTCAATAACCGTTAATCGGCTAATCGTAATTCCAATACAATTAACTGTATAATCGAGTATAATCCGTAAAGTGAATCTTACATACTCGTATAAACGTATTATAATTCATATATTCATTGTTAAATAACACATAAATAGTATATACCGGCTAGGGTATACCTGATTTTGCCGGAATCGTTACAATAAAGGTTTTCAAACGAGATCATCACATCATTCAGAATAGACAATCACAAGTGAATATGTGAAATCTTTTTTAAGCAAAAGTTAAACGAGTTGTTTATCTTAAACAAAGTCAGCAAATAATGATTTATGGGATTACGTGATCCCTATTAAAGTACAAGATAGAATATAAAAGCAAGTCAGACCAAGTACTCATATGTCTGGATCCAAACATAATTAACCCAATCTATCAATCAAGGCTACATGGCCCGCAGACTAGAGATCATAATAAAATTTCTTCAATTGGCGTCAGTTCCCGGAGAACCGTAATTTTATGTGTATGGTAGTGGCACAATCCTAGAAATTGACGTTTCCGCTGAGTGTGTTCAAGAAAACTATCTTGTCAGTCAAAGAAAGATTTATAAAATGTTTTTAGAGTCAACGATTCGCTAGCATATCGCTGACGTATTTTTCCCCCAACCTTATAGTAAATAAAGTTAAACACAGGTAGCAAGGAATTAGAGCCATTCAAGAAGATAGAAGCTCGTAAGGTAGAGATGGATCAGTTTTAAATCATTAAAATATTATAAACAGTATTTGTAAATGATTTGTAAAAATCAAATAAGGTTTATAAATCAAATACTCGGATATTTATTATCCGAGGAGCTTTCTAATAAATCAAATTTTTATTAATAATAAATAATGGTTTACGAATAAACTAATGTTTAAAAATATATATTAATATTTTATTATAAACTAAAGATTTCCGCTAAACTCTGATACATTTACAAAAGATGTACCAACTATTGGTCACACGCCTAGGGCTAAGATGGGGGTGTGACAGTTACTCATGGCTTTTGGGTTACTGGAATTTATAAATAACAATGGCAAGAGAGTTGTCACCCTCCTCTTCTTGTTGCAACCTCAACAACCCTTCAATTACATCTTGTTCAAGTTCCCCTTTTTTCTTCATCAAGTTTCTTCTTCAACTCAAACTCTTCAAACAACATCCTCTGTTCTTCCACTCCTTTATCAGATAATTTGTACCGTTATCTTAGCTACTTACGATTCTACATTATAACTAACAATGTTTGTATTATGATTTCCATGAGAGGACTTGGGTAATTAAATTTCGACCCGTAATTACTTAGATCATCGGATGGTCCACATAACTCGTCCCATTGAGTGGGTTACAAAACATTTGAAGAACATGATTTTGAGAAAATATAAGTTTTAAGGAGTTTTAATTATATAACTAGAAACTCACCAATGTATAAAAAATTTCAAAAGTTTACTTGGATTTAGATAAAACAAACAATTTTCTAAGACATCTTTTAACGTGAAACTATATGCCTTGAAAGTTGTAAAGAAATAACTCATAATAGTTGAGATTAATAGAATGAGTTGTGATGAATGAGGGTAAGGAAATAAGATAGAAGTAGGCTTTAATAAACAATATACTTAGATAAAAGAAACTTTATTCATGAGGTAAAACATGCAAATGATAAGGTTCAAATTGAAATTATCCAAGGCCATAAAGAGGCGTTACAATACATAATTGTGAACAAGACAAAAATAACTTCAGATAGAATGAGAAAATCGAAAAAAGTCTTCGGAATCCTTGAGTAGCTTAATTGACATGACTTGATGCACCATGAGGAGCTACACTTACAGAAGTTGGAGTAGTAGAGGTAGGTTGACTTGGAATAGCTTGAATGGGTTAAACTTTCATAGCAGGGGCTTGAGTAGAGTATGTTTGGTACACTTGATCTTGCGGGTGTGGGGTTTGATAAAGTTGGGTTAAGTAAGGTTGACCTCTATTAATGGGAGGAGCTTGAATGACATTGGGTTGATGGGTTTGATCATGGTGAGAATGTGTAAATTCTATTCCACCTCTAAGAAAAAAAAGAACATGGTGTAGTCATAGTTTGAGCTTGACGAGCATGTTTAAGTTGATGGCAAGTTTTACAGAGATGATTTGGGTCTCCTCAATGACAGCAAGCATGGGTATTAGGAACACTGGGTTGAGCATGTGGGGCGACTTGTGCATTAGGCGGGACACGACAAGTGTTAGCAAGGTGGCCATAACGATTGCATAACTACAGAAGTTACATAAATTACCCCAAATACACAAATTGCCAAAATTACAATACAATACACAAATAACATTAATTACCAAAATTGCATCTATATTAATTACACAAATTTCCAAATTACATTAATTACCTACCCTGTAATGAAATACACAAAATTACATATACACATGATACATCAATTACGCTTACATAAGATACACAAAATACTGAAATTACCCAAATTACTGAAATTATGCAGGTTACATACCATTTTGTAAAACTAAAAAAAAAGTGAACACAAGCCTGAAAACACTTCATATACACATAATACATGTTACACCATCACCATTTTGTTTTTTACTTTTTACACACTTCATAACATCCTTTTTTTCCTATAAAACATTAAAATTATTTTGGTTTTAGTAAAACCAAAACATAAAAATACTTTTCGATTAAAATTAAAGCTATAATTAAACAAAAAAATTCAAACGTAGTTTTCTACTAAATTAGTAATTTATGATTAAAGGTTTATTGTTATGTAATTTGAGTTGATAATAACAATCAAAATTAAATATTTGAATATTTAAACTTAAATAATAATATGCATATTTATGACAAGATTTATAATATAATAATAGCAACTAGAAGTGATAAATTTCAAAAATAACTATTTATAAAGTAAATAAATTCTTGACCAACTAATTAAGAAATATAACAAAAACTAAAGATTAGATTCATATTAAAAATGTTAAAGATACATATCAACAAAGTTATCAAAACTTTGCAATACATGTAATAAATTATGGTCGTGATAAATGAATTATGTATTGGAATCGATCAGCCCAAGACACATATTAGAGTTGATGTGGCTAGTACGTTGTGATCCAAGTCGGTTCAACCCAATAACAAGCTAGACAAACGCCACGATAATTATTATTAGATATGGTCTAAGTAATAATAATCAACACTTATAATATTTGAAAATGGGTTTTCTAAATATTTGCATTTGTGTGTTAGATAAATTATATGGATAATTTATGTTTGAAAGAAATGTTATTTATTTGTATAAATAAAAAAAATGTGTAAAAAGGAATAATAAACAAAAATGAGGTTTGAGTTTTGGGGGGAAAACCCACCCAAGTTGGCCGACCCCATCTCTCTCTCTCTCTCTCTCTCTTCCTTTTGTTATTTTCCATACATGCAATGGATTCTATTGGAAGATCATTTCTTCTTGGTTGTATCAATTACAGCTCCTCTCACACACACAAACTCTCTCTACCTTCTCTCGGCCGAAAACCCAAGAGGAAGAACAAGGAGATTGCAAGAAGTGTAAGACCCTAGCATCTTGGGTGTTTGTTGATTAGCTTGGAGGGTATACAAGCTTGAGGTTTTGTAACGATTCCGGCAGAATCAGGTATACCCTAACCGGTATATACTATTGATGTGTTATTTAATAATGAATATGTGAATTATAATGTGTTTATACAAGTATGTATGATTCACAGTACGGATTATACTCGATTATACAGTTAATCGTATTGGAAATACGATTAACCGATGAACGATTATTGAAACCCGAAAGAATCGAGGATACATTATAGACGAAATACATAATATTTAGTAATGTTTACGAAGTGTTAAAGCTTCGGGATAAGTGAATTAAAGCACAGAAAAAGAAATTTCGATTAATGGTACGTCGGTACGTTAAACGAAACCTTTAATACCAAACCAAGCAAGAGACGATCGATCAAGCCGAAAAAGATGCACAATTATTAATAATATGATGTTTCAAGTCAATAAATGTCATGGTTTAAGTTTTTAAAGTTTTTAAATCGGTTTTATATAAATTTCATTTTTTAGCCGAAAAAACGACCGTTTTAGCCTCGTTTTAAGCCAAATTAAACATTTAACCGAAAAACGAACTGAACCAGATTATCCAAAACATTATCCAGATCTCCGATATCCAATTGTGTGGCTAAAAATGGAGAGGTGGGTCCCACCCCACCTCCCTCTCACTCCGGTCGCAACAAAGGGGTGTAACCCCCTTTGCTTTATCATTTTTTTTGTAAACTCTAGCCAACATCCATCAATCTCTCTCAACTTTATGATCCAAAACCGAGAATTTTTAGCAAGAAAACAAGGTAATGATCGTGTTATGTACGTGTTTATGTTCGTTTCTTGAGTGTATTTGTAAGAAAATGAGGTTTCAAAGATGAAAACCGATTCTTGCATGATCAAGTGATGTATACGGGTTATACAAGGGATCTTGGTCCAAGAAAGGAGTTAAACGAACCAAAAACGAATTTTTACGGTTAAATCTTTGTTTTTAAAGCATAACCGAAACCATGAAAGAAATGGCTTGATTGTGGATGTGACTTGCTTGGTGTGGTGTTATTGTGCTTGTAGGTGTTGTATCTAGTTGATAGTAAAGGCTAGAAAGCGAGATCCTTGCGATTTGAAGCTAGAAACACAAGGTAGTTCGGTTTTTGTGTGATGATTAAGTTTTGGACAGATTGTGACTCGTTTAGAGTTAGGTCATGAAATTTTACAGAGGTGTTAGATATATGAAAATATGAGTTCTGTGAATTTTTGGTAATTTTTGGACAAAGGATGAATATTTGGTGAATTTAATGCTCGGTTTTGGCCAAAAATAGTGAAAAATAGTTAAATATCATGAAGAATTCTGGAAAATTTCAGATAAGCTTTTTATAACATGTATAAGTCACACACAAAATTTTAGGTCAGTTGGAGAAGTCTAAGTAGGCTTTTCGGTTAAACGAGTTCTAGGGTTTTATAGCTCGGTTTTAGTAAAAATGGCATGTAAAATGAGATTTTGGTTCTGGAAATATTACAGGGGACTATGTGGATGACAGGGGTCATCCAGGAAAAATTTGGGATTTTTCTAAGATCGTTTGGTATTTACGGCATATTTAGTGTTTAAATGGTGTTTAAAAATAAATAAATAAATTTTAAATATAAAAATTAATTATGGAAATATTTTTTTAAAAATCCCCACTGTCAAAAAGTGATTTGTACAAAATTTCAAGATCCGAGATTAAACGGATATTTATTTGTGCTAAAAAGAAGATAAAAACAACTTTTAAAGCTTAAAACGCGTGAACCGGTAAAGTTCGCCTAAGCGAGCTGACTGGTGTATAAAAACCCTAAAAATGAACCATTTTTATATAATTGAGTTAAACAAGTAAAAATGAATCATCCGAAAATAATTCGGATGATTTGGGTAATCTTAAACGATTTAACAGTTTCCGGTACGCCAATGACGGAAACGGGCCCCGCGGCCAATCGGGGCGTCTAAACCGAGCTCTAAATTCACAACCTTAATTAAATTATCAGTCAACAACTATTTTCGGGTCGTGTGTGACCAAACTCATTTTTGAAACGTGAAAACGGATAACCGTGCTAGGCACGCAAAACGAGAAAAACGACTAATAGTAATTTTGACCAGTGAACTCTAAACGATATCACAATCTGAGTCCTGAGAAGTGTTTCTGGGTTAACATTGCCCCCGGAACGGTTACAGAATTGGGTTAACAGTGTCCCCAGATGTACCGGTTAACACGGTTAAAGTTATATTAATAATGATTGAATAGTAACGAATTTAGGGATCGTATTACAGATCCGGATTAGTAGCTGTGTATTGTGTTACTGCTTGCTTACGTTAAGGTGAGTTTCACGAGCCCCTTTTTCCTGAATTGTTTTTAAATATTTTCCCGGGGCGGAAAGCATGTTGTTACTAAAATGTTTAAGTACATACGGAACGCGTGGATTTGCGTGGATTTATATATATTTTATTGTACGGGAATCGTACGGAAATGTACTAAGATGGTAATTGTCTGAGTTGCTAACATTGTAAGGCCCCGCAACACGAGTGATTAGCTGAAAGCCGGTAGAGTGTGGATAGTACTATTGGTCTGACAAACCCAACTGGTCCGGCAAGGATTTGCTGATGTTTCCCAGCCAGTTGCACATGTCTATTTTGTTGTTATTTATTTTGCTATATAATGTTAGACATAGCGGTTTGGGGCAGTTCCGTGGGCGGGGGATATGCCACGGGTCCGTGGGCGGGGGATATGCCACGGGGGTTGTGTGTGATAGTCAGAGGTTTCACTTGTGGGCTCAGCATAATTACATCGCTAATATATGATTATTATAATGATTTGTCTCTGTTGTTTAAATTAGTGAAACTCACCAACTATTCGTAGTTGACCCGTTTTCTTTGCATGCTTTCTAGGTACTCCCAAGCTGGAATAATTGCTACATGCTTGTTGATGCGTGCTTTTAGTGGAAGCTTAGTGTTCATTTTGTATTAAATATGTTAATGTAAAGTTGGTAAAACTTATGTGCTATCGCCTAGACGGGAACTAAACTTGGGAACAATGTAATATGATGTAAATTAATGTAGTGGTGTTTTCTTTATAAGCAATGCTGTTGATATCAGATGTGTCTGTTGCATCCCGTTTACGTTTCCGCTGCGGTTACGGGGTGTTACAGGTTTCCTCCATTGGAAGCTTTCCATTCATTCTCATTCATCCCCTTCGGTTTTCTGGACTTGAAGGTATGTATGTAAACACCCTATTGTTGTATTTTGATAGTTTGATAATCGTATATGGATCCTGGTTTGGGTTTAACATAAATCGGGTTTTATGTGTAATGTTAACAAGATTTAAAACTATTAATTTCCGCTGCGTTTCCTTAATAAATTGTTTATTTTGGACTTTGATAATCTTGCTAAAACCCAACAATGGCTTCAAGAGCCGTGTATACGATTACATGCTTCAAAATGGGTTATAAAGTGCTCGGGTTTGATGGTATTCTTTACCATTTTGGCAGAGAACTTTAGGCATTTTGGTTGCCCCATGGTTTTTCATGTTTATACCATACATGCGTGTGGTAAAAACTGGAAAAATTGGTTATTTGGCTGCCAAATTTTGTTTGGGCTGAAACTGTGTTCTTCGGCTCTGGCCGAGAACACAATGGTTGGTAACCATGGTTCTCGGTCTTGCCGAAGACACCTGAAACCCTGTTCTCGGTTGGCCGAGAACTCGTGGTTGGGAACCATGGGATTTCGGTTGACCAAAATCATGTTCTAGGTTGGACCGAGAACTCATGATTTTGAATCATAGTTCTCGGTTGACCGAAAACTAGTTCTCGGTGTTGATCAAGAATATTGTTCTCGGTGAACCAAAGTTTTCGGACCGAAAACTTTGAAGCTTTGGTCTTGGCCGAGAAAGTTTTCGGACCGAAAACTTTGAAGCTTTGGTCTTGGCCGAGAACTATGTGTTCTCTATTTTAGGCCGAGAACTAAGGGACAAGGGGAACCATTATGGTCAAAGGTTGACCTGCTTTTGTTGGATGTTCATAACTTAGCCATGACCTTGTGTATATTGAAGAGACTTGTTGTGATTTGTTCATTTGTTTGTAATATTCTTTATTCGGGTTTGTAATCTATTTATTCTTTCAAATGGTTTGTAATAGTAAGTAGAATAGTTGTATTTCTTTTATTAGACAAAAATGTATTAGCATATATTTTGTAAAAGAAGATGCAACTACAACACCATTTTGGTTAGAACCTAAGTGGAAGCCCAAATGAAGAAGAAGGATCACAACGAGAAGTGAACGCTTGAAGCATATGGATGCAGAGTCAAGTGGGAGTTCACCATATCATACCTTGTGTCATGCTCTTCCCATATGATAGACCTTATGACACACTTGTTTCGGTCAACAAGTGTTGTCAAATTTTAGGTGGTTAAGGTTATGGACATGTTATTGTATTTTATGCTTGTATGGTTGATTTATGTTTATTGTTTTATCATGTTTGGATGTTAACAATTAAAATCGACAACAAGCATAAAAGTGATTCCTTTGAAATTATTGAGTTATAAAATTGGTTTTATTAACTATTAATGATTTCATAATAAAATGGGTTTTATTAAAGGAATTTAAAAATTGGTTTTCAAAGAGTACCATACATTTGAACGCATGCAAATGGAAGGTACATTTTAAAGGTTTTCCAATCTAGAATTTTTAAAACTTAAATCCCTTTAGAAAAACAAGTTGAACACCTTCCTTTTATACAACACTCGAGTCACTTGGAGACTTGATGTGGGATAAAGGTCACCTAACCACATTGAAGAAAACTTGTGATCTTGAGGTGAATTTACAATACTTGTGGGATAAAGGTCACCTAACCACTTGTATGTGTAAACTCACACGTGTGTGTAACTTGGACGACTTGATTTGGAAACCATGTGAATAGGGTCACCGAAGCATGGCATACGAATGTGTTGATGGGATTAAACATGCCAACTAAATATATGATGTTTTAACGATCCCATAAAACTATAAGTTGCAAAGGGTTGCAATTTTCAACCGTTGACTACCTTGTTAATTTGAATAGTAGGATAAAAGTTACCTAACTACTATTTGGATGGAATGTTGGGTTCTAGATTTTAATTATTAATTATCTTGGAGACATTAAAAATGGTATTAACAATTAAAATTTATTGATATCGAAAATACTAAATTGAACTTTGTTAATTTTTTTTATAGATGGCCGCAAACAATCCACAGAACGCTATTATCCCACCCGTGCATAACTTATCACTGAGATCCATTCTGGATAAGGATCGTCTGAATTATAATAATTTCATGGACTGGTATCAAAACTTGAGAATTCTTTTCAAGCAAGAGAATAAGTCCTACATGTTGGACGATCCTATTCCTGATAAAGCTGATGTCAACGACTTGGATTCCTGCGTGGATTGGTTAAAATACATTGAAGATTCGGTTCAAGTTTCTTGCCTCATGTTGGGAACAATGATTCCCGAGATCCAAAAGGATTTCGAGATTCATGGGGCGTATGACATGATCACACAGAATAAGGAAATGTTCCTTACTCAAGCAAGGGTGGAACGCTTTGAAACGGTTCGAGTGTTTCATGCATGTCGTATGGAAGAAACCCAATCTGTCTCATCTTATGTACTTAAGATGAAAAGCCACATTGATGGGCTTGAACGCCTTAATTGTCCCATCTCAAGAGAGTTAGCCACGAATTTGATCCTCAATGGCTTAACTAAGAACTTTGAGACGTTCGTCATGAATTACAACATGAATGAATGGGACAAAAGCATTGGTGATCTTCACGCAATGCTTAATACGGCCAAAGCCGGCATGGGTAAAAAGGTTTTACCCATCCTTGCGATCAATGAGTGTGGCTTGAAGAAGAGGCATCACCCAGAACCAAAGGCAAAGGTTGTCGTTGGTAAGGGGAAAGTCAAGAAAGGGTTCAAGGGAAAGGCAAATGTGAACCCAAACCCAAGAAGCTAAAGGTTAGCGTTGAGGATCCGTGCTTTGGTTGTGGGGAGATAAGTCACTGGATGAGAAACTTTCTGACCTATCTCAAGGAGTTGAAAGCTAAGAGGGATGTGGGGCAAACCTCAGGTACAACTTTCATGATCCATATTGATCTTAATATTGTTTCTTCTAACACATGGGTATTGGATACCGGATGTGGAACTTATATATGCAATTTATTGTAGGAGTTCAAAAGAAGAAATGATTTCAAGAAAGGAGATATTAGTCTCTTCATGGGCAATGGAGTAAAGGTTGACGTCCAAGCCCGAGGATCTTATGTTTTGAAGCTTCCCAATGGTTTGGAAGTTATTTTGAAAAACATTCTGTATTATCCTAGTTTGACTAGGAATATTATCTCTATTTCTGTATTAAGACAATTTGGTTTTGATTTGATGTTTGTTGACAATGGTATTTATGTTTTCATGAATAATATCTTTTATTTTAAAGCGATGCCGTCTAATGGCATTTATGAATTAGTTCATGATAATACATCCGTTGATAACTCATTGTACCAAGATAACACCAAAAGACTCAAATTGGATTTTTGAGTGAAACCTTTCTTTAGCATTGTCGTCTTGGTCACATAAACAAGGATCGCATTCATACACTTCAAAAAAATGGTCTTTTGGAAGTGAATGATGAATCATTTGATAAGTGTGAGTCCTGCTTATTGGGGAACCAATGAGAGGGAACAAGACTTATTAGGTATCATACATTCGGATGTATGTGGTCCTTTTAAGACAATGGCAAGGAATGATGAAAGATACTTCATTACCTTTACCGACGATTATAGTCGCTATGGGTATGTGTTCTTATTAAGACACAAAGATGAAGCCTTTGAAATGTTCAAAGTCTTCCAAAATGAAGTACAAAATCAACTCAACAAAACAATCAAAGTATTACGTTCAAATAGAGGAGGTGAATACCTCAATGATGCATTGCTAGAACATCTTAGGAGTTGTGGGATTGTCTCACAACTTACTCCACCTGGAACACCGCAACATAATGGTGTGTCCGAGAAGAGGAATCGAACTTCATTGGATATGGTTCGATCAACGATGGCTAGAAGCACGTTACCTCTATCATTTTGGGGTTTTGCGTTGATCTCCGCAGCTCGTATTTTAAATTTGGCACCAACCAAGATAGTGGATAGGACACCTTTTGAGATATGGCATGCAAGGGTTCCAACGTTATCATATTTAAAGGTGTGGGGTTGTGAGGCTTATGTCAAGAACAACACCCAAAACAAACATGAGAGCCTATCCATTAAGTGTATCTTTGTAGGATATCCCAAAGATTCGATGGGATATTATTTCTACAATCCAAACGAGCATAAAGTGTTTATAGATCGAAAGGCTGAGTTCTTGGAAAGAAGGTTCCTTATGGAAGGAACTGATAGAACTGTGGAACTCAAGGAGGATCGAGAACCATAAGCCGATACACATTTGGTTGACACTAGCAATCAACAAGAGGTTGTTGATAATGATCAA
Organism: Bidens hawaiensis; assembly: GCF_021521415.1. Lineage (NCBI taxonomy): Eukaryota > Viridiplantae > Streptophyta > Magnoliopsida > Asterales > Asteraceae > Bidens > Bidens hawaiensis. The sequence goes on along the minus strand of NW_027491120.1, from coordinate 583,574 downwards.
ATGGTTGATCAAAACACACAAAACGTTCGCAAATCTGGTAGAATTAGCACCCCACGTGAAAGATATGGATTTTTCATGGATGGATGCTATGTGTTAGATTCGGATGAACCCACCACATATCATTCCGAGATGCAATGTCACAATCTGATTGTGATAAAAGGCTGGAAGCCGTGAACGTAGAGATACAATCCATGCATGATAACCAAGTATGGGACTTGGTTATACCACCTCTTAATTCCAAATTGGTTGGAAGCAAGTGGGTTTTCAAGAAGAAAACGGATATGCACGGAAACTTGGATACTTATAAAGCTAGACTTGTGGCAAAGGTTTCACTCAAACTCAAGGGGTTGATTATGATGAAACTTTCTCGCCCGTGGCAATGCTAAAGTCTATAAGGATATTGTTTGTGTTGGTCCCGAATAGTTACTCAATACTCACAACAATATCATATCCCACACATTAAATGTGTCGACAAGAACTTAATGACGGATTGCTAAATAAGGAAAGATTCTTGTTTGTAAATGGCGGAATCAGAAAAAAACAAGATTTGTTTCTAAAGAGGTTAATAAATATAACAGACACGAACAACTCAAAAGATTTCCATTTATATAAACATATTCATACAAATGATAATCGATTAGGGTTTCTTGTCGGGAATGTATATTCAATGATAACCTAGGACATCCGTCACACTCAATCAGGAATATTCGTTCTTATAAAGTGTAAAAGCAAATCTGTAGGAGGCGTGCCCTAAAATATTCTATTTATAGGCCTGCCACCTCCTGACAGCTGTCATTCCTTCTAGAAACCATAATGATTAGTACATATTCAAATTACATATTCAAAACTATACTAAGTGCAAAAAAAAGATCTTCCGGGTAGATTTTGTAACATTTGTTTTTTTCGAGTAGGCTTTGTGCCATTTTGTCCTTTACGAGTAGACCTGTTAACCTTGAAGTGTGCTCGGGAACAGTTCTCCGGGTAGACTTTACTATTTTGCTAAGAAAATACTCACCTAGCAGACTTCAATCTTCTTGACTATAGTAAACTTTGCTCGATATAGTCTTACGAGCAAACTTGTTCTTCTGAGATCCTATCAACTCCTTGCTAGTGAATAACATATTAGCAAAGCAATGTGTGCTTGGTAACACTGTAGCTTGCTCAGAGTTGAACCTTGCTCGATGTTTCCTTAGGATAATTCTTAACTTCCATCAAACATGATCGGACCATTGTTTATTAATGAATACCTTGCTATATCTTCCAAGTACTTGGCTTCAAAACTGTGCTCGGCCTATGAAGAACAACCTTTCTTGACATAGTGAACCCTGCTCGGATGTACACTAAAGAAGAATTCAAGAAGATAACTCTGCTCGATAGGCAAAATATCATGCCCGGCTAAGTAAAACCCTGCTCGGATGTCCAAGTGTGCTCGGTTTCATACTTAGCGATTTCTGAGGAGGTTGAGAAGATTCCAATCTTCCTTATACATTGGTTAGGTCAAATCTTTGACTCAACAATCTACCCCTAGATTGGAACACCTCAGCTGTCCCAAAACATCTCTAAGGTTACATACACTTAGTCAAAATACATATTCAAATAAAAATCAAACTTTAACATATCAAAAGTTAAACTATTACATATTCAAAAGTTTGTCCGTAGACATTACAAAGCAAAGCCTATTCTAAAGATCATCTTCTTGCATCATAGGCTGTTGTCTTCTCTCCACTCTGACCATTCCTACTCTTTGCTGAAAGATTGACAAAATTCGATAATGAGGGTGGTTTTCTAGAATTGTCAGTCCAACAATATCCCTCAAATCTTCTTCATGCAGAAAGGTCAGATCATTGTCAGTTTTGATGATTCCCAAGATGAGTCCATCTGAGTTTCGTAACAGGTAATGGCCTTCATTTTCCTTGTATTCAATCATAGCTATTCGACCATTCTTTTGAACCTCATAGTTGGGTCTCACCATCCTTTTTCTCATGCTGATACATGTATTTAAGTTGGACAAGGGATTGGGTTTTCGCAGCTTTATCAGATAGGCATGTTCTGCATCCCTTATCTTCCTCATTTGGGTTATCCTCCTGGTTCTTTCATGCTTGGTAATTTCCCATTTCTTCTTTTGACTCAATAGAGGAAAACCTTTCTCAGCTTCAGATTTCAGATACTTTGATAGATCATTTTGCTGTCTGCCGTCCAATTTTCTACTGTCATGATAGTCATACAAAGCAAGATCGGCTATTTTCTCCAGTTGTTCTCTTGTGTACTTAGCAAAATCATCTCTAAAAATGATGTCTCTCAATTGTCTACTTTGCATGATTACTTTCAGAGACTGAGAGACTGCGTCATTGAATAGAGTCATTGGTAGATCCACATGTGATTGTGGTCTTGTCATTCTTTGGGATCCTGCTCTACTTGACTCACCCCTGTGTGTTGATGGATGTTACCTTGAGGCAGAAGGCCTAGTTGGGATAGACTTCATAGGTTTGCTAGGCCTTGATATAGCTAAAGCTTTCATATACATGGATTCAATCAGTTCAGCTGGATAGTTGATAAGATCTGCAAAGTTTTCACCTGCATCTTTGACAAGTCTTGTAATCATTTTAGCTATTCTTGGATTGTTTAACAGCCCTCTAGGCACAAATCTTCCATCAACAAAACTTCTTGGATTTTCACCCTCCAAGAGAACTTTCTCCCATTCAACCTTCTATAAGTAGTATAGTTCTTTCAATTGGTGTTTATCCAATGCATTAAAGGCATTCACATCAATTCCTTTCTTATTTATCATTATCCCCCTCAGAATTTCAATCATTTCTTCATTTTCCCATGGAATTATAGGTTCATCTACTGGCTCAGGGTTCACTTCCACTGGGATTGGTGTATTATCAGCTTTCTTCTCAAATTGTACCTTCAATTTCTCTCTCAAGGTTCTGATTCTTCTTTTCTTAGCAGGGGGTTAATCTTGATCTTCCCTTGCTTGTACAATGGATGGCTCAGGTTGCACTCTCTTCAATTGATCTTTCTTTTGAAGCTTGTTGTAGAGTGAATCAACAGCAGCCTTAGTCAGGCTATCCACTGCTTCAGGTGCCATTCCCTTATCCATTAAGTAACCACATTTTCCAGCATATTTCTTTCTCAGAGCTTCAAGTTTCTCAGCCAGTTCATCTTCTCTTACAAATTTTTCTTTGACTTCTTCTCTAGTGTTGTTGTAAGCATCTCTGAGTTGTTCAAACTTGAAGTGGTCAAATCCTTTTCAGAATAGCCATGTTTTCTCAGATAATCTCTATACTTCTAGCCATATTTGTTCTTTTGTTGTATCAGTTTCTCAATAGTGTCCCTTTCTTTGTCTAATATTCTTTGCAGTTCATCATCATTTAATGAAACTATACTTTCAAAGCTTATTCCATGACTCATCAGTTTAACAACCAAAGGATTTTTCTTCTTAGCATCAATCAAAATTTGCTCAATGTTTGCCCTTTGATCTTCAGTCATTGTTACTTGTGGGGACACAACATTAGCATTTTCAGCTTCATTCTGATCAACATCATCATCACCAGATTCATCAGATTCATCCTCCTCCTCTATTGTTTCATTTACAGCATCTATTTTTGATTCATTTGGATTTGGAATGTCAGGGACTGGGATGTTTGGAACTCCCTGAACAATGTCATCAGGCCTTAATGATTGCAAAGGAACTGGCCTTAGTGGACCTGTTTGCTCATCTGGAGTTTCATAATACCGACTTTTGCCATCCCATTTCCTCTTGGACCTTTGTTCAGATCCTTCTGCCTAATCATTAGCTTTTCTTTTTCTTGAGTAAGTCTTTTCAAACCTGCCCACATCTTCATGAATTTTTAGGCTTTAGCCATCATTTCCTCAATTGTATTTTCAGTTTGTTTCTCATGTTCCTTTTCAGTTTCCTGTTGAGGTTGGCTTTCAGTTTGTGCAAACATGCTTACAACCATGGCCAGAGAATTATCTACCTCCTCTGCTCTCTTCAAATTAATCAAAGTTTCAATGAAAACTTGATCATTAGCCTCCTCTTCATTTAAGACTTTTGTTATGTTAGCTTGTTCAATCAATGATTCCTGCTCTGCCAGCTCTTCAGTACTCATGGTTTGGGCTATTATTTCCCTTTCCCTTGTCCCTCTTACAACAGATTCAAAAGACTTCCTGGAAAGAGCAATAGCTTCATCTTCTTCCTCCTCCTCCCTATAAATATTTTCCTTAACAGGCTCTTCTTCCTGATCATCTTCATTGACTTTTGCTTTCCCCTTATCCATTCTTCTTTTCAAATTTTCCTCAGTTTCTGGTGGGAAATCATCAATATCCCTATCCAAATCATTCATTTCCTTATCATGCTCTACCTTCTTAGAGCTTTCAGGTTGTTCAATTTCAGATTCAGTGAGTATAAGTTCCTCAGTAGCAGCATCGTCATCATTAATCACAACAGTTGGTGCTTCAGTTGCAGTTAAGACATCAGTCAACACATTAGTTTGTATATCAGTGGCCACATCAGTGGTAGCCACATTTTCATCAAAGTTTATCTTTTCAATTTCATCTTCCTTCTCCTTTTCACTTCTCGCCTCATCATCATCTCTGTTCACAACATTTAGCACCTCATTATTGACATCATAATTCTGTTCATCCCCCTCTGACTCATCAGCCTCATACTCATCATCAACTATTCTTCTTTCTTCACTATCCTCATCATCATCATAAGCATACAACAAACAAGTTAAACCATAAACATCATTTGTTTTACCACTTGCATCCACCATTTCCTCATCATTATTACTAGCAGAAGCATCAGTTGGCTCAGAAATATTCTCCCCCTGTTTTGGGGCAGCTGAGGTATTCTCAACCTCCAGCTCTAGGGTTTGAATTCATGATTGTGCTTAGGCCAATTGTGCCTTGAGCTCTACATTCTCCTTCTTCAACTCCTCATTCTCATTCCTCAGTGTTACTGCTTCAATAATCAAGTCAAAATTTCTTCTATAGAGGTTTGAAATATGGGGAAGGGTAGTGGGTGGTGATATGTGAAATGGTTCAGCTTTAGATTGGTCTTGTTGGGAGGTTGGAGTAAGAATTGGATTGGCATCTTCAAAGATGTTTTCCCTAGTTGAGGGTAAGGGATTGATGTTTGGAATTAAGAGTGTTCTGGTATGGGTGATGGTAAATGTTGGTTGTATTGTGGTTTCAGGTGGGGTTTGGGTGGTGGTTTGAGGTGGGGTTTGGGTGGTGGTTTGAGGTGGTGATTAGGTCTTGTTGTAGTGGAGAGGAAGGTGGTGTTTGTGTAATCATAGGCTCCCCCTGAATCTGTACAATGTGTTCAAAATTTTCATCACCTCCTTCTGCATTACCTACATCATAATCATTATCATCCCCTTCATCATCAGAGTCATCATCTCCTCCATCACTCTCATCAACATCATTATCACCATCTTCTCCATCATTCTCTTCCTCCTCATTCTCACCAATATCCTCCTCATTTTCTGATAATAACTCATGTAAATGAGGAATTACAATGTCCTCAATAATCAACCAAGGCAAGTCTTCATACACCTCATTAAATTTGCTTGAACTAGCCTGTGTTTCAATTCTTTTGTAAGTGTCAGGGTTTTGCAGGACATGTGTTGTTCCAATAGTAGGTAGTCCTTCCAATTCTTGATTAAAAATGATCTGCAAGAACCTTGGATAAGCCACAAAACTTTTGCTTGTTTGTCTTCTTCATGTTTTGAACCATCCCTTCAAAAATCATTTTGGAAAAATTGAATGGTTGACTGAATAGCACAGCAACGGTTTCAATTGCTAGATCCCTGCTTATCAGGGTCCATGATCTCTTTCTTGGAGCAAATCCTTGGATGATATGGTGGATCAAAAACTTGTAAATATTTGGGAACATCCCCTTCTGAAATTGTCCATCATGTATATTTCCGTGATAGCCCATGGTTTTAACAAACACTTTCAATATTTGCTCAGTTGTAAGATGGATTGGGCTGGGGTTATCATCATTCAGTTGCAAGCATCTTCAAATCACAGCCTCATTCACCCTTATCTCCTGATTTGCAACTGTGGCTTCGACTCTTCTTCCACCAGCATCATCAAACGGTATCGCCGACACCCAAAAGTCCAACGAGTGATTCCGGTAAATCACTGGATTTTCCGTTAGAGCAAACCGGATGTTTGATCGCTGTAACCATCTTATAATAGTAGCCACTTCTTCATTGTCGGGTGTGACTTCTAATAGAGCGCACATATTGTGCTTATGCTTAAAGGGGTATGTTGGTTGATCTTCACCCGCCATATCTGAAAAAAACATAATCAAACACATTCAAAGTAGAAATTAGTTCTAATGTTCACTACTTTAAGAAATCTCAAGTTATAAAATTGAAGAAGAAAGAAAGAAATGTCATTAAGAATCTTTTCCTCGACAAGTTTATAACCTACACACAAAACAGAGAGTTAGCAAAAATACATAATCGAAGCCCATTATCATCTAATCATGGTCGGAAAACACATAATTAATGCTTACAGAGTCGGAATTAGAGGGCTGGTAAGTTAGGGTTTGGATCATGGTGAATGTGATAAGTCGGTTAGGTTTTCTTAGAGCAATCAGTGGAAGGAGAGAGAGAGAGAGGGAAAATAATGTAGAAAAACGTCTCTCACTCCCTCTTATATATCTTTTGAAAGTGGGTTTTAAATGTTTTTTGTCGTTTAGTGAGTTAATAGCTGTCATACAGTAATCTTATCCATTAAAAATATTGACAACTAAAAATATCCAACTTTAAAGTTTTAGCAAACCTTGCTCGGAATAGTCAGTTTTTGCAAAGTATGCTCGGTATATACTTCTACCATGAAGCTTGCTCGAGTTGATATTAAAAATGAGGCAAGTATAAATGAAGGAAGCTTACTTGAACTACAAGGTTGCTCGAGAAATAAATCACAAGACTAATAACCAAGTATAGGATAACATGTAGGCAACCTTGCTAGGAATCAATTAAGACCCCCAAATGAATAACCTGTTTCTAATAACATGCCTTACTCGAATAACAAAACTTATCACAAACCTTACTCGAAAATGTAAATAGTTAGCATATAATCAGTTAGTAAACTGTAAAGCATAGTGTGCTCGAGATACTTGTTCAATAAGCAAAATGCGCTAGAGTTGAGGTCTAGACACAAAGTGTGCTCAACAAAACAAAAGTAAGAAATCATCAAGTATGTTGAGAGGACACTTGAAAATTTCAAAGTGTGCTCGAAACATAAAGTGTGCCCGGAAAACAAAGTTTCCCCGAAAACACTTGCACTTACAAAGAAACATATTCACAATAATCAAGTGTGCTAGAATATGAAGTTTACTAGAAAATTAATTCAAGCAAATGTTTAAAAGCACAAAGCTTGCTAGAAACAGTTATACCTTCAAACAAAACATAAAGCATGCTCGAAAGTCTTAGCTAAGTAAAAGCATGCTAGTAACTAGTAACATATCATATAGCTTGCTAGTAAACAATTGTATCCCTAAACAAGTTGTTGAGGTCTGCTCGAAAGTACAAACTAAGTAAAAGCATGCTAGAATTATCATATTCAGCATATAAGTTGCAAAGCTTGCTTGAAACAAGTCAAATATCTAACTGGTCAGTTAAGTGTGCTCGAAAAACTTGAACTTTGTTAAAGCTTGCTGGAAACACATATTCAGATATAAAGCCTACTCGGAAGAGTTAGAATTTCAAGTAAATTTATATACTCTACCCGAAACATCTAAGCATGCTCGAAAATCATAAACTTAGACCAGATGTCTAAGTATGATCGGAAAGGTTATAAAACATCAAACCTTGGCCGAAAATACATATTCAACTGTTTTGTGCTCGGAAATGTTAGAAAACATCAAACCTTGCCCGAAAATACATATTCACCCTTTTGATGGTAAAATGCAACGCTTTTTGACTTAATACCAATTATCAAGCATATTTTTCATTAAAGATCATTGTTTAAGAGCAAATGGTGCATTTAGAGATCAAATTTCATTTATGTTTCCTTTCAAAACAATTTCTTTCTTTTGCTGAAAAGATCTCAATGATGGGATCATATTGACTAAGTAGCTTTTTCAATACTTCATTCTCAGCCTTATTATGATAAAATAGACAGGTTAACAGCAGGTCTAGACTTAGCATGAATTTCATTTCCTTGGTGATACGATTAATGTTCAATTAAGACGCATAATAGTTAATAGATAACACATATTGTTTTCTAATGCTCCATATCTATTCTCAAGGATTATTTGGCTTTCTCCAGATCACCCCGATTTGACTTTGACCCCATGGATTTGGTTTAAAAAATTTTAATGACAGAACTTATTTATTTGATTTTTCGTTTCAAATTTGCAAACATATTTGAGGTTGAACGTTGGACTTACAGTTTAAATGTAACAAGCCTTTCATTCGGGATGTTAACGGACTTATATTATAGCCTCCACCCCTGTAGTTCTATTATTAACCCTCATGTTTGAGTTTTTCTTAAAAGCTTGTGAACATTTATCAACTTTTGGTTGATTAAAAAATTTTAAGTAATTTTGTTCACATCTATTCATTGTCATTCTTAAGAAGATACTTCATTTTGGGGACCAAATACCAACAGGCTCGTGTATGACTGGATAATCACTTTTCTGCCTATCATTTGGAAAGATTTATCTTGGAACATGCATAGACAACAATGTAACTCCACATAAATCTTTGCAGTTTCTTTAAGTTTATATCACCTTAGATTTTACACATCATGGGAAAGCAACCATACATGTTAATGACTGTACTAAGTGCCCCTTTGGCCTATTAAATCCTATGATGATTGGCTAAGTAGTCAATGTACTATCATTTCCTAATAACAGATTCAATCACCCCAAGTACTCTTAGCTTTCAGGTTAATGGCTATCCTGACAATCTACAAGTAGTCAGTAGGACCAAACACACACAAAGGTATATGTCCTTTTGGCTTAGAGTCAATGGCATAATTTTAAGTGAAAGAATAAATTACTATTGCCCCAAATGCATTCAGTCTTTGAATTAATGGCTATCCTTTCAATCTACAACTAGATGATAGGACCAAAGATATACAAGTATATGCTCCTCAGACTTGAGCAAATGACATAATTTTCAGCAAAAGTAATTTCTTTTGAGACTTTTCTTTGAAAATCATTTTAAGCTTCTTTAAAGCTTGAACTGAATAGTCTTATCATATCTCAGCACCATTAACAACTTGCTCATGTTTTGATCAAAATTCTTGTGATTATGCAAAATTCATTTGAACAATTAATTTTGACATAAAGACACATTTTGACACAAACAGTTGTAACATATTCAAATCTTAATCATAAATAACATCATCAAAACAAGCAGACATTTCTAATATGCATAGTCCAGCCTATCCTAATAACATCATATGATCAGATAACACACATATTCAAACAATTAACCAAGGATGTCAGATAAGCATAAACATTCAAGTAAGTCAAATCAAAAACATTCATCATGACATCTCATACACAAATCAACTGATAAACAAGCATACTCATAAAACATATCAGATTTGCACAGAGAGTCAATGAAGCACATATCAGTTAACATGAACAGTATCATATTCAAACAGATAAACATAAACACCATTCATCAAGACTTTTAAAAGATAGTCACTCTGCACAGTCAAGCACACATCATGAATCAGACTTCATTACAGTTGATCATTCTCATGGCTTTCAGAAGAAAGTTGAACCTGGTTCTGTCAAGTGGTTTTGTGAATAGGTCAGCCAAATTCTCACTTGTATCAACCCTTTTCACCTCAATTAAATCTTTTTCACTACAATCTCTTATAAAATGATGTCTGATTTCAATGTGCTTAGTCTTGGAATGTTGCACAGGATTCTTAACAATAAAAGATGCAGCAGTGTTATCAATGTAAATAGGGGTGTTTAGAAAGTTCAAACCATAATCCAGCAACTAATTTTGTATCCATAGGACTTGTGCACAGCAGGCAGATGAAGCAATGTATTCAGCTTCTGTAGTTGAGATTGAGACTGTTGTCTGCTTCTTGCATTGCCATGACACCAATCTATCACCCAAAAATTGGCATCCTCCTGAAGTTGACTTTCTGCTTATATTACAGCCGTCATAGTCACTGTCTGTGTAGGCTATCAGATCAAAAGACTGGTTCTTTGGATACCAAATTCCCAAGTCAAGTCTTCCCTTCAAATTTCTAAAGATCCTCTTGAGTGAATTCATGTGAGAGACCTTATGGCTTGACTAAAATCTAGCACAAACACAAACTGTAAACATGATATCAGGCCTTGAAGCAGTTAGATACATCAGTGAACCATTTTTTGCTCTGTATTCATGCTCATCTACTGTCTCCCCCTTTTCATCAGCTACCATCTTTTCTTTTGAATCCATAGGAGTTGAAGCTGTCTTCAAATCATTGCACTTGAATTTGTCAAGTATGTCTTGAACATATTTAGACTGGTAAATGAATATCCCATCAGCCTTTTGCTAAACTTGTAAGCCAAGGAAGAAGTTCATTTCTCCCATTGAACTCATGCTATACTTGGATTTCATCACCTCTTCAAAATCCATACACATCTTTTCATTGGTTGACCCAAATATAATGTCATCCACATAGACTTGTAATAAGAGCAAATCTCTTCATTTCTTCTTGTAAAAGAGGTTCTTGTCAATAGCTCCCCTTTGGAAACCATACAAGAAGGTGATTTGACAGTTCATCATACCAAGCCTTTGGAGCCTGATGTAGTCCACACAAGGCTTTGTTTAGTTTATACACCCTGTTAGGACAAATAGGATCCTCAAAACCTGGTGGTTGAGAAACATACACCTCCTCTTCTATCTTTCCATTTAGGAATGCAGATTTAACATCAAGTTGGAATACCCTGATATTCTTTTAGGCAGCATAAGCTAAGAAGATTCTTATTGCTTCAAGTCTTGCAACTGGTGCCAAGACTTCGTCAAAGTCAATTCCTTCTTCTTGTAGGCATCCCAAAGCTACAAGTCTGGCTTTGTTCTTAATCACAATACCCCTTTCATTCCTTTTGTTTCTGAACACCCATTTTGTTCCAATTGCATGTCTGTTTCTTGGCCTATCTACAAGTTCCCAAACATGTAGATCTCTAAATTGAGCCAACTCCTTGTGCATTGCTTGTACCTAACTATTGTCCCTTAGAGCTTGAACAATATTCTTTGGTTATGTTTGGGATAGAAAGCAGGAGTACAAACAAATGTTTGCAGTTTCAGAATGACTTCTTGTAACCCTTTTATATATATTGCCAATGATGTGTTCAGAAGGATGATTCTTTTCAACATAAGGGTTTGAATTATCACATCAGTAGACACATTTGTGTCAAGATTTGATTCATTGAGTTCTGGATCTTCAATAACCAAATCAGTTGTTTCATTATCAATTCCTGGTGCTTCTTCATTATTCTGTCTTGAGTTTGATGCACCAGTGTTTTCGAGATTCATTCATTCAAACAAATCTTGAAACCTTTCACTTGTAGCAGTTGTCTCTTCTTTAGTTTGGTTTCATGGATTCTCCTCATTTTGAACTTGATCATATGACAAACTGAAAATTTTTGCCTTTTCCAGACAACCATCGCGACTTGACTCAAACTTTCGGGACGAAAATTCTTTCAACATGGGAATGATGTGACACTCGTCAATTTCAGGTTAACTCCGTAAAACGGAACTCCATTAATTCAAACTTATGATCACACGAACTGTGAAGCATATCTCATTACATTTAAACTAGGGTTTAGATGACGCATAACAATCACTACACAAGTAGTCTTTCGGAATTTCACCGAAACACACACGAGTCGACTCAAACCATTGGTGAAAAAACGATGAATATTATAAACAAGTACTTGATATAATTATGTGTTATGTTTATATGTATAAATGTGTGCTTGTATGCATGTCATTATATTATGGAGGTGATTGATGTTTTATGCTAGAATTATACAAAATAGAAGTTAAGGGTGCTAGTTGTAACATATGATATATTATCTTAATATATAAACAACGTTAACATAAACCCTAATCCCCTTCTCTCTCCCTCCTCTTGATCAACGGCTGCCACACCCTCTCCCCTCCCTATTGTCGCTGTGAACACACACACACATACATACAAAATAATTTCCAAGCTTGTTTGAAGAATTGAAGGTGCTAGTTAGGTAATTTACCTCCTCTCTAGTCTATTCTATTGATTTAATTGCATGATTGAACATGTTACTCAATAACCCTAGTTCTTAAAATTTGATGATTGATGATGAGTTAGGGTTACATACATGATTTTGAGTTTTGATGAAAATTGATGCTGGACAAATTCTTAATTTCGTGTTTAACTGACTGTAACTCGATGTTAATTACATCTTTTGAAGTGATTGTTGATTCTATCATAGACTAGGTCGAGTCTAGTTTCCAAAAAGTCTGAGTTTGTAAATTTTGGACGTGTAAAATTTTGTTTTTATCATTTTAAAAACTGTTGTGCAATGCTGATTTGGGAGACCTGCTATTAGGCTGTTTTGAAATTAGTATATCTCATAAACTGCAAGACCAAATGGGTTGGTTTCACTTCTGGAAGTTAATATTTTGAGTTAGGAATCTAACCCAGTTGGTCTTGCATTAATTGGATTTGTCATTAATCAGGAATAACAAATAACATTCTGTTACGCATGATAATGATTTCTGTGTGTTTGCTGTGATGTTTTGATCATTGTCATAAAACCGTATATGATAAAAATATAATAAAAGTATTTTTAGAAACCTAACTCACGTGTGCTTCTGTGATGATTTTTGGTGATTTATTTGACATGTTGGGATTTATTAAATAGAGTAATCTTGTCGAGTGAAAATATTCCTGGACAATTTAGCTGCTGAATTACTTGAATTATCATGAAAAGTGCATAATTGATCGATATTTGCTATGTTTTGACTAAATTGCCCTTGTGGGGATATTTGCTAGTAATGAACGATGTTAATGCTTGACACTTAAGTACTTGTTCACATGTGTAACTTATCACCAATGTGTTTGTCGAGTTGCACTTATTTCACAAACGAAACACAAAACGCATCTCATGCATAAGTTGTATGTGTCGAGTCTAGGGACTCACTCGTAGTTCAATACTTAGAAAATCTCATTTTTGTTTTTAGAACACTAGTGAGGATTTTCTGTGACGCACACCTTTTCTCGGATCTTTTTGGTTATCTTCGCAAACAGTGAGTTTCACGACCCCTTTTACTCTTTTTAAACGCTTTTATTAGGGGGAGATAACATACTCCACGCTTTAGATTTTGTTATTCTTTATATATCACTTGTAAGACTAAGTGGCAAACAAACCAACTAAAGTCCTTCATAACATCGAACCGGTTAATATTTGGATAATAGCGAGTCACTGTTGAGTAGTACTACTGGGTGTAATCTTGGCTAACACATTACCATGGTCGTGGTTGACATAGTGGCCAGGCAATTGATAAACAGTCAGCTTCGGTGTCGAACACTTAGTAATACATGTTGATAGGTTAGCTACCTATTGATATATAATTGACTTAACTCTATCTGGAAACGCAAAACGTAAACGCAAACGCTTTATTTATTTAAACTTGTGAACTCACCAACCCTGTGTTGACACTTTTAGTATGTTATTCTCAGGTAGCCGAGGCGGGCGCGCGGTATAGGAACATGCATTTGCTAAACACCATTGCTTTAGAAACTTCTTTTAATTATTATCTTGATAAACTGGGTTTTTAAGTCGTCCTGTGTGGCGCAAACTTTTTTTCTTTACAATTTACGCTTCCGCATTTATACTTAAGACTTGATGTCTTGGTTGTTTGAAAACTTTATTTATGGTGCTTGATTATAACTAATGATTCCGATCTTGTTAGTTCAAACCCTCTGACGGTAAAACTCCGTTAGTGGATTTTGAGGGTGTGACAGATCATTTCTTACTTGATCTTGTACTGGACCTTCATTGTTCTCTTGATTGTCAACTTGAACTTGATCAACATCTGTCCTAGAGGAGTCCTTTATGAATGCATATTCCTTTTCTTTACCTGCAACCTTTTTCCACAGCTTTTCCAAATCCAATGTCTTCTGTTTTAACTCTTCAAACACATTGTTTTCATAAAGGAGTCATCATAGTCTTCAGGATAGATCTTGAAAAATTTGATCAATTTCTCTAAATCAAAAAACCATGATGCACCATCAACTGTGTTGAATTGATTTTCATTGAAAACCACATCTGAAGATTCAATTACAACCAAATGATCTTTCACATACACTCTGTAGGCCTTAGAGTGTGTAGAGTAGCCTACAAAGAAACAGTCTAAGGATTTTGCTTGAAACTTATTCAAGTAATCCTTTGTGTTCAACAGAGAACATTTGCATCCAAAAGCTTTGAAAAACTTGATATAGGGTTTTCTTTTATAGAAAATTTCATATGGAGTCTTGTTGTGACTTTTGTTTATTAGTACCCTGTTCTGAACATAGCATGTTGTGTTAATAGCTTCTGCCCAAAATGTGACAGGTAGATTAGCATCAGCTAGCATGGTTCTTGCTGCTTCAATGAGTGTTCTATTTCTTCTCTTAGCAACACCATTTTATTCAGGAGTTCTGGGAGCTGAGAATTGTTGAAGTATTCCTTTGTTGTTGCAAAATTCTTCAATAACACCATTCTTGAACTCAGTACCATTGTCACTTCTCATCACCTTAACCCTTTTATCAAATTGATTCTCAACCCTGTTAACACAGTTCATAATTAACTCAGTAGCTTCATCCTTTGTACTTAGGAAATAAAACCAAGTATATCTTGAGAAATCATCAATGATCACAAGACAATATCTTTTCTTCCCAATGCTTGGCACACTTACAGGACCAAAGATATCCATGTGAAGCATTTCAAGCACTTGATCAATTGAGTTGATGAGTTTAGTCTTGTAAGAAGACTTGTGTTGCTTTCCTTTCTGACATGAGACACAGTTGTCATCCAATTTGAACTCTCTTGTAGGTAAGCCAATGACATGCTCACCCTTGACTAACTTGTTCATGTTCTTGAGATTGACATGACACAGTTTCCTATGCCACAATTTTAACTCTTTTTTCAATGGCTTTAAAAACAAAGCATGTGCCACCCCTAGAAACAGCATCACTCATGTTAAGTTCATACAAATTTCCATTCCTTGGGGCCATCATCATGATCATGTCAGGTGGAATAACGTACTCAGGCCTTAAGATGAAACATTGTGAATCATCAAAGCCAACTTTGTAACCTTGATCACACATCTGGGATATGCTAAAAAGATTGTATTGAAGTCCTTCAACATAGAAAACATTGTCAAAAGTAACTTTGCCATTTGTCAAGATACCCTATTCAACAATTTTTCCTCCATTCTCATCACTGCCAAATGTCACTGGACCCTCAAACTTCTCTTCATAGTTAACAAGTGACCTCTTGTCACAAGTCATATGTCTAGAACATCCACTGTCCATATATCATACTTCATCCAGTGAAGTGGACTGTTCCTGCACATTACAAAGAAAGTGATTAGTTAGATGATGAAGTGCAATCTATTTCAACTTGCATATCATCAGTTTCATTTTTAATGGTAGAATTGGGAGTGAGTGTTATGGGTTCAGGGTCTTCATGAGTAACATCAAAGTGATCTGAATCATTAGTTTCATATCAACACTCACTTGGAGTTTTCACAAATGAAGTTGTGCTAAGACTATCAGTCACTTCATTGTTACACTCTTGAACAACATAGTCTTTCTTGCTTGAGTAGTCTCTCACATCCATATTATCTGTTCTTTAACTTCAACATTAGGTTTCCAAAGAAAACCTTGAGGTTCATAACCATGCTTCAACAAAAACTTCTCATCACCAGTTAATTCAGTAGGTTTCTTCCAAGGAAGAACACCTTTGTTTCTCTTCTTTTCACTGTTTGGTGATCCTTGAGAATCCTCAGACTTAACTGATTTTGTGCCAATATTGGGAATGGTTCTCAAAGGTTGAAAGTTCTTCTTCACAGCAAATTCAGATTTCTTAGGAGATCTGCTTCTTCCACTTTTCTTAGCAACAGTTTTCTTAGATTTCACATTAGCTCGCTTTTCTTTGTTAGTCTTATTTGCAGCTTGCTGATCAGTTTCATTCATCTTCTCTTTTCCACACACTTTTCCTCTTCCCAAGTATACCTCATATTTTTGTTTATAAAGCACAAAGTCTTGTCCAAACTTTGTCTAATTTGGGACACGGAAAGATTTGAAATTTATCCTTTCATTACAAGTGTCAGTGTGATGGCCATACTCATCACATTTCTTGCACCATACCTTTCCCTTGAACTTTTCATGGTTAATCCCTTTCTTGAATCTTTCACTTGGTCTTGGTGGATCAACCCCAAGTGTCTTCTGAGTCTTCAGTCCATCAAAGTCAATTAAAAAAGGAACAAATTCATCTATCTTAATATCTTTTCTTTCAATCTTTCCCTTAACACAAGACAATTTTCTTCATATTCATGGCTCTTCATCTAGGCTTCCTTTATGCCTTGACTACCACTTTTCATATTCTTCCATGGTTTCAACTTCTCCAATATCCAGAACTTCATGGCTTGAAAATATTGGGTACACTGGAATGAAGTTGTCATCAGTTACCGTTTCAGTTACTCTTTTCTTATTTCTGTTACTGATTCTTTCCAAAAGAGCATTGCTTGGTGGTATTACTACATTATAGCTAACCTTTGACCTTTCACATATGTCAAAAGACACATGTTCTTTTCTCATTCTTTCATTCATTTTCTTTATCTTTGGTGTCATTGGTGGTAGTTGAGGCAGTTTTTCAATTGAGTCTGGTTTCTTATACTTTCTACCTCTTTCAGCAACTTTAATTTCTTCATCAGTGATTTGAACACCCAAGTCACTTAAGTCATCAGCATTCAAATCATCAGAATTAAATTCATCTTTAAAGACTTGTACTCCAATTGACTTGTCTTCTTTCACATCTTCTTTCACAACAAATTCTTCCTCTTCATTCACTTTAACCTTCTTGTACAGATCAACAAACTCCTCTCTGTCTTGAAATACTTCTCTAAACTGTTGAGGATAACCATCCCTCTTTTCTTTGTAAACCTTTGGCAAAAAGTTGTTGTTGAATGGTGGTGGAACAGCCTTATACTTATCTTTTTCACTAACTTGGTTCAGAATGCCACATATGTTTCCTATGGAGACCAAATTCTTTAAGAATTTATTGTCAACTTCCAGCTTTGTGTTCTTCACCTTCTCTTCAATCAACATCTTCTTTAACCCATCAATTTCAGTAATGTACCTCTGTTGAGCTCTATAGCTACTCACACGATATTTCTTATAAAATTCTGATCTTTTCTTCATTAACAACATCACTTGATTCATACCCATTGATGATGCTTTATTTTCTAAAACACTCACCCTCTAGCTTACCTATTTTCATATTTAAAGCAGTAATTGTTTCATGTAAGTCAGTGATAGGTGATGAGTGTACCTGAGAAGATGATGTTCCAGCCTCATTCTCAATCTTTTCCATGAATGCAACATTAGCCTTTGAAATATCATCAGCATGATCACTCCAATCAAAATCTCCTTCATGTTGTGTAGCAATAGCTACATTCCCTTGATTTCTTGGTTGAGTTTGATTGGGTCTGTTGAGGATGTTTTGAGCAGCTTGAGGGAATTAGTTTCTTTGGTAGTTTTTATTTTGAGGAACAACTTGTTGATTATTCATTTGGGGTTGTTGATAGTTGTTGAAGTTGGGATTGTTGTTGTTGTTGAAGTTGTTGTTTCTGTTCTGATTCTACTGATAATTCTGTTGGTATTGCATTTGGTTTCTAGGTTGTTGATTTTGAAACTGATTAGCTTGAAAGTTTCTGGGTTGGTTGCATTCCCTAGCAAAATGTCCAGGCTATTGGAAATTGTAACATATAGCCTTTGACTTATCAAATCCAATCCTTTCATTTGGTCCAGAGACTAATGATATACCAGCCTATTGAACAACCTCTTGCTTCTCAGTGCTAGCATTGCAGCATGCCACTTTAAATCCATGTCCTCAAGGTTATCAGCATCTATTTGTTCCAAATCATCTTGGATGACACTTGTATGGATTAAGTTCTTGGCCACAAATGCATTATATGACTCAGTGAACATTGAGAAGAGTGCTTGAGTATCATTTGCTTGACCATTGTTTCCACTAGAATATATAGCACATGTCCACCTGCCATTGAGGCAGAGTCATTTTCTTCAATAAGTTGGACATTGAACCTTGTCCGATTTCCATGATGACTTGAGCTGCCACCAACAAATGATCTAGGTGTATCAACACCATGTTCGGTTGGTTCCTCAATGATGGGAATTTGTTGTTGATTCTTGGTAGACAAGTTTCCCATTGGTGAAATTAATGCATTGGAAAATTGGAAACAAGGCTTCTCTTCTTTGATCATCTCATTTTCAATCATTTCGATTTCAGCAGCCTGAGGGAAGCACACTACATCATCCACCTTTAAATCATTAAAATTGGTCTTTTGAAGGATGAATTTTCAGGCAGTGTACCATTCCTTTGGCATTGAACTGAGCAGCTTGGTATTCAGATCAAAATCAGTCATGACATAGTTAGTTGTTCGAAGGTCATTCACTATTACCAAAAATCTCTCAAGGATAGACTTCAATCTTTCACCATCCTCTCAAGCGGCTGCTTGAGACGTTGTTTCTTTATGTTCTTGAGCTCAGTGTTCCCTTCAAACATTTCAAGGATTGCATCATAAATTGCATTTGCGGTAGGATGATGTGAAACCTTGGTAAGTATCTCCCAAGACAGTCCTAGCTTAATCATGGCTAAGACCCTATCATCCACTTTTCTCAACATGTCTCTTACAGCACCAGTAGCAGTTGCACCATCAGCAGCTTGTGGCCCATTTTTGATCGAATTCCACATGTCTACATCATTGTAGCACACAACTGCTTCAAATAGTACTTTCCATTTTGTGAAGTTTTCCTGCCCATAAAGTCTAGGAATCTTATTAGTTGAGACTTCCTGCTCCTCTAAACCAGACATCTTGGTATTTTGAAAAGCACAATCAGAAATTTTGAAAACAATCAAATTTGAGGAACAAATCTTTAGATCTGATATATCTTGTTAGATTGGAGTACGAAATCGTAATAAAGATGTAAACTTTAGTTAAAATAAGGAAAAGAAAACACCGGATTTTTATAGATCTGGACGGAAAAGAAGAACAGAGCAGCTGACGTCACTCTTCAATGGAACAGTGCTTTTCATACATCATTGTTCTTCTTCAGATCCTCAATCAGCAACAAGTTCTTTACCCAAATCTGCAATCAACAAGCTCTGATACCACTTGTCGGTCCCGATTAATCACTCGATACTCATAACAATGTCATAAACCACACATTGAATGTGTCGACAAGAAGGTTAATGACGGATTGCTAAATAAGGAAAGATTCTTGTTTGTAAACGGCGGAATCAGAAACAAACAAGATTTGTTGCTAAAGAAGTTAATAAATGTAACAGACACGAACAATAACTCAAAAGATTTCCATTATATAAACATATTCATACAAATGATAATCAATTAGGGTTTCTTGTCGGGAATGTATATTCAATGATAACCTAGGACAGCCGTCACACTCAATCAGGAATATTCTTTTTTTCAAAAAGTGTAAAAGCAAAACCGTAGGAGGCGTGCCCTAAAATATTCTATTTATAGGCCTGCCACCTCCTGACAAGCTGTCACTCCTTCTAGAAACCCTAATGATTAGTACATATTCAAATTACATATACAAAACTATACTAAGGGCAAAAAAGGTCTTCCGGGTAGATTTTGTAACATTTGTCTTTTCCAAGTAGGCTTTGTGCCATTTTGTCCTTTACGAGTAGACCTGGTAACCTTGAAGTGTGCACGGGAACAGTTCTCCGGGTAGACTTTACTTAGAGTATTTTCCTAAGAAAATACTCACCTAGCATACTTTAATCTTCTTGACCATAGTAAACTTTGCTCGATATAGTCTTACGGGCAAACTTGTTCTTCTGAGATCGTATCAACTCCTTGCTAGTGAATAGCTTATTAGCAAAGCAATGTGTGCTTGGTGACACTGTAGTTTGCTCAGAGTTGAACCTTGCTCGACGTGTCCTTAGGATAATTCTTAACTTCCATCAAGCATGCTCGAACCACTGTTTATTAATGAATACCTTGCTGTATCTTCCAAGTACTTGGCTTCAAAGCTTGGTCTTACCAAGGGTTTGCTAGTAAGCAAACTATGTTCGGCCTATGAAGAAATACCTTGCTTAACATAGTGAGCCCTGCTCGGATGTACACTAAAGAAGAATTCAAGAAGTTAACTATGCCCGATAGGCAAAATATCATGCCCGGCTAAGTAAAACCCTGCTCAGATGTCCAAGTGTGCTCGGTTTTTCATACTTAGCGATATCTGAGGAGGTTGAGAATATTCCAATCTTCCTTATACATTGGTTAGGTCAAATCTTTGACTCAACATTACTGACAGAAACGAGGCCGGTGCAAAAGCGTGAATAATCGGTAATAAACGAGCTCAGTTCAGGATCGATCTACAACATGTATTCACTCTTGAAGGATAATAATGGACGGATGTGGAGAGTTTGATTTGATTAATAATCGATAATAGGATGAACAATTGTAATAAAAACACAAAAGATAGATGTAGAAGTATGATTTCATTAACTGAATGATTCTTATCAAGAACCCTCATACATACATTCATACATAAATAATCATAAAGAAAAGGCCACCCAGGGAGAGCTCTTCCCGGGGGCAAACTCTCAACACAATCAGTAAATCTCACAATGCACACATGACCTAAACAAATGACCTAAATCATCTATTTATACTAGTCTTGTGCCTTGGTCTTCACTCCACCGCCACTTGGATAAGACTAAAGGAACAAAATATAATATAATATTTCACCCGACAAATGCTTCAATTACTCGTTATAATATCTTGTTGTCTTTCTTTAATTTCTCATTATAAACGAGTAACGATTCGATGCGTCGGTCTAAAATATAATACCCAATAACCTCCCCCTTAGACCGATGCCATCGAATCACTTTCACGATCACCTCATAACCCGATGTCTTTCATAGAAATTCTCCCCCTCTCAATAAGCGTCTCTATTTTTCATTACAAATCATCTTCTCTTTATCTCTTTTGGATATAGTTGTATAGGCATAAGATCGAGGATTCAAACTTCAGTGATCAACTACGAGTTAATCTGAAACCGCAAATGGAAATAAACTCAAAATTTTCCTTAAAATGAGCCTTTCACTTGATTCGACCAAAATTTGCAATGAAATTCCATATAATTTTTCTCCCCCAATTTCGTTGAAATGTCATAAAAGAATGTGTCTTTAAATCAAGAGCGGGTGAACGTCTTCAATTCAAACAATCTTGATCATCCCTATCAAGACTTGTTGATAAATATTCAAAATAAACGAATTAAAAGATACCTTTTGTGGTTGAAAGTTGATATTTGAAATGATCAACTCTTGAAATGATCCGAATAAATCAACCATCTTGTTCTTTAAGCATCTTGTTGAAGTTGTGAAATTTTTGTGATTTTTGCCCAATTTTTGCTCAAAAAGTCTTTAAAAGTGACCAAAATACCCCTCGTTGACCCGACACAGTTAACGGCTGATTTGACCAGAAAAGTTACTTCCAAACAGTCACTCATACTTGGGAAAACATTTTTCATTAAGAACACATGGTCAAAAAGTCAACGGATAAGCGAGTATACATTCATTTCTTCATCTTGGCCCGTTTGACTTTGAAAGTCAACTGCATCAATATCCAAAAATTTCTTCCAAAAACTTGAAATATTTCACTAACACAAACTTTCTATTCACTAGCACACAGTGTGCTTGAGTGTAAAATGATGTTGTGATTTTATGAAGGTTTTCTTTACTAGCACAAAGCATGCTAGTGAGCAAAAAGTGTGCTCGAGCCTCCATACTTGGAAGATTTTCCATCAAAACTCATGATATGCTCATGCACACAACATGTGCTCGAGACTTAAAACATCACATGCTCTACAAAAACTTATGTACTCAAAACAAAAATTAAGTGCGTGTGGTCAAAGTTATGTGCTCGAAGCCTTAAGAACTTACCTTTTGTGCTTGAATCACTTAACATTTCGAGAATATAATCCTCGTATCTTTGGTTTTAGAACATGTACCAACTATAAAAAAAATTGAAATACCCTTGCAAATAATCAGCCCGTTAACAGCACCTTTTAACATCAATTTCAGCAACATTTTACAGCAATAAATCAGCAAATTTCAGTGCATTTTTGGCCTGTTTCAGCAGCAAAAACTGCACGTTCAGCTCGTATATCAGAAAAGCAGCAACAAACCAGCGATATTCAGCTTGTTAACAGCAATTTCAGCCCAAAAACAACTCGTTTCAGCACGTTTTCGTTCGTTTCAGCAATTTTCAGCACGAAACAATGCGTTTCAGCACGTTTTTATCCGTTTCAGCAATTTTCAGCATGTTTTTGGCCCGTTTCAGCATGTATCAGCTCGTTAACAACTCACTTATCAGTGGACAGCAGCAAAAACAGTAAATTCTTCTCACTAACAGCCCGATAAAGCTCGTTTCAGTACTTTTTAACAAAAATCAGCACCAAAACAACTCGTTTACAGCAGTTTCAGCCCTTTTTCGAACAAAACAGTGCATCAGCAGCAGCAGCTTGATGATTTTACCCCTACAGATTCTAATTACAAATCAGCCCCTGCGCAAATCTCCTCGGGAACACACAATTTATCAGTTGCAACTGCATGCTTATTCTGATCAAATCAGCAGCAACTGTTCGTATCACAAACCAAAATCCAAAACTGCCCCTTGTAAAAAAAATCAGCAACAAACAAAGTGAAATACCCCTGCTGTACCACTGTATAATTTCGGAACTGCCCATGCAAATATGTGTAACAACAATATCCCATAAGTACAGTAATAGTAGCAACGGTTCGTGAATAATATCTGAATTGCAGCAGCAGCCGAACTGCTCTTGATTATCAGCAACAACTGTTTCCATCTATCTGCAATATCTGGTACTAGCTGCAAATTTACAAAAATGCCCTTGCAGTTATTTTCACCTTAAATGTTTGTGTCACTATGTAATGTGTAGTAGCTGCATATTATTCGAACTAGTAACTGTTCAGAATAACGAGTAACAGTTCGTAACAATATCATATCAGCAAACTGATAGGACTTGCATCAATTCGAGCACTGAACTTTATATCAGTAAACACGTGACAATAAACAGTGCAGCATCTGCACATATGTTCGAGACTGAGTTGAAGCTTGTTACCGCTTGGACTCAGCCACTATTCAAACTCATATCAGATAGAAATAAATCCAGCAACCCTTGATTCAATAAGCAGCAGCATTAAACTCTTTGTTCGTGAATAAAGGTTTACATCAGCTCGTGAACTCCGAAACTCATCACCAAAATTGGCAAACTACTTGAACCCCAATTAACTTCTCGAGACACACTATCTGTGGAGCATCAGTTAGTTATATTCATTCCTAAACATATTTGCTCAAAAAAAGAACCATTAGCTGCAAACACATAAACCCTAATCTGACTGAACACAAAAAAAAAAAAAAAAAAAAAACCGTTTTTCCCCAAACTTCAAAATACAAACCCTAAGTTTTCAGATTTGAAATCAACCACTAGCACACAGTGTGCTTGAGTGTAAAATGATGTTGTGATTTTATGAAGGTTTTCTTTACTAGCACAAAGTATGCTAGTGAGCAAAAAGTGTGCTCGAGCCTCCATACTTGGAAGATTTTCCATCAAAACTCATGATATTCTCATGCACACAACATGTGCTCGAGACTTAAAACATCACATGCTCTACAAAAACTTATGTACTCAAAACAAAAATTAAGTGCGTGTGGTCAAAGTTATGTGCTCGAAGCCTTAAGAACTTATCTTTTGTGCTTGAATCACTTAACATTTCGAGAATATAATCCTCGTATCTTAGGTTTTAGAACATGTACCAACTATAAAAAAAATTGAAATACCCTTGCAAATAATCAGCCCGTTAACAGCACCTTTTAACATCAATTTCAGCAACATTTTACAGCAATAAATCAGCAAATTTCAGTGCATTTTTGGCCCGTTTCAGCAGCAAAAACTGGACGTTCAGCTCGTATATCAGAAAAGCAGCAACAAACCAGCAATATTCAGCTTGTTAACAGCAATTTCAACCCGAAAACAACTCGTTTCCCCAAACTTCAAAATACAAACCCTAAGTTTTCAGATTTGAAATCAACCATTAATCACACGAATTTGAGCACTGAAATGACATCAATTCATCTCCAAGCATCAAACTATCAACAATATATCACCAATTTCACCAAACTTTCAGATTTAGAACAAATTATATAAACGAACCAAAATTAATAGATATGGACGAAACCGAATAC
The DNA here is from genome assembly GCF_021521415.1 of Bidens hawaiensis. Lineage (NCBI taxonomy): Eukaryota > Viridiplantae > Streptophyta > Magnoliopsida > Asterales > Asteraceae > Bidens > Bidens hawaiensis. Next base: position 559,023 of record NW_027491120.1, on the reverse strand, counting down.
ATAAACATGAAATTGATGTTGAATCTCCGAACTAATCATCGACCAAAACATCAATCTACATCTATAATCCTTAAATTATCAAAGTTCATCCAAATCTATGCAAAAACCCCCCAAAAACTTCAACGAACTTCAAGTTTAACATCCATGGCGGATTCAAGAGCGAATTGAATCTAGTTCAGCGGTTAGTCTGAACGATTCAGTAACCTCGCTCTGATACCAACTGACATACACGAGACCTGTGCGGAAGAGTGAATAATCGGTAATAAACAAGCTCAGTTCAGGATCGATCTACAACACGTATTCACTCTTGAACGATAATAATGGACGGATGTGGAGAGTTCGATTTGATTAACAATCAATAATAGGATGAACAATTGTAATAAAAACACAAAAGATAGATGTAGAAGTAGGATTTCATTAAACGAATGATTCTCATCAAAAACCCTCACACATACATTTATACATAAATAATCATAAAGAAACGGCCACCGGGGAGAGCTCTTCCCGGGGGCAAACTCTCAACACAATCAATAAATCTCACAATGCACACATGACCTAAATCATCTATTTATACTAGTCGTGTGCCTTGGTCTTCACTCCACCGCCACTTGGATAAGACCAAAGGAATAAAATATAATATAATATTTCACCCGACAAATGCTTCAATTACTTGTTATAATATCTTGTTATATTTCTTTAATTTATCATTTTAAACGAGTAACGATTCGATGCGTCGGTCTAAAATATAATACCCAACAGTTTTCCATTGCCGCATATTATGACTATGAGATATGGCAAATGGATGTCAAACCTCCTTTTCTAAATGGGCATCTTGAAGAAGATATCTATATGGTTCTGCCTAAAGGTTTTGTCGATCTAGAACATCCTAACAAAGTATGCAAGTTGAAGAAATCAATATATGGATTGAAACAAGCATCTAGAAGTTGGAATCACTGTTTTGATGATGAAGTTAAGAAATTTGGATTCATCAAAAACGCTGATGAAGCTTGTGTGTATAAGAAAGCTAGTGGGAGGTCATTAACTTTCCGATATTATATGTCAGTGAAATATTACTATTTTGAAATGACATTCCAACCTTGGAAGGTGTAAAAGCCTGGCTTGGAAAAGACTTTTCCATCAAGAATCTTGGTGAAGCCGCCTATATTCTGGGAATAAGGATCTATAGGGATAGATCAAGGTGGTTGATAGCTTTGAATCAAAGTGCATACATTGACAAAGTCTTGAAAAGGTTCAAGATGGAAAACTCTAAGAAAGGTTTGGTACCTATTCAAAGAGGAACAATATTGAGTGCTTCTCAATTTCCAAGCTCAAAGGTTGAGCAAGACAAAATGAATGAAATCCCATATGCATCTGCTATAGGATCCATCATGCATGCCATGATATGCACTAGACCGGATGTGTCATGCACTTTGAGCATGACAAGTAGATATCAACAGAATCCGGGAACTAGCCATTGGATAGCAGTTAAGAGCATATTGAAATACCTTAGAAGGACTAAGGATATGTTTCTAATATATGTCTCTGGTGAGGAGGAACTCAATGTAAAGGGTTACAGGGATGCGAGTTTCCAAACTGATCGAGATGACTCTCGATCACAATCAAGATATGTCTTCGTTCTAAATGGTGGTGCTGTCTCTTGGAAGAGCGAAAAACAAGACGTGGTAGCCTTATCCACTATTGAATCAGAATACATCGCCGCCTCCTTCGCAGCTCAAGAAGCTACATGGATTAGAACATTCGTTGCCGACCTAGGGATAGTCTGTACCATTCAGGACCCTCTAGAAATCTTTTGTGACAACAAGGGTGCGATTGTTCAAATCAAGGAACCCCGTGCACATCAAAAGACTAGGCACATTGAGCAGAGATTCAACTACATAAGGGATGAAGTTGAAAAGGGAAAGATATGTATTCTCAAATTTGACACTAATCAAAATATTGCGTATCCACTCACGGATCTCCTTGAAAGGCCGAAGCATGAGAGTCAAACTTGTGCCTTAGGACTTCCATATTCTAGTGATTGGATTTGATCAAAATTTTGTATTTGGATATCGAAACAATTTTTATTTTAACTCAATCATATGGTTTTGGTTATGGTCATGTTCTTGAGTTATGTTCCATTTTAGCATGTTTAAATCCGTGAATAATTTGATTATTCTAAACATTTATAGTCGATCATAGTTGTGGGACAAATATGAAAGTAAGACTATTATGAACATGGATTGGTAGATATTCATTAGGTATGAAAATAGCAAGGGGTTTGCTACCAAGGTTCATAGATATTTATGGGATAAATATTGGACTGACCCGCCCTCAATTTTACTGCATGGAATCCTTGTGATTTGTGATCATAAGTAAATTAGAGTAAAGGCGAACATCATAGTATCCTCCGACCTAATATACATATTGGGTCTTGATATTCACCAACTATTATACTTTGACTTAGTTCTTCGTTGCTCTGAAATATGTCAGTACATAAGGCTAAGCTCAAGTATGGTACGAGGTGATAGTGAGAGACGTATGTAGTCAATAGGGGATTTGTCCCTCTTATTCGTTGAGAGTTAAATGTCTAAGGCCTGTTTAGTTAAATCAACAGAGAATGATCACTCTGTGTCTCTGGATTTAACATGACGTTTGTGGCAAAAGGATAAATGATAGTTTCACCTAAATCATATTCAAGTAAGGGACTTGAAGGGGAATATGTTATTGAATGGCACTTCGTCATGCGTATTAGGGATAGTAAACCGTTGTTAGGCGGTATTTTCTATTTACATCAATCTTCTATGTAACTTGTGCAAGTGGGAGATTGTTGGAATCGATCTGCCCAATACACATATTAGAGTTGATGTGGCTAGTACGTTGTGATCCAAGTCGGGTCATACCTAATAACAAACTAGACAAACGCCACGATAATTATTATTAGATATGATCTAAGTAATAACAATCAACACTTATTATATTTGAAAATGGGTTTTCTAAATATTTGCATTTGTGTGTTAGATAAATTATGTAGATAATTTATGTTTGAGAGAAATGTTATTTATTTGGATAAATAACAAAATGTTTAAAAAGGAAAAATAAACAAAAATGAGGTTTGAGTTTTGGGGGGGAACCCACCCAAGATGGCCGGACCCATCTCTCTCTCTCTCTCTCTCTCTCTCTCTCTTCCTTTTGTTATTTTCCATACATGCAATGAATTCTATTGGAAGATCACTTCTTCTTGGTTGTATCAATTACACCTCCTCTCACACACACAAACTCTCTTTACATTCTCTCGGCCAAAAACCCAAGAGGAAGTATAAGGAGATTGCAAGAAGTGTCAGACCCTAGCATCTTGAGTGTTTGTTGATTAGCTTGGAGGTTATACAAGCTTGAGGTTTCCTCCATTGGAAGCTTGCCATTCATTCTCATTCATCCCCTTCGGTTTTCTGGACTTGAAGGTATGTATGTAAACACTCTATTGTTGTGTTTTGATAGTTTGATAATCGTATATGGATCCTGGTTTGGGTTTAACATAAATCAGGTTTTATGTGTAATGTTAACAAGATTTAAAACTATTAATTTCCGATGCGATTCCTTAATAAATGGTTTATTTTGGACTTTGATAATCTTGCTAAAACCCAACATTACGATGTATTATAGTTTTATATCAGAATTTTAAAATATATATGACTAAATTAAACTTTGATTTTCTTCATGAAAATATGGAAAATTACAGATTAACTATTAACTAAAACCCAATATACAAATAAAAAATATTGAATTCTATTTAATTAAAAAATTAATTTAAGCTCTCTTTTTTAAGTTAAAGAAAATAAAGAATGAAGAAAGATAAAAAAAATTAAGAAGATTAATAAAAATTTGGTATTTCAATAATAATTATTATAATAATAATTGTGATTTATAGATAAATGTGTAAAAGAGAGAGAAAAAATTATTTGGTACTAAAATGCCCTTTCATATTATAAAAGGTTTGATGATGTGGATAAATGATAGCCACTCCTTGAGTTTTAAAGTTCTTAAAACTCATATGGGTTCTTTAAAAAATCATATATATGTGGTGGTGGGGGAAGAAAAAAAAAGAGAACTTCTCCTTAAAAGCAGACTTAGAGAACTATTAATGAAATATTTTTAATTTAACTAAAAAAATATTTTTAATTTTTTTTTCTTTCATCCTTATATGTTGTTATTCTTCACCACAAAAAAAAATTAAAAAAAAAACTCATTGTAATGCATATATGCAATACATCGACTTTTTTATATTGTATATGTGCAATAATGTGCATTTTGATATTTGACATAGTGTTGAATGGCATATATACAGTTGTTTGTATTGTATATTTGCAATAGTGTTATATTATATAAAAAAAACCGAACATTTCGCTACCGATACCGAGTATTTGAAAAAATCAGTACCTGTATTTTCGGTCCTAGTATCCACTCGTCCCTTGTGGTGGTCCTATTAATCATAGATTGTACACGGTTGCGGGTTATATTAAGCGAAGTCAATTTACCTGCAAACATCATTCCGTGCATACACTTACATGTTAGAAACATCAATGTTTTCACCATATTTTAAAATGATTTGCTAACAAATCTTTATAAAAGTTTGACTATTCATTTTACTGGTGTTGATCGGATATTATTTCAGGTTTCTAGTTAAAAGGATCGCCTTAATCGTTTTTGGGTTAACTACCAAGTATTTTGACATGACATTCAAGCATGAAAACTACTAACAAGAAAGTATGAAACAAAAGCCAGCCACATCAATTTAAATAACATAAACCAAGATAATATAATCATACACAAAATATGCAATTTGCACTTTGATCAACCACCCAAAAACAATCAATCAATCAATCAAGTCCTGTATATCCCACCGCATAGCACGCTATCGGTAGGGTCAGGGGAGGGTGGGATGTAGGCAAGTCTTTCCTCTATCAAAGAATAGAGAGGCTGCTTCCAGAGAGACCCCCGGCTCATAAAGCTACATACAGGTAATCATGGTAAACATACATCCTACAAGCAAAAGACACTTAGCAATACATAGATAACAAACTACCAAAAAAGCAAGGAATCTGTAACCTACTAAGAAAAGGGCATAAGAAACAAAAAGCGGCATCAAAACAAAAAAATATTCATAAACAACAAGGATCAAGGTGTCACACCCTCAAAATCCACTAACGGAGTTTTATCGTCAGAGGGTGTGAACTAACAGGATCGGAATCATTAGTTATAATCAAACCATAAGTAGAGTTTTCAAACCCCGAAAACATTTAAGTGTAAATAAGTGCGGAAGCATAAAACCATAAACCAAGTGTTGCGTCACGCAGGACGACTTAAAAACCCAATTAATAATAACAGTTTAAAAACAAGTTTGCATAAACAAAAGCGTTCAAAGTAATGCATGATCCTATGCCGCGCGCCCGCCTCGGCTACCTGAGAATAACATACTAAAAGTGTCAACACGGGGTTGGTGAGTTCACAAGTTTATATACAATAAAGCGTTGCGTTTACGTTTTGCGTTTAGCGTTTGCGTTTACGTTTTGCGTTTAGCGTTTGCGTTACCAGATAATGTTAAATCAATTATATATCTATAGGTAGCTAGCCTATAAAGCAAGTATTACTAAGTGTTCGACACCGAAGCTGACTGTTTATCATTTGCCTTGCCACCAGGTCTATCCCGACCATGGTAATGTGTTAGCCAAGATTACACCCACTCGACCTCCAGTCGAGTTTAGCGTTGGGTGGGGTTTGTCAAACCCAGTAGTACTACTCAACAGTGACTCGCTATTATCCAATACTAAACGGTTCGAAGTGTGAAGGACTTCAGTTGTTTCGTTTGCCACTTAGCCTTTACAAGTGATATATAATCTAATAACAAAATCTAAAGCGTTTCAGAGTATGTATTCTCCCCCAAGTGAAAAGCGTTTAAAAAGTTAAAAGGGGAACGTGAAACTCACTGTTTGCGAATAATTCAATAAAACAAGTCACCCATGTGATGCGCATCACAGAAAATCCTCACTAACGTTCTAAAACAACAAATGAGATTTTCTAAGTGTTGGAACTACTATCGAGTCTCTAGACTCGACATATAACACCTATGCACAAGATACGTTTCGTGTTTCGTTTGTGAATTGTGTGTGTCTCAACAAGCACATTGGTGATACGTTACATGTGTGAACAACTATTTACGTGTCAAGTATTAATAGTGTACATTACTAGCAATTATTCCCCACAAGGGCAATTTAGTCAAAAACAAGGCAATTATCTAGCAACAAGCACGTTTCATGTATTTTCATATAGTTCAGCAGCTGGTTCTATCAGGACAGATTTCTACTTGAAAGATTACTCTATTCAACAAATCATAACATATCAAATAATTCACCAAAAATCGACAAAAAAGCACACATGAGTTAGGTTTTCAGAACTATTTTTATTGTATTTTTATTCCACATAGATTTCTCACAATGGTCAAAACATTACAGTAAACTCACAGCAGTCAGAATCATGCGCAACAGAATGTTATTTGTTATTCCCGTTAAATGAAAATTCCAATTAATGCAAGACCAATTGGGTTAGATTCCTAACTCAATATATTTTCTTCCAGAAGTAGAACCAACCCATTTGGTCTTGTAGTTTATGAGATATCTTAGTCGCAAAACAGACTAACAGCATGTCTCCCAAATCATCCTTGCACAACAGTTTTGTAAAATAATAAAAACAAACTTTTATACGTCCAAAAATTACAAACTCGGACTTTTCAGAAACTAGACTCGACCTAGTATATTATAGATGCAACAATCGCATCAAAACCTAACATTAACATCGATTTATAGTCATCCAAACACGAATTCAATAATCTGTCCAGCATCAGTTTTCATCAAAACTCAATAAACAATTAACCTATGAACTAACAATCATGCATGTAACCCTAAATCATCAACAAATAACATATTTAACACTTAGGGTTTATGTTTACAGGTTTAATCATACAATTAAATGATAGAATAAATTAGATATGAAGCTTATTTACCTAGTTATCACCTTGGATCCTTCAAGAACCTTGTAAACAACTTGTATGTGTATGTGTGTGTGTGGTAATCGGTCGATCCAAGGGGGAGGGGGCTGCCGTCGTAGGTGGTAGAGGGAGAGGGAGAAGAGGGTTAGGGTTTATGGTTAAGGTTGTTTATATATTAATTAAATAAATAACAAGTTACAACTAGCACCCTCAACTTCTATTTTGTATAATTCTAGCATAAAACATAAATCACATCCATAATATAATGACATGCATACAAGTACACATTTATACATATAAACGTAACACATAATTATATCAAGTACTTGTTTATAATATTCATCGTTTGTTCACCAATGGTTTGGGTCGACTCGTGTGTGTTTCGGTGAAATTCCGAAAGACTACTTGTGTAGTGATTGTCATGCATCATTTAAACCCTAGTTTAAATGTAATGAGATATGCGTTATGGTTCGTGTGATCTTAAGTTTGAATTAACGGAGTTCGGATGAACGGAGTTAACCTGAAATTGACGAGTGTCACATCATTCCCATGTTGAAAGAATTTTCGTCCCGAAAATTTGAGTCAAGTCGCGATGGGTGTCTGAAAAAGGCAAAAATTTTCAGTTTGTCATATCATCCCCTAGTAGAAAGAAATTTTGTCCCGAAATTTAATTCATACCTCCGGTGATTTCTGACGGTTTGACGGCTTTCGCGTTTTTCGGTGTTTGGTCAACCCTTCAAATTGGTGAGGATACTTTTTCATCATTTGGTCCTCGCGTTCCCACATGAACTCCGGTCCACGTCTCGAGTTCCAACGAACCTTAACGATTGGAATTTTGCTGTGTTTGAGTGTTTTGGTTTCCCAATCCAAAACTTCGACTGGTTCTTCGATGAAGCGTAGCTGTTCATCAACTTGCAACTCGTCCAAAGGGACAGCTTGGGTTTCGTCAGAAAGGCATTTCTTCAAGTTGGATACATGGAAAACGTTATGTACGCCACTGAGTTCTGTTGGTAAATCCAATCGGTATGCTACCGGACCAACGCGTTCGGTTATCTGGTATGGGCCAACGTATCGTGGATTGAGTTTGTTTCACTTTCCGAAGCGAACCACACCTTTCCAAGGTGAGACTTTGAGTAATACTTGGTCATTCACTTGAAATTCAAGAGGCTTTCGGCGCTTGTCGGCGTAACTCTTTTGGCGATCTCGTGCTGCTGCCATGCGGTTTCGGATTTGAACAATCTTTTCAGAGGTTTCAAGTACTAGTTCTGGACCAGTGATTTGGCTATCACCCACCTCTGCCCAGCAGAGAGGTGATCGACACTTCCGTCCGTACAACGCTTCAAACGGCGCTACTTTAATGCTTGCGTGGTAGCTGTTATTATACGAAAACTCTACCAAAGGTAAGTGAGGTTCCCAACCTTTTCCGAAGTCCAACACGCAGGCACGCAACATGTCCTCCAAGGTCTGAATGGTGCGCTCACTTTGCCTATCCGTCTGAGGATGGTATGCTGTGCTCATATCAAGGCGGGTGCCTAGTGCGCTCTGTAGTGACTTCCAGAAGTGCGAAGTGAAACGGGAATCTCGATCAGATATGATTGAGACAGGCACTCCGTGTCTAGACACTACTTCTTTCATGTAGATGCGAGTCAGTCTTTCCATCTTGTCCGATTCCTTGATTGCTAAGAAGTGTGCAGACTTAGTCAACCGATCAGCGATCACCCAGATGCTATCGCATCCCGTCGGTGTTTTGGGTAATCCCGTGATAAAATCCATTGAAATGTGTTCCCATTTCCACGTTGGAAGTTCCAGTTGCTGTAGCAGACCAGATGGTTTCTGATATTCTATTTTGACTCTTGCACAAGTCAAGCATTTGCTCACGTAGGTGGCAATGTCGGCTTGCATGTTTGGCCACCAGTAAAATGCCTTTAGGTCATGGTACATTTTATCTGAACCAGGGTGGATTGAATATCGGGACTTGTGTGCTTCGTCCATCACTAGAGTTCTCAACTCTCCGTATCAAGGGACCCAAATCCGGTTTTCGAAATATCGGACCCTGTCTGATTTGGTTTCAAGTTTCTTGTTCATGCCACGCATAAGTTCTGATGGGAGATTATCGTCATTCAAGGCTTCGAGTTGCGCATCGCGAATCTGATCGGGTAAGTTGGCGTGAATCGTGAGTTGTAATGCTCGCACTCGCCTAGGTTTATCGGTTTCTTTCCTGCTGAGAGCATCGGCCACTACATTGGCCTTGCCAGGGTGGTACTTGATGGCACAATCATAATCCTTAAGCAGCTCGACCCAACGACGCTGTCGCATGTTCAGCTCCTTCTGATCGTAGATATGTTGGAGACTCTTGTGGTCGGTGTAAATGGTAAACTTGGTACCGTACAAGTAATGCCTCCATATCTTAAGAGCAAATACCACAGCTCCGAGTTCCAAGTCATGGGTCGTGTAGTTCTTCTCGTGAATCCGTATTTGTCGAGAGGCATAGGCTATAACTTTCTCGAGTTGCATCAGCACGCAACCGAGACCTTGTATCGATGCGTCACAATGTACCTCAAAATTTTCTGTTCCCTCGGGAAGGGCTAGGATAGGGGCGCTACAGAGTTTGGTTTTCAACAGTTGGAAAGCGGATTCTTGCGCGTCACCCCAATTTTACTTAGTACCCTTGTGAGTCAAAGCGGTGAGAGGTTGAGCAATCTTTGAAAATCCCTCGATAAAACGCCGGTAGTAGCCGGCCAGTCCTAGGAATTGTCGCACCTCAGTTGGTGTCTTGGGTGCTTCCCAGTTTTTGATGGCCTCTACCTTAGCGGGATCGACATGGATACCATTCTCATTGATCACATGTCCCAAGAAGTGAACCTCCCGAAGCCAAAATTCGCATTTCCAGAGTTTAGCGTACAGTTGTTCCTTTTTCAGCAATTCCAGGATTAACCTCAAGTGTTCTTCGTGGTCGGCCTTGTTCTTGGAGTAGACAAGGATATCATCAATAAAAACAATCACCAACTTGTCGAGGTATGCCTTGCATACTCGATTCATGAGATCCATAAATACAGCTGGTGCGTTGGTTAAGCCAAAAGGCATAACTGAAAACTCGTAGTGACCGTACCAAGTTCTGAAAGCCGTCTTTGAAATATCTTCTTCGCGCACTCTTAATTAATGGTAACCAGATCTCGGATCGATCTTCGAGTAATAACTCGATCCTTGCAGCTGGTCGAACAGATCATCAATTCGGGGTAAGGGATAACGGTTCTTGATCGTCACCTTGTTCAGCTCTCGGTAGTCGATGCACATGCGGAAAGTCCCGTCTTTCTTTCGGACAAATAAGACAGGGGTTCCCCATAGTGATGAGCTAGGTCGGATAAAACCTTTATCCAACAAATCTTGCAGTTGAGTGGACAACTCCTGAAGCTCCGCCGGTGCGAGCCGATACGGGGCTCGTGCTATGGGTGCTGCACCGGGGGTCAATTCGATTTGGAATTCAACTTGCCGAATAGGTGGGAGTCCAGGCAAATCCTCCGGAAAAACTTTCGGAAAATCTCGCACAATCGGTATGTCTTCGATTCGCTTCTCCTCCGCGGGTTTCTCAACAATATGGGCTAAAATTGCCGGATGACCCTTTCGTAGATATTTCTGCGCCTTCATGAGGGTGATGACGCTGGTGGTCATGCCGCTCTTCTCGCCCTGGATCAAAATGATCTCGCCGGAAGGGGTAGTGATGTGGACTATCTTGTCATGACATATAATCTCCGCTCGGTTCTCGGATAGCCAATCCATGCCGACAACGACATCGAAACTACCTAGTGTAAAAGGTATGAGGTCGATATCAAAAGTATGACCTGACAGTTTCAACTTACATCCCGCAAGTACATAAGTTGTTTCCACAGACTTACCGTCAGCTAATTCAACAGGGAACTTATCATCTAACGGGTTTGGAGTTAAGTCTAAGAGTTTACTAAAGGCTTTTGATACAAAACTCCTATCAGCTCTAGTGTCAAACAAAATAGAAGCAAAACAGTCGTTCACAGGAAACTTACCAGTAACCACATTCGGATCGTTGCGGGCCTGGCCCGACCCAATGACGAAAGCTCTACCTTTACCACTGCTTCCGCCACCGCTGCTGCCTCCATTGTTCTCATTCTGCTTTAGTTTGGGGCAATCCTTCTTGAAATGACCCTCTTGACCACACTCGAAACACCATTTAGTCGCCGTAGGCTGTTTAGGAGCGCCCTTTGCCGCTAGGTCTCCCTTACATTCCTTGGCCTGATGACCCATTTTTCCGCATCTCAGACATTTGATACGGTCGCATAGCCCAGCATGGTGATAGTTGCATTTGTTGCATTTCGGGTATTTCCCAGCATAGCCACTCGAACCCTGCCCGCCACCGTTGTTGTTATTGTTGGAACTCTAATTATTGAAGCTCCGAGTGAGTTCGGGCTTACGGTAGTGTTGTTGCTATGGGGGGTTCGATGATGAGGACCTGGCGTTGTCAAATTTCCTCTTTCCATTACTCGGGTTGTTGTTGCTTGTTGGTGCATGATGTCAGTAGTTCAGTGTCTAGTGTCTGTAATCGAGTCATTTGGTTTTGAGTTTGTATGTAAGCGAAGTTGCTAACAAGTTCGCTGATATAGGCGAACTTGTTAGACAAGCGAAGTTAGTGACAACTTCTCCTGAACATGCCAGGCGAAGTTGTCGTGATTATATAAACTAGGTTACGGCTTAGATAGAAAAAAAAAAGAGGTTGTGTATTCGAGTCAGAGAGTTTTGTATCCGGTGATCATAGTATCACGTGTTTACGGTTGGAATACAACGTGTGTTTGGTTATCGTATCGTGTGTTAGCTCGTATTGTTTTCTATACTCGTAACGTCTTACGTAGGGATTCCGCACCTACGTAGTACGCGATATCTCGTGTAGATCCGGCTGGGAACCTACAATTGGTATCAGAGCTTTTGCTCGATTGTGTGGTTCGGGATTATCACGCGGGTATAGAAATCGTTCCGTTTAACTATTCGCGGGACGAGTTTTCTGAGCTTTTGTGCTATACTCTCCTCCTACAATCTTAAACAACCCATAACACCTTCACAAACCTCGAAAAACCCAGAAATCTAATCTGCAGAAACTTCGTGTTCATCAGGCGAAGTTGCCGTCACTGTTAGTAGGGTTTCGGCGAAGATATAAGGTTAAGCGAAGTTATCCACAACTTCGCCTACCTCTTCAAGTTCGCTTACCTCAAGCGAAGTTACCCACAACTTCGCCTACCTCCCAAGTTCGCTCAACTTAAGCGAAGTTATTCTCAACTTCGCCAATCCGGCGAATTTAAGAAAGTGAGCGAAGTTACAAATTCACGCGAAGTTAAGCTTTAAGCGAAGTTATCCACAATTTCGCCTACAGAGCTGTTTGAAAATAAAATTTTTGATTTTCGGATTTCTTTGAGTTTTGAGAAAGATGTCTTCGATAAACATCACTGAACTGGTAAAGATGGAAGTAGAAGCGGGGTCGGCTACAAAGGCACCTAAGATGCTTAAGAAAACTGATTATGTAGCGTGGAAAGATCGTTTTGAACAATATGTCAAGTATCAAGATGCCAAGATGTGGGTGTGCATACAAGATGGTTACATTCCACCTACTGCTGAGTATGAGGGTCGTGATCAAATCAAGAAATACAAAGAGATGGAAGAAGAGGAGAAGAAAATGTATGAGGCAGAAAGCAAAGCTCATGCAGCAATTACAATGGCTCTTCCACAAGAGATACTCCACACCTTCCGAAAGTATAAAACTGCTAGAGAGCTTTGGGAAGCACTTGAGAACCGGTTTGAGGGCAATGTGGGAATTCGTGCCTCGAAAATTAAACTTCTAAAAACCCAATTCTCGGTCTTCAAGTATCTGAAAAATGAATCACTTGATGATATCATCACTAGATATTATCATCTGATGACTGAACTCAGCAACTATTCAATTGCTTACAAAGAAGATGAGATAGTTGAAAAGCTTCTTGATGCTCGCCCACCGAAATGGGAGATGTATACTGTGTTGATGAGAGAAGATAAAGACTTTGCTGACTATGACCTGGAGACAGCAGTTAACAAGCTAAGAACGTTTGAACTGAACATGGTACGAAAGGAGACACCTACCGATCAGGTTCAAGATCCGGGTATGTATGGTGCAAAGGTTAACTCTGGATCAAGTTCGAAAACAGAATCATCTGTTTATTACTCTAAGGGAGAGTCAGGCGCGAACTCAACACACGATGGACATGTATCTCTCAACATGAACGGTGATGTGTGCTTTGTAGCTGGAGGGTCAAATGCTTCTCAACCTCAAGCGACCAAGAGTAGTTATTCCCCAAGTGTTTCAAACAACAACTACTCGAAGATGCCCATGAGTGTCAAATCTGCTGAACAGCAGTTTGCTCTCTATGCATCTTTTATTGCTTCGTATGAGAACTACATTCAGGGTAAGATCGTTGATCCTGCAGTTTTGGATGAAGACTATGACCAGATCGATGCTGATGATCTGGAGGAGATGGATCTGCAGTGGCAGATAGCTATGATTGTCAGAAGGGTGAAGAGGTTCATGAAGAAGACTGGCAGGAAGTTTGTCGGTGAGAGGCCAGGGTTTGATAAGTCGAAGGTTCGCTGCTACAACTGTCAGCAGAATGGCCACTTTGCAAATGAGTGCAAAAATGAACGTGTAGAACGCAGTCAAAACAGATCTACACAGCAGAGTGGTAGTGGTAATGACTATAGAGCCATGATTTCCAGACAGAACGAGGAGTACAACTAGAATCTGCATGTTGAAGAAGTATTTGAACAGGCCAACTTGGCAAACATCGAAAATGCAGATAGTGAGAAGGGAACTGGCGAAAATGAAGCGTACATGGCAGATGTAGCAGACCAGCTCTCCGAGGTAAGTACCGAACTCCCTTGTACTAAGTGTGAACAGCTGTCTGAACAACTGACAACTCTAACTGATCAGTTTGTTAGTTTGGATGCGCAATATAAAACTTTAAAAGAAGATCATCATTTCACTAAAGCTAGAGAAAATAGTTACAAAGTAAAAATTAAAGCTAGTGAAACAGATATTAAAAGTCTTAAAGCAAAGCTTGCTGAAAAAATTAAAGTGATTGATCTTAGCTATGAAGTTCTAGAAGAGAAAACCAAACTAATAGCTGAAAGGGAAAAACAGATAGCTGATCACCAGGTAAAAGTGGTGGAACTTAACAGGAAACTTGAACAATTCAGAAATTCCTCCGCTATACTTGATCACCTCGTTAGTGATCAAGGTTCTCCAAAAAGGGGAGGAATTGGTTATCATGAAGTTCCACCACCTTTCAATCATAATTACACTTATGACCCTAGTAATCAGAAATCTGTCGATGTTGACTATGGTCAGACAGTTCCGGTTAAAGTAACGATTAAAGAACCAGAATTTAGTAAGCCTGTTGCAAGTATTAAGATTTCTGCTCCGAGTCCTGTCTCATCTAACTCAGACAAGTCCTCTGAGTCGTGCGAGACAAAACAAGAGGAAGTGTTACCAAAAAGTGGAGAAAAAAATAAAACACCTGAAAAGAAGTCTCCACTAAACCCGTATGTCCCACCATATGTGAGACAAACGAGCAGTAATACAGCCTCAACATCTAAGACAACTTTTGATAAGAAAGTTGAAAACAGGTGTTGTTTTAGATGTAATCAACAAGGACATCTTGTTGCTGATTGCCCTCTGAAGCAGAGATTCAGAGGTGGGAGGCCTTCGAGAACTGAGAATAGAACTAACGATAATGTTAAAACTGAAAACCCATCAAAATTCAGAAATTGGTCTAATTCAGGTTTTCAAAGAAAAGGATCTCAGTTTTTCACTGCCAACAACCAAACCATAACTAATAATTCATTTAATTCAAGACGGTTTGGATGGCCTCATAGACAATCCACAAGAAGGTATCCTGTTAGGACTCACAGAAATCATTATAATACTAACTTTGGACAGCCAAGGTACGGAATGTATCGACCCAAGACCAATCGGTCTTGGGTCCCCAGATTTTAATCATCTGCTTTGATCGTGCAGGAACAGTTGAACAGGGCTGCCAACAATCAATGGGTTGTGGATAGCGGCTGTTCCCGGCACATGACGGGTAACAAGAAATTGTTACACGACTTGAAACCTGTTCAAGGAGGATGGGTGAGTTTCGCAGGAGAGAGCGGTGGAAGGATTACAGGAATAGGGACGGTGTCGAATGGAAAGATGACTTTGGAGAAAGTAAACTTTGTTGAAGAACTGAAGCACAATCTGCTGAGTGTTTCGCAGATTTGTGACAAAGACTACACCGTACATTTTACAAAGAATGAAGCGATTGTGTTGTATCCTGGTTTTAAGATACCAGAGGATTGGATTGTTATAAAGGCTCCAAGAGTGAAGAATTCGTATATCATGGATATGAGATCGACTGAGATGGCCACAGAAGAATCGTGTCTTCTGTCAAAAGCGACTGAATCGGAGTCCGAGTTGTGGCATAGGAGAATGGGGCACATTCATCTTCGGAAAATGAACTACCTTGTCAAAAATGGGCTTGTGCTGGGTGTTCCCTTGAAGAATTTCAACTTTGAAGACAAATGTTTATCATGCAAAAAGGGAAAGCAACACAAGAAATCCCATCACACCAAGAAGGTCAATTCAATTGTCAGTACCCTAGAATTACTTCACATGGATCTCTTCGGTCCCGTGAATGTAAGAAGTCTAGGAGGAACATCTTACTGCTTGGTGATCACTGATGATTACTCACGATATTCCTGGGTATATTTCCTGAAGTCAAAGGATGAAACAGTGCAGATGGTAAAGAATTTGATTACCAAGGTTGAGAATATCATGGGGAAACGGGTTAAATTCATCAAGAGTGACAATGGAACTGAGTTCAAGAACTATGAGATGGAGATCTTCTGCTTACAGAAGGGGATAGAACACCAATACAGCGCACCGTATACACCGCAACAAAATGGAGTGGCTGAGAACTATATCTATAGGTAGCTAGCCTATAAAGCAAGTATTACTAAGTGTTCGACACCGAAGCTGACTGTTTATCATTTGCCTTGCCACCAGGTCTATACCGACCATGGTAATGTGTTAGCCAAGATTACACCCACTCGACCTCCAGTCGAGTTTAGCGTTGGGTGGGGTTTGTCAAACCCAGTAGTACTACTCAACAGTGACTCGCTATTATCCAATACTAAACGGTTCGAAGTGTAAAGGACTTCAGTTGTTTCGTTTGCCACTTAGCCTTTCCAAGTGATATATAATCTAATAACAAAATCTAAAGCGTTTCGGAGTATGTATTCTCCCCCAAGTGAAAAGCGTTTAAAAAGTTAAAAGGGGAACGTGAAACTCACTGTTTGCGAATAATTTAATAAAACAAGTCACCCATGTGATGCGCATCACAGAAAATCCTCACTAACGTTCTAAAACAACAAATGAGATTTTCTAAGTGTTGGAACTACTATCGAGTCTCTAGACTCGACATATAACACCTATGCACAAGATACGTTTCGTGTTTCGTTTGTGAATTGTGTGTGTCTCAACAAGCACATTGGTGATACGTTACATGTGTGAACAACTATTTACGTGTCAAGTATTAATAGTGTACATTACTAGCAATTATTCCCCACAAGGGCAATTTAGTCAAAAAGATGGCAATTATCTAGCAACAAGCACGTTTCATGTATTTTCATATAGTTCAGCAGCTGGTTCTATCAGGACAGATTTCTACTTGAAAGATTACTCTATTCAACAAATCATAATATATCAAATAATTCACCAAAAATAGACACAAAAGCTCACATGAGTTAGGTTTTCAGAACTATTTTTATTGTATTTTTATTCCACATAGATTTCTCACAATGGTCAAAACATTACAGTAAACTCACAGCAGTCAGAATCATGCGCAACAGAATGTTATTTGTTATTCCTGTTAAATGAAAATTCCAATTAATGCAAGACCAATTGGGTTAAATTCCAAACTCAATATATTTTCTTCCAGAAGTAGAACCAACCCATTTGGTCTTGTAGTTTATGAGATATCTTAGTCGCAAAACAGACTAACAGCATGTCTCCCAAATCATCCTTGCACAACAGTTTTGTAAAATAATAAAAACAAACTTTTATACGTCCAAAAATTACAAACTCAGACTTTTCAGAAACTAGACTCGACCTAGTATATTATAGATGCAACAATCGCATCAAAACCTAACATTAACATCGAGTTACAGTCGTCCAAACACGAATTCAATAATCTGTCCAGCATCAGTTTTCATCAAAACTCAATAAACAATTAACCTATGAACAAACAATCATGCATGTAACCCTAAATCATCAACAAATAACATATTTAACACTTAGGGTTTATGTTTACAGGTTTAATCATACAATTAAATGATAGAATAAATTAGATATGAAGCTTATTTACCTAGTTATCACCTTGGATCCTTCAACAACCTTGTAAACAACTTGTATGTGTATTTGTGTGTGTGGTAATCGGTCGATCCAAGGGGGAGGGGGCTGCCGTCGCAGGTGGTAGAGGGAGAGGGAGAAGAGGGTTAGGGTTTATGGTTAAGGTTGTTTATATATTAATTAAATAAATAACAAGTTACAACTAGCACCCTCAACTTCTATTTTGTATAATTCTAGCATAAAACATAAATCACCTCCATAATATAATGACATGCATACAAGTACACATTTATACATATAAACGTAACACATAATTATATCAAGTACTTGTTTATAATATTCATCGTTTGTTCACCAATGGTTTGAGTCGACTCGTGTGTGTTTCGGTGAAATTCCGAAAGACTACTTGTGTAGTGATTGTCATGCGTCATTTAAACCCTAGTTTAAATGTAATGAGATATGCGTTATGGTTCGTGTGATCTTAAGTTTGAATTAAATGAGTTTGGATTAACAGAGTTAACCTGAAATTGACGAGTGACACACAAGGCTAGCCAACTAGACCCTAAATAGAAAGCTAAGCTAACTAGGTGCCTTCCCCTAGAAGTCGCTAACCTTAATCCTACGTCTCCACGAATCTCTATCCTGGACCATGTCCTCAGAGAGGTGCAACTCTGTCAAGTCATTTCTAATTCTCTCATCCCAAGTCAATTTAGGTATGCCTCTACTCCTCTTTCCTTCCACAATGAAGGCTTCCACTACTCTAACTAGCGTTGTTGTCGGTCTCCTCTTCACATGCCCAAACCATCTCAATCTCCCTTCCTTTATTTTCTCTGATATGCTAACTATTCCTAATCTTTCCCTAAAGACCTCATTTCTAATCGTATCTAATCTAGTGTGTCCGCACATCCACCTCGGCATCCTCATCTCTGCCACCTCCATCCTGCGCTCTTGTGTCTTCTTGATGGCCCAACAGTCTGTTCCATACAACATTGCAGGTCTAACTGCGAGTCTATAGAATTTCCCCTTTAATTTAGATGCGAACCGCTTGTCGCACAAAATCCTAGTGGCTGCTTTCCACCTACACCATCCAGCTTGTATGCGGTGGGTTATGTCACTGTCTATCTCTCCATTGCTTTGGACAAACGATCCTAGATATTTAAACTTCGTTATCTGCGGAACCACATGGTCCTCGATAGTGATCTGGGTGTCCTCGCTATCACCAACACCACTGAAGTCACAACAAAGGTACTCTGTCTTAGAGCGACTAATTCTTAAACCTTTATCCTCTAAAGCTACACGCCACTCCTCTAGCCTTTCGTTCAAGCTTTGTTTAGTCTCAGCCACTAACACAATATCATCCGCAAAGAGCATGCACCATGGGACAGGCTCCTGAATCGACTTGGACAGCTCATCCATGACTACCACGAAAAGAAACGGGCTTAACGCCGATCCTTGGTGGAGTCCCATCTCCACCGGGAAAAAATCAGTATCTCCTACCAGCGCACGAACACTAGCTTTAGTCCTGTCATACATATCTTTAATTAAGTCTATATACTTTCCAGGTAACCCTCTACCTTCTAAACTATCCCAAATTAGTCTGCGTGGCACACTGTCATAAGCTTTTTCAAGGTCGATGAATACCATATGTAGGTCCCTCTTTTTCTCCCTATACTTCTTCATTAATCTTCTCAATATGTGTATCGCTTACGTGGTTGACCGTCCTGGCATGAAACCAAATTGGTTAATCATAACCTGCGTTTGTCTCCTAATTCGGGTCTCAATTACTCTCTCCCATAATTTCATAGTATGACCTAACAACTTAATTCCTCTGTAATTTCCACAGCACTGTGCGTCTCCCTTGTTCTTGTATAGGGGAACTACTGCACTACTCCTCCACTGGTCTGGCATTTTTCCATTCTTGAAAATAAGGTTGAATAGAGTAGTGAGCCACTGAACTCCTTCATCTCCTAAACACTTCCAAGCCTCAATCGGTATGTTGTCTAGACCAACCGCCTTTGCCCTTCCCATCTTCCTCAGTGCTATCCTCACCTCTCCCTGTGTGATACCCAAAAACAAGGATCATATAAATTGTGAATTTAAAATTCCTTAAATAAAAATCTAACTATGTTAGCAAATACACTTTACTAAGCAACCTTAGACCAAAAAACCATTAGATCACCATGTCTCTTTATTCAAACCTCACAACAATGTGAACAAAAGAAGTGAAAAAAAAATGTAAAGTTCATTCTTTTGAACTGAAACTCTAGCATATCACTAAAATAGAACAGAAAATTGTTTGAATCATGGAACGCGGTTTCAGATTATATCCCTTTGTTGGGGGCTTTGGCTACCCTACCTCATTCCCTTCACAAGCCAAGGACAAGATGAATCTATTGCCATGCCTCCAAGAGAAGAAATGGCACAGCTGGTTCTCGAGGAAGCCCACGCCCCAGACATATTGGCAGCGCAAAGATATATGATCACCTGATGACCCTGGGGTACTCTATGGAGATAGATTCAGCAACATTTGTTAAGAGGTGCAAGGTTTGTCAACTATAAGGCAACCTCATACATGCTCCAGCCATGGAGCTCGCATAGACTCACAGAGACTAGATTCTATTTTTTGCTGGATCAACTGTGCGGGAACTTGAAATGCATAAATTTAAGAATTTTCCTAATCGATCAAATATAAGTTAATATCAAGAATATTTCCTGCAGCCATGATCTCTTGTTCTGTAGTCATCTTCTAACCGATCAATGCTCCAGTTTCATCTCTTTTGTCTTATGCTTCACATATTAATAAATCGATTCATTAAGTAATCAAATGGGTCAAAATAGGATGTAAATATTAATTTCAACCATTTGAGATAAAAGCATGATCAAAATCGACATATTAATAAGTATATAGGTCAAAATATGAGCTAGTTTTTATAACCCATTTAAAATAAAACACGACCCACATCACTCACTAATAAGCAAATGGGTTAAAATTTTAGTTTTTTTTTATTTCGGTCACTTGGGATAAAAACATGACCCAAATCGAGTTACTAATAAAAAATGGGTCAAAGGCATGACTATATTTACACAATCTAGCATAGTTATGTCCAAGAAATCCAAAGGACACCAATGGAGACCTTTTAAAACAAAACGATGAACACAGTATCATCAACAATATATAACTACTTGTTTCTAAAATGTAGCAAATTTCATAGTTTATAAGTAAATCATCTAATAGCATGTTACTTTTTAACCCATCCTCATGCAAAATCAGCATCCACTACCTGCATTTAAAACCCCTCACAATAAAAGCATAAAATTAAACAAAAATATTCATAAAAAACCAAAAATTATAAAAAATTACTTATTATGGTCTAAATCACGTCACAGCAGGTACGGGTCTAATGTTTAATATGGTTTGGTTAGTTCATGTTTGTGTGTAAGAATATCTGCTAGCTTTGAGCCGGGTCAGGTCAGCAATCAGGTACGGTCTAAGACGGCATACCTAGTCACCTCTGACCCACCAACGTCTCAGTCCAACGTCCAATCCTAAACATTCAAACAATATTCAAATTTCATACATATAAATCATTGTGTTGACCGTGAACCAATTTACTCGGCTAACGCGTTCCCCTTTTGTCTAACATTTTAATTTGAGCAAATACAAAATTGTACATATTATCTGGAATAAACTTGAAATGGTTAAACTTGAAACCAATGATTAATTCACTTTAACTTCAGCCAATCAATAATTTATTTTTAGAAAAATCATAACCAAACCAACTCAGACTCACTTTTTGTTATTTATTATGGGTCCGCAAATGCCAAAATGGAAAGTTAAAAAGTTTGAAGCCTTTTGGATCACAAGAAATACCGTATAACAATATAGCCTCCGACAGTCTAACATATTATTCTATGATAACAAAGAAACAAATCCAAGAATCCAACATACTATAACATCTATATCCTTCTCCTGAAAACCAATATATTATCAAAACATGAAAAACTCATATTATATAACAAAACAAGGGAAATTTAAAGATGATTTTGGCACAAACCTCAACCTTCATAGGAGTTTCATAAGAGAATGCAATATCCATGGCTGCCATTTTGCATAAACAGATAAAGATACAAAAAAAATGCTAGTTCCAATTATATGTAATCAACCTCCAGCAAAAGAAAACCCTAGATTACAACAATCAAACATAAACATCAATACGGATACAAAATCGCAATAGAAGAACCAAAAACACAAATAAGTTAAACTAAAATAGAGAATCAATAATAGAAAGTGAACTAAAACGGATAAACACTAATACATACCATAAATCCAATTGAGTAGTAGAATTAGTGCAGAAAAATGACGCTATGGGGTTTTGAATCTACAGTTTAAAGAAACAACAAATCAATATAGGTGTGACTGAGATTAAGAATCAATAATCGATCTAGAGTTCTACTTTACCCTTAATTAATAATTCAATTGGCATATATGTATAAATATGCAGAATGAAGATAACACAAGATAACATGAACCTCAGGGTGGAAACCATAGGTTCTTAAGTTCATTCATTGGTTTGGAACACCCATTGATGCGATCACAATTGGTGCGATGAAGAAATGGAAGATTTGTCTTGATTGGAACATATGAACGTTGACACTCATTTGTCTAGCAAGTGCCTCCTAATTGGTCTTCAATGGCGACTACGATTTGATGTGCACATCAAGGGATAATAAAGAGGAAAGAGATGGGATAAGCACAACCTAAATGGGAACTCAAAAGCAAAGCATCCAATGATCCAAATGGGAGAGGAGAGATTCGTTGATTTATTATTTGTTAAAAGCAGATATTTAAAATTTGAATTTGGAAGATTTAGATTTCCACCATTCTTCCCCTTAGAGTACTCATGGTTCAGTATGGAGGAAGAAAAGAAGAAGGGGGCTTCTTCTTTGGTATGCATGCTAGGCTTATTCAATGATGGAATGTTGATCCAGAAGTTTGACCTTGTCCTGTTGTTCAATATACTTATACTCATGTGTTTCAAAAGATTGTAATCTATGCTTAAACAATTGTACAACTCTTAAATTTCAGCATCTCAACTTTCTCTCTTTTATAGGGGAATTCTTTATTTTACATGTAAAAAAATAATATAAAGTTTGATTTCACATTTAAAAAATAGTTTTAGCATAAACTTTTTAAGACTTTTTGCTTATAAATACATCTAGAATGCATTCCAATATAAAAATGAATTTTATAAAAAAAATAGGTTTTTTATACTGAAAAATTAAAAAAAAAATTGAAAACGGCTTATACATGTGTTTATATGTAAATCTCTAAAAAAAATTAGATAAAAATGAGTTTTTTACATGACAAATGAATTTTTTTTAGTATTCTTTTACATGTAAAATGAAGTGTTCCCTACTTTTTTAAGTTATCTTTTGAACCTTTCCACACACACACACATATATATAGACCTACAATACCACTACATCCTTAAAACAAAAATTCTCCTTGTGCTGACTGGGTGTAACATATGTAACATCTCATTTCCCGTTAGGTTAATAAAATAATAATAATATTTGATGTTATGAGATGAGCTTGTGTTGGGTTAAGTAAAATGGGTAATTGACTTGGGTAATAAGGAAAGGAGAAAGACCATGGGCTTAAGCCCATGACCCATAGTATATAAACCTTAATTAACCCATAATCCATTCATTTTCACTCATTCCATACACCATCAAAAACACACACTTAGGCTCTGCCCCCGGACCCTCGTTCATTGAGGGTTATAATTAAACTAAAAACATGATATGGGTAGTGATAGTTAATTGATACGTGTAATTGTTATACAGTTAGTCGCGAACAACTAAAGAAAGGAATAACTATTAACGGTGAACGTAAGCGAGTTCAGGTGAGTT
The DNA here is from genome assembly GCF_021521415.1 of Bidens hawaiensis. Lineage (NCBI taxonomy): Eukaryota > Viridiplantae > Streptophyta > Magnoliopsida > Asterales > Asteraceae > Bidens > Bidens hawaiensis. The sequence continues at coordinate 535,636 of NW_027491120.1, read as the reverse complement.
TCTAGCCCCATTTCCTTGTTATGTTTTCATGGTTTTGTGCATACTCAATGTGATTAGTTAATACACTTACCTTGAGTGGTAAGTGTATACATGGATGATATATGTGATAGATATTATAATGTGAATATGGATGAAAGCTTATCGGTACGTGAACGATCTTTGGATATTGCACGAACGCCAAGGGAGGTAAGTGTCAGAATATGTAATTGTGTATGAATGAATGATAAAGCAGGGTATGTACGAAATAGTATGAATGTAATTAGTATGAAAGTATGGTAGAGCGAAGGTAGGAAACATACCCTAATAATATCTGCGAATGTATGGAACATACTCTAATATTATAAGCGAATGAAGGGAACATACACCATAATATCTGGGAATGAAGGGAAGAGACCCTAATAATATCTGCGAACGTAGGGAATAGACACTATAATATCTGCGAATGAAGGGAGGAGACCCTAATAATATTTGCGAATGTAGGGAACATACCCTAATAATATCTACGAATGACGGGAACAGACCCTAATAATATCTGCGAAGGTTATAGGACGAAATGTATGTATATATGTGTCACACCCTCAAAATCCGCTAACGGCGTTTTACCGTCAGAATGTGTGAACTAACAGAATCAGAATCATTAGTTATAATCAAACACCATGTTTAAAGTTTTCAAACCAACAAGACATTAAGTCTTAAATAAAATGCGGAAGCGTAAATTTGTAAACCAAAAAGTTTGCGCCACACAGGACGACTTAAAAACCCAAGTTATTAAGATAAAAATTAAAAGAAGTTTTCAAGCGATGGTGTTTAGCGAATGCATGATCCTATACCTCGCGCCCGCCTCGGCTACCTGAGAATAACATACTAAAAGTGTCAACACAGGGTTGGTGAGTTCACAAGTTTATATAAATAAAGCGTTTGCGTTTACGTTTACGTTTTGCGTTACCAGATAGTGTTAAGTCAATTATATATCAATAAGTAGCTAACCTATCAAGCATGTATTATTAAGTGTTCGACACCGAAGCTGACTGTTTATCAATTACCTTGCCACCATGTCAACCACGACCATGGTAATGTGTTAGCCAAGATTAAACCCACTCGACCTACAGTCGAGTTTAGAGTTGGGTGGGGTTTGTCAAACCCAGTAGTACTACTCAACAGTGACTCGCTATTATCCAAATATTAACCTGTTCGATGTTATGAAGGACTTTGGTTGATTTGTTGCCACTTAGCCTTACAAGTGATATATAAAAACTAACAAAATCTACAGCGTTGGAGTATGTTATCTCCCCCTAATAAAAGCGTTTAAAAAGAGTAAAAGGGGACGTGAAACTCACTGTTTGCGAAGAAAATCAAAAAGAATCCGAGAGAGGTGTACGTCACAGAAAATCCTCACTAGTTCTCTAACAACAAAAATGAGATTTTCTAAGTATTTATACTATGAGTGAGTCCCTAGACTCGACACATACAACTTATGCATGAGGTGCGTTTCGTGCTCCATTTGTGAAATAAGTGTGACTCGACAAACACATTGGTCATACGTTACATGTGTGAACAACTACTTAAGTGTCAAGTATTAACATTGTACACTACTAGCAACTATCCCCCACAAGGTCAATTTAGTCAAAACATAGCAAACATCGATCAGTTATGCACTTTTCATGATAATTCAAGTAATTCAGCAGCTAAATTGTCCAGACAGATTTTCACTCGACAAGATTACTCTATTTGATAAATCCTAATATGTCAAATAAATCACATAAAATCATCACAGAAGCACACGTGAGTTAGGTTTCTAAAAATATTTTTATTATATTTTTATCATATATGGTTTTATCACAATGATCAAAACATCACAGCAAACACACAGCAATCATTATCATGCGCAATCGAATGTTATTTGTTATTCCCGTTAAATGACAAATCCAATTAATGCAAGACAAATTGGGTTAGATTCCTAACTCAAAATATTAACTTCCAGAAGTGGAACCAACCCCATTGGTCTTGTAGGTTATGAGATATCTTAGTCGCAAAACAGCCTAACAGCAGGTCTCCCGAATCAGACTTGCATAACAGATTTGTAAAATAATAAAAACTAACTTTTACACATCCAAAAATTACAAATTTGGACTCTTTAGAAACTAGACTCGACTTACTACATCATAGAAATAAAAATCACTTCAGAACATGTAATTAACATTGAGTTACAGTCATTTAAACACGAATTCAATAATCTGTCTAGCATCGGTTTTCATCAAAACTCAACATATCATTAACCTATGAACTATAACTCATACATACAACCCTCTAGATGCATAATTCACCAATCATGCATCTCAGTTTCACTTTACACACACAATTAGGGTTTTACTTCAAAGTTCAATTTCAATAAACATGTAATTAACAATCAATAACAACATAACTAGTTATCAATTCACTAGCAATCATCAACAAACACATAATTAAACCCTAACTCATCTTAAATCATCACTTTCAAGATTTAGGGTTTTGACTAACATGCTCAATATCATAATTAAAATCATAGAATAGCAAGAGGGGATGTTAATTACCTATCTAGAACCTTGAATCCTTCAAAACAAGCTTGAAAAAGAGATTGTATGTGTGTGTGTTGTAGGTTACGGCTGCCAAGAGAGGGAGGGAGGGGGAAACGATAGTACAACGGAAGGGAGGGAGTTAAGGTTGTGTAATAATTTGATTATATTATTAATTATGTTACACTTGGCCCCCTGAACTTCTAGTTAATCAATTTCTAGCATAAACTAGGCTTTTGCTTCTTGAATTTAGTGTTTTACATATAAATATCAAGTAACACATAGGCTTAACACATACTTGTCAAATACTTATTGTTTTGATATTTGTCGTTTGTTCACCAACAGTTTGAGTCGACTCGTTTGTGTTTCGGTGAAATTCCGAAAGGGTACTTGTGTAGTGATTGTCATGCGTCATTTAAAACCTTAATTTAAATGTAATGAGATATGTGTTATAGTTCGGGCGATCTTAAGTTTGAATTAACGGAGTTCGGATTAACGGAGTTAACCTGAAATTGACGAGTGTCACATCATTCCCATGTTGAAAGAATTTCCGTCCCGAAAATTTGAGTCAAGTCGTGATGGGTGTCTGAAAAAGGCAAAAAATTTCAGTTTGTCATAATATGTATGTATGAAAGTATGAAATTATGAAGAAAGGTAAAAAGCTAAGTATGTATATGTATCTTCGGATGCGTATGTATGTAAGTATGTGAATGTATTTTATGTTACCTGTATTAACTAGAACTCACTCAGCGTAGCTGACTTTTAGTATGCACGCAGGTGAATAGATTTAAGCAATTGGCTTGAGTGAAGGACACATGGTTTTATCATGATGTTTTAAATAAATCATTTATGTTTTGTTTTAAAGACAAGTATCGAATGCTTGTAATGAAAGATTGAAGTTTTATTTATTCCACGAAAGTTTTAATTAACTTTGATACTTAGAACTGTGTTTATGAGTAAATCCAACGTCAAAGTAGGGTACCGGGATCGGGGCCTTACAACATAACAATTATCCCTTGAATTTGTAGCGCCCTACTGCACATAGTCTAAATAAAATGTAAAAGTAATGGGCCTTACCATAATTTATATGTAACTAGATGATGCCCCGCACGTTGCAATTGGTAAATTAAAGTCACTCAACTTAAGTAATGCTTCTAAGATCCAAAAATAACAACATAAAGTGTCTAAAAGTAAGACCAAATATAACAATACAAAGTGTCCAGAAGTCATCATCTAAGTGTTCAAACACATGAGGTACTTCAATATTAATTTAATATTAAATTATCTGGTTTATTGGTTCCATTGCTTTGATAGTGTGTGTAAATAAAACTGCAATTTTCCTAAGACTCATGTTTATAAAAAGATTGCCTGATAAATCTCATATGTTTACCATATCGAATGGAAGGATTGTTAAAAGATGCACCTTAGCAACTAATTAATAAAAAAATTAAAATAAAGAAATATATTATCCATAACATGTGCGTACCTATGCCCCGTTAATCTTGTTAGTGAATATAATTCCTTGCCTTCATAATGAAGATTACAACCATATATATAATACAAGTAAAGGAGATAAGTACAGTAACTAACTAATGAGAATAAGTCAAATCCTAACAAACTATATCATTTAAATATACAAGATACACATGCCGATAATATGAGATATTATCGGGCTAACAGTGCCCCGCAGTTGAAGCCGTAGTTGAGCGTAGGCATAACCTGGATCGAAAACGTTGAAATAGATGCTTTGGTAATCCCTTGGTGAAAATGTCCGCGTACTGATAGTCGGCTGGAACATGAAGAACTTTGATTTTGCCAAGACGGACTTTCTCTCGAACAAAATGGATATCCAGTTCTATGTGTTTTGTGTGTTGATGTTGTACTGGATTTTCGGCAAGATAAACTGCAGAGATGTTATCACAATAGACAATGGAAGCATGTCTAACCGGTACATGGAGCTCGAGAAGGAGATTACGGATCCAGCTCAGTTCGGATACAGCGTTAGCAACTCCCCTATACTCTGCCTCGGCACTAGACCGAGAGATGGTAGGTTGACGTTTCGAAGACCAAGAAACAAGGTTGCCTCCCATGAAAACGCATTATCCAGAGGTCGACCGGCGAGTGTCGGGACACCCGCCCCAATCTGCATCAGAATAGGCAGTTAATGTGGTGGACGAGAAGGGTGTTATGAGAAGACCATGTGACAAAGTGCCTTTGATGTAACGTAAGATCCGTTTCAGTAGTTGAAAGTGTGGTTCCCGTGGGGCGTGCATGAATAGACATATTTGCTGAACCGCATACAAGATGTCTGGGCGGGTGATGGTAAGGTATTGCAAAGCGCCAGCCAAACTTCTGTATAGGGAACTATCTGAAAACAGGGCGCCCGCTGTTGCACTTAACTTAGAACCGGTTTCAACGGGTGTACTAGCTGGTTTGCAATTTGACATTTCAGCTCGCGAAAGGATGTCCGTTGCATATTTGGATTGAGATAAAAACATGCCATTCTTTTGCTGCTGAACTGCTATGCCAAGAAAATGGTGTAACGAGCCGAGGTCAGCCATGTTGAATTCGGTTGAAAGGGACTTGATGATGCTGTTCAACAATGAAGTGCTTGAAGCCGTGAGAATGATGTCATCAACATATTAGAGCAAATAGGCCATTTGATCACCTTTCTTGTACACAAATAAAGATGTGTCGCATGCACTACTTTTGAATCCACACCGAGACATGTAACCTGCAAAACGTTGATACCAAGCACGTGGTGCTTGTGTAAGGCCATAGAGGGATCGGTTTAGCTTACAGACATGTTTTGGATGTGACGGAGAAGAAAACCCTGGAGGCTGGAACATATAAACCGTTTCTTTAAGATGACCGTGCAAAAATGCATTTTTGACATCAAGTTGAATAATGGACCACCCTTTGGAAATTGCAAGACTTAACACGGTGCGAATTGTTGTTGGTTTTACCACCGGACTAAAGGTCTCGTCACAATCTACGCCCACGGTTTGACTTTTACCATTAACGACAAGTCTAGCTTTATGGCGTTCTAATGTGCCATCGGCATGAAATTTGTGCTTGAAAAGCCACATACACCGAATGATAGGTGCGTCAGTCGGACGCGGTACTAAGTCTCACGTATTATTTTCCAATAGAGCTTCATATTCGTTTTTCATGGCTTGTGTTAAGAGACATGGCTTGTCGAGGTTTAAAGATGCCGGATTTTGACCGGGTTTGCATGGAGTGGATTGGTATAGGAGTTGGGGGTGGTGGAATGTTGATGTGAGGTTCCACAGTAGGTGAGGTCGGTTGGTTTTGGTTGGGTGGGCTGGACATGTGGGATGGTATTGGGCCGAGGGGTGAGTAGGGTGGTAGTGGGCTTGTAGTGTTGGATGGGCCAGGTATGGGTGGAGTTGGGTCATGAGTTGGGGTAGTAGGAGATGAGGGTGTTTGGTGGATGGGGTAGGCAGAAGTGGTGGTGGGTGAAGTAGTGGGTTGTGTAAATATTAATGGTGAGGGATCAAGAAAGGAATGTGTGGGTGGAGGTTTAGAGACGAATGGGAATTTGGTTTCGTCAAAGATTACGTGTCGGGAGAAAATGGTTTTACTGGTGGAGATATCGAGACATCGATACCCGCGATAGTTAGCCGGATAACCGAGAAAGACACATGGAGTGGAACGAAATGCAAGTTTGTGAGGACGAGTGGCGGAAAGGTTAGGATAACATAAACAACCAAATACTCGGAGATGGTCGTAGGAGGGTTGACGAAGGTATAGAAGGGCGGTAGGTGTTTGGTTGTGGTGAAGTTTGGTGGGTAGGATGTTATGGAGGTATGAAGCCGTGTGTAAAGCTTCAACCCAAAACGTGGATGGGAGGCGCGCATGAGTGAGGAGAGCAAACATGATTTCGTTAAGGCGACGGATCATGCGCTCGGATTTACCATTTTGTTGAGATGTATGGGGCAAGAGAAACGGATTTGAATACCGTGTTGGGTTGTAAAGTTTTTAAAATTGATGTTGTCAAAATTCACCTCCCATGTCACATTGGAAAGATTTAATTGGTAGATTGAATTGTGTTTTGACAAAATTGTGAAAATGGGTGAATTTTGTGAATGTTTCGGATTTAAATTTTAACAGGTATACCCATGTATATTGTGTGTAATCATCCATTAAAACCATATAGTACTTATAACCCGCATGACTCAAAATTGGAGAGGTCCATAAATCACAATGCAATATGGAAAAAGGTAACAAAGTACGAGTAGTAGAATCCGAAAAAGGCAAACGTTTGTGTTTAGACAATTGACATGACTCACAAACAGGTGGAGTCTTTATTTTAGTACTAGAAATAAAATGCTTAGAACTAAGAAACTCCATGACGGGTTGACCCGCGTGTCCAAGTCGATCATGCCAAAAAGGAGAGTCTTTAGTCGAAGCAAAACAGGCGGTTGCGGAAGCAGGTGGAGTGAGCGGATAAAGTTCACTGGTGCTGTTGTGACGACTCAGGATCGTGCCATCCTTGAAATCCTTCACAGTAAAACCAAAAGGGTCAAATTCAATTGAAGTCCAATTATCAACATTGAACTTACGAACAGAAATAAGATTTTTAATAAAGTTAGGATTATAGAGAACCGATTTAAGGTGTAACAGTTTAGAGGGTGTGCTTACAGAGGTGGAACCCGAACCCAAAACTGGAATGCTATTACCATTACCAACAAATATTGACGATATTGGCGAATACGGGGAAAAGGTATTAAGTTTTCCGTGATCAAACGTCACGTGAGAAGACGCACCTGAATCTAAATGCCACGGATCATTTCCCGAGTCCATGGACAGCGCATGGACAGCTGCAGCCAACTGAGTGGGCTCGAGTGGGTCTGTCTCGGTTATATGGGCCTGGGCCGGTGGCTGCCTTGAGGAACATGGGCTGTTGGAGGACCTTGAATTGGGTCTGTTGTCATAGGGAGGAGCCCAAGCTTGTGTGGGATACGGACAAGGTGGCGGGCCCCAGTAGGGTGGATAACCGGGTGGAGGCCAAAATGGAGCATATGGCGGCTGTGGATAAGCCCGGTTTGATGACTACCCGGACCCCCGCTGATTGTTGCGACCCGACCTGTTGGAATCCCGATTGTAGGAACGACGGGGCTGATAAGAAGTGTACCGGTTTTGAGAAGGCTGCTGGTGGCGGGTGTTTTCTTGTGAAGAACTGATGGCAGCAGCAACCACAGGGGTCGGTGTGAAAGAATCACGAGCCGCAATGCGTTTAGCCTCCGAGTCAAGTTGATTACATGCATTTTCCCAAGAGGGAAGATTGTGGTTAAGGAGGGCTGCCGCGGTGTCATACTCACGGGGAAGTCCCTTAATCAAATGAAGAATTCTTTGGGTGTTATTAATGGGACAATCAACAGCAGTAAGTTGATCCGAGAGATCCCGGACACGTTGACAGTAAGCCTCCAAGCTAGGCATGGATGCTAAGGTGAGATTGTTAAGTTCCAACTGTAAGGCGGCGGCCCGTGATGCCTTGTTGTTTAGAAACAGGTTTTGTACCCGAACCCATGCTTCATGAACGGTGGATTCATTCTCCAAAACACGAATCAAGAGATCATTACTGAGGGTGCCATATATCCATTGTAATACGACAGCATCAATCTTTATCCATGACGGATATGCTGGTGAGGTTTTGGCGGGAGACGGCGAGCCGTCAATGTGGGAAAGGACATCATAGCCGGTGGCGTGGAGGGTGAAGAGCTTCACCCACGTAGGGTAAGAAACTTCAACACCGTCGAGGACGCGGACCTTGTGTTGTATGTAAAAGAGATAAGTATGGTAACTAACTAATGAGAATAAGTCAAATCCTAACAAACTATATCATTTAAATATACAAGATACACATGCCGATAATATGAGATATTATCGGGCTAACAAATCTATGGCCAATTATGAAAATTTAATGACCATATCATCAACACAGTGACGCCCCTAACAACAAATTATACGCCAGTTGTGGTTATTGGTTTGAGAAAACTTCCAAAAATCTTCAATGATGAACAATGTTTTGAAACCTGGACCGCCTGATCTCTGACCTGATAAGGTGTACGGGTCGATTTTCATTCCAGGTCTGAAAACATTGATAATAAGATTATAAACAATAATACCGAAACTTCTAGGGTTACGCATTAGCAATACATGTACAATATTTACATAGTTGCTACAAGTTTAACAGTATGCAGAATTGCAGATCAAATCAAACATATACACTAGGAATAAAAACAATATAAATATTTAATAGCAATGTATTCAAAATCGCATATATGCAATACACATAATGGTGCACATGTTTCATTATGCACATACTTTGCTTATGATGTGAAGATTCATATAATATATAATCCATCAATGTAAATTATTTAATAAGTTATTTAATAAGTAAAGCTTAAATGTTTGCTTGCATTAACATAAATCAAATTTCCTAAAATCATTTGTTAAATTAGAACAATATGGCCTTCTTAATGACTTAATTAAACAAAATTAGCCATCAAAATGATACACAAATGATTGCGAACAATTAAGTTCTTTCTTTAAAATCAGCTCCCTTAATGATGTAATTGCTTTTATATAGTTGCAAAACACATGAAAATCAAGATATTGTATTATCCTAGCATCCCTAAAATAATTATGAATCCTTTGTTAAATCGAGCTTCAAATTGTTCAATTGGCAGGAAACATAATACAATTACACAACTAAAAACATGTTGATTTCACAACTTTGACTATTTAGAGCCCTGAAAAGCAATATTTTATAACCCCTAACTCACATCGGAGATGAAGTTGCAGGCGGTCATCATCGTAATCAATTAATTGACGTCCGTTGTCGTGAGGTGAGAGTTTCTGACCAAATATAAACATGCGATTCGATCATTCCTCTCCGGTTGTGAAGGTCAGCGAAGCGAAACCATAGCCACAGCCGGCGTCGATGTTCCTCTCTCTCTATGTCTCTATATATATATATATCTTTTACATCTGCAGTGTTTCTCGAAAGCGATGTTGATGTAGCACAATAGGCAGCACACGTTGATTTAGGGCTTAAGGTTAAAGACTGAGCCTGGAAGTCTGGAAGAGGTGGAGTAATCCCTGACCGGAGGCGAACGCCCGTATATGGCTCCGGCAACAACAAAGGAAATTACAAACCTACTCTTAAATATTGTAGCAGTTATATATAGTATAATATTATACCTAATATTTACTAGGGTCCAGATTTACCTTAAACAAATGGAAACAAAAAGGTTAGAGAAAAGAAATGAGTGAAATTTATTTTATGACTCACGCAAATCACTTTTGGTGGAGTAGTGCCTTACCAGTTGAGCCATATTAATACTTTTAAAATAAGGATATTGAATATTAATAATTTAAACTTTGGTCTATTGACCAGTATTAATTTTAACTTAAAAAAAATTTTAAATTAATCTCAACTTTCACTCTATTGACCTCTCATCAAGCCTTTTCATAATCAGGACTAACCCGGTTAGTTTTGGAGGCAATATATTTCATTTTTCAAACTTGATAGAACATGAGACAGATGAAAAAGGTAATTAAAATTTTAAAATAAAACTCATCTCCATCCCCTTTCTTTCTCTCACTACTACCACCACTACTATCACCATACATATTACTGGTTTACAAATTGAGGGTTTGAAATTTTATATAATTATTATTAATTAATATATACACTGTTAAGAAAAATAAACAAATAAGAATTATTATATAAAGATATAATTTCAAAAGTATATAAAAATAATTATAAATATATAAATTAATTAATAAACAATAAACAAGCTGAGCTCGAGCTTGAAAAAGCACTCACGGGACGAGCTTGAGCTTTAGAAATAGAGATAGAAACGAGCCGAAGCCTAGCTTACCTCGGTCTCGACTCGGCTTGTTTGCACCCCTAATTGGAGAATGAAAATAAACCTGGTTTATAATAAAAAGAAGTTTTGTTTACCCCTTAACATGGAGACATGAAATTTTTTGACTCAAAACTAACTGGGTTACTCCCAGTTAGGAAAATGATTTGTGGAGGTTAATATGATGAAAGTTGAGATTAATATAGGGAATTTTCTTAAGTTGAGATTAATGTAATCCAAAAAATCTAAGTTTAGGAAAATGATTGTGAAGGTTAATACGATGAAAGTTGAGATTAGTATAGGGAATTTTTTTTAAGTTGAGATTAATGTAATCCAAAAAACCAAAGTTTTGGATTAAAAAACTTCAATATCCCTTTAAATTGTAAAGGATTGTACATAATATATCTAAATGCTGGAACTTTTTATGGGCCTAAAAAGCTGTAGGGTATCGGGTCATTACCCTCACTGGCCACCTATGGGCTGGGCCTTCTAACTGGTTATTGATGTTTACGTCCACATAGGCTCAGATTCTAAGACAACACCACCACCGAGACAACTTCGAACCCACAAAAGTCATTGCAGTGTTTTAAGTCCAGTGACAATCGAAGGGCTTACAAACTTTTATGGAGAGGCTATCACGATTTTCAAGTAAAAATCACAATTTCAGAAAGTAATAACAATACAAAAACGTGAATATCAGACTTTCTAGAAATCATTACAAAATTCTCAAAGAATTACGTATTTTTCGATAAGGTACATAAATATCATTAAGCTCGACTCTTATACATGGTATTCATAAATGTTTATATATATATATATATATATATATATATATATATATAGGGGAAGTTTAACGTACAAATAAAATTAGCGTGCTAAATGTGATAATCAAGTAGAGTAATTATATATACAAGTAGAGTAATTACGTAATTTCATCATAGAGTAATTAAATAATTACTCTACTTGATTCTCATGTTTAGCACGTTAATTTCAATTGTATTTGATATAAAACCTATATATATTATTAAATTGTATTTCAATGAACATTTCTTTGCTTTTTGGTGATTGATTAATTGGAAACATTGCATGTAATAATAAGAAAGTTGAATTTCATTAAAAACAATCTACAAAGTAGTGAGGAAAAATCAGAAACTTGTAATGAAATTAATAAGATAAAACTAAACCATAAGATAAATACATAATATATATTAGAATATCTTGCCTAAATCCTTCATTAAGCCTTTGTTGGCGTTATAAAAATCTGTAAACTCTTCATAAGAAATGAACTTATCTCCATCCGTGTCAAGTTCATCCATCATAGTTTGGACCTCTTCAGGTGACACAGAGCCAAGCGTCTTCAACGCTTCTCCAAGCTCTTCTGAAGAGATTTTGCCGTCTCCGTTTCCATCAAACTTGCCGAATATTCGGGCTCTCTCTTCCTTGTCTTCGTCACCCATTATGGTCGTCGCACATAAAGTTGATTCTCGCTTTAGGTTTTCTTCTTGAATGATTAATATATAGTTATGTTTTAGGTTAGAAAGAGAATGAAATGTTTACAGAGTGATTGTGGATTAGAAAGAAATATGGATGTCCTATAAACACGGCTTGCCCTATGTTTCTAAGGTAAACAATATGATATTATTACTATTTAAAGTGTGGAATGTATCAAATTTTAACTTGAATTTTCACTTTAGAAAGGATAAGATCACATAAAAATATAAAGTAAAATTGCATTAAATACATTAGTCTAAATAACAAGATATTTAGTGTAACTATATAGGTTTGGTTATCCTAAAATTTATGTAAGAGTACATATCAATAAAACTATAAATATGTTGTTTTGATAACGTGGTTTATGTAGTTTCTTGTTTTACAGAAACTCTGGATATATTTCTGAATCATTTCAAATTATAATATTTTGTTGGTATATGAAATCAATAATTAAGAGAAAATGTTGTCACAAATTAAAAGCTAAAAGTTTTTTCCAATGAAAACCACGAGTGAAAAAGAACAATTGGATGATGCAATCAACAAGATGATTCCTCTATATTGTCGTTGAACCATCAAAATGTTTTAGTTGGTAATTAGATCATGTGTATGTAGTGGAGGACTCTAAGGGCTACATTGATGGTAATTTTTAACATGTAGCGTTACATCAACATGGGATAATATTATTTAGGGTGTAGTGGTTTGTAGCCCAATGTTGCCCCATTACATCATCACACCATTTTATTTTATTTCTTTTTATAATTAAAATCTCATTAAATTGAATAAATAGAAAAATATTATATCTATATATAGGGTCGAGATACCATACAATAATGTCTTAATGTACAAGAGGTACGCGAGACGCTCAAAGACAAAAATATTAAAACACTCAGCCAAAACCTATAAACGTTCAGCCAAAAAACTGAAACGCTCAAAAACGTTCAACAACGGTTTTAGTGAAAAAAGTAAAAAATTGATCGATTAACCATCCAAAACTGTTTTTTCGGTGAACCAATGATTACTTGGATATGTATTGACGATTCCGAGATGTTGGGATGTGATTTCATTGATCAATTTCGTGAAAAAAAGGGACTCACGTACCTATTGTACGTTAAGGTATTATGGTATTAGATTTTTCCCCAATATATATATATATATAAAAACTTAATTTCAGAAGAAAAATGATATTAATGCGCGAACTTAGAGTAAATGAAGATGAGTGACTAATTTTATTTTATGTATTAAATATTTAAAAAATTTAATAAAAAGACGTAAATGCAACAATAAATGCACTATCTTTATCTATATCTCTCTCTTCAATTAATACAAATAGTATAACCATAATAAATCTATTTCTAATTAATATATCTTTTTTTTGAACGGTGACTTTCATAGTGGTTGAATAATCAGCCACAGCTCTCGGAAAGAGCCCCAACCGCCCCACTCGGGCCAAGACTATGTTATCTTAACCGGGCCCACGCTTGGCATCCGAGTTTGGCTAGGCGTTCCACGAGAAAATTTTGAGCCCCCTGCCACTTGACAGGAGTTGTCCGCCCACAAGAGCAAGCTCTCTGAGAAGAGACACTCTAATAGAAAACTCGTGTCCCCATCAAGATTCGAACTTGAGAGGCCAATCGGCATCAAGTGGTTTCTAATTAATATATATAACTAATTTAAATATAATAATTAAAAAGACAAAAACACTAATTTAGTTTTAGTGTTGTATTTACACTCTCTTAATTTTATCCAACAAAAATACAATTTATAAAGTTGCACGATTAGAAGTTAGAACATATGTCAATTAATTAATTTAAATTTAATTTAAACGACAATTGAAAAGTCAAATAAGAAATTATCTAGAAATTATATTCGGCCAACGCACCAAATGTCAAGAAGCCAATGATAGTTCACTCATGTCCTCACCTGCTTGTCAATTAACATGTTATTCGTGCGATGCGATGGCAACGCCTATTTACCGCGCGATATCGTTTTTCTTGTTAGTTTATCAATGTAGTCTAACGATGCCATAAAAATTACCGAGGTTAATTAAAAAATAGTCATAAACATAAAGAAAACACATGTCATAAACATAAGAGTATTTTAACTTGATGAAACTGAAAAGCCAAATGTTTGGCTTTTGAAGTCAAACATGGATTTTCAAGCTTCAAAATTGATATGGCTTCCTTAAACTTGGACAAACTGTTCATAAAAGACGCTAAATTATTTAACAAATTCTATAAATGGGTCGAGTGAATATAGTTATAACTTCATAAAATGGTATAATTTGACTTTGGCAGTCAAAGCTTGATTTTCTCATCATATTCTTTTAACACGAAATAAATCAAATGAAAAGTAGTCTAATATGTGTCATGGATACTACAAATGGCAAAAGTTTTTATCACTATTTAAGCGTCTTTCAAATTAACAACTTGTAAAACATACAAATGACATTTCCAAATGCAAGTAGACCTTTGTTAATATGAACCCCTTCTTTGAACCGCATGCCATCCAAACCAGTCCTTTAAGCCCATTCTAATCCCGCAAGTTCCACTAGTGCAACTCTGCACAAAGATACTTCGTCACTAAAAGGATGGTCATCATTTTATACGGTTTTCCATGACTGATAGTCTATCACAAGTTTTAGCAACAGAATTTAAAAAAAATGATTGAGCCAAATGTCCAACGAACCGTTCAACGGAAAGTTCGTTTATGATAATTATCCTCAATTAATATATGCTCATTTATGTTCATTTGTCTCCAAGTACATTCGTTTGTATCCGTTAACAAAGTTGACGAACGAACATGTACAAGCTCAAGTCCTTAATGAACGAACACAAACACAAACACAAACACAAACAAGGTCTCATTTGGTTCGGTCCATTTACAGCCTTACTTAAAATTTAAACTGAAAAAAAAAACAGAAAGTAATCAATTATAGTAAATCGCAATACAAATGCTCACCTCAACCTATGCATCCGAAACTTGATCATCAGCTGCCACCATATCCCGTTCAACATCCCATGAAAATCTTGATAATTTGGAATGTGCTCTATACAATCATGATTGTGATTGTGGCTGCAATCAAGGATAACCACAAATGAATAAATAAATAAATAATATGACACCAAATTAAAGAAATAGGTTTATGTTGTTTAAATTTCAGGTGCCTGACAGTACCAATCTTAACAGCTAAAATCAAAGTTAGTTCAGATTATCAAAAACTAACCATATAGGTTGGTTTGTTTTCCTCTAATATGAGCTGCTAGCAAAAAAAGCCTCCCATAAATGCAACTAAGTGTGGCAATTATTTGTACCTGTAAGCCGGTCCAAATATGGGCGGATTTACATATTAAACTGTAGTCTTTAACAAGCATATATAACAGCAAAAAAAAATCCGATAAATGCAGCTACATTGCAGCAAAACTTATATCGGAAATGCAGTCAAATTTGCAACATAGTTAGTCCTGGAAGCAATCCTGATATTTGGTTGGCTCGATCAAGAAACACTTCACTCACTGTTCAAACAAAAAAAATCATAAAGTACTAACTATAGTTTGGATCACAAAAACAATATTTTTAAGATAACAATTTATTATGGGTGTGCATGGTTAAGTTTTGAGCTAAAGCCAATAGAATAAGAAATTTCAGTTTTTTAATTTTTTAAAAATGTTCGGCTTGGGTTTGGTTGGATTCTCATTTTTCAGTTAGCCCTGAAAATTAATACCGAAAAATAGTTTAGCCCAAAATAATGAAATTGAAACTGAAATTTTGGCTTTTTAAAATCGCATGAACTACTTTATAACTTCTAAATGGACAAGGAATTTATCAAAATTATGTTTGACCCAATCAAGCTTTTTGACCCAATACATTTTAAAAGAACTTCTAAATGGACAAAAAATTTCACATGAATTATGATTTTTTAAAATTTCTAAGTTCCATTTTTTTCTAATTCGGTTAATTTGAATAGCTAATTAAAATCAAGTTGTACAAAACCTTATCTGAATTCAAGTCAAATTCGAATTACATTTTCAAATTCAATTCAATGAACTCCTCTAATTTCCATTCTTGTTTATCATACGCAATATTTGGTTGTAAAGAATCAACTATCTAATCAATATAATAAGAAAAATTAACAAATTTTGACTATAATTCACAACCCTTAAATAACCATTATAAGCTATAAACGTTACCTCCCTATACAGATCTTCAAAATTTTCATGACCACCACATATTGATATGACCTTTACGAAACTGATCAGAAGTGAAATATCATTCATCATAAATCATTCAGATTACTTATGTAGAAATTTATGCATAAATCTAAGAGTCATAAAACTATTAAAAAGGTGTAATTACTTACAATGTCATCTAGTTTGTCCTGCTTCTCACAAAAGAGACTCACTGAAAGAATTTAGAGCTTGAACATAACTCAAAGAAAAGACACTAATTTGAAGAATAGAACAAAATACTTACATACATTTATTTTAAACGGATTTAGGTTGCTTCTTCGGCTTCAAACACAATCTGTTCACAGGCTTTCTAAATTATTAATTCAGTAATTGAGTACTTCAACTTGCAACTATGAAAATAAAACTCATACATTCTCATAAAATATAATAACACTAACCTGCATAAAAGTATAAAAGGGTGTTAAATTTTGAAGGCTAAAAAGCATAATCAAACACAATTTTCTAAATAATAGTGTGATTAGATATCGTCCATCACCTGGATCGAGTATTTACACCTTGCACCAAAAAATATGGACATATAGAAAAGCCTGACTTTGAGACCTGAACCCATAAACAAATTGCTTTGAAAGAAAACCTAAAAATAAATTGAAAGATGCTAAAAGAAGCATCGATTAAATAATAATAATAAAAAGTGAATTACCTCAAAGACACTAACGATGGAATTGGAGAATTCGAAGAGAGTTGAAGATGAAGGTTGTTTCACCGAAAAGATGGTTGTGGTTTAAAATAAGAAATTTGGTTTGCTTCTAGTTCAAAATCAAGCATCTGGAGCTTTTAGTTATGCAAATAAAAGCAGAGGAGCCTAAGCATAAAGGTTGGCCTTGAACTGATAGTGGGTTTGTAGATAAGGATAGAAGAGGAGCGGGGCGATAATCATCTGGTGTTGAGGAATAAAAGTGTAGACAAAAAACCCTAAATACAGGTATGCTTTGGTGGGTTTCAGTTTCAAAGGCCTGCTAATGCTTTTAAGAGCCCTTTGTAGTGTGTATACAGGGTTTAAATGTGTGTTAAAACTTAAAAGGGTGTGTGAATAATCAAAAAGGGTGTATGAATAATCATTGTCTTTTAAGAGATTTCGTGTTTTTTGAATTTTGAATCACTACCTAGATACACGCGGGATAAGTTGTGTTCAGAGCCTTACAAAGTTGTACCTAGAGGAATAAGAGTAGTAAACTCTTAATTTTAAGAGTTTTTAGTGAAATTACTCTTTTACCCATCCTATATGTATTATAATATAGTATATATATATATATATATATATATTACATTATAATACACTAGTTTTAGAGCTCGTGTAGCACACGGGATGATCAAAATAATTAAATTACAAATAAAGTAATACATAATGTATATGAAAATATGTATTACATCTATGTATGTATCATTATACATAAATTGATTTTATTTATATCACAAATGATTTTTTCCAAAAAAATAAACTTAATAAAAAAAATACTAAAAACATACCCAAGAACACTCCATGTATTTAAAATTTGTTATCAGTGTCATATATGTATAATTGAAAGAAATTTGGTTACGAACCAATTTCAGAGAATACTTCTCATATAATAATATTTATGAGCTACACTATGAAAAAGATTTTGATAAGTTTAACAGGTTTCTCGAGTTTGCCAATTGGCGGAAAAAATAACAGGTTAACCCGTTCAAGTTTGTGAATGTTTTGTTTCACTTGAGCATAATTTTATATGACATGTTTCACATACAGCATTCTGATCACTATTAAAGGAAAAATCAATGGTGACACAAATGTTTCTAATTTGATAAAAGTTAGAAGCATTGATAGGTCTAGAGGTGGTATGTCGGAAGTGTTTGTCATTTTTTCTTAAATTTTAATAGTCATAGGAAAAATACTCAATGTCCAAAACCCCGAATCTTTTGACTATTTCCAAAAATGTCCTTAAAAATAAATTCGAAACCCAATCACAATTAAAATTCTAACTTTCATTTGTTTTACATTTTCAAGTCAAAACTTTGAACCCGTAAAAAGTTTCACGATATATCTATTTGCACTCTTAAATTTTTAAAAATATTCAGATTACCCCTATTTTACCCGTAACAAATTTGAGCCAAATTTAGTTAATTTGTACAAAACGATCTATTTACCAACTTTTAACCAGTAACATCAAATTTAAGTTTCACAAAAAACCCTAAGCAATCCTTGATAAAAAAAACCTAAGAAACTAAATATGATAAACTTTATTATATTTGAAAATGATTGGTATATACTATCCTTACAACTTAGCACATATTTTATTATAATTGAAAGTGATTGGTATATATTATCTTTACAATTTGACACATATATATATAAGTTATTAAATTAACCAAAAAATAAATAGATAGATTTAAATAATATATTTATAATTTATAAATCTATATGACATTGTACAAAAAAAATCAATTGATAAATGGATTTATTTTAAAAACATGAATCAAATTTTAAGCATATATTTATAATTTAATGATTAAAAAAATTACTTCATAATTTAAAAGCATATTAGATTTTTTTTTTATTTTTTTGTTTACAATCTTCAACAATAAACATAATATAATATGTTAATGATAATATTTAAAATTATATATTGTTTTCAATATTTAAAAAACACAGTTTGTAGTTGATTTTTGGATTTCACCAAGTTTGTTGTGAAATATATTATATCAATATATAGAAGTATAACATGTAAATATTTTTTTATAAAAGTGTATAGATACAATATAATTAGAGTTTAAAGAAAATTGAATAATTTAATCATGTTATAGATATAATATAAATGGAGTGTAAAAAAAAAGTGAATAATGGTTGATATATAACCGGGAAAGCAATTGTAATGACAAACTATTTTAGTTTAGGGATAGAGGCACTCTTCCGCATTTCAAATGAGACGCCGTATTATTTATTATCTCTCACCGTCGGCGATTTCAATTATGCCGTGACACTTTATCTCCGGTGACTTCTTCAATTGAACAATTAATTGTGTCCATCTGAATTCCTGTTTGGAGATAAGAAATCGACACTCGATGTCAATTTATAAAAGGATTGCCTTTTGATGAAAACCTAAAATCTTCTAATGTTCACTCTCTAAATTCACGCTACAACAAATGGAAGAAGCATAGATTTACCTCTATAGAATCATTGTTTGTTGTTTCGATTTATGAAGTGATTCCAATGGCTAATTAGTTCTTCGGCAACCTATCTCTCTACCATTCACCTAATTAGATAATCGGTTCTATTATCCTCCAATCAATTCTAGGTTAGTGATTAGCATGTCGCCTGTGTTCCATTCAATTCAGGGCTAATTTTATGAGTACAGATCCTAAATAGGTGGTGCACAAGTTTCAAGGGGTTGAAGATGCAGAGAAAAGGTTCAGTTTTTTTATTTTTTACTCTTGCTTGATTATATGTGTGAAGTATTGAATTCCAATAGTCGTTGTTGACGTTTTTTATTTGGTTGTTGATTTCGTATATGAGGGAATCACTTTAACTTAACACATTAAATCTGGATGCTTAGGAATAACAGTCTCAACCTTGCACGTCAGATGCTCGACAAAATGCCCAAAAGATATTCGGTAACATGAAAGGCGAATATTACCTCTCCAAGTAATTTGTTTTACTCCATCAATTTTTGTTTCAATCTAATCTAATTTACACACCTGATGTTGCAGATTTATTCCGATTTCCAAATCTTTATAAGCACTGATAGGTGCATATTTTTTCCACATAGAGCCACATCGGTAGCCTTTTCGATTCTAATGAACTGTTGTAATCTTTTCACCGGTGATTTTGCTTCCCATTGTGGCAGCTATGAAGGTAACATTATCGAGTCATTATGTGAAAACATGATTATCATAACTTCTACCATCAAATGAATTTGTGTGTTGATAACAGCTTCATTTGGTGAATGACAAATCATATCTGTTATCTCTTGGCTTGTATATCTGGTTGATATTTAGATTAATAATCATAGTAGGTTGACAATTGAAGAAAATAATGACTTATTTAAGTGGTTTTATTGACTGTTACTGAAGATACGATCTACAATCTTAGGTTAATTTGTTTTTTTTTTTGTGTGAGATAATGTTTGTTTCATAAATTGGTGGTGAAATTTGTCATTACCATTGGTGGTTAAATGCTTAATTTCTATATGATTAATCATTATTATGGATTTAACTAATAAAATTGTCTTGCTTAGATCTTAACATCATTAAATGGGGCTGTGTGTTTTTTTGGAGAACAAAGCTCTTTTGGATTATTTAAAAGAATATGGTGGGTGAAGTGATTAAACCGTGTCTATTGCACTCTCAAAGTTCCATTTTGGTTTCTAATTTGAAACAGAGTGAACCTGTGTGTATCTGAAATCAATTTTTTTTTTAATTTCAATTTTCTCACCACATTAATATTTATAGAATGTGATTTAATTTTGTTTGTAATTTAGGTGACATGGATCAGCTGCGGTTTCTTGCATTCAAATGCCACCAGTCATAAGTGGGAACTATGAGGTAAATAATAATATTGTTTTTGGAAAGGAGTGGAGTTCCATTTTTCATGGAAACAGATATTTAGTTTTTCTCTTTTAAAAGTGGAGTTTCCATTTTTCATAAGTGGACACGTTCGGTTCTCTTTTTCCTCAAATCTCAAAGTCAATGTCTATGTTGCACCTGCTTCTCTTATGTTTAGGTTTGTTTTGTAACTTTGCTATTTGTTTTATCGGTTCTTGCCAATCTATTCGAACGTTTTAAATTTGTAATCCACAGGTGTGTTAAGTTTGTGGCTTTAGAATTCACATACAAACTCTGCATTACGTTTTGTGGTAGGTTATTGTTAAACTGGGGAGTTGGATTTAGTCATTGTGTTATTATGTTTTGTGGATCTACTTTGGTCGTTACTGTTGATTTATTTATTTAGTTTTTTATTATATCTCAATTGTAGATGCTATATTGTGTATGTGAAGACTGGGTAACCTCTTATTTGGGGCATTTTATTTGATCAATTTTATGTCTTTTTGTATACTTTAGTTACTTTGTATCATGTGTTTCTTTCTTATTTGGTTTTATGTATAACAGATTTAATGTGTTTTGATGATTAGGCTCAATTTATACCTGATTGTTAACTTTAAACATGTCTTTGTTTGCTCAGTTTATGCCTATTATGTAATAGATTGAAAATCTTTTATCTATATAACTGTGTACTTTTGTGTTTTGCTTTGAGATTGAACAACACCTTTTGTGATGCGGACGTTTTGTTATCTTTTTTAGTTTTGGTTAATATTGATATGGGGTGCAATGTTGATGTGTATAATTAGCTACTTGGGATGAAAGATCATAAGAATAGGTTTAAAAAATATTTTCTCTCATTATGGGTACACAAATTTAATTTATTTAGTCAGGTTATATTTAGGCCTTTGTTTAATGTAAGTTTGGATTCATGAAATTTGTTTAATTTGGTTCAGCAGATTGCTATAAAATTGTATTGCCATTGATTTTGTTTATGTTATTTCTGTTTTTGATGCTTGCTTTCAGAATAGTATTATATTTTCTCTGTTTAAGTAATATGCATGTTTTATTGTTTTCTATGGTTTTTTGATGTATAATAATGAATGTTTTATTTTTATCTAATATTATGGTTTGTTTGCAGATTATGGATGCCAATAGGTTGGAGGGTGAAGGTAACTACCTTTCAACCTTTTTTTTACTGTTTATAAATGTAATCTATATTAACCAAGATAGTATATAATTTTTTTATAATTTTTATTTTCTTTTTGTGTATGGAGGATGAGAAGCTATATTACATGTGGCTTTGTAGTGCTAACTTCGTCTCAGAAATGGAAATTTAAGGTAATGTATTTTTGTATTCTTGGGTTCATTAATATGGGTTGATGCTATATGTATGCCTTAAATTTATTTGTTTTCGATATTAGACTGCCTATTGTCAATTATGTAAACCAAATATGTTTTCAACTGCCTTATGTCATTTGGTGGATTTGAATTTAAAAAGTGAAAGTATAGAAATATGAACCATTTCAGCTTTATTATGGGCTCCTAAATATGTAGGTGAAATTCCCTGTTTAGTGACCTCAATTCCTTCTTGAATTGTATAACGTACCATGTGTTTTAATTTTAAAACTATAACATAGTTGGTTTTGTTACTATTGCTCTTATTTTTTTTTTATTTTTTAATTTTTGAAATTATTAGTTAAAAGTTTTTACATATTGCCTTTATATACAGATATTTTCATGTGTCCTTTGTTATAAACGTTTGTTAACATCTTTGTTTACTTTAATTTTTGATGGGTTTTTCATAGTGTGTTTCAGTTGGTTGCATTTACTGTTGGACGAGATCATTAGGTAGTCTAATAATTACTTTAACTCGTGATTTTTGTGTATCCTCTGTTCTAGGTTTTTCATAATCGCTCTCAACTGGTTGCTGCATTATAATTGGTTGTTGGATGTTGTGCATTATGCTACTAACAGAGGGTGATATGGTTGTTGCATTGTAATTGGTTGATGGATGTTGTGCGCTACGCAGCTAAAAAGGTGATATTTTTGCGCTTTTTATTGTATTTAGCTATTTATTGTTATATGTTATGAATAAACATGGAAGTCTTAACTACTTTGCTCGATAGCAACACTTATATTCCATTTCCCCATACAAGGAGTGACACATTGAGAAAGAAGGTTGCTAAACATCCTGCACAACTTCAACTGCTTGGTTTGAGATGGTGACACTGTGGCAGGAATGGGTTTGTAATGTATGTATATGCTCTAGCAAGATTCATTTAAAGTTGATTACTAAAGGGTCATATTGCAAGTTAGGTTACATTTTCTGTACAACTTACAATTTGTATTTTATTGGCAACGAATCGTAATACAACTTGGTTTTTGTTGGTAATACATCTTATGCACTTAGCATGTCCTGCCGCAACACGCTGCCACATATACTAGTGTGTGTATATATATATATATATATATATATTAAAAAGCATATGATAGTTCTCTCACATTAGTAGCTATTCATGAAATAGTAAATATATTAACCATTTACTTTTTGACATGCCTTTTTCTTTATTTATTTCTATAACTAACTTTTAAATTAGACATATTCTTTATTTTTCTCATGCATATTTTAATATTATGTATATCTATGGTTTATAAACAAGTTTCGATTCAAAAAATATAACATTGCGAACACTTACTCTTATTTACATTTCAACATAAGTTTCGTTTAAAACCGATGTACCTCAAATATTATATATTTTAAACTTTTTTCCGCAACTTAATGTAACTATAAATTTAAATACAAGCGACAATATATACATCGACGTATGCTTTGATATAAATATGATTTAATACCGACCTCATGCAATGCAGGACCAAAATCAGTGTGTCATTATAATATATATTTGTTTTATTCACGACAACTAACATTTTTACAAAGACAACTTTATTTCTACATATGTTTGGATGTAATTTTTTTATTAGAAACGAGCTACTGTAACACATAAACAAACTTTATTAACTTTTTATTTTATCAATGAAGTCACACTCGATTTAATGTGTATCAATGCTCCTGTCGACTCACAAGATCATTTACTAGTTAAATTTCAAAAAACAAATATTAAATTTAAGAAAAAAACATGACGAAAATTAGAAAAAGAAAACACTATAACTAAAAGCTAATGTCGTAGGCAGTACACTTCACGTATCTATTGTTTTCATTTTTCTTCCAATTCATCGGCCGCTTCGGTTTCGTTGAGTGACGCAAGAACTGGATTTCTTGTTCAATTTATCGCAATCTATATGAATCGGCAAACCGTGCATTGTTCAGTGTTAGCCGTGACGGTCCAAACTCTCGGCCTGAAAACGGCTGAGCATATCTTTTAGTTGTTCCATGTCATTGCGAGTCCCATCCTTCACTCATGTTGACGACGAACCCTCCACATTTCCCCCTTGTTTTTACTTCGTTTCCTAGGGGTCGGCGAAACTCTTGAACGTCGTCATTAACTAAATTAACCTTGTCTTCCTCGTCTTCGTCAACGAGGTAGAACTTACGAGCATCGGAGCCAAAGACGGGTGTGCTCGGATTTGTGGAAGACGAGATCTTCGACCTTTTTGACAGTCGGGATGATGCGCCCGATTGCTGAGCGACCAGACTGGTGGGTAATTCGAGCCATTTCGGGTGGTTCTGAATATGCGCCCAACCACCTAATAACATAAATGCCTCCCTTGCCCATGAGCTCGATAGTCGGATCCTCCAAAAGGCCACCCAAGAACGTGCGAGAAATACTTCCACCTCCTCATTCCACGGTATGTATTGTCTTTCCGCCGCCGGCTCCTCCGGGGCCTTCTTTTGTGTTTACGGGGCTTTCGGCATGAACCGACACTCCATTCCGGTTGAGTCTCCGGCATTGGATCAAGTTGGATTGACCCGAACACCGGTGTCGAGTTTTGGGGGTTGTGCAATGTAAGGCCCCAAACCTAGGAACCTTACTAACAATTAGATTTACACTTAAACACAACTTAAATATCTTAGTTTATTAAAATTTTCACGGAATATTGTTACATTTTCATAATACTTTCATTCTAAAATGACTCTTTGGATGTCAACGACACCTGGATAGCCCTGTGCATGTTCCAAGTTCATTTACCATCTTTTATCAACCACCTGCTTACATACCAAAAAAAGTTAGCTACGATGAGTGAGTTCAAGTTTACGACTTCACTTGACACCTCTTGACTCATTCTTCGCTTTTAACATGCTCATATATATAGATAATATAATTTACACATCTTACTTGGACAGTAAGTACGTAGCGTATAAGTGTTATACGCTACAACAAACTTATACGGTGCATAGTAATAGTATAAATAGATGCTTAAATGTCATAATATAAAAAAATGATTTTTAGAAACTGATCAGAGAAAAAGATCAGTGTGTACTTTGAATGTTATATACAATATATGAAGTTTATAAGTGATATTGTTAGCAATTTCTTTATGATATGTTTCCGCAATATTATTTAGTATAGTAAACAATAGTATCATCCGTATCGTACCTTTTTACACGTATATGATGAAGCATATGATCCGGAACAAGAATTTCAGCTTTGTAAATTTTTTTGTTTTTGTTTTCTTTCGTAGTTGACCGTTGTCAACGGTCAAATGAATAAAATTATAATAATTTCTTAAACTTGCAAGTGACATGCACTTCTCCCTCCCCCCCCCCCCCCCCCCCCCCCCTAAAATCACCCCACTACATTTAGCCTTAGAGCATTCACATCCAATCATCTATCTTCAAATCTAAAATTATGTTAAAAATCAGTACATTTTCTCTTTACTTTTCAATTAATAATACATTTTTATACTTTTATCAATATATTTTCTTTCTCCTTAACTCACAACCACTTTCAATAAATATTAAAAAAACAATAGGGTGTTACAGAAACCCATTCAAATATACAAAAAATCACTAGTTTCTCTCTTTTTCATTCAGAACATATTAAACCACTCTCGAAATTATAAAAATCTCCTCACAAAATTCAATTGGTTGAATGATAATGCTCTTATTTGTTGTTATAACGCCTTTTTAGTTGATGATTCGGTAGGAATTCCAGTATCATGCCCCACTTCCCAGCGAGGCTTAGTGTGACCGATTGACATAGGGTCTTGTCAGAGACTACTTAAATTACCTCACTAATCAGTTGGAAGTAGAATACATAAAATAAATACACATAAAGTATTCTACATGTTTCTAACTGTAAGTATGAATCATTTCATACAATCAAAAACTATCATAATGTCTTTATCAACACAGTAAATTAGTCTATATTCGTATAAAAATTATGTATGAGCTCTTGTATCGTATATAATAGATTCATTCTTTATTTTCCTTCCTTTCACAGGTTACAAAATATATGCAAAACCAAAATTCGGTTTACATATTAATTCCAACTACTGAATAAGCCCGCCACTACGAATATATATGGGTAACACCCCCCCCCCCTTTCCCTTGTTACCATACATCCTCTCTAAACTTTCATTTCTTCTTAACATTTGTAATTGACATGTTAGTCCCTCTTGTTCTATTTTATAATTCTCTTGTAATATCAAATAAAAAACTATTAAGTTTTTATTTTTGTTTTACAATTTTTTATATATTTTTATTATCGATTTTATTATTTTATTTCCTTAAGATCTTATTAAATGTTTGTTATTTTTTTACATGTATTAAAAAGTTTTGTATGCTTTCTCTAGATAGTTTATTATTTTTTTATGAAATGTATACAAAACAATTTGATTCTTTGTTATGCTTGAATACATAAAATTAATGCTACTTAAAAAAAAGCCAAATTTATTTATCAAGTTGTATGTTATTCAACCTTGTATTTATAATTTAAACTATCTCTTAATTAAAAAAAAAAGCTCCCTAAAAAGATTAAAAAAGTATAGAAAAAAACATTTGTTTAAACAAGAAAAACAACGTTTTATATATAAGAAAAAAACATTTTTCTAAGTAAGAAAAAAATGTTTTGTTTTTTTTAAAAGATTTTCAATATACATAAAAAGATAAATAGAAAAAAAAGTATTAAATAAAAATAGAAAAAATGCTTTATTAAAAATAATAATGATAATAAAAGATAATAAAACAATAGAAAGGTCTTAATCGTATTAATGTAAAACTTGGGAATGAGAGTATGTTTAGTAAAAATGGATGAGTGAGAGGTGGGGCATCACCCAATGTAAACCCTAGGCGGTAATCCTTTTTTTAATGTATTATGAATTATCATGATGATGTATGATTAATATCTTGATGATCATTTTCATTTCAAACATGTTCTAAATTAACTTTGTTTGTATGCATGTACGTCTTTGGCCCAAATTGTATGAGATTGACATCATTAATTAAGGTATACGCATATTTTTAAGTTAAATATATATTTGCAAATTATTTAGTATCACTTTATTAATAGGAATCCTTTAAAGATTTGATTATGTAGAAAACTAACTAGTTCAATTGAATGATTTGAAGACAAGAGTTACATTCAAAGAGTTTGAGGTATATATACTGGATTACTATATACTTTGTCATATATGAAATTCTACCTATTTATAAATATTATAATTTTTTATACAAGTTTTAAATTCTATAAGCTACGTGTACTCATTACTATATATGCTTTATATTAAATTATATTTAGATGACATAGAAAATAATATTCTTTTTCAGCAGATGGATTTTGATTAGGGGATCGACAAGCAGTGTAGCTATTATATATATGAAACACTACGAAATTAGATAAGTATTATATTTTTTTTATTAATTTATAATTTATTAATTTGTTATAACATACTTTTTTTATTATTTATTATAGGTTATGAGCTGTAAGACCCCAAAATACGGGAGTCCTATAGTTGATAATCATTCCAAACAAATTTAAATATAAAAGACAAACTGGTTTCATATAATTCAAAAATTCAACACAGAGTATTCTTGCAGCGGAAAATTAATAAAACATCAAAAGATTATCCTTAAGACAAAAAATGTAAATTAAACTTTTCTTAATTATTAACACGATAAGGAGAATCAACTAGAACTGCCTCTGGACCTCGGGTAGTCTTGAGCACATCCAAGCAGTAATCCCATCCACACTCAACCTGAAATCATTCTAACATTCACGGAAAGTCAGCTTGAGCTGAGTAAGTTCATGTTTTTATTATCAAAATATATTAAAGACCGACCAAGGTATTTAACATACGACTTCCATAAAAATAAATAAGTAAATCAATAAATAAATAATTTTCCTCCTTTAAGCACGTAACACGGGTCACATCCTCTCAAGTCTAGAACACAAAGTGAAGGACCCGAATAAACTTCCACCAAAGGACAGATAAACTGTTAGGAGATTTTTAAACATCATTTGCCCCAAGGACAGTCAAACTATCCCGGGACACATCCACCTTAATCCCCAATAGGGGAATTAAGGAACTTTATACCTCTCTTCGACCCGGTCACGACTTAAAAAAAACATCATCGTGGTGGCCACACACACACATTCAAATAAAACAAATATAAATCATACAAACTTCCAAGTCTAGATAGTAAAAATAACATAAACTATGGAATATCATCCAAACGCTTCAAAAGGGTAAAATCGTCATAAAACGTGTATGCTAGCCCAAAACGTAAAACAATTAAAAAGGGGCATCATGAAACTCACCTGATATTGATCACACAACATCACAATTGGATCCACTAACTAATCACAGACAATTCACAAGCCTGTCAAGTTAAAGCATACAACAATCACTAACTAGACAGCAACGACACGCTTACTCTACGAGACGTCTTAACGGGATTGGATTGACCCAAAGCCTCACCCAACATTCATATTCATCCACATCAGCCCCCGAAGTCCTTGAATTACCCAAAACACCCTTTCAATATAATCATCGCCAATGGTTCCCAAACTATGCCCGTCTTATGTTAATTGTGTCGAATTCGTGCGTTAACGAACCGATTAACCAACCACCAACCAAACCAGCCCCATTTTGATAACATTTGACATTATTACAGCCTACCCATCAATATTTAACCACCCATGTTTACAGGGTTAAATCTCATCCTTTTCCCCATTAATTAACAATTAATCGATTTTACACGCTCTTACAAACCGATTAAGGAATCACCAACCAAACCGACCCATTTAACCAAAAAAAATAATTTTCCTACTGTTATTACACTAACATAAGACCCCTCAAACTGATCGGGTTGGCAATTCCTTCAAATAGTACCTGAATGACAACAATTAACGATTGACAACAATTAATGATTTCAACATTCAAGAACCATGGAAATTGATTTTTATCAATTGACCTATCAAAACAACTCCAATGGTCATAAAATTTTAGTATGATATACTAGACATACCTGGGGATCTTTTGACACCAAAAACTACAACGTTTGACCTCAGAAAGCGTGCCAAATGATTTTAATCCGAATCTATCCCTAGTTCGAGAAACGGATTAATTGACCATTGTGACGACCTAGATTATACAATTAAAGATTATGGGAGTGTAGCACACACCTTTAACGACCTCTAGAAGCTTGGAATTGAAGCAACTCGATCAAAAACGAAGGGTTTGGTGGATTGGGGACTTGCGGCCGCTACTAGGCAGGGGGGGGGTTAGGTTATAATTTTCCTCAAGTTTCACTTTTAGCCCTTACACTTTGTAATTCGATCCTTCTTGCTCCCAAACTAAATGGAATACTTTTGGACACGCCCATAGATTACCGAGCCCTCAAGAGAATCCCGATAAATTAATTTACAACTTTACACTCACGTTATTCGGTTTACGAGAATTTTTGGGGTGTTACAAGTCTACCCCCTTACATTGGGATTCGTCCCCGAATCCCGCGCTGCTTTGGAAACAAGTGCGGGTAGGGTTTCATCATCTTGTTCTACGGTTCCCAAGTAGCCTCGGAACCTCTGCGGTTCCTCCACTGCACCTTCACCTGCCTAACTACCTTATTCCGCAGGTATTTTTCCTTATGGTCAAGAATGGCAACATGATGCTCAATGTAAATCAATTTCGAGTCAAGAATGGCGGTGCCTAACCACCTTATGCTCAATCAAGAGGTACTTGCACCTCCCCGTCCACCAAACACTTTCTGAGATGCGAGACGTGAAAATTAGGATGGATCCCTTTAAGCTCTTCAGGTAATTTCAATCTATAACTTCCTCCCCAACTCGTTTCACAATTCTAAACGGACCGATGAATCTGGGGCTTAGCTCCCTCTCTCACGAAACCGAATGATACCCTTCCATGGAGAAACCTTCAACATACTCGGTCACCCTCCTTGAAATCTATAGGCCTCCACCTTTTATCCACATAGGAATTTTGTCTGTTCTGCGCCGCTCTTATAAAAGCTTGATTTTGTTGAGCTTTTCCGTGGTAGCCATCACGACATCCAAACTGCCCAACTATTTCTGTCCAATGGAACTCCAACAAACTGGAGTCCTACACCTCCACCTGTATCACATCTTAGATGACGGAGTCCTAATAGTGGCATGGTAGCTGTTATTATATGAGAACTCAGTTAAAGGCGAATGCAGATCCCAACTATCACCAAAGTCAATCACGCAAGTCCTCAACATATCCTTCATGCCCGAATGTTCCTTTTGGACAGATCATCCGTCTACGGATGATAAGTAGTGCTGGTATGAAGTTTGGTCCTCAATTGCTCGTGATATTTCTCCCAAAACATAGAAGTTAGACGTGTATCTTTATCCGACACAATGGACAATGGAACCCCGTGCCGAGCCACTATCTCTCCAACAAACAAATCGGCTAACTGCTCTGAATTACAAGCCTCCCCCACAAGTATGAAATGTGCACTCTTAGTCAATCTATCTACCACCACCTATATAGTATCATAACCCCTTTTAGGCGTGCAAGGCAATTTAG
The DNA here is from genome assembly GCF_021521415.1 of Bidens hawaiensis. Lineage (NCBI taxonomy): Eukaryota > Viridiplantae > Streptophyta > Magnoliopsida > Asterales > Asteraceae > Bidens > Bidens hawaiensis. The sequence goes on along the minus strand of NW_027491120.1, from coordinate 504,967 downwards.
TTATAAGATCCATCGTGAGATACTCCTACTTCAATTATGGAATGCCTAAAGGTTGGAGTTTCTCATATGGCCTCTGTTGCTCAGCCCTAACCTGCAAACACGTCAAACACTTACTTACATACGGAGTCAAATCATACATTATCTCTCGCCACCAATAATTCTTTTTAAAGTCTTGGTACATCTTTGTCGCGCCCGGATGAATAGCGTTTGTTGTGAGCCTCATCTCAAGTCCTCCATATTCCCTGACAACCTTCATTATCCTTCTATTCTTATTCTTATAAGAAACACTCGACACCTTCGCAGCCTCAGCAATCATTTCAGGTATTATATTACGCACAACCTGACAACCCTCATCCACAACGGCTTACATTGGTTGAAAGAACATGATCCAGATCATGCAAAACATCATGTACATGTAAACGATATGATAAGGATCGATTAATACGTACTTGATTTAATATACGATATCGCGGAATAATATCATAAAGGAATAACAACACCATCACTCATAACCTTCACTATATTAAAACAATGAAATTACAACTGATCAGAGAATTATCATAAATTGTTCACAGATAATCAACCAAACACAGATCTAACATTCAAGCTTGATTTATACCGTGTAAATCCTTGTAGTGTGTAAATCAACCACAAGAATCAGCACACACAGTTATACGGAAGCGAATCAACAAGATATACGGACGAGTACAGACGGCGTGTATGTTCTCTTAAGAAAGCAAACATATAAGAATAATGACCTGGTATGTGTATAAATAAATATATATAGTCCACACTTCTACGTCGTATAAGTTTTAATACTTATACGTTGACATGTACATTCAACGTTTAAATTCGACAAATTTCACACTTTCAAACCCAATCAAGTCCAAATTAATGACCTTGATGAATCCGGTTGAAAATTTAAGCGCATTTTAGAACAATTTTTGATTTTAAACACCCATATTCACATTTTGAAAGTTAATCAAATCCAAGTTAGTGACCTTGATGAACATTTAAGCCCTAATTTTGAAAATATTTGACAAAAACAACCACTCGATTCAGATCCTCGGATATACAGACCCGATCAACCATTCAACAAAATAAAAAATAATAAAGAAATGTAAAATCTTTTTGGTTATGAATTAAAAGTTGTAAAACAAACATATCAAACTCAGAACTAATTAACAACATAAAGAAACATATTTTTATGATTTGAGCAAGGAATCATATTGATAAATTCGTTCTTCCATCACGTTTTATATTTTGGCTGTATTATGTCTGATGTTAAGCCTAGTTATTGGTATTGCTGTCCACTTAAAATTTTAAAACAAAAGATACAGAGATGTTAGCGATACGATTTAAGGTTCAATTAAACACAAAATATTAGAACATTGTTATATTCTAATCTTGACTCAGGCTTGATTTGATTTTTACCATGTCACCACAACTTGACTTAAACCATAGAACCAGCAGATCAAAACTTTTTAGAAAATTTTAATTTGGCAATCATAGTAATAGTTTTCCACAACAAGGCATACCCCCGTTATCAAGCAATACCCTAAGCTTCTTTTACCAAGGATGGGTATGCACGATTTCATCTATCGGCTTGCAGACATTGTATCCCCTGGGGTCCGTTTCTTATTGTTGGGTTGAGAAAATGACTAAGGAAGATTGGAATCTTCTCAACCTCTTCTGACTAAGGTTCAACCTCGAGCAAGCTACAGTGTCACAAGCACACTTGGATTTGTTCAAATAAGTTAAGTAACAAAAGGATGAAGGGATTTCTGAAGAACACGTTTGCTCGTAGGGTATATATCAAGCAAAGTTTGATATTATCAGGAAGATTGGATTATGCTTGATGAATATTTTCTAAGGAAAATATTCTAAGTAAAGCTTACTTGGAGAACTATTCTCAATCACACTTAATAGTTACCAGGTCTGCTCGACAAAGACAAAACTGCCAAGCTTACTCGAAGACCTGTTTACACTTAGTAACTTTTGTAACATGTTAGAATACGTTTTAGAATCATTAAGTAGGTTTTCTAGAAGGTGTCAGGTGTGCCTATTTAAGGAAACATTAGGGCATTCCTATGAAACAATGAACACTGAGCGAATATTGTGATTTGACGGCTGTCTCTTTCCTGAAAAGAATATCTTTGTACGGATAGGGCTGCCACAAATACAAACATACCACCTAGAAACCCTAATTGATTTCTTTGTATCATTCATAATATAAATGGAATTCTTTTGAGTTTATTTGTGCGTATGTTTACTTTTATGTCCTAGTCAGTAATCATTTGAGTATCGTTGATTCCACATTTGACATTCATCGTTCTTTCACAAAAGTAGCATTTCGTAACCTTCTTGTGGACACGTTTGTGTGGGTTACGAGTCTGATTGAGTGAAATAATCGGGACTGAGAAGTGGTATCAGAGCTTGTGTTGCTTCATTTGTGACGAACTATTGCTGATTTGTTGCTGAAAACTGTTGATTTTGAAGATGAAGAATGATGTCAGCTAACAATTGTTCCATTGATTTGTGATGTTAGCTGCCCTGTTTTTCATTTTTCTCAGATCTACGGTTGTGTTGAGGTTTGAAAGTGTTCTTTACTCTGATTTACTTTGATTTATTACTTTTTGTTTCTAGATCTTGTTCTTATCCATCCGGATTCATCAGATCTAAGGATTTATTTCACAGATCTGATTAGTTTCAAAAGTTTATTAAGTTTTAAGTAAGTTTTTGTTTCAAAAAAAAAAAAAAATCTTTCAAAATACCAAAAATATGTCTGGGATAATGGATAAACAAGATGCTTCAACTAACAAAATTCCAAGATTGATAGGACAGGAAAGTTATATCAAATGGAAGATTATGTTTGAGGCTTCCGTGTGTTATAATGATATGGAAATGTTGAATTCGATCAAAAATGGACCTTATGTCCCTGATGGAACAAACAACAATCAAACGGTTAAAAGACAGATGAGAAAGAAAAAAGATAAAGCTCTGTCTATGTTGAAGCTTGGTCCGTCTTGGGAAATACTTAAAAGTGTGGCTTATCACACCACTGTAAAGGCTATGTTTGATGCCATTGTGGAGATTTTTGAAGGAAACACTGAATTAAAACACATCAAGAAGGATAGACTAAAGCAGCAGCTAGATAGATTCAAGTTCAATGAAGGAGAAAGATTAAAATCTGTTTTGCAAAGGTTTGTTGCAATTGTAAATGAAATCAGAACTACTGACTTTTCAATAACATATTTTGATCTAAACAAGAAGCTATTGTCATCTTTGTCTGGAGAATGGTATACTGCAAGCAAATTCGTCAAGGAGAACGCCAACTTTCCAACTTTCAAGCTTGATGATGTGACCTGCTTTCTGCAAGCTGCTGAGCATAAGATGATAGAGTACAACATGATTAAGGAAGACAAGCCAAGTTTCCAAGTGGCAAATTTTCGTATTGCTCCTATGGGGAATATGTCTACCAAGAACCAACAACAAAAACCAATAATTGAAGAATCAAGTGAGTATGGAGGTGAAACACCAAGTGTGTTTGTTGCTGGTCAACCAAGCAATCAAAATGGGCAGTCATGATTCAATGTTCAATTGATTGATGATAGTGACACTTCATCAATGGCTAGTGGGCATGCTCCTTATGTGGCATGAAGTGTGAATCATGGAAATGATTATCAAACTCTCTTCTCCATGTTTACTGTGTCTTATAATGCTTTTGTAGCCAAGAATCTGATTCATACTAGTTTGGTTCAAGAAGACATTGAACAAATTGTTGCTGATGATTTGGAAGATATGGATCTGAAGTGGCAGGATGCAATGTTAAGCTTGAGAAGTAAGAGGCTGTATAATAGAACTGGATGATCCTTGGTCTCTAGTCCTAATGACAGAATATGCTTTGATAAATCAAAAGCAATTTGCTATAACTGTCAACAGCCATGACATTTTGCTAGAGAATGTAATCAGCTAAGGCAATTTCAGAACAACAATCAACAAAGAAATCTGTTACAATACCAAAACCAGAACCAAGGTTAACAAAGGAAGTTTAACAACAACAACAACTTTCAACAACAAAATCATCAACAAATGATCCCACAACAGCAACCATATCAGAGAAACCAACAAGTCCCTCCACAAGCTCATGTTAATCAAAATAGAAACAATGCAAATCAACCAAGAAATCAAGGGAATGTTGCATTAGCTCAACCATAGAAAGAAGGTTTATTTGATTGGAGCAATCATGCTGATGATATTGAAAAAGCCAATGTAGCATTCATGGAAAAGATAAAGAATGAAGCATAGTCCTCTTCATCTCAGGTACATTCAAATCTCACAAATCTTGAATTGCTTGAAATGAATGATTCTTTGAAAATGGAAATTGGTTATTTGCAAAGTGAAATCTTTAAGAAACAAAACATTATTAATGTGTATGAAATGAGTGAAGTGACTTATGACAACCAAATAAAAAGTTTGGAACAAATTGTATGGACAGTTACATCATTTAGTCAAGATATGTTACTGAAATTGAAGAACTGAAGAAAATGTATCATGATGTGAAGTTGAAAAACACTCAACTTCAAGTTGAGGTAAACTTTTTAAAGAACTTGGTGTCAACTGGAAATATTTGTGGAAGGTTGAAAAGTATCAAGGAAGAAGATAAGTATAAAGTTGTTCCTACACCTTTTAATGATAATTACTCACTGAAAGTGGAGAAGGAAAAGAGAAATGCTTACCTTAAACAGTTTAGAGAGGTGTTTGATGATAGAAAGGAGTTTGTTGAAAATTACAAGTTGGTTGAGGTTGATGACAAGTTTGATTTTGTAATGAAGGCTGTTAAAACAAAGGTTAAAAATTCTGTTGGTATACAAGTCTCAGAAGATGACTTTGATGTTGATCTATTGGATAGGGATGGCTTGAGTGATTCAAGTGACGAAAGTTCAAGTAGTGAGGGTTTAAAAGAAGAAAATAATGGCAAACAGAAACCAAAGAACAAGATTCCTTTGCTGCCAAAGATAACTCCCAAGATGAGGAAACATCATGAGCAAATGGGAAGAGAACACAAATCATTTAATATTTGTGATGGTTCCATGGCAAAGAAGAACAATGAAAGATCAACATCCAGAGTGCCATAAAGAAGGGAGAGTGTCAAAGAGAACAAGAAAACAGAAGAAACCATGAAGAATGATGATCTATTCATTCCTGTCTATCCTGTCTTCTCTAATCAAGAATGATGTTGGAGAGGTGGAAAACAAGGAAGACTATGAAAGAAGACAGTCAAGATTTAGAAGCAACAAAGATGACAAACCAATCAAGATGGAAAAGATAACCTTTGTCAAAAGTTCATTTGAGAGACAAGACATAAAGATTGAAGAATTTGTACCTTTCTTAATTAACTATGATGGTCTCTTTACTCAAAAGACTATTGGAGTTGATCCTCCAAGACCTATCGAGAGGTTCAAAAGGGGAAACTCAAATGAAATTTTCAAAGGACAAGTTTGGTGTAAAATTTGTGATGTGTATGGACATCATACTAATTATTGTAATGAAAGGTTTACTTTCAAACCAATTCATGTACCTGACACAACAAAGTTTTGACAAGACTTTGGGTTATATAAGAAAAATTACAATGATTACTTGGGAAAAGGTAAGAAGATGCTTGATGATCCAATGAACAGTGTTGGAGAGGGAGGTAAGAAAAGAAATGTAAAAGTTGACAAGAAAGAGAAGAAGAAGGATTTGATAGAGAAGAAGAAGGCTCTAACGAACAAACAACCCATCAGAATTAACCCTGATGTGGATTCTAAATCAGTGAAATCTGTTGATTCTAAAAAGTCACCAAGATGTGAAGAGAAAATTAAGAAGAATGTGTTCAAGAGGAAGAAGTAAAAAAATTTAATGGTGATGAGAAATTTCTTTTGAAACATGGGTTGGAGCCAAATGGATTTTTGTGGAAACCTAGGACAGAAACACAAGTAACAGTGATTAAAAAGGAATATGTTATTGAAGAATGCAAAAGCATAGTACCTTATATGGGAGAATTATGTGAACTTGGTTATGAATCTGATGATTCGTTTGAGATTATTTATGAGGACCCCAAACCAGATGCAATAGTTGATCATGTTGCTGATGATTTGCAAGCTGATTTAGCTTGTATTTCATCACTTAACTGATTCGTTTTCTTTGATTTGTGCGGGAACAGTCCACACCAGTGAATGATGTATGGTATATGGACAGTGGATGTTCCAGGAACATGACTTGTGACAAGAGGTCACAGGTAAATTATGAAGAAAAGTTTGAATGAACAGTTGCATTTGAAAGTGATGAAAATAGAGGGAAAATTGTGGGGGAAAGGCATTCTCACTAATGGAAAAGTATCTTTTGATAATGTGTTCTATGTGGAAGGATTACAATATGACTTATTGAGAATATCACATATGTATGATAAAGGTTGTAAGGTTGGATTTGAAGATCCTCATTGTTTCATCCTCAAACCTGAATTTGTAATTCCTCCTAATATGATAATGATGATGGCTACTGTTGGTTCATGATGCCAGTAGTTCATTTATCTCGTGTCTATTGTGTCTGTAATCGTTACATTGTTTCTTGTGTTTTGATGAACATGTTCGTTTTTTTAGTTGGGTTAGCGAACTTATGGCTTGGCGAAGTTACGGACAACTTAGCCTAGGGTGTTAGGCGAAGTTTTCGTATTATTTAACCTAACTTGCGCCGTTCACTTGTTAGACTTCTTGGCAGTTTTGTTTTGTAAGTTGTCGTGATACTTGTTTGGTGTTTTTGGTTCTTTACATCGATATAACAAGCAATCATTTGTGTTTACGTGTTATATACATATATCTTGTGTAAACACTTGTATCGTATACGTAGGAGATTCCACACCCTCGTGTTACGAGATACTCCTGTGTTGATCCGGCTGGGAACCTTCAATTGGTATTAAATCTTTTGCTCGTGATTGTGTGGTTCGGGATTATCACACGAGTGTTAAAATTATTCCGCTAGACTTTTCGCGGAATTGTTTCATGTCAAAAACCGTTTGTTCATTCCATTCCTACACCAGATTACTCTCGTCGCACTCCTTACTACCTCTTAAACCATTCGAAACCAGAAAAACAGTGCTCAAAATCAGATTTCACGTTCAGTGAAGTTGCCGTCACTCGTCATTAGGGTTTCAGCGAAGTTATAAGAGGAGAAGTTGTTATCTGGCGAAGTTGTTTGGTGAAGTTAATAGAAGGTGAAGTTAAGTTATATTTTCTAACGTCGCCCAAAGCGAAGTTAACTCAGGCGAAGTTAGGATAAGTTCGCCATCTACTGTTCACATAATACATTTTGGTTTGATTTTAGATCTCGTTTCGGTTAAATATGACTTCGATAAACATCACTGAACTGGTAAAGATGGATGTTGAAGCTGGCTCAGCTACTAAAGCTCCAAAGTTACTTAAAGGGACTGATTTTGTTGCATGGAAAGACAGATTTGAGCAGTATGTGAAGTATCAAGATGCAAAGATGTGGGTATGTATTCAAGATGGATATATTCCACCAACAACTGAGTTCGAAGGTCGTGAGCAAAAAAAGAAGTATAATAAGATGGAGGATGATGAGAAGAAAATGTATGAGGCTGAGAGTAAAGCACTAGCTGCAATAACCATAGCACTACCTCAATAGATTCTACACACTTTCCAAAAGTACAAGTCTGCCAGAGAATTGTGGGAAGAATTAGAGAATCGCCATGAGTGTAATGTCGGGATTTGTAACTCCAAGACAAAATTGCTGAAAACTCAATTCTCAGTATTCAAGTATTTTAAAAATGAATCTCTTGATGACATCATGACACGATACTATCACTTAATGACTGAGTTGAATAACTACTCCATAGAGTACAGGGAGAGTGAAGTTGTGGAAAAAATTCTTGATGCTCTTCCACCAAAATGGGAGATATACACAGTTTTGATGAGAGAAGATAAAGAATTTGATAGCTTTGATTTAGAGAAGGTGGTTAACAAGCTACGTAATTATGAGCTTAATATGTTACGAAAAGAGAAGCCTACTGATCAGGTTCAGGATTCGGGAATGAATGGTGCAAAAGGCTCTCCAAACTCAAGTTCTAAAACAGAATCGACTGCCTATTACTCAGGCAGGGAACAAAATTCTACTCAAGATGGTCATGTGGTGATGAATATGGATGGAGACATATGCTTTGTAGCTGGTGGAAGTAGTTCTTCAAAACCTCATGTAACGCCCTGAAATTCGATTGGTAAACTAGGATCGTGAAATCATCGGAAACTATAGACTTTGGGGATTCTGGACGATAAGTTCGGAACCCATATCATTGGAAAAATCTGCTTTTATCATCTAAAATGTTTATTTTATAAAACGACATTTACGCCTGAAAAATATTAATTTTCATGCTTTCGAAAAATTAAATATTCTTATTTAAAAAGATTTCAAATAATTATTCGGAAAATGGTTTTATAAAAGTTTTGCTGAAAAAGTTTTAGTTTGTTTAAAAACTTATGAACTCGACTAGTCTTGACCCGTCGGTAGCCTAAACCCGAACCCGAGTCACCCGAGTATTTAAGCGGAAAATCAAGTATTCTTACACCATCTCTTTCATTTCCACCAACACTTCCCACCCAAACACTCTCATTCTAGAGAGAGAAACTAGAGAGAGAAAGTCTTCAAACTTCAAATCCGAGTCCACAAATCTGTTTGTTGTTGTTCTTGGTAAGATCTTCTTGAAAATCATCCATTTTCATAACCATTTTCGGCCTCAAATCGAGCAAAAACACCCATTTTCGTTTCTTGAGTTTTCGGGTCAAAAACCGTCTTGTTTTGGTGTCAAAATGCAGGCTTTTGTGTTTAAAATCACTGGGAATCGATAGTCCCTTCAATCCCGAGCATTTCCATGTCAAAAACTTCGATTTTGGGTCAAAAATCTGGAAAAATCTGAAAAACCCGTAGGTTTCTCCGTCGCCCAGCTTGAAGGAGTCGAATCAGACTCATTCGATCGAATCAGTCGATCGAATCAGCCCATTCGATCGAACCAGTCGATCGAACCAGTCCGGTCGACCGAATAGGAAAGCAACCGAATGGTCTCCAACTCATTCGACCGAATGAGTTTCGTATTCGATCGAACGAGTGTCTATTCGATCGAACAAGTTCCATGTTCGACCGAACGAGTTTTCCCAACTGGTTCGACCAAATGTGTTTCTAGTTCGATCGAGTGTGCCTCAGATTCGATCGAATGTGTGTCTATTCGATCGAATGTGTGTCTATTCGATCGAACAAGTTCCTATTCGATCGAACGTGTTCCTATTCGATCGAATCAAGCCAGAACCAAGCTGTTTTCGTCTTTAAAACCCAGTTTTTGCTCGAGGTCACGTAAGCTTGTTTTCTTAGACTTATAGCACGTTGTTAACCTTATATATATGTCCAACTCTAGGCTAAGGAGATCTATTGTAGCACCATCCTAACCCAAGATCAAGGTGAGTTCATAGCCCCTATTTAAGCTTTTCAAAACTATGGGGTGGAAACATGGTAACTTTACACGTTTGGATAAAATCATTTATGCAAACATTCTTTAAACTATAAACATTTGGATTAAACATGGTAACTTTACACGTTTGGATAAAATCATTTATGCAAACATTCTTTAAACTATAAACATTTGGATTTCTACACACGTGCGGAAATCCACGAGCTTCTTGGTAATCTATAAACTTTGGAAATCTATGAACATGGGGAAAACCCATTAACTCATGGAGATCTAAGAACATTGGAAATCAATGAGTATGGGAAATTCTGTGAACATTGACATCATGGGAACGGGAATCAAATTCATATCATCATAGTCATTGTGTCAGCATGGAAATCTAGAGATCAAAACATCATGAGTTGAATTGGACGCGAGAGTCTATTCTACTCTCGGTAGAACTCACGACCATGAGTGGCATTCTATTCTCGGTGGCACTCGTAACTCATGGGATTTCATACTAGTCTCGGTGAAATCCATAACTCTTGAGGACCTATACTATTCTCGGTAGGGACCAAGGGAACCCAGGATTCTTTGGGGTGTCTATCCTACTCTCGGTAGAACCTAGCTGAGTCCTGGATGGCAAGAACGAGGTAGTCTTGGTTTAAGTCTTGCGTGAGTTCAATCAAGTCTTGTGTGATCATTGGGTTTCATCATCATTCATCATCATCATCATTTGTTCACCATCATCTTGGATACTAGTAAACAATGGGATTTTGGTGTTGGTTTATCTAGTAAACTTAGCATGCTCAAATCTATATGTCCTTGTTTATGCTTAACTGTTATGTGCTACATGTACCGTTGGGAGACCGCAAATCTTTGAGTAATCTTATCACATACGACTCTAATGGGAGATTGATAAGCCCGTTGAGAGCCCAGGAGAACATTTCATGTTTGACTTACTACAAAAACCTCTGTGGGAAAACCAAGAGATCTTTTCTTACAAACCATTTTAAAAACTGGGAATTATACCCAAACATAGTAGTATAAGTTGTAGGAGTGGTGGGTTAGCCGCAGGTACACCCTATATATAAACCCCTACAACCTATACTAGTATGTTTGTGTATAAAACTCTTTTCTTTAAACCTATGAATTCACTCATCTACTTTATGTAGTTGACAGTTTGTTACATGTTTTCAGGAAATAATGCAGCAAGAAATCCCTAGCAAGTTTAGAGGCCTTAGAAAGATGAAGGCTAGACTAGGAGTTGTTGGAAACTTGATATTTTGTATTAAAACAATTTGTTTCATGTTACCTGGTTGATGTAATATTTGACATTTTGGTTATGTTTATGCATTTAGACTTTTATACTATTGTGCTCAACAATCACGACTTAGTCGCCGCACCTCGATTTTTCCGCCATCACGATCGGGGTGTGACAGATTGGTATCAGAGCCAATGGTTATAGGGAATTAGGAAACCGACCTAGACTATAACCTAGGATCCTTGACTCTAGATAGCTCATGCATCACAATCACATGTCTACACTTATATACGTGCTACGTGCTTATGTGTTGCATATTAACTGTTAATCTCTTGAGTCATGTCATTATGTGTTCTTGGTATAATCTATGTCCTCTATTCATAATCTTTGGCGTGTCATTGATTCTATTTAACGCTCGTTTTTTTTTCGTTTTGCGAAGAATGCCTCCCAGACGTGCACCCGCTTCCATGGACTCCGCTGAATTAGCCAACCTTATAGCCCAGCAGATCGCGGCTGTGTTACCAGGCATGGTAACAACCATCAGCCAAGGGCTGAGGCAAGAAGGAACCTCTGGGGCCAACCAAATTCCAGCTCAGAACGCAAATGAACCAGCTAATAAGCCATACAAGGATTTCATGGTTACCAAACCCACCAGCTTCAGCGGCACAGAAGGCGCCGTTGGTCTCCTCCAGTGGATCGAAAAGATGGAGGCAGCCTTTGTTATTAGCTCGTGCCCTGAGACACTGAAAGTCACGCACGCGGCAAGCATGTTGTCTAAACGCGCGCTGACCTGGTGGAACAACGAGATAAGAACCCGTGGGCGTGAGGCTGCCTTGGCCATGACCTGGTCGGAATTTGTAGCATTGGCTACCCGCGAGTTCGTACCTCGCAGTGAGGTGCAGAAACTTGAAGCTGAGTTTTGGGTACACAAAATGAAGGGCGCCGATCACCAAGGGTACACGGAGCGTTTTCACGAGCTCTCCCTTCTCGTACCACACTTGGTCACCCCTCCCTCCCGGGCTATTGAGCTTTACATCAATGGCCTACCTGACACTGTCCGTGGAATCGTTATCGGGGCTGACCCATCAACCCTACAAGCGGCCATTGAACTAGCTGCCCGACTGACCCAGGACCAGGTTAAGACTGGGGTCCTAGCCAAAGGTACGGGCAAGGCCGCTGAAGGCTCATCCAAAAAGATCAACCGCATCAAAAAGCGTAAGGCTAGCAGTTACGCGATGGTTACTCCCGCAACCCCAATCAGCTCTGTCGCTCCTGCTCCCACCCCTTCAGGAAGGCCAAAGAGGGAGTACACTGGGGTTCACCCCAAGTGCGGCACTTGCCAATTTCATCATCCTGCCGGAACCCCGTGCTGGAAATGCACGAACTGTGGACGTTTGGGGCACCTAGCGGAACGCTGCAGATTTCAAGGTAATCAACTGGCGATACAGAGCAGCAGTTCCCAACCCAGCAACTCTCGAAGCTGTTTCGAGTGTGGAGCCATGGACCATTTCAGGAGCAGGTGTCCTCGTCTTGCAAATCTTCCTCCGGCCCGAGGCCGAGCCTTTACTATTGGCGCTGCTGAAGCTCGCCAAAATCCTGACGTCATTACTGGTACGTTCATCCTTAACAATCTCTGGGTTTCTATTCTATTTGACACGGGTGCAGATAGGAGTTTTATTTCTAGCAAGTTGGTCCCATTGCTTAATCTAGGAACCTCTGTCTTAGACCCCGCTTTCTCTGTCGAAATGGCAAACGGAGAGTCTACCCAAGTGAACAAAATCGTTCGCAATTGCACGCTTACGTTTGATCGGACGTCTCTTAACATTGACCTCATCCCTATGCATTTAGGAAGTTTCGATGTAATTGTTGGGATGGATTGGTTGTCCATCAACCACGCGGAAGTGGTGTGTGCTGAGAAGCTCATTCGCGTTCCTTGTTCTTCTGGCGAGTCCATAATTATTCAAGGAGAAAGATCAGGCAGATGTCTGAAATTAATCTCCTGCTTTAAAGCTCGGCGATGCCTTCGAAAGAAGTGTCTCGCCTTCCTAGCTCATGTCTCCATCAAGAAATCTTTGGGGAAGAAGCTCTCTGATGTCCCCGTCGTGCGTGAATTTCCAGACGTTTTTCCTAAAGACTTACCCGGACTTCCTCCTAGCCGACAAGTCAAATTCCACATCGAGTTAGTTCCCGGTGCAACCCCCGTGGCAAAATCTCCGTATCGTTTGGCTCCGTCTGAAATGCAGGAATTATCGAGCCAGCTGCAGGAACTACTGGACAAGGGTTTTATTCGCCCTAGTTCGTCTCCATGGGGAGCTCCAGTCCTCTTCGTCAAGAAGAAGGACGGATCTTTCCGGATGTGCATAGACTATCGTGAGCTTAACAAACTCACAGTCAAGAATCGGTATCCATTACCGAGGATTGACGATCTTTTCGACCAGCTGCAAGGAGCCACCTACTTTTCCAAGATCGACCTACGCTCAGGTTATCACCAAGTGCGTGTCATGGAGGACGACATCGCGAAAACCGCTTTCAGAACTCGATATGGACACTACGAGTTCCTAGTCATGCCTTTTGGTTTGACGAATGCCCCTGCAGTGTTCATGGATCTCATGAATCGCATTTGTCGTCCATACCTGGACCAGTTTGTTATCGTCTTCATTGACGATATTCTCGTTTATTCCCGCTCTAAAGCCGACCATGAGCTTCATCTCAGGCTTACCTTGGATCTGCTGAGGAAAGAGCAACTCTACGCCAAATTCTCCAAATGCGAATTCTGGCTAAGGGAAGTTCAATTCTTAGGTCACATCATTAACAAGGAAGGCATTCATGTCGACCCTGCCAAGATTGAAGCCATAAAAAAATGGGGAGCGCCTACAACGCCAACCGAAATTCGTTCATTTCTTGGTTTGGCTGGGTACTACCGTCGATTCATCTCGAACTTTTCAAAGATCGCGTTGCCCCTCACAATGTTAACTCAAAAAGGGGAACCATTCATTTGGAACCAAGAGCAAGAAGAGGCTTTCCAAACATTGAAACATAAACTCTGCCATGCACCAATCCTGTCGCTTCCTGAGGGTAACGATGATTTTGTTGTTTATTGCGACGCCTCGAGCCAAGGTCTAGGCTGCGTCTTAATGCAACGCGGTAAGGTCGTCGCTTACGCCTCGCGTCAACTCAAGAGTCATGAGAGGAATTATGTCACTCACGACTTGGAATTGGGTGCTGTGGTCTTTGCCTTAAAAATATGGAGACACTACCTATACGGTACGAAATGTGTCATCTTCACCGACCACAAGAGCCTACAACACATCCTCAACCAAAGGGAGCTAAATATGCGACAACGTCGATGGGTTGAACTCCTAAGTGACTATGACTGCGAAATCCGCTACCACCCTGGAAAGGCTAACGTAGTGGCTGACGCGTTAAGTCGCAAGGAAAGGACCCAGTTGCATGCGATCCGTATTCAGTCCAATCTTCCCTCCTTGGTTCTTGAAGCTCAAAAGCAAGCGATTGCTGGTGGTGATCTCAAAAATATGCTATCTTGCGGTGCCGAACGGAAGTTTGAAACCAAGTCTGATGGTATACTTTACTACTTAAATCGCATGTGGATTCCAAACTCTGAACCACTTCGAGAACTTATCCTGAACGAAGCGCACAAATCCAGATACTCTATTCACCCGGGCAGTGATAAAATGTATCAGAATCTCAAGTCTCATTTCTGGTGGCCGGGTATGAAGAAAGACATAGCTTTATACGTCGGTAAGTGTCTAACATGCTCGCGGATCAAGACTGAACATCAGAGACCATCTGGCCTGTTACAAAAACCGATCATACCGCAGTGGAAGTGGGACGAAGTCGCTATGGACTTCATTACCAAACTCCCGCGGACACCCAGCGGTTATGACACGATTTGGGTTATCGTGGATTACTTGACCAAGTCTGCCCACTTTCTCCCTGTCCGCGAGGACTACACTACGGAGAAGCTGGCGCGGATTTACATTCGTGAGATCGTAACCCGTCACGGTGTGCCTAAGGGCATCACGTCTGACCGTGACCCCTCTTTTGCGTCAAGGTTCTGGAAGTCATTTCAGAAAGCCTTTGGGACAAGTGTGAAACTTAGCTCTGCCTATCATCCTGAAACGGACGGACAGAGCGAAAGGACCATACAAACCCTGGAGGATATGCTCAGAGCCTGTATCCTTGAATTCGGTAGTAGCTGGGAGACTCACCTTCCTCTTGCAGAGTTCTCATACAATAACAGCTATCATGCTACCATCAAATGCGCGCCATTCGAGGCACTCTATGGCAGGAAATGTCGTTCTCCACTGTGTTGGTCCGAGACCGGAGATTCTCAAATCCTCGGCCCGGAACTGATACAGGAAACCACTGACAGTATCGCCATCATTCAGCAAAGACTTAAGGACGCCCGCTGTCGACACAAGTATTACGCTGACAAACGCCGCAAACCTCTGGAGTTCCAAATAGGCGATCACGTAATGCTCAAAGTTTCCCCCTGGAAGGGCATTGTTCGCTTCGGGAAAAAGGGAAAGTTTGCTCCAAGGTACGTAGGACCTTTCAAGATCATCGAAAAGGTCGGACCTGTAGCCTATCGCTTGGAATTGCCTCCAGAACTCAGCCGTGTTCACAACGTTTTTCATGTGTCGCAACTCAAAAAGTGCCTCGTTGACGAGACCGCTCAAATCCCGATCGACACGGTTCACATCGACGACAAACTATACTTTGTTGAGGAACCTGTCGAGATCCTAGATCGAGAAGTCAAAAAGACTAAGCGAAGCCGGATACCTATAGTCAAGGTACGTTGGAACAACCATCGTGGACCCGAGTTCACATGGGAACGAGAGGATAAGATGAAGGAGGAATACCCTCATCTGTTCGCATAGTCATCATCTTTGTAATTCTAGAAATCTTGGAGTCTATGTAATCGTAATCATGTAATCAGGGACCAATATCAATCAATGAAGTATCATGTTGTTCCTATTTGCTTATAAATATTCTCTTATTTGCATAACACCAAGTTTGGCTACCCATGACTCGTGCTGGAAAACACAAGTTGTGCATACTTAATCATGTAAACATTGGGGTAAACTATGTATCATTGAGCCAAAATTTGTCATCATTCTAACATTCATGAAGCATGGTTGTGTGTGTGTGTGTGGTGTCGTGTCGATTTTTCTAGCCGCACACAATGGAGTTTATACATTGATACAAGGTGAACTCGTAATTATAGTCCGGAATATAATAACATCAAGTTCACAGGTGTATACGTGTATAAACAATATGCTATTGTGTAACTATGAGTCGTGAACTCAAGCTTCGTGTAGGGAATTAATCAATGAATGTTGAAGGAGTGGTGGGTTAGCCGCTGGTACACCCTATACATAAACCCCTTCGGCACAAGTTGATTATGTCTGAAGCGAGACTTGGAATTAGGGACTCATAGTTAGCGTGGCAGCTGTGAGGCGTTAAATTCAAGAGTTATTGAGGGAATTATTCATTGGAGATTGAAGGAGTGGTGGGTTAGCCGCTGGTACACCCTATATATAAACCCCTTCAATCCGAAATGAATATGTCTGATGTAAAGCTTGAAGGTGATGCCTTGTAGTGGAAAATAGTGTGTCGTCCTGTGTGTCATTGAACTAATAGGAGTCGAAAGAAACACCCAAGTGGAGTTGAGGGAGTGGTGGGTTAGCCGCTGGTACACCCTATATATAAACCCCTTCAACTTGATTTGGGTGGTATCCAAGACGAATATTAGGGGTAGTGGCGCATAGTGGTCATCATGGGATCATTTAATCTAAAACATCATTGCATCAACTATACTAAATTCTAAATTTCGGGACGAAATTCCTCTAAATTGGGGAGGATGTAACGCCCTGAAATTCGATTGGTAAACTAGGATCGTGAAATCATCGGAAACTATAGACTTTGGGGATTCTGGACGATAAGTTCGGAACCCATATCATTGGAAAAATCTGCTTTTATCATCTAAAATGTTTATTTTATAAAACGACATTTACGCCTGAAAAATATTAATTTTCATGCTTTCGAAAAATTAAATATTCTTATTTAAAAAGATTTCAAATAATTATTCGGAAAATGGTTTTATAAAAGTTTTGCTGAAAAAGTTTTAGTTTGTTTAAAAACTTATGAACTCGACTAGTCTTGACCCGTCGGTAGCCTAAACCCGAACCCGAGTCACCCGAGTATTTAAGCGGAAAATCAAGTATTCTTACACCATCTCTTTCATTTCCACCAACACTTCCCACCCAAACACTCTCATTCTAGAGAGAGAAACTAGAGAGAGAAAGTCTTCAAACTTCAAATCCGAGTCCACAAATCTGTTTGTTGTTGTTCTTGGTAAGATCTTCTTGAAAATCATCCATTTTCATAACCATTTTCGGCCTCAAATCGAGCAAAAACACCCATTTTCGTTTCTTGAGTTTTCGGGTCAAAAACCGTCTTGTTTTGGTGTCAAAATGCAGGCTTTTGTGTTTAAAATCACTGGGAATCGATAGTCCCTTCAATCCCGAGCATTTCCATGTCAAAAACTTCGATTTTGGGTCAAAAATCTGGAAAAATCTGAAAAACCCGTAGGTTTCTCCGTCGCCCAGCTTGAAGGAGTCGAATCAGACTCATTCGATCGAATCAGTCGATCGAATCAGCCCATTCGATCGAACCAGTCGATCGAACCAGTCCGGTCGACCGAATAGGAAAGCAACCGAATGGTCTCCAACTCATTCGACCGAATGAGTTTCGTATTCGATCGAACGAGTGTCTATTCGATCGAACAAGTTCCATGTTCGACCGAACGAGTTTTCCCAACTGGTTCGACCAAATGTGTTTCTAGTTCGATCGAGTGTGCCTCAGATTCGATCGAATGTGTGTCTATTCGATCGAATGTGTGTCTATTCGATCGAACAAGTTCCTATTCGATCGAACGTGTTCCTATTCGATCGAATCAAGCCAGAACCAAGCTGTTTTCGTCTTTAAAACCCAGTTTTTGCTCGAGGTCACGTAAGCTTGTTTTCTTAGACTTATAGCACGTTGTTAACCTTATATATATGTCCAACTCTAGGCTAAGGAGATCTATTGTAGCACCATCCTAACCCAAGATCAAGGTGAGTTCATAGCCCCTATTTAAGCTTTTCAAAACTATGGGGTGGAAACATGGTAACTTTACACGTTTGGATAAAATCATTTATGCAAACATTCTTTAAACTATAAACATTTGGATTAAACATGGTAACTTTACACGTTTGGATAAAATCATTTATGCAAACATTCTTTAAACTATAAACATTTGGATTTCTACACACGTGCGGAAATCCACGAGCTTCTTGGTAATCTATAAACTTTGGAAATCTATGAACATGGGGAAAACCCATTAACTCATGGAGATCTAAGAACATTGGAAATCAATGAGTATGGGAAATTCTGTGAACATTGACATCATGGGAACGGGAATCAAATTCATATCATCATAGTCATTGTGTCAGCATGGAAATCTAGAGATCAAAACATCATGAGTTGAATTGGACGCGAGAGTCTATTCTACTCTCGGTAGAACTCACGACCATGAGTGGCATTCTATTCTCGGTGGCACTCGTAACTCATGGGATTTCATACTAGTCTCGGTGAAATCCATAACTCTTGAGGACCTATACTATTCTCGGTAGGGACCAAGGGAACCCAGGATTCTTTGGGGTGTCTATCCTACTCTCGGTAGAACCTAGCTGAGTCCTGGATGGCAAGAACGAGGTAGTCTTGGTTTAAGTCTTGCGTGAGTTCAATCAAGTCTTGTGTGATCATTGGGTTTCATCATCATTCATCATCATCATCATTTGTTCACCATCATCTTGGATACTAGTAAACAATGGGATTTTGGTGTTGGTTTATCTAGTAAACTTAGCATGCTCAAATCTATATGTCCTTGTTTATGCTTAACTGTTATGTGCTACATGTACCGTTGGGAGACCGCAAATCTTTGAGTAATCTTATCACATACGACTCTAATGGGAGATTGATAAGCCCGTTGAGAGCCCAGGAGAACATTTCATGTTTGACTTACTACAAAAACCTCTGTGGGAAAACCAAGAGATCTTTTCTTACAAACCATTTTAAAAACTGGGAATTATACCCAAACATAGTAGTATAAGTTGTAGGAGTGGTGGGTTAGCCGCAGGTACACCCTATATATAAACCCCTACAACCTATACTAGTATGTTTGTGTATAAAACTCTTTTCTTTAAACCTATGAATTCACTCATCTACTTTATGTAGTTGACAGTTTGTTACATGTTTTCAGGAAATAATGCAGCAAGAAATCCCTAGCAAGTTTAGAGGCCTTAGAAAGATGAAGGCTAGACTAGGAGTTGTTGGAAACTTGATATTTTGTATTAAAACAATTTGTTTCATGTTACCTGGTTGATGTAATATTTGACATTTTGGTTATGTTTATGCATTTAGACTTTTATACTATTGTGCTCAACAATCACGACTTAGTCGCCGCACCTCGATTTTTCCGCCATCACGATCGGGGTGTGACACAGGCTATTCAACGCCTTGTAGCAGAGAATCAACTACAGTCGTCCCTCCTGGTTGAACATGGGCGAATTATAGATGCTATGAAGGAGTTCTTGGCATCTCAGGGGGAGACAGGCTGTAGAGGCGACGAGTTAAGGACGAAGAAGCGTTTTGATAGAGACGATGATCCCAATGCACCGAAAGGTGCAGGTGGTGAGTTGCCAAGAACTACTCAAGCTCTTGGGACTTCCGTAGCTCAGGGGGAGTCTGCGGGTGCAGTTGGTGGTGATGAGGTGGTGATGGTTGATGATGATGATGATGTGATCGATGCGTTGAAAGAATTGGATAATGATATGCTAGAGGATGATGTGATGTTTGATGATGATGTGTTGCCTATTGAGGAGATTGAGAAGATTGGAGCACAGATTGTGATTGAAGATGAGATTGAAGAAGGTGAAATAGTAGAAGAAAATGTTGAACACGAGATCCCAGATGTTGAGAAAGCCGATATGGGTACTGAGATGGAAAATGATGAGACTGAGTGGGAGGAGCAGCCTAGGTGGAAGGAAGGCTGTGCTCATTGGTTTATTAAAACTAAGAAGCCTGCTGTTCCAACCATGTTCAAGAAGAGTTATAATATCAAAGGCTATGCTGAGTCGAAGAAAGGAATTATTTGTTGGCTATATGATGAACAGATAAAGTTGTTTGTGATTAAACGGTATGACGGCGTTCTGTACTTTAAAAGAATGTTAAGGTCGTTGAATACACTGCCGGAATGTGAAGTGAAAGACTTAGCCAGATTGGGGTTAATCAATCGAAATGACGATAATATGGCTAGAGTCATTGAGAAAATTGTATGGAGAGAGAGTATAAAAGAAAAGAAGTTTGAGTTATTAAAGCCACAGAAGGGAAAGCTAGTGGAAGATAAAGAAAGGGGAATGAGAGCAGATGGCAAGCCATGGATGGTAATGAAGTACAAACCGATTCGATGCATTAAGGAGGCTCCAATGAAGATTATGCCTCAAGATGTGTTGAAGAATCTTAAATGGTGGTATGTTGATTGCCAGACTGCTGAAGCCGTGATGGAAGACGAAGACGAACAAGAAGTGCTGAGGGTGTATGATCCGATGCATCTTGTTAACTTATCGAAAGCTGATCTGCAAGTGTTGAATGAAAAGAAGATATTCTATATTCCTGCTTGGAAAGACGAAGCAAGGAAATATCAGCGAGTAGTCACGGTATGTGTTAGAGAAGGAGTGCATGGTGAAGATACAGGATTACAAGACAAGAGCTTAAAGATCAAGATATGAAGCTACTGCCAAGGGGTAGTCTGTTGGTGCATAAATGTCAGTAGTTCATAGTCTAGTGTCTGTAATCGAGTCTGTAATGGTATTTATGTTTTTGTTTAAGCGAAGTTGTTAACAAGTTCGCCTAGGCGAACTTGTTGAACAAGCGAAGTTATGGACAACTTCGCCTGAACATATCAAGCGAAGTTGTCGTGTATATTTAGTCCTAGGTTACGGGCTGTTTAGAGTTAGTCGTTTGAGTTAATCGAGTTGATCTAAGCTGGTGACGAGAGTCTGTATCAGTGATTCATATCACGTGAGTTCGGTTATTAATATATAGTGTGTTTCGGTTTATTCGTGTGTGTTTGTTTGATTTGCTTTCTACGCTCGTAACGATCTACGCAGGGATTCCGCACCTGAGTAGACCGAGATATCTCGTGTGATCCGTCCAGGGAACCTACAGTGGGCAAAGTGGCTTACAAGCTAGATTTACCCGAGGTGTTAGAAGGAATCCATTCTACCTTTCATGTTTCTCACTTGAGAAAATGTCTAGCTGATGGCACGTCACATGTGCCACTAGTAGACATTGAGGTTGATGAACAATTAAACTATATCGAACAGCCTGTAGAGATCGTTCACCGCAAGGTAAAGCAACTCCGTCATAAAGTTATCCCTTTGGTGAAGGTAATATGGAAGCATCGTAAAGGATCAGGCGCTACTTGGGAAGTTGAAGAAGAGATACACAAGTAATAGTTAGGTTTCGGGGACGAACCTCAACTATATTCAACAAATGCACCATTTAAACATGATGTTTTGGTGTTTGGATGATTGGGGTTTATTGGTGAGGCGATTACGAGCAGAACGATACCAAATTTATGTTATTTCATCGCGATTTGAAGGTTTATTAGAGATATGGTATCTGTTGACTGTTTGGTGTTCTTGACAATTTTGACTTTTACAATTGAGTCAACGAATGGATAACTCTGATGCTCATTCGTTATTTCAAACAAATCATTGGTCATTCGTTAAACAGTCATAACGAATAAGATACATTCGTGTGTCTTCATAACGAATGAACCTCTCATTCGTCTAACAAAATTCACGACAGGTATTCGTTATTCGTTACCCACTCATTCTCCATGTTAAGACAACGAATCAAGCCATTCTCTATAAGATACACTTGTATGCCTTTGTGACGAATGAACCTCTCATTCGTCTCTAGATGACACAAATGGTTTCATTCATTCGTTATCACTCATTCGTATCGATAGAGCATTAATCAAACCATTCGCTATAACAAAAGAAGCCATTCGGCATAACGAATGGGATAATGTATAAATAATCATTTAATAATTTCAATGAAATTTGTGTCATAACGAATGAAGCCATTCGACGCCAGCCCAGGGGCGCTGCCCCCTGAACCCCCGTAGCTAGTGGTTACCATAACTTATAAGTATGAAATAGTCAGAAGTAGTTAACTGATATGTGTAATTGCTATACAGTTAGTCAAGCCCAGCTAAAGAGAGGAGTTACCATTAACTCGGAAAGGAACCGAGCTCATGTAAGTTTCTAACCCAACTTCCTTGTTATATTTTGGGGCCGTGTGCATACTCGATGTGATTAGTTAATATACTTAACTTAAGTGGTAAGTGTATGCTATGTGAATGTTTATGAATGATGTATGCATGATATATGAATGTCTATGAATGATGTATGTATGATATATGAATGATATAGAAAAGATTAAGAGTACGTATGAAAGTATATAAATATAAAAGAAAAGGAAGGTATGTATAAATTGACAGTAAGAGGGTGGCAGATCCTAATAATATATGTGAACGAGGGTGGCAGACCCTAATAATATCTATGAAGGAGGGTGGCAGACCCTAATAATATATGTGAAGTGATAGGGCGAAAGACTCTTTAAAACGTATAAGTATGTATATAAAGTAAGATAAATTATGAACGTATGAACGAAAGAAAGAAAGAAAGAAGGAAGATAATAATGAAGGTATATGCTTATGTATGTACAAAAGAAAGAATGAACATGTAAAGTAAGTAATATGTATCTTCGGATACGTATAAGTATGTATGTGAATGTATTGTATGTTACCTGTTCCACCTAGAACTCACTCAGCGTAGCTGACGTTTAGTATGCACGCTGATGAATAGATTGAAGCAGTTAGCTTGAGAGGCAGACACATGGCATGATTTGAAGGCACTGCATCTAGTGAATATTTTTCATGATGTTTTAATATACTATTTTATGTTTTGTGTTAAAGACAAGTTTCATTGTTTTGTAACAATGTTCTAATATTCCATGAAAGTTTTAATTAACTCTTATATTTAGAATTGGGTTTAAGAATGAATCCCATGCCAAAGTAGGGCACCGGGATCGGGGCCTTACACTTGGCCCTTAATTCTCATAGCGTTTTTGGAATTGATCATTGTAATCTTCTATTTTTCCAAAAACGTTCTTATAGAAAATCGTAATTAGGAAACTAGATCAGTTATAACGCGTATTGACTAATTCGATTGCCGTCCAAAGTTTATCAATCAACAAAACTCAATTAAACCTGCTGACAACAACTTCTCCCTGTCGCCAATCGTAACCCTAAGTTTTATTTCATTATAACAGTCCATATGACCTATTATGTTTCGTGTTCTTGACCATCTACTATTCCGTCAAATAGACCGTCAATCCAGCATCGTTAGAGGTAATTAAATGCGTAGTTTGGCTCTTCATGTTCTGCTATACATTAACACTATGGTTAATTAAACTAAAAACAGACATGTTGAATGATTTTGTGAATTAGGGTTGTTTGGATTGGGGTTTATTTCTAGGCTAATGTATTTAAAATTTTGTTATGTGTTTATAACCACCTGGACACACCAGCCCAGTGGCTGGTGTGTGTGTTGGTTGTTGTCGTGAGTCGGCCATCTACCCAGGTTCGAATCTGGGCATAGGCAATTCTTGTTTTTTTTGTTATTTAATTTATTATTAAGGATTTTAATTAATATGTTAATTATTAATAACAATAAATATTATTTTATTAAACCGACATATTAGAATATGTGTTTTTTCATTTAATCTCGTTTCTAGTTTCTGCATATGTGTGAGTATATATATATAGAGAGAGAGTATATATATACACACATATATGTATTGAAAGTTTATATTAGTAATAAAACTTATTAAAACCCGACACTTTAAATTCACATTTCCTCATTGTTGGACGCTTTACAAACTTTATATATTTATTATATATATATATATGTATTATATATAATAAATAATATATATTATATATAATAAATGTATCATATGTATTATTAATTCTTAAACCATATATATGATCAATATGATAAGCGTATTAAATAGGTTCTCGTTAAAATATTTAAAAAGAAATATTTATTTATATCTTAATACATGTTATATTTATTTATTTACACATAATTAATTATTTGTTCGTATTTATTTATTCGAATAATTATAAGTATAACTCAAGTTATATTATTCAAATTGTTTTAATTAATTTGCATATTTAATTATTTATTTAGATATTATTATTTTAAGCAAATCTTATTTCTTAATTTTTTTAAATTCTTTAAGTATTTTATAAATATTGATTTTTAGTTTAAAGGTGATTTTGTAAATAATAAAGAGTGATGTTTCTTATAAATGATAATCAATAATATAAATCTTTGCAATAATAATAATTATTGGAATCAATCAATCTATCAATCAATAATCATTCTAATTACAACATAACTCAAATCACATCGAAATCTTAATTCATTAAATAATGTTATATCTCTTATAATTAACTTATATTTTATTATATCTCTTATAATTAACTTATATTTTATTTAACAAGGAATCCTTGACGGTATATCCCGAATGGATGATCTTCTCATCAGCATCATCATTTGTATTTCGTTCTTCTGATCAGGTGAGTATCACATTCCCCCCTTTTTACACTTATTTTTACTGTTTTGGGGACGTATGTGTTACTATATATTTTCCTATTATCTAATGCGCAAATTGCAACTGTTTTTCGCGTGTGTTTAACAATTTATACGTTACGTGTTATATGCTTATATGCTCTATTTCAATCGCATTCGGAGAGGTCCAACATAATCTCATAACAGTTAAATCATACGACCCTCGTAATAGCCATTGTCCAGTTTACCTGGCATTGTGCTCATCACCAACTCATTTACTTACTCATTGGTTGAATTGCATATCTCATTTGACACTGTTGCATTTTTATTTATTATTATATACACACAAAATACGGTTTGCTACTCACTCAACCTTGTGTTGACCAAACCTATTGTATTTTTAACGCATATGCAGGTCATCATGTTATGTGATTTTTAAGTTGGATTGGAAGAAAAACTTGTCATTGCATGCTAGAGAGAATAAACAAGATGTCGGTCCCTCTCAATAGGATATATCACTCACAGATATGTCGTAACCCACACTATTAAAGTGATGACAAGAAGGTTAACGGCCTACTATATAAGGTAAGAACAATAGTATGTTAACGGAGGAATCATTAACACACTAAATGTTGCACAACAAATGCTAAGTTAACACACACAAACGTTAACTCAAAAGATTTCCATTTATAGAAAGATTCATACAAATGCAAATCGATTTGGGGTTCTGTAAGGAATGTTTGTCCGTACAAATCAGCCGTCACACTCAATGTAAGGAATATTTCAGGTGTGTATTCAGTGTTAGGTCTCTTTTCAGTCTTAAGAGGTGTGCCCTAGATCATTCTATTTATAGGCCTGCCTCCTAAAAGCTTTCATTCTTTCTAGAAATCCAAATGATTGATACATAATCAGAATACATGTTACAAAAGATTCTAAGTGTAAAACAGGTCTTCGAGTTAGCTTTGCAGCTTTTGTCTTCTTCGAGCAGACCTGGTAACCAAAGTGTGTTGGGGAACAGTTCTCCGGTTAGACATTACATATAATATTTTCCTTAGAAAATATTCACCTATCAGACTTCAATCTTCTTGACCGTAGAAAACTTTGCTTGATATGGTCCTATGAGCAAACTGTTCTTCATAAATCCCTTCAACTCTTTGTTAATGGATAACTTATTAAGCAATCTGAAGTGTGTTGGTAACACTGTTTGACTTGTGCTGGTAGCACTGTAGCTTGCTCGGAGTTGAAACTTGCTAGAGAAAGTCCTTAGAATAATTCTTGATCAACTTTCTTAAGGCATGCTCGGACTACTATTTATTAATCAAACCTTGCTAGATATTCCAAAGTACTTGGCTTCATTAGCTTGGTTCAGTCCAAGAGTTTACTAATATGCAAACCATGCTCGACTTGAAGAACACCTTTGCTAGAAAAAGTTAACCCTTCTCGGATTATCACTTAGACTTCAAGAAGATAACTTTGCCCGAAAGGCAAACTACCTTGTTAGGTTAAGTAAAAAAGCTTGCTCGGAGTCCATACATAACATATTATTAAGAGGCTGAGAAGATTCCCATCATCCTTTAAGCATTTTATCATCCCAACAATCTCCCCCTAGATGGGAACACCCTCAGCTGTACCAAAAACCTCTATGGTTACATACACTTGCCAAAAATACACGTAAAATATAGAAATTAAAATTAAATATTAAAGTCAAAATATTACAAGTGAAAATTATGTCTAATAGACATTACAAAGAAAAACCTAAGCTATGAATATGGTCTTTATCTTCTGGAGCTTATGGTTGATTGTCTTCTTACCACTCTCACAGATCCTGCTCTTTCCTTGAATATGAACAACCGCTGATGATAAGGGTGATTTTCAGGTACAATCCATTCCATAATATCCCTTAAATCATCATCATACAGGAAATTTAGGTGTTCATCAGTTCTGATAATTCCCAAGGCAAGTCCATTCGAATTTCTAACAATGTAGGAATCATCTTCTTCCTTGTAGTCAATTCTTGCAATCCCTTGCAATCCTACCGCTGATGACAAGGGTGATTTTCAGGTACAGTCCATTCCATAATATCCCTTAAATCATTATCATGCAGGAAATTTAGGTCTTCATCAGTTCTGATAATTCCCAAGGGAAGTCCATTCGAATTTCTAACAATGTAGGAATCATCTTCTTCCTTGAAGTCAATTCTTGCAATCCTACCATTCTTCTGGACTTCGTAGTTCGGCCTTGTCATCCTTCTTCTCATACTGCTGCAAACCATCATGTTTGCCAAACTTACTTGTGTGATATATTCAAATTCAGCACCTGTGATATTTCTCATCCTCTTTGCTCTTCTATTCTTTTCTTGGTCAGCCATCTTCCATTTTCTCTTTTTATTTAGCAAAGGGAATCCATTGCTTGCTTCCTCCCTCAGATATTTGGACAGTTCATTCTGTTGCCTTCCAGCAAGCTTATTTCTGTCATGATAATCATACAATTCCAGGCTTGCCTTTCTCCAATTGTTTCCTTTTAAACTAAGCAAAATCCTCCTTGAAGATGATATCTTGCAAATATCCACTCCTCATTACAACCTTCAATGATTCAGCAACATGTAACATCCTAAAATTTTTATAATGTTAAATAAAAGAAAGTTATGTTTAGTGATTTCACGTTTTAGTTATTTAATGTCGAGTAAGGAACGGGTCATGGGCTTAGATTACGTAAGATGGGTTAAATGAGAATGGGCCTTGGGTCCGTGGGCTTGAGAGATATAAATACCCATCCCAAGCCCAAGATATCATTTTATTTCCATCTTTCTCTTTTACACACTCAAAAACACACACATAACCGACCGAGATCCGAAGTCGAGACCCGAGATTTTGCTGGTAGATCTGAGTTGGAAAGGTAAGAACTAATCCCGCAAAGCTAATATTACTGAAAATGGTTAGGATTTGACGGGTTAATCGGACCCGAAACACAACTGCCCAAATCGGACCCCTAAAAGGTCGATTTTAGGCCGATTTGATGGTTGGGATATGTAGGCGCCGATCATACGATTCCGTGGGTACCAAAATCGAGTTATTTGGCTAAGAAACGAAGGAGTTATGGGCAATCAGATCTGCAGCGCGACAACTTCGCCTTCATCTGGGCAACTTCGCCTGCAAGCTAAGTTCGCCTGATGAACTTCGCCTGCAAGCCAAGTTCGCCTGATGATAAGTTCGCCTGAAGCCAAGTTCGCCTGATGGCAACTTCGCTGAAATGGTAACTTCGCCTAAGGTTTAACTTCGCCTAAAAGCCAAGTTCGCCTGAGGTTTAACTTCGCCTAAAAGCCAAGTTCGCCTGAGGTTTAACTTCGCCTAAAAGCCAAGTTCGCCTGAGGTTTAACTTCGCCTAAAAGCCAAGTTCGCCTAAGGTTTAACTTCGCCTGAAGCCAAGTTCGCCTAAGGTTTAACTTCGCCTGAAGCCAAGTTCGCCTAAGGTTTAACTTCGCCTAAAGTGAAGTTCGTTCAGAAAATAAATTAAAAACCTAATGGAAAATGTGTTAAGGCAGTTATCGAAAATAAAATTTTTCCAAGCTGACCTGGCAGCTTAACCCCAGCCAGGGGCTCTGCCCCTTGGACCCCGCTAGGGGCTGCCGCCCCTAGAACCCCGCTGCCAGGGGCGCTGCCCCCGGACCCCCGTTCGTTGTGGGTCATTTATAGATAGAATACAAAGCGTGTAGTAGTAGTTAATTGATATGTGTAAATATTATACAGTTAGCCGAGCCCAGTTAAAGAAAGGAATTACGATCAACGGCGAGCGTAACAGGATCCAGGTGAGTTTCTAGCCCCATTCCTTGTTATGTTTTCGGGGCTGTGTGCATACTTGATGTGTTGTTAATACATTTATCCTAAGTGATAAGTGTATGCCATATGTGATATATGTGATATGTATGAATGACTGCTTGATGGTACGTGAACGATCTTCGGATATTGCACGTACTGTCAGGTTGTAACGTTATAAATATGGTAAGTATGATATGTATGAATGATTGCTTGATGGTACGTGAACGATCTTCGGATATTGCACGTACTGTCAGGTTGTAACGTTATAAATATGGCAAGTATGATATGTATGTTTATGTGTATGAACGTAATAAAGTTAATAAAAGAAGGAAATGACGGTTGTATGGTTACGAAAAGGGTACCGAGCCCTAATAATACTCGAGGTATGATGTATGGTTGTATGGTAACGAAGAGGGAATCGAACCCTACTAATATTCGAAAACCAAGGGACCAGACCCTAATAATATTTGTGATGTTAGGGACCAGACCCTAATAATATCTGTGATGTTAGGGACCAGACCCTAATAATATCTGTGATGTTAGGGACCAGACCCTCATAATATCTGTGATGTTAGGGACCAGACCCTTATAATATCTGTGATGTTAGGGACCAGACCCTTATAATATCTGTGAGGTTATAGGGCGAAAGGCTCTTTAAAACGTATGATTATGAATGTAAAGAAAGTATGTAAGTAAGAAAGAAAGTATGTAAGTAAGAATGAAGGTATGAGTACTTATGTGTGTATAAAAGAAAGTTATGAGGTTAAGTACATATGTATGTAAGAAGGTGTTGTATAGTATTGTATGATTAACTAGAACTCACTCAGCGTAGCTGACTTTTAGCATGCACGCAGGTGAGTAGGATGAGACAGCTGGCTTGAGTGGAGGACACATGGCAGAAGACTAAAGCCTGGCATCTGAAGATCTGATATGTTTTATAAGTTATGTTTTGATTTTGAAAGACAAGAGGAATGTTTTAAGACATGATTATGAATTGATACGTAATGTTTTATGAAAGTTTTATATTCCGCGTAAAGTTTTAATTAACTCTGATATTTAGAACTGTGTTTATGAGTAAATCCAACACGAAAGTAGGGTTACCGGTGACGGGGCCTTACAAGTTGGTATCAGAGCAAAGTTCGAGAGATTTAAGCATCCTACATGCTTAGACTCGAACAGAGAATGGGATTTAAGTAAGAAAAGAAAGAAGATGCCAGTTCAAGAATGCCATGTGTCGCTGAAGCAAGATCAGTAAAGGTGAAAGGTATGATTAAATGATATACGTTAATGAGAAAGAAAAGATATGAGAATGGTACGGATAGGAATAATTGATTGTTTGAATTGACTAACTACTTAAGTAGAACCAGCACAAATAGACTCATAAAAGGAGGTGTATAGGACACGGAAAGTAACGTGATCAGCTAATCACAACTGGCCACTGTTATTACCTGTTAGCCTTACTATCCTTGTACTAGATAGTTCCTTGAGTGATGATGTTTGTGTTTTCCCCTTTAGAATACTAATGGCTGGAGCTGGAGAATTTGTTGAAACTGGGGGTCGCGCTGGGCGTCGTGGCAGGCCTCGTCTTGTCCGGCAACCCTCGGTGGAAGAAGCTTCCCACACCGAAGATGAAGGAAGCGCAGCTGGAGGAGACCAGAACAACAACGAGGAAGTTCAACTTAGCCCTGCAGTTCAAGCAGCCATCGTTCAGGCTGTAGTTGCTGCTGTGAAGAACCTGAATCCCGAAGGATCTGCTGGAAGCCGTGAGCGAACTGCTGAAGGGGCGGGTGGTGATGGTAGAAAGGATGGGGAAGGTGAAAGAGGGGCCTCGAGTGGGGATAAGTCTGTGAAAGTCGATGATAGGAGAGGAGGACAAGGTGGGTGCAGCTATAAGTCCTTCAAAGGTTGTGACCCGCCAAAGCTGACTGGTTTAGGAGACGCAATCGCTACTCTCCAGTGGATAACCGCTATGGACAAGGTTATCCGCATTAGCGAATGCCGTCCCGACCAAGCTGTGGGTTATGCTACTCAGTCATTCGTAGATGAGGCTATGTATTGGTGGGAAAGTGTGGAGCAGAGAAAGACTAAGGATGAGATTGGAGCAATGAAGTGGGAAGATTTGAAAGAGTTGGTAATGAAGAAGTTCTGTGCAGATGCCGAGGTTGAAAGAACGGAGATGAGGTTCCAGAATTTAAAAGCCGGTATGATGACGCATCGTGAGTATACCACGGAGTTCAACCGACTATCTAGGTTGGTGCCTGACATGGTTGACACTGAGGTCAAGAGAATCAAATGTTATGTGAGGGGGTTGCCACAAAAGGTCCGCATGTTAGTCAGGGCGATTCAACCTGCAACTTTTGATTCGGCTGTTGGACTCGCGGAAATGGTCTATGCTGACGTGGCCGCGGATGATAGGGTGGAAAGGGACGAAGAGAAAGAGAAGAAAGGGGTCACTCCTGCTAAACGACCCGGTACTCAGTTATGGAACTCCAAGGATAAGAAACAGAAAGTGTGGGAGAAGAGATCGTGTAAGACCTGCGGGAAGAGGCATAGTGGTGAGTGCAAGTGGGGTAAAAGTTCTAATGTTTGTCTCAAATGTGGAAAGGCTCATGGTGGAGAATGCAGAATGGGGTCGAATGCCTGTTATAAGTGCGGGAAGGTAGGGCATTATGCCAATGAGTGCAGTGCGAAGCCAGCATGTTACAAATGTGGCAAGACAGGCCATATGTCAAGGGAGTGCACTGAAGGTGTAGCTGGAGGTACTGGAAAGAAGGATGCCGATCAAGCTAGGCCCAGAACTAGAGCCTACATGCTGACCCAGGAACAAGCCAGGCAGATTCCGGATGTCGTCACAGGTACGTTTCTAGTGAACGATGTTTCCGCTTCTGTATTATTTGATTCTGGTGCGAATAGAAGTTTTGTAACTACGACGTTTAGTAAACTAGCTAAAATGAAAGGCTGCCGAGTGTCGGAAACTTTTGTAGTAGAAACCGCAAGTGACACTTCGGTGAAAATAACAAAAATGGTTAAGAATTGTAAGATAGTGTTAGAGGGACATGAGTTCCCTGTTACTTTGTATGTTATGGCCTTAGGAGGGTTCGATGTAGTCTTGGGTATGGATTGGTTGTCTGAGTTTGAGGCTCAGATAGTATGTAAAAGTAAGATGATAAGGTTAAAGTCATTGGATGGTAGTGCGGTGACGGTTTATGGTGATAAGGAGAGTTATGGGCTTAATGTCATTTCGATGATAAAAGCCGAGGGTTTGTTAAGGCGAGGGTGCGGTGCCTACCTGGCGTATGTTGTCAACGCTACGGCCGAGACGAAAGAAATGAAGAATGTTCCTATTGTGCGCGACTACCCAGAAGTATTCCCTGAGGATCTTCCGGGGTTGCCACCTGAGCGAGAGATAGAATTTCAGATAGATCTAGTACCAGGAGCCCAGCCCGTCGCGAAAGCGCCTTACCGTCTAGCACCGTCCGAGATGAAGGAATTGATGTCCCAACTGCAAGAACTCCTCGACAAGGGTTTTATCAGACCGAGTGTTTCTCCGTGGGGCGCACCGGTTTTGTTTGTGAAAAAGAAGGATGGAAGTATGAGAATGTGCATAGACTATCGTGAGTTGAATAAGCTTACGGTCAAGAATAGATATCCTTTGCCAAGGATTGATGATCTGTTTGACCAACTGCAAGGTGCAAGTTGGTTCTCACGAATAGATCTCAGATCAGGCTACCATCAGCTGAAGGTGAAAGAGGTAGACATCCCTAAAACAGCGTTCCGAACGCGGTATGGACACTACGAGTTCCTTGTAATGTCATTCGGTCTAACAAATGCTCCTGCAGCATTTATGGACAAGATGAATAGGGTGTGTCGACCGATGTTGGATAAGTCGGTTATCGTCTTCATCGATGATATATTGATTTATTCAAAGAGTGAGTCTGACCATGCCGAGCGTCTGAGAGAGGTATTGGAAGTTCTGAAGAAAGAAAGGTTGTACGCCAAGTTTTCGAAGTGCGCATTCTGGTTAAGAGAAGTGCAATTTTTAGGTCATGTGGTTAATCCGGAGGGGATTACCGTGGACCCAGCTAAGATTGAAGCGATAACGAATTGGAAGACTCCGCAGAATCCGGCTGATATACGAAGCTTCCTAGGGTTAGCTGGCTACTATAGGAGATTCATCGAAGGTTTCTCCAAGATAGCCGCACCGCTGACCGGTATGACCCGAAAGACGATAGTATTCAATTGGGGAAAGTTTCAGGAGGAAGCCTTTGAAGAATTGAAGAAGAGACTCACGCAAGCTCCAATCCTTACTTTACCCGATGGTGATGAGGATTTTGTTGTTTGTGCTGATGCCTCGCATCAAGGGTTAGGTTGCGTGTTGATGCAACGAGGGAAGGTGATAGCCTACGCGTCTAGACAGTTGAAGGTCCATGAGAGTACTTATCCGACGCATGATTTGGAGTTAGCAGCTGTAGTGCATGCTCTTAAGATATGGAGGCATTATCTGTACGGCACTAAGTGTACTATCTATACCGATCATAAGAGTTTAAAGTACTTCTTCGAGCAGAAAGAACTGAACATGAGACAGAGAAGATGGTTAGAATTGATAAAGGATTACGACTGTGAGATTAAGTATTACCCCGGTAAGGCTAACGTGGTCGCTGATGCGTTAAGTCGTAAGAATGAGGAAGTCCTTGTAACCGTGAAGTCATATAAGTTGATCATGAACTCAAGTCTTTTTGAAGAAATCATCAAAGTGCAGTCAGAAGTGTTAGTAGACGAAGGGTTAATAAAGAAAGAAAGGATTTATGGCCAGCAAGATGAGTTGATGGAAAACACTCATGGAGTTAAAACTAGATTTGACCGTATGTGGATTCCACGCCATGGTGATCTTAGAAGTCGAATCTTAGATGAAGCTCATAAGTCAAGGTACTCAATCCATCCTGGAGCTACAAAGATGTACCAAGACTTGAAAAGAGATTACTGGTGGCCAGGAATGAAGAATGATGTAGTGGATTATGTTAGTAAGTGCTTAACTTGCTTACAAGTCAAGGCCGAGCACCAAAAGCCTTATGGGAAGATGCAACCGCTAGAGATACCTGAGTGGAAATGGGAACACATCACCATGGATTTCATAACTAAGCTACCTCGTACAGCTAAGCATCATGATACCATCTGGGTGATTGTGGACCGTTTGACCAAGAGTGCTCACTTTCTGCCCATACGAGAGGCCATCTCGTCAGAAACGTTAGCAAGCTTGTTCATCAAGGAAGTGGTAACCAAGCATGGAGTACCGTTATCGATCGTGTCTGATAGGGATACACGGTTTACTTCGAGGTTTTGGAAGAAATTTCATGAAGCTATGGGGACGAGGTTGAACATCAGTACGGCGTATCATCCTCAAACCGATGGACAGTCTGAAAGGACGATCCAAACCCTTGAGGATATGCTACGTGCTTGCGTTTTAGATTTTGGTGGAAGTTGGGATGATCATCTGCATCTGGCAGAGTTCTCCTATAACAACAGTTACCATTCGAGTATTGGTATGCCACCGTTTGAGATGCTGTACGGTAGGCGATGTAGAACCCCGGTGTGTTGGGGTGAGATTGGTCAGAAGGAAATGGGAAGTATAGAAGTGGTTCAAGAAACGTCTTCAAAGTTCGATCAGATCAAAGCAAGAATGAAAGCCGCTCAAGACAGACAAAAGTCTTATGCGGATAAGCGGCGACGACCAATTGAGTTTAACGTTGGCGACTATGTGATGCTTAAGGTCTCGCCTTGGAAAGGAATTATCCGTTTTAGAAAGAGAGGGAAGCTAAGTCCGAGGTACATTGGACCATTTAAAATTTTGTATCGTGTGGGGGAAGTAGCTTATAAGCTGGATTTACCCGATGAGTTAGAAGGAATTCATTCAACCTTCCATGTTTCTCATCTGAGGAAGTGTCTAGCTGATGACACGTCTCACGTGCCATTAATGGACATTGAGGTTGATGAACAATTGAACTACATCGAGCAACCGATAGAGATCGTTGATCGCAAGGAGAAGCAGCTTCGTCACAAAACTATACCTTTGGTAAAAGTAATATGGAAACACCGCAAGGGATCAGATGCTACTTGGGAAGCCGAGGATGAGATGCGCAAGTTTTACCCTAGTTTGTTTATTTAATAGTTAGGTTTCGGGGACGAAACCTCCTTAAGGGGGGAAGACTTGTAACATCCTAAAATTTTTATAATGTTAAATAAAAGAAAGTTATGTTTAGTGATTTCACGTTTTAGTTATTTAATGTCGAGTAAGGAACGGGTCATGGGCTTAGATTACGTAAGATGGGTTAAATGAGAATGGGCCTTGGGTCCGTGGGCTTGAGAGATATAAATACCCATCCCAAGCCCAAGATATCATTTTATTTCCATCTTTCTCTTTTACACACTCAAAAACACACACATAACCGACCGAGATCCGAAGTCGAGACCCGAGATTTTGCTGGTAGATCTGAGTTGGAAAGGTAAGAACTAATCCCGCAAAGCTAATATTACTGAAAATGGTTAGGATTTGACGGGTTAATCGGACCCGAAACACAACTGCCCAAATCGGACCCCTAAAAGGTCGATTTTAGGCCGATTTGATGGTTGGGATATGTAGGCGCCGATCATACGATTCCGTGGGTACCAAAATCGAGTTATTTGGCTAAGAAACGAAGGAGTTATGGGCAATCAGATCTGCAGCGCGACAACTTCGCCTTCATCTGGGCAACTTCGCCTGCAAGCTAAGTTCGCCTGATGAACTTCGCCTGCAAGCCAAGTTCGCCTGATGATAAGTTCGCCTGAAGCCAAGTTCGCCTGATGGCAACTTCGCTGAAATGGTAACT
This sequence comes from Bidens hawaiensis, assembly GCF_021521415.1. Lineage (NCBI taxonomy): Eukaryota > Viridiplantae > Streptophyta > Magnoliopsida > Asterales > Asteraceae > Bidens > Bidens hawaiensis. The sequence goes on along the minus strand of NW_027491120.1, from coordinate 469,760 downwards.
TCGCCTAAGGTTTAACTTCGCCTAAAAGCCAAGTTCGCCTGAGGTTTAACTTCGCCTAAAAGCCAAGTTCGCCTGAGGTTTAACTTCGCCTAAAAGCCAAGTTCGCCTGAGGTTTAACTTCGCCTAAAAGCCAAGTTCGCCTAAGGTTTAACTTCGCCTGAAGCCAAGTTCGCCTAAGGTTTAACTTCGCCTGAAGCCAAGTTCGCCTAAGGTTTAACTTCGCCTAAAGTGAAGTTCGTTCAGAAAATAAATTAAAAACCTAATGGAAAATGTGTTAAGGCAGTTATCGAAAATAAAATTTTTCCAAGCTGACCTGGCAGCTTAACCCCAGCCAGGGGCTCTGCCCCTTGGACCCCGCTAGGGGCTGCCGCCCCTAGAACCCCGCTGCCAGGGGCGCTGCCCCCGGACCCCCGTTCGTTGTGGGTCATTTATAGATAGAATACAAAGCGTGTAGTAGTAGTTAATTGATATGTGTAAATATTATACAGTTAGCCGAGCCCAGTTAAAGAAAGGAATTACGATCAACGGCGAGCGTAACAGGATCCAGGTGAGTTTCTAGCCCCATTCCTTGTTATGTTTTCGGGGCTGTGTGCATACTTGATGTGTTGTTAATACATTTATCCTAAGTGATAAGTGTATGCCATATGTGATATATGTGATATGTATGAATGACTGCTTGATGGTACGTGAACGATCTTCGGATATTGCACGTACTGTCAGGTTGTAACGTTATAAATATGGTAAGTATGATATGTATGAATGATTGCTTGATGGTACGTGAACGATCTTCGGATATTGCACGTACTGTCAGGTTGTAACGTTATAAATATGGCAAGTATGATATGTATGTTTATGTGTATGAACGTAATAAAGTTAATAAAAGAAGGAAATGACGGTTGTATGGTTACGAAAAGGGTACCGAGCCCTAATAATACTCGAGGTATGATGTATGGTTGTATGGTAACGAAGAGGGAATCGAACCCTACTAATATTCGAAAACCAAGGGACCAGACCCTAATAATATTTGTGATGTTAGGGACCAGACCCTAATAATATCTGTGATGTTAGGGACCAGACCCTAATAATATCTGTGATGTTAGGGACCAGACCCTCATAATATCTGTGATGTTAGGGACCAGACCCTTATAATATCTGTGATGTTAGGGACCAGACCCTTATAATATCTGTGAGGTTATAGGGCGAAAGGCTCTTTAAAACGTATGATTATGAATGTAAAGAAAGTATGTAAGTAAGAAAGAAAGTATGTAAGTAAGAATGAAGGTATGAGTACTTATGTGTGTATAAAAGAAAGTTATGAGGTTAAGTACATATGTATGTAAGAAGGTGTTGTATAGTATTGTATGATTAACTAGAACTCACTCAGCGTAGCTGACTTTTAGCATGCACGCAGGTGAGTAGGATGAGACAGCTGGCTTGAGTGGAGGACACATGGCAGAAGACTAAAGCCTGGCATCTGAAGATCTGATATGTTTTATAAGTTATGTTTTGATTTTGAAAGACAAGAGGAATGTTTTAAGACATGATTATGAATTGATACGTAATGTTTTATGAAAGTTTTATATTCCGCGTAAAGTTTTAATTAACTCTGATATTTAGAACTGTGTTTATGAGTAAATCCAACACGAAAGTAGGGTTACCGGTGACGGGGCCTTACACAACAGAGTCATAGAAAAGTATCTTTGGTAGGTCCACCTCGGATGGTGGCCTTTCTGATCGTTGTTGTGTGACTCCAGTTGCACGAACTTGTGGTCTCGAGGCTGAGGGCCTAGAGGGTACTGCTTTTCAGGGTTTAGTGGCCCCCAACGCCCCAAATTTCTTTTCATACATCGACATTATCATCTCAACTGGCATAGCCCTCAACTCATCAACACTATCACTGACTACTTTGGCCAGTTTTTCAATCAACATAAGTACAGTTTTATTTCCATGCTGGCCGGCTGGAACAAAGCGAACTCCACTGGGTCCAGCTTCAAAATTTTGTGGATTCCTTTGTTCAGCCTCCAGTCTCTCCCAATCTTCCTTCAGTTCATAAAATAGTTCTTTTAGTTGAGCTTTACCAAGGAGATCAAACATTTTTCATCCATCCCTTTGGTCATCATTAACCCTTTAAGAGTTCTGATCTTGTTCTCATCTTCCCATGGATCTCTATATTCGACTGGTTTAGGTTTTACGTGAACAGTGATAGGGATTTTAGCAGTCTTTTAAGCTTGAGCTCTCTCTTGTTCATCTTTTTTAAGTTCAGATAGGTAAAAATTTAGTCTTTCATTTCCGCTCATACCTTGAATTTCACTCAATCTCCCCATTGCCTCCATCAGCCTATTCAGCAATCTCAACTGCTCATCTTCCCATTTCTTCTTTTTCTCAATCTTATTCCTCTCAGCCAATGTCACAATTCTAGGTCGTTTTGCAGATTTGAATGGCTGATCTTTTATAGATAGTCTCCTGAAGCGGGATTCAACTTTTTATTTATATTACTTATGACAAGGGCTAAGGTATTATATAACTCCTCCATTTGCCTAAGCTTGATCAAACTTTCAATAACTTCTTGTTCAGGCTCTTCTTCTTCATTTAAGGTTTTTGCAATATGAGCCTATTCATATAGTGTTTCTTATTCACCAAACTCCGCAACAGTCATGGATTGGGTGATTATCTCCCTCTCCAACGTTTCAAGTATAATGTCAGCTTGCCTCTTGGCAGCTTGCTCGGCTAATACCTCTTCTTCAAATACATCATCATTTTGTTCCTCCTGTGTATCAACAGGGGTTTCTTCATCTGATTCAACTATTGCTTTCCCTTTTTCTTTTCTCCTTCTTTCTTCTTCTGATTGAGTGGGGAAATTTTCAATGTCGTCCATTAAGTTTTTCATTTGCTCATCATCTTCACCGACCCTCTTAGAGGTTTCATCATTTCGGTTTTCAGTAGATATAATCACTTCCTCAATCTCTGCACCTTCATCATTCAAAACATCTGTATCAACAACATTCTCCTCACTCACCTTCTTTGCCAACAAATCTTCAGCATCATAATTTTGTTCCCCAATATCAGACTTGTCACCTTCATACCTATCATCATCATCCATTCTCTCTCCACTATCATCATCATCACTATCATCATACATATTCAATATGTTATTCAATCCATCATCATCAACATTCACTTCCACCTCTGCCATCTCCTCATCAACAACAACATCAGTTGCAACTCGAATATTCTCCCCCCATTTTGGTACAGTTGAGGTCTTCTCAACTTCAGCCTCCAGGGCTTGAATTTTCTTTAGAGTTTGGGACAATTGTGTTTTCAATTCCTCCTTCTCCTTCATCGCCTCTGCATTCCTTCCTTTTAAATCAATATTTTCAATCATAAGGTCCAAATTTCGATGGAATAGATAAGCATTATGGGAAGGTGTTTGGGTAGATTGTTCAGTGGAAGGATCAGACATGTTGATTTGGGGCTTTATTGTGTTGGTGGGTGGGCTTGGAATGTGTTCACTGGTTAAGGGTATAGGGTTTATGGTTTGGAAGGATTGTTGGATGAGTTGGTCTAGTGTTTGGGAATGGGTTGGAGATTGGAAAGGTGTTTTAGGAAGGTTTAGTAAGTGAGATGGGACATGTTGTGGGATGTATGGTTCATGTATGCTATGGCTTCGGTATTGGATAAAGGTTTGGGTTTGGGTCAGGGGTTGGTTAATCGTTTGGTTATGGGTTACAGGTGGGCTCTAAGTATGGGTGGGGATTGGGTAGATGTTTCATGTTGTGGTGATGTGTAAGGGGGTGTGGATGGTGGTGTGGCTGGCGGTGTAGGTTAGGGTGTGGCTGGTGGGGTAGCTAAAGGTGTGGCTGATGGGGTAAGTAAGGGTATGTTCTCCCCCCTTGAGCTTGTACATCATCATTAACACCATCTCTTCAACTCCTCCTTCACCTCCTCCATTATCATCAATTGAGTCATCAAAATTATCATCATCCTCCTCTTCTGAACTTATTTTCTCCTCATAGGTTAACTTTGGAACTGGCATAATAGCCGTATCATGATTCACTAGCTATGGTAGTATATCAAACTCTGTTCTAGGATTAAACCGGCTTGTGCTAGAAAGTTTTGCAATCCTCTTGTAAACATTAGGATTCTGCAGCACTTGAGTTGTCCCTATTGTAGGCAAATCTTGTAACACACGGCTAAAGATAATTTGGAGAAATCTAGGGTAAGCTAAGAATTTCTCTCTGTTCGGCTTCCTCAAGATACTCACCATCCCTTCAAATATCATCCTTGAGAAATTAAAAGGTAGGTTATATACGACGGAAACGGTTGCATTTGCCAAATCACGGTTCTTAAGGGTCCATGAGCCTTTACGAGGGGCATACCCTTGAATGATATGATGAATCAAAAACCAATAAGGGTTTGGAAAGATGCTCTTCTGAATTTGTCCTTCATTAAAATTCCCTTGATAACCCATCGTTTGTTGAAAAATCTTCAATAAGTGCTCAGTAGTTAAGTAGATAGGGTTATGGTCATCATCTTGTAATTGCAGACTTGCTTGGATAAGTCTTTCCGTGAACCTTATGTCATGATTAGCCATGGTTGCCTCCAATCGCCTACCATTTTGATCGTCATAAAGTGTGGCTGAGCGCCAGATATCCAAGTGGTGAAAGTGGGTTTTAAATGTTTTTTGTCATTTAGTGAGTAAATAGTTGTCTAACAGTAACATTAACCAGGTAAATATCTTCTCAATTAAAACCTTGCTCGATAATATTTTCCTATTTAAAACCTTGCTCGTTAAAGCATATTGTTGTAAATCCTACTCGAAAAGTTTATTCATTTAAGTTTTTTAGAATATGAATTTCTCTTTTCAAAGCTTGCTCGTTCCAGAATTATTTCAGAAATAATAAAGTAGATAGAAATAAACCTAAGTAAATAAAATGTTGGGACAAGAATTTGACCCAAATGATGAGATTTGACCTAAACGAAGAATATGGAAGATTGGAATCTTCTCAACCTCCTCAGAAACTGCTAAGTATTGAATCCGGGTACACCTTGGACCTTCGAGTAAGCTTTTACTTAGCCGAGTACGAGATTTTGCCTCCCGAGCAAGGTTTACTTCAAATAGTCTTCTTAAGTGGTTATCCGAGCAAGGTATGCTTTTTAGTGATTTCCGAGTAAGGATCATTGATTTAGCATATCCGAGTAAGGTTCACTTTGTCAAGCAGGGTTGTTCTTCAAGACCAAGTATTTTACTCTTCCGAGTAAGGTTTGGTCAACCAAGTCCATGAAGCCAAGTGATTGGAAGACCGGGCAAGGTATTCTTTAATAATTATGGTCCGAATATACTTGATGAGTTAATAGAATATCTGTAAGTTAATTCGAGTAAGGTTCTGCTCAAGTAAGGTATGTACTCCCGAGTACGCCTTATCAATAAGTTATTCAACTGACAATGAGCCGAACAGGATCGTAGAAGAACAAGATTGCTCATAAGGATTTGTCGAGCAAAGTTTGATAAGTCCAAGAAGATTGAAGTCTACTCGGTGAATATTTTACTTGGTAAAATATTCTTTAAGTAAAGTCTACCCGGAAACAGATCCCAAGTACACTTCTATGTTTACCAAGTCTGAAGGAAGGCCGAGTACACTGCGTACTCGGAGACTGAAGTTTAATCAAAAGCCTACCCGGAAGACTTGTTTTACACTTAGTTTTATTTTTGAATATGTAATTTGAATATTTACTATCGGATAGGGTTTTTAGAAGGAATGACAGCTGTCCTAGGTTGGCAGGCCTATAAATAGAATAATTAGGGCACGCCGCCAGAGGACACCGAAAAATAGAGACACAGAGAGACAGAATACACACGACACATTAATTGAGAATATTTTGTGTGTGTAACGGCTGTCCGAGGATTCCTTATAAACCCTAAATCCATCACTCCTTTTGTATGATTAACGTTATATAAATGGAAATCTTTTGAGTGAATCCTGTGTATGTCTTCGATCTTTGAATACTCATTGCAACTGTATGTTTGTTATTGATTCCGCCTTTAACAAACTGATATCTTTCTAAATATAACAACCCGTCATTAACTCTCTTGTCGACACGATTAATTTTGTGTGAGTTATGACATGATTGATTAAAGATCCGAGCCGAATCGACCATACAAAATCGGGACCTGACATAAAATGAAGGAAGCTTACTCGAAATACAAGATTCCTCGAGAAATAAATCACAAGACAAATAATCAAGTATAAATTATCAAATATGCAACCTTTCTAGGAATCAATAAAGAATCACAAATAAATAACTTAGAAACATTTCTATTAGTCAAGCTTGCTCGAATTTTTGAAGAACACAAACTGTGCTTGAAAGTACTTAATCAGTTCACAAATATGCAGTCAAGTATACTTTGAAACAAAGTATGGTTGACACACTTTAAGAATACAAAGTGTGCTAGAGAAGGAATCTAAACACAAAGTGTACTCGAAACGTAAGGTTTTGAAATTACCGAGTACATTAGGAGAACACTTTGGAGATTTTCAAAGTGTGCTCGAAATATAAAGTGTGCCCGGAAAACAAAGTTTGCCTGAAAACACTTGTAATTTCAAAGAATCACATTCACAATCGTAAAGTATGCTAGATAAAGACATATTTCAAACAAGACATTTAAGTTTACTCGAGATAGACATATAAAGTATATTCAAGAAGATGTCACAGAATTATCAAGTAGGCTAGACAAAACTAACCTTCAGAACATCTAATGATTACTCGAAAGCTAAGAAGCATCCAAGTTTACTCGATAATATATGAATAAATCATGTATGTACTGAACATCACAAAGCTTTCTAAAATGAATATAAGTAGTCAATCAAAACACCTAATTTAGCTAGAAAGTTCAAAAACACTAAAGCTTGCTGGAAGTAACACAATCAATCACAAAGCTTGCTATAATGACCAAAAAAACCTATAAAACAGTTAAGTTTGCTAGAAGGTTCAGAATTCATCAAAGCTTGATGGAATCAACATAATCAAACACATTTAAACATCAAGCTAGCTCAAAAGAGTTAAAATTCAAATAAAACAGTAAAGTGTACTTGAAAGTTTAACATCAAAGCATGCTTGAATAAAATAAACTTAGACAGAATCATCTAAGTTTGCTCGAAAAGGTTGAAAATCATTAAAACTTACACGGAAATACATATTCAGACCCTTTGAATGTAAAATGCAACTCTCTTTGTCTTAAACAAAAGTCAAAAAGTTTTATCATTAAGGATCATTGTTTAAGAGCTAACGATGCATTAAGAGATCAAATTTCAGTTATCTTTCCTTTCAAATCATTTTCTTACTTAGTATGAAAAGATCTCAACATGGGATCATATTGACTAAGTTGTTTCTCATTACTTCATTCTCAGCATTATTGTGACAGTTTAGACAGGTTAACAGTAGGTCTAGACTTAGCATGAATTTGATTTCTTTGGTGATATGATTAAGGTTCATTTAAGATGCATAATACTAAATTGATAACATATATTGTTTTCTGATGCTCCATATCTATTTCTCAAGCCTTATTTGGCTTTCTCCAAATCACCTCGAATTGACTTCGACCCCCCTGATATTTGGTAAAACATTATAATGACATAACTTATGAATTTTTTGTTTTTTGTAACCGAAGATTGTGAACATATATAACAACATTTTGTTGTATAATAAGTACATTTTGTTCACTTGTGTTCTCTGTCATTCTCAAATAAATACTTCATTTTGGGAACCAAATACCAACAGGCTCGTGTATGACTGGATATACAACTTTTTTCCTATCATTCGGAAAGATTTATATTGGAACATGCATAGACAACAATGTAACTCCACATTAAGTTTAGCAGTTTCTTTATGTTTATATCACCTTAGATTTTAAATATCATGGGAAAGCAATCATACATGTTAATGACTACACTAAGTGTCTTTTTGGCCTATTAAATTCATATGATTGGCCAAATAGTCAATGTACTATCATTTCCCAAAGGGTTGGATCAATTTTCATTTAAAAACCTTTTCTTAAGCTTCTATAAAACTTGAACTGAATAATCTTATCATGTCTCAGCACCATTAATCAACTTGCTCTGTTTTGGTCAAAAATGTTTTAAGCAAAATTCATTTGAAAATTTCATTTGAGCATGCAAATTTGACACAAAAGCTTATTTTGACTCTAACAGAAAGTAACATATTCAAATCTCAATCATGACATCATCAAAACAGACAGACTTCACATACAGCATAGTCTAACCAATCCTAATAACAACATCATTAGATTAAACATATTCAAATGCATCATTTGTAGGACTCGGTCTACCCAAGACACACAGAGTATTGATGTGGCTAGTGCGTTATGATCCAAGTCGGGACATACCCAATAACAAGCTAGACGAACACCATAGATATTTGTTTAAATGATGTGATCATAGTGAATAAATATCAACACTTGATTTTGGAAATTGGTTTCCTAAGCAATTGACTTGAAAGGATAATAAGTTATATGGATAATTTATTTTAGAGAGAATAATTTTAATGTTATTTATTTGGTGAAGTAACATTTAAAAGAGATACATGTACATGTTGCATCAACTTTATAAGATGTATATTATGTTGCATTTAACGAGTATAAGATGCATATGATATTTTAACAAAATTTGAAATTCAAAAACACATGGTGGGACCCACATGAGGCCAGCCACTTTAGCCCTCACCCAACCAAATCACATGCAATTTGGTATTGGTTATTACATCCATAAGAGCTAATAACTCTTTTCTCTCACTTAACTCTCTCTAAGCTTTCATCTTTGCAATAGCTCCTTTTTTTTATCTCTTGATTTCGGCCAAAAGAGGACCAAGAAGAGAGGTTAAAATCAAGTCAAAATCCTAGCTACAAGGTGTTGGTTAGTGGCTTGAAGGGTGTGCAAGCTTTAGGCATTCGCTTTTAAAGTCTTCCATTCAAAGAGCATCATCTACCTTTATCTTCCTTACTTTTAATAGGTAATAATAATAATAAGCATTCTATGGTAGAAATCTAATTTGCATGTTCTTGGTTTTGAGTTTTGATAGCATGCATGTCCATTTTTGGATCCGGGTTTTGGGTTTTATCTTAAAATCGGTTTTAACATGAGTAAACTAACAAGATTTAAAACTTTAATCCGCTGCGTTTTTACATATAATTGGTTATATGGACTTTGATAATCTTGTTAAAACCCAACATTATCAAGATATCAGATAAGCACACATGCATATTAGTCACTCTAAGCACTCATCATGACATCATACATATTCACTGATTATTAAACTAAGCATCAAGTATACCTAAGTTATACAGATAATCAATTAGCCCACATCAGTGAACATCAAACATTAACATACTCAAACATACACAACAATCACTTAGACCCTTTATCAAGATAGTCAACTAGCATATAGATGCACACATCATTTATCAGACCTCATCTGAGTTGATCATTCCCAATGCTTTCAGAAGAAAGTGGAATCTGGTTCTATCAAGTGGTTTGGTAAATAGGTCAGCCAAATTATCACTTGTGTCAACTCTTTTCGTCTTAGTTAGACCTTTTTCATTACAATCCCTAATGAAATGATGTCTGATTTCAATGTGCTTGGTCTTTGAATGTTGAACTGGATTCTTAATAAAGAAAAATGTAGCAGTATTATCAATGAAAATAGGAGTGTTCAAGAAATTCAGACCATAATCCAGCATTTGATTCTGAATCCATAGAACTTGTGCACAGAAGGCAGATTCAGCAGCGTACACAGCTTCAGCAGTTGAGATGGATACTGTAGTTTGTTTCTTGCACTACCAAGACACTAGCCTATCTCCCAAAAATTTACATCCACCACAGGTTAACTTTCTACTCATGTTGCAACCAACATAATCTCTGTCAGAGTAGGCAATGAGATCAAAGGAATGGTTCTTTGGGTATCATATCCCCAAATCTGGTTTTCCCTTCAAGTATCGAAAGATCCTCTTAACAGCAGTCATGTGAGAGATCTTGGGACTTGACTGAAATCTTGCACATACACATACTGCAAACATGATATCTGGTCTGGAACCAGTAAGATACATCAAGGATCCAATTTTTGCTCTATATTCATGTTCATCAACAAGCTCCCCCTTTTCATCTGCTATCATTTTCTCATGAGTGTCCATTGGAGTTGAAGTAGTTTTGTATTCCTAACATTTAAACTTGTTCAAAATGTCTTGCACATACTTAGATGGACTTATGAAGATACCATCAGCCTTTTGTTGAACTTGCAATCCAAGAAAGAAGTTCATTTCTCCCATTGAGCTCATCGAGTACTTGGATTTAATCACTTCTTCAAATTCATGGCACATTTGTTCATTGGTTGAGCCAAAAATGATATCATCGACATAGACTTGTAATAGAAGCAAATTTGTTGGTTTTGTCAATAGTTCCTCTTCAAAAACCATTATCAAGTAAGTGATTTGATAACTCATCATACCAAGCTCTTGGAGCTTGATGTAGTCCATACAAAGATTTGTTTAACTTATACACTTTGTTAGGATAATCGGGGTACTCAAATCCTGGTGGTTGAGACACATTCACTTCCTTTTCTATTTTTCCATTTAAGAAAGCAGATTTCACATCTAGCTGGAATACCCTTATATTCTTTGAGGTAGCATAGGATAAGAAGATTCTTATTGCCTCAAGTCTTGCCACAAGAGCAAAACTTCCTCAAAGTATATTCGTTCTTCTTGTAGGAATTCCAATGCAACAAGTCTTGCCTTGTTCCAATTGCATATCTGTTTTTTTGTATATCCACAAGTTCCCACACTTGTAAATCTCTGAATTGAGCCAACTCCTCTTGCATTGCCTCTACCCAAAAGTTGTATTTCAATGCTTGAACAATGTTCTTGGGTTCAATTTGGGATAAAAAGCAGAATTACAAACAAATGTTTGCAGATTCATATGCACTTTTTGTAAATCTTTCATTTATATCTCCAATGATGTTCTCAGGTGGATGATTTTCTTTCAACATGAGAGGATTGAACAATCACATTAGTAGACACAGTAGAGTCAAGATTTGATTCATTGAGATACGGTTAATCAATGATCAGTTCAGTTGTTGCATCATGAAACTCTGGTGCTTATTCATTGTTCTGTTGTGAGGTAGAAGCACCATTGTTTCCCATATTCAAGCTTTGAAATAAATCTTCCAATCTTGCTTCTCTTTCAGCTTGTCTTTGCACTTCATCTTATTTGGTTGGATCCACTTCATTCAGGACTTGATCACCATGAACTTTGTAGGCTTTTGATTGTCTTGATTACCATTGTCTTGTTCTTGTCCTGGATTTTGATTTTGTTCTTGATCATGAACTTGATCTTGAACCTGTTCAATTTCAGCACTTGAGGGATCCTTTATAAATCTATATTCACTACTTTTTCCAGCAACCTTAGACCACACGTTGTCCAAATCTAACTTCTTCTAATCATTCTCTTCAATCAAGATTGTCTTGTAAACTGAATCATCAAAGTCTTCGGAATAAATCTTGAAGGACTTGATTAATTTTTTAAGATCAAATAGACATGCAGCACCATCAACTGTATTGAACTGATTTTCATTGAATACTATATCTGATGATTCAATCACACTCAAATGGTCTTTGACATATACTTTGTAGGCTTTTGAGTGTGTTGAGTAACCAACAAAGAAGCAATCAAAGGATTTTGCTTGAAATTTGTTGAGATAATCCTTGGTTTTCAACAATGAACATTTGCAACCAAATGGTTTGAGAAACTTGATGTAGGGTTTTCTCTTAAACAGAATCTCATAAGGAGTCTTTTCTTGACTTTGGTTGAGAAGGACTCTGTTCTGAACATAGCAAGCAGTGTTGATAGCTTCTGCCCAAAAGGTAACAGGCAAGAGAGCATATGCTAGCATGGTCCTTGCAACCTCAATAAGTGTTATGTTTTTTTGCTATGCAAAACCATTCTGTTCAGGGGTTCTAGGAGAACTGAATTGTTGAAGAATGCCTTTATCATTGCAAAACTCTTCCATTACTCCATTTTTGAAGTCTGTCCCATCGTCACTTCTCAATACCTTTACCCTAGCATCCAACTGGTTCTCAACCCTGGTCACACAACTCTTAATCAATTCAGCAGCTTCATCTTTGGTACTTTGGAAATAAACGCAAGTGTATCTTTGAAAAATCATCAATAATCACAAGACAATATCTCCTCTTTCCAATACTTGGAACACTCACAGGACCAAAGAGATCCATGTGGAGCATCTTAAGCACATGATCAATTGTGTTGATGAGCTTTGTCTTGTGTGATGACTTGTGCTACTTGCCCTTTTGACATGAGATGCAATTGTCATCAAGCTTGAAATCCCTTGTAAGAAAACCAATTACATGCTCACCCTTCACAAGTTTGTTCATGTTCTTTAAGTTGACATGACAAAGCTTCCTATGCCACAATTTGGTTTCATTTTCAGTGGCTTTTATACAAAGCATGTACCACCCCTTGAAATGGCATCTTTCATCTTCAATTCATACAAATTACCATTCCTTGGAGCCATCATCATAATAATATCTGGAGGGATTAGAAAGTCAGATTTGATAATAAAGCAGTGATATTTGTGAGATGCTTAAAAGGTTATATTGCAATCCTTCCACATAAAATACATTATTAAATGCAACGTTTCCATTTTCCAAGATTCCTTTGCCCACAATCTTTCCACCATTTTCGTCACTCCCAAATGCAACTGGACCTTCAAATTTCTCTTCATAATTAACTAGTTACCTCTTGGCACATGTCATATGACTGGAACATCCACTGTCCATATACCATCCTTCATTGACTGGTGTGGATTGTTCGTGCATATATCAAAGAAAAATGATCAGTTTGGTAATGAAATGCAAGCTGAATTAAACTTGAAAATCATCATTGACCTGGACAAGCGTTGCATTAGGGTTGTGATTAGGCTTAGGATCTTTATAAACTATATCACAACTATCAGACTCATCTGATTCATAACCATTATCAATTGGATTTTTCACATATGGAATTATACTTTTGCATTCTTGCACCACATAATCCTTTCCAATTGAAACATCTCTCACATATGTTGCTTTTGACACTTGAATTTCCTCCTTGGTTTCCAAAAAAAAAAAAAAAAACCATGAGGTTCAAATCCATTTTCAAAAAAAACTTTTCATCACCATTGAGTTCTCTTGACTTCTTTCTTGAGAACACACCTTTAGTACTTTTCTTTCCATCTCTTGGTGATTTCTTAGAGTCATCAGACTTTACAGACTTGGTGTCATTCTTTGGAAGAATCCTGATTGGTTGTGTATTCCTTTTTATTACCACATCAGATTTGTTTGTTGAGTGAGTTGTTCCTTTTCACTTGATTCAAAGAATTTCTTTTCAGCTTCTCATCAACTGTCACAGTTTCTTTCTCATTCTTCACAACTTTTGGATCTTAACCTTTTACTTCCACTTCCTCACCTTTCTTCCCTTTTCCGAAGTATTCAACATACTTCTTTTTATATAGACTAATATCTTGTCCAAACTTTGTTTCATTTGGAGCATGAAAGGGTTTGAAAGTGAACCTCTCATGGCAAGAATCAGTATGGTGACCATATTCATCATATTTTTTACACCATACATTTCCTTTGAAACTTTCATGAGTATTTCCCTTCTTGAATCTCTCACTTGGTCTAGGTGGTTCAATGCCAAGTGTTTTATGAGTTTTGAGACCATCAAAATCAATGGAGAAAGTCACAAATTCTTCAATTTTAATGTCTTGCCTCTCCACTTTAGCTTTAACAAATTTAATTTTTTTCCATTCTCATTGGCTCATCATCCAGACACTTTTTTGTGCCTTGACTGCTTTCTCTCATACTCTTTCATAGTTTCAACTTCTCCAATGTCAAATAACTCTTGACTTGAGAAAACAGGGGACACTGGAATGAATTGATCACATTCAAAATTTTCTTTAGGCTTCTTTATGTCATTGATCTTGATCTTTCTCAGAATTTCTTTGCTAGGTGGCTTTACTGTATTATAAGTCACCTTAGATACCTTTGAACCTTCAAATTTGTCAAAAGATACATGTTCCCTTCTCATTTGTTCATTATGTTTCTTCATTTTTTGTGTGAGAGGTGGTAATAAAGGTAATTTGTCAATGGAACTTGGTTTTCCATTTCTTTTTCTCTTGGTGTCATCTTCACTTGAGTATTCTTCACTAGGATCACTCAGATCATCTACATTCAGACGTTCTTCATCAAAATCATCTTTAGATACTTGAATTCGTATAGCCTTCTCATATTTCAATACTTCTTTCACAACATACTCTCCATCTTCATCCACTTCTACCATTTTGTAGTTGTCAATGAATTCCTCTTTATCTTGAAAAACATCTTTGAACTGTTTCTGATATGCGTCCCTCTTCTCTTTGTCAACTTTCAAAGAGTAGTTGTTAAAAGGAGGAGTAAAAACCTTATACTTGTCTTCTTCTTTAATATTGTTCAAAATGCCACAAATATTACCAGTTGACACCAAATTCTTTAAGAATTCATTTTCAACTTGCAGTGTTGTATACCTCACTTTCTCTTCTACTACCATCTTCTTCAAACCTTCAATCTCAGTCACATATCTTGACTGAATTATGTAACTATTCATACAATCTTGTTCTAAGCTTTGAATTTTTTTTCATAAGTAACCTCACTTGCTTGATACACATTCACATACTTTGTTTTATGAAGCATTCACTATCAAGTTTTCCTAATTTCACATTAAGGATTCAATGGTTTCAAGCAAATCCGATATTTAGTTTAAGTGTACCTGTGAAGAAGATGCTCCAGCTTCATTTTCAACTTTAGCCATAAATGCAACATTGGCCTTGCTTATGTCATCAGCATGATCACTCCAATCAAAACTACCTTCTTGTTGACTAGCAAGTGCTATATTTCCTTTGTTTCTAGGCTGGTTCTGATTGTTTTTGTTGGTGTTGTTGGGAGCATTTGGAGGATTTTGGTTGTTGTTTCTCTGGTAGTTCTAATTTTGAGGTATAAATTGTTGATTGTTCTGTTGTGGCTACTGGTAGTTGTTGTTAAAGTTGGGGTTATTGTTGAATTTGTTGTAATTTCTTGTTTGGCCTTGCTGATTTTAGTATTGTTTTCTTGGCTGCTGATTCTGATATTGATTACCTTGGAAGTTTCTTGGTTGATTGCATTCTCTTGCAAAGTGTCCTAGTTGTTGACAGTTGTAGAATATTTCTTTTACTTGTCAACCCCAATTCTTTTTCAGTAGGACATTATACAAGAGACCTACCAGTCCTATTGAACAACCTCTTACTTCTATGAGCCAGCATTGCAGCCTGCCACTTCAAGTCCATGTCTTCAAGATCATCAGCATCAATTTGTTCTAAATTATCTTGAATGACACTTGTGTGGATCATATTCTTGGCTACAAAGGCATTATAGGAATATGTAAACATAGAAAACAAGGCTTGACATTCACTTCCTTGACCACCATTTCCACCAACATAAGATGAATGTAAACTAGCCATAGCGGCAGAATCATTATCATCAATGAGTTGGACATTAAAACTTCCTTGACTACTTGAGCTACCATCAACAAAACCTTTTGGTTTGTCTTCTTTTATCATATCATTCTCTATCATTTCAATTTCAGCAGCTTGGAGAAAGCAGACCACATCATCAAGCTTCAATTCTTCAAAATTTGGTTTATGTCTTATGAACTTGCTTGCTCTGTACCATTCTTTTGACAGAGATGACAGTAACTTTGTCGTTAAGTCCAAATCAGTGACCGCATAGTCAGTTGTCCTTATCTAATTGACTATGGCAAGGTATCTCTCCAAAACTAACTTCAGCTTCTCACTCCTTGTATTTGAACCTGTGAAGCTACTGCTTAAGCCTCTCCTTCTTGTTTTTCTCTAATTCAGAATGCCCTTAAACATTTCAAGAATGGCATCATACATGGCTTTGATAGTGGCCTGGTGAGCCACCTTTGTATCAATTTCCCAAGACTGACCCAATTTCAACATAGCAAGAGCTCGATCATCCACTTTCCTCATTCTTGCTTCCACAGCTTTGTTTGCATTTGTTCCATCAGGTACATATGGTCAATTCTTGATGGAATTCCTCATGTCAACATCATTGTAGCAAACTACAGCTTCAAAGAGAACTTTCAACTTTATGTAGTTTTCCTTTCCATATAACCTTGGAATTTTGTTAGTTGAGACCCCTTGCTCGTCGTAGCCACACATTTTGAGATTTTAAAACGGTTTCGAAAAACAGAGACAAACAATTGATAAACTTAAATTTTAACAATTTTCTTAAAAATTAATCAGATTTGTAGATATAATCTTCGGATTTGATGATTCTGGTCAGATTGAGCAAGATCTAGAGTGTCTCCTGGAGCAAGATTCTGTCATTCCTTCTAGAAACCCTAATGATTGATACATAATCAGAAAACAAATTACAAGAGATTCTAAGCGTAAAATAGGTCTTCGAGTAAGCTTTCCAGCTTTTGTCTTCTTCGAGCAAACCTAGTAACCAAAGTGTGCTAGGGAACAGTTCTCCGGGTATTCTTTACTTAGAATATTTTCCTTAGAAAATATTCACCTAGCAGACTTCAATCTTCTTGACCATAGCAAACTTTGAACGATATGGTCCTACGAGCAAATTGTTCTTCATGAATCCCTTCAACTCTTTGTTAATGAATAACTTATTAAGCAATCTGAAGTGTGCTGGTAACACTGTTTAACTTGTGTTGGTAGTACTGTACCTTGCTCGGAGTTGAACCTGGCTAGAGACAGTCCTTAAAATAATTATTGATCAACTTTCTTCAGGTATGCTCGGACTAATGTTTATTATTTAAACCTTGCTAGATATTTCAAAGTACTTGGCTTCATTAGCTTGGTTCAGTCAAGAGTATGCTAGTAAGCAAACCATGCTCGACTTGACGAACACCTTTGTTAGACAAAGTGAACCCTGCTCTAATTATCACTTAACAAGACTTCAAGAAGATAACTTTGCCCGAAAGGCAAACTATCTTGCTAGGTTAAGTAAAAATCTTGCTCGGAGTCCATATCTAGCATATTCTTGAGAGGCTGAGAAGATTCCAATCTTCCTTTAAGAATTTTCTCATCCCAACACAAGATTTGAACTTTGATATATTTGTTTTGTTTTACTTATTTGAATTAAGGATTTTTTATTCGAAAATCTTTGGATTTATTTGAATTTAATTTAATAGATATTATAATTTTAAATATTGCATGATAGTACCTTGAGAGCTGTGAGCAATCAGCTCACGCCCCGACATTTCCGCCTTAGGTTGAGTTGTGACACCGTATAAGTGTCGAACTTATGCGCCCGTATATGCATATCACATGTCCGCCGTATATGTAACATATGCGCCCATCACTTATAAGCCTGGCACATATCTGCCGGATATGTCTAGCTCTTCCCCTCTTTAACGTGTTTTAAGGGTTTTTAAACGATTCCGGCACCGTCAGCTGCCGTTAACCACCACGGTTGGCCGGATTTTGATTGTTTATGACCCAGGTAGCTTCGGGTGGTCCGGATCTAAGCTAGGGTGACCCTTAAGCTCGTTCTAGGTTGATTAAACACCTTATTAAAGCTAGATCTAGATTTAAATGGCTCATTCGGCCTCTCGGGCTGCGGTGTCGGGTTTTATAATGTTGGATCAGCTGAGATACATGATATTCTACCAAGTTTCATACAAAACTAACTTTTTTTACCCGTCTTTTTCATGTACCGAACACTACTCGTGTGACATTCGTCATTTTCGGTTTAACTTGTACAATAAACCCGACCCGTTTTATGAATCCGATTCTTTGATATTAATAAAAATAGTGGTTCTAATGTTACAAACTTGTTTAACACTTGTTGGATCGCGAAACGCCTCTTTCGGTATGTTAAAACACCATTTTATGATCGAAAACGACTTAAACGGAACTTCAGGGAACCGAATCGACAATTAACGAAAGATGGAGACCAACCCCCACCCATAGGAGCGCTGCGCCACACGGACACCAAGGGCATGGGTGGCTGCGCAGCGCCTAGGGATGCCTGCAGCAACTAGTTCGTTTTTTGGCTTGTATTAACACATGTTTGACCTTGTTAACCAATGAGAAAGCTTAGAAATCTCTAAAGCAACCTTATGGATAACCCTAACACCTTATCCTTCATAACCACTCATTTGACCTGCTCATACTCACCAAACATTCTCAACCTAAGCTCCAAGCTCCATATTTCAATTTCTTTCTTGTTTGACTTCTATGAGTCAAACAAGAAAATTTCTTTGACTTTAACTAACTCTATATAATTAAATATTGTTATTACAAAACACACACACACACATATATATAGAATATATACCCCTCGTTTTGCTTCGGCTTTCACTTCTCCGGTCAATGTCGGTTGAGGTGAAATGCTTATAAGGCAAGGCTACATGGAGGATTATTGCATTCCTGTTTAAACACTTTAATTTATGCTTTAATGTTGTTTAAGCGTGTTAATATTGTTTAGTTCTTAATTATTTTAGTTTACAAATCATTTTAATAGTTCAGTGGTATTTGGGTATGTGGTTACCATCTTCGGTTTCACCCCAAAGTCAAGAACCGAACCAAAACTGAACTTTTGTTTAAATACTTTATTTTTAACATGTTGTATGTAAGACTTGAGTATTATCATTTCAAAGTTTATTCTAATGAGTTCCATGATATTGGGCATGTGGCAACCATCCTTGGTCTTATTCCGAGTCAAGGACCGAACCAAGACCGAATTCTCGTTTAAATGTTTTATATATATAAAATGATTTAATAATGTGTTACATGTAATATTTGTGTATTATAATTTCTAAAGTTACTTGATAAGTTCCATGGTATTGGGTATGTGGCAACCATCCTAGGTTTCATTCCATCTAAAGGACCAAACCGAAACCAAACTCTCGTTTAACTCTTTATTTAGTTGTTTTATAACAAGTTGTATGTAAGTTTTAAGTGTTTAAGTTCTTAGATTTACATTTTTGTACATGTTATTATAATATGGATTTTTTGGACCCAAACATGGTCACATACCAAGTCTTGGACCAACCAAACCAAAAAAACCGAACTAAACCGGGTTCACACGCTTAAAACACACTAGTTGTGTTTCGGGCCACAGAATCCCACATTTTATTTTTAAGATATTTTACAAACTAATTATAAATGTTTTCTTAAAGTACTTGGTATGTCGGATCCATCTTGATCTTATAACAAGCTTGGACCGATAAAACCGAACACTCGCTTAACATCAATATTTGGAGTTTCTCCTTAATAGAAATTCTAACATTAGTTAAGTTTCCATTTTAAGTAATTTATCTCATGATATTTATCACTTTGGAATGTCGGGTTCATACTTGACAATTTATCAAGACCCAACCGGCTAACGGAACACTCGTTAAAATCCCATTTTGGTATATCTAACAAGGGTCTCGTTAAAATAGCATTAAATCAATCCCCACATATTTACTTAAAAAAGGTTAAGTAAAATTAATGAATAGAATACCGAGACCCGATTTCGAGCAAGCTTACTTTTCAAAAAAAAACTTTACTTTAATTCGTTATGTGTTTACACTTTAACCCTCAAAATTTAATTATTTATTTTACTTGTCATGCTATTTTACTTTAAGGCTTTTAAGACCATCAACTAACTCAAGACCCTCTCTATCTAGGTCTTGCTCGTTGAACTTACCTTTCCGTTTTACCGCAAACTAATCCTTCAAGTTACTTATTACATGTGAGTAATCACACTCCCCCTTTTTATGCTTTTATACTTTTGGGAGTGGCATGCGTACCATATCCAAACTTACTTGTTTTATGATCTCATTATCAGATCCACAATTCAACATTATGTGTTATTATGAATATTTGCTCGATCTTTGTGTTGGTGCATAATGTCAGTAGTTCAGTTTCGAGTGTCTGTAATCGTGTTAGTTAGATTTGAGTTTTGTATGTAAGCAAAGTTACTAACAAGTTCGCTTATATGGGCGAACTTGTTAGTCAAGCGAAGTTAGGGACAACTTCGTCTGAACGTACCAGGCGAAGTTGTCGTGTCTATTTAAGTTGTTTGTTACGGCTTATTCTATAGAGATAGATTAACAGTTTGTTTCGAGTCAGAGAGTTTTGTATCCGGTGATCATAGTATCACGTGTTTAAGGGTGGAATACAACGTATGTTTGGTTATCGTATCGTGTGTTAACTCGTATTGTTTTCTATACTCGTAACGTCTTACGTAGGGATTCCGCACCTACGTAGAACGAGATATCTCGTGTAGATCCGGCTGGGAACCTACAATTGGTATCAGAGCTTTTGCTCGATTGTGTGGTTCGGGATTATCACGCGGGTATAGAAATCGTTCCGTTCGACTATTCGCGGGACGATTTTTCTGAGTTTTTGTGTCCTACTCACCTCCTACAATCATAAACAACCAATAACACCTTCACAAACCTCGTAAAATCCAGAAATCTAACTTGCATATTCATCGTGTTCATCAGGCGAAGTTGCCGTCACTGTTCGTAGGGTTTCGGCGAAGATATAAGGTTAAGCGAAGTTATCCACAACTTCGCCTACCTCCCAAGTTCGCTCTAGTTAAGCGAAGTTACTCTCAACTTCGCCAATCCGGCGAATTTAAGAAAGTGAGCGAAGTTGCTAATTCACGCGAAGTTACAGTCTTAAGCGAAGTTATCCACAACTTCGCCTACAGTGCTGTTTGAAAATAAAATTTTTGACTTTCGGATTTCTTTGAGTTTTGTGAAAGATGTCTTCGATAAACATTACCGAACTGGTAAAAATGGAAGTAGAAGCGGGTTCGGCTACAAAGGCACCTAAGATGCTTAAGAAAACTGATTATGTAGCGTGGAAAGATCGTTTTGAACAATATGTCAAGTACAAAGATGCAAAGATGTGGGTATGCATACAAGATGGTTACATTCCACCTACTACTGAGTATGAGGGTCGTGATCAGATCAAGAAATACAAAGAGATAGAAGAAGAAGAGAAGAAAATGTATGAGGCCGAAAGCAAAGCTCATGCAGCAATTACAATGGCTCTTCCACAAGAGATACTTCACACCTTCCGAAAGTACAAAACTGCTGGAGAGCTTTGGGAAGCACTTGAGAACCGTTTTGAGGGTAACGTGGGAATTCGTGCGTCGAAGATCAAACTTCTAAAAACCCAATTCTCGGTCTTCAAGTATCTGAAAAATGAATCACTTGATGATATCATCACCAGATATTATCATCTGATGACTAAACTCAGCAACTATTCAATTGCTTATAAAGAAGATGAGATTGTCGAAAAGCTTCTTGATGCTCTCCCACCGAAATGGGAGATGTATACTGTGTTGATGAGGGAACACAAAGACTTTGCTGACTATGACCTGGAGACAGCAGTTAACAAGCTATGAATGTTTGAACTGAACATGGTACGAAAGGAGACACCTACCGCTCAGGTTCAAGATCCGGGTATGTATGAGGCAAAGGTAAACTCAGGATCAAGTTCGAAAACTGAATCATCTGCTTATTACTCTAAGGGAGAGTCAGGCGCTAGCTCAACACATGAAGGACATGTGTCTCTCAACATGAACGGTGATGTGTGCTTTGTAGCTGGAGGATCAAATGCTTCTCAACCTCAAGCGACCAAGAGTAGTTTTTCCCCAAGTGTGTTAAACAACAACTACTCGAAGATGCCCATGAGTGTTAAATCTGCTGAACAGCAGTTTGCTCTCTATGCATCTTTTATTGCTTCGTATGAGAACTACATTCAGGGTAAGATTGTTGATCCTGCAATCTTGGATGAAGACTATGATCAGATCGATGCTGATGATCTGGAGGAGATGGATCTGCAGTGGCAGATGGCTATGATTGTCAGAAGGGTGAAGAGGTTCATGAAGAAGACTGGCAGGAAGTTTGTCGGAGAGAGGCCAGGGTTTGATAAGTCGAAGGTACGCTGTTACAACTGTCAGCAGAATGGCCACTTTGCAAAAGAGTGCAAAAATGAACGTGTAGAACGCAGTCAAAACAGATCTACACAGCAGAGTGGTAGTGGTAATGACTATAGAGCTATGATTTCCAGACAGAACGAGGAGTACAACTGGAATCTGCGTGTTGAAGAAGTATTTGAACAGGCCAATTTGGCAAAAATCGAAACTGCAGATAGTGAGAAGGGAACTGGCGAAAATGAAGCTTACATGGCAGATGTGGCAGACCAGCTCTCCGAGGTAAGTACCGAACTCCCTTGTACTAAGTGTGAACATTTGTCTGAACAACTGACAACTATAACTGATCAGTTTGTTAGTTTGGATGCGCAATTTAAAACTTTAAAAGAAGATCATCATTTCACTAAAGCTAGAGAAAATAGTTACAAAGTAAAAATTAAAGCTAGTGAAAAAGATATTAAAAGTCTTAAAGCAAAGCTTGCTGAAAAAATTCAAATGATTGATCTTAGCTATGAAGTACTAGAAGAGAAAACCAAACTAATAGCTGAAAGGGATAAGCAGATAGCTGATCACCAGGTAAAAGTGGTGGAACTCAACAGGAAACTTGAGAAATTCAGAAATTCCACTGCTATACTTGATCACCTCGTTAGTGATCAAGGTTCCCCAGTTAAAAGGGGAGGAATTGGTTATCATGAAGTTCCACCACCTTTCAATCATAATTACACTTATGACTCTAGTAATCAGAAATCTGTCGATGTTGACTATAGTCAGACAGTTCCGGTTAAAGTAACGATTAAAGAACCAGAAGTTAGTAAGCCTGTTGCTAGTGTTAAAATTTCTGTGCCGAGTCCTGTCTCATCTAACTCAGACAAGTCTTCTGAGTCGAGTGAGACAAAACAAGAGGAAGTATTACCAGAAAGTGGAGAGAAAAATAAAACACCTGAAAAGAAGCCTCCACTAAACCCGTATGTCCTACCTTATGTGAGACAAATGGGCAGTAATACTGCCTCAACATCTAAGACAACTTTTGATAAGAAAGTTGAACATAGGAGTTGTTTTAGATGTAATCAATTAGGACACCTAGTTGCTGATTGCCCTCTGAAGCAGAGCTTCAGAGGTGTGAGGCCTTCAAAATCTGAGAAAAGAACTAACGGAAATGTTAAAACTGAAAACCCTTCAAAATTAAGAAATTGGTCTAATTCAGGTTTTCAAAGAAAAAGATCTCAGTTTTTCTCTGCTAACAACCAAACCATAAGTAATAATTCTTTTAATTCACGAAGGTTTGTATGGCCTCATAGACAATCCACAACAAGGTATCCTGTTTGGTCTCACAGAAATTATAATGATACTAACTTTGGACAGCCAAGGTACGGAATGTATCGACCCAAGACCAATCGGTCTTGGGTCCCCAGATTTTAATGATCTGCTTTAATCGTGCAGGAACAGTTGAACAGGGCTGCCAACAATCAATGGGTTGTGGATAGCGGCTGTTCCCGGCACATGACGGGTAACAAGAATTTGTTACACGACTTGAAACCTGTTCAAGGAGGAAGAGTGAGTTTCGCAAGAGAGAGCGGTGGAAGGATTACAGGAATAGGGACGGTGTCAAATGGAAAGATGACTTTGGAAAAAGTAAATTTTGTTGAAGAACTGAAGCACAATCTGCTGAGTGTTTCGCAGATCTGTGACAAAGAATACACCGTACATTTTACAAAGAATGAGGCGATCGTGCTATATCCTGGTTTCAAGATACCAGAGGATTGGATTGTTATGAAGGCTCCAAGAGTGAAAAATACGTATATCATGGATATGAGGTCGACTGAGATGGCCACAGAAGAATCGTGTCTTCTGTCAAAAGCAACGGAATCGGAGTCCGAGTTGTGGCATAGGAGAATGGGCCATATTTATCTTCGGAAAATGAACTACCTTGTCAAAAATAGGCTTTTGCTGGGTATTCCCTTGAAGAATTTCAACTTTGAAGACAAATGCTTATCATGCAAAAAGGGAAAGCAACACAAGAAATCCCATCACACCAAGAAGGTCAATTCAATTGTCAGTACCCTAGAATTACTTCACATGGATCTCTTCGGTCCCGTGAATGTAAGAAATCTAGGAGGAACATCTTACTGCTTGGTGGTCACTGTTGACTTCTCTTGATATTCCTGGGTATATTTCCTGAAGTCAAAAGATGAAACAGTGCAGATGGTAAAGAATTTGATTACCAAGGTTGAGAATATCATGGGGAAACGGGTTAAATTCATCAGGAGTGACAATGGAACAGAGATCAAGAACTATGAGATGGAGATCTTCAGCTTACAGAAGGGGATAGAACACCAATACAGCGCACCGTATACACCGCAACAAAATGGAGTGGCTGAGAGGAAGAACATAACTTTAATTGAAGGAGCCAGGACCATGCTGGCTAATTCGAAACTTCCCGTGGTGTTCTGGGCTGAAGCTGTTGCAACAGCATGTTATATCCTTAATAGAGTGTTAACTGTTAAAAGATTAAAGAAAACCTGTTACGAACTTATGCATGGGAGAAAGCCCATCTTGAGTGGTCTTGAACCATTCGGGTCCCCGTGTTCGATATTAAAGACCAACTCTAAATTTGGTGAAGTAGCCGACGAAGGAATCTTAGTCGGATACGTTGTTGGGACTCCCAACAGACGGGTCTTTAATACATCAGCCAGCAAGGTTGAGGTGGTGTGTAACACTGATATCACAAGTTACAAATCACCAAAACCAAGCACGGGACCCGCTGGGGTTTTCGACTATGATAGACTCTTTAAATATTTTAACATGCCTTATTTGGATTTTGCAGATGATGAGGAAAGAATTGCTACGAACATGATATGTGATGAGGAAGACACTTTGGTGCAACGACCACAGTATGATGGATGTCAGCCTTCCTCGTCAAATGCTGTCAATACCCCTGCTGCCTCTACTGAAGAGGAATTCATCAATCCGTTTCACTCTCAACATCAATCACCCATTGATGAGCTATCTTCGAACTTGGAAGATAATCTGAATGTCAGTTCGGTTCCGACTATGAGAATTCACAGAGATCATACTTTAGAGAATGTAATAGGTGATCTGTCCGCCGGTGTACAAACAAGACAAAGCTTGAATGAGCACACCTGTGTTTATACAAGCATTAAAGATTCAGGCATTATCAACGAATGCTTGTACACCTGCTTCATCAGCCAGATTGAACCAAAGAACTATCAAATGGCTCTTAAGGACAGCTCGTGGGTCGAAGCCATGCAAGAAGAGTTAGCTCAGTTTAAGAAAATGGAAGTATGGAACTTGGTTGCAAAACCACGGAATGTGCATGCGATAGGCACGAAATGGGTCTTCAAATGTAAGAGAGATGAGAAAGGGATTGTTATCAGGAACAAGGCGAGGCTGGTTGTAAAAGGTTTTAATCAGCAAGAGGGGATTGATTACAATGAGGTGTTTGCTCCTGTGGCAAGATTGGAAGCCATTCGGCTGTTTTTGGCATTTGCTGCTCATAAGGAGATGAAGGTCTTTCAGTTGGATGTGAAGAGTGCGTTCCTAAATGGTAAAGTCGATGAGGTTGTGTACGTTGAGCAACCTCCTGGTTTTCCAGACCCTGACTTTCCCGATCACGTGTTCAAGCTAAGTAAAGCGCTATATGGACTACATCAGGCACCTCGTGCCTGGTACTCAACCTTGTCAGATTACTTGCTTAAGAATGAGTTTGAGAGAGGATTGCAGGTTGATCAGAAGAAAGACATGTAGGTTCCCTGGACGGATCACACAAGATATCCCGATATACACAGGTGCGGAATCCCTGTGTAGATCGTTACGGACGTAGAACACAATCACACGAACACACGAATACGATACGAACAAACACACGTTATATTAATAACTCAAACCTTGATACTTACAGACTCTCGACCTCACGTCACTTGACTCACTGAATTACACGTAACTCGAACTCTAAAAACCAACTCAAACTCTTAAAACTTAACACTAAAACGATCAGCCGTACACTATATAAATATACGACAACTTCGCCTCAGGCGAAGTTGTCCATAACTTCGCTCGTTCAACAAGTTCGCCTAGGCGAACTTGTCAACAACTTCGCTTGGTTAACAAGTTCGCCTAAGCGAACTTGTCAACAACTTCGCTTTAAACAAACAAATACATAAACAATATTACAGACTCGATTACAGACATTAGACATATGAACTACTGACATTTATGCACCAACAGACTCCCCCTTGGCAGTAGCTTCATATCTTGATCTTTCAGCTCTTGTCTCGTAATCCTGTATCTTCACGCGTGCACTCCTTCTCTAACACACACCGTGACTACTCGCTGATATTTCCTTGCTTCATCCTTCCAAGCAGGAATATAGAATATCTTCATTTCATTCAACACTTGCAGATCAGCTTTCGATAAGTTAACAAGATGCATCGGATCATACACCCTCAGCACTTCTTGTTCATCTTCGTCTTCCAACACGGCTTCAGCAGTCTGGCAATCAACGTACCACCATTTTAGATTCTTCAACACATCTTGAGGCATAGTCTTCATTGGAAACTCCTTGATGCATCGGATCGGTTTGTACTTCATCACCATCCATGGCTTGCCATCTGCTCTCATTCCCCTTTCTGTATCCTCCACGAGCTTTCCCTTCTGTGGCTTTAATAATTCAAACTGCTTCTCTTTTACACTTTCTTTCCACACGATCTTCCCAATCACTCTTGCCATGTTGTCGTCACTTCTATTTATCAGGCCCAACCTGGCCAAATCCTTCACCTCACATTCCGGCAACGTATTGAGAGATCTCAGGGTTCTTTTGAAGTATTGAATACCATCATAACGCTTCACCACAAACAACTTTATCTGTTCATCATATATCCAACAGATAATTCCCTTCTTCGACTCAGCATAGCCTTTGATGTTATAACTCTTCTTGAACATGGCTGGAACAGCAGGCTTCTTGGTCTTAATAAACCAATGAGCACAGCCTTCCTTCCACCTAGGCCGCTCTTCCCACTCAGTCTCATCCATCTCAGTACCCATGTCGGCTTTCTCAACATCAGGGATCTCGTGTTCAACGTCTTCTACTGCTATCCCTCCTTCCTCAATCTCACTCTCAATCTCAATCTGCTCACCGATCTTCTCAATCACATCACTCGGCAGCACATCTTCATCAAATAACACATCGTCGCTGAACATATCATCGTCAAGTTCCTTCAACGCATCAATCACGTCATCCTCAACCAACACCACATCATCACCACCAGCTGCGTCGGTAGACTACCCCTCAGCTGTGGAAGTACCAAGAGCTTGAGAAGTTCTTGGCAGCTCACCACCTGCATCTTTCGATGCATTGGGATCATCGTCTCGGTCATTTCTTCTTTTCGTCCTGAGCTCGTCGCCCTTACAGCTCATCTCCCCCTGAGATGCCAAGAACTCCTTCAAGGCATCTATAATTTTCCCATGCTCAACCAGGAGGGATGACTGTAGTTGATTTGCTTCTACTAGGCGTTGAATAGTCTTCGATTGCTCTGCCACGATCCGCTCTAGTGAAGCTATTCTCTCTGAGTCTGACATAGGCGTAGGCGAGACATCAGAAGCATGCATAACCGCAGGTGGTACCATACCTGATAACCCTGCAGTAGTGACGACCGTTGACTCTACAAATCGTGCAGCTACCACCGACTGAGTAAGCGTTGGAGGTGGTAGAGACACAATATCCGGAGTCGACGTCTGGATGGTAGTGGTGGATGGAATGCCAGCCGATGATGTAGCCACCACGGGAACATCCGCAGCGCTTGTACTTGTAACCTGTACAGAAGTAGGAACGATAGACATACCAGACAGTGAGGCCGGAGCAAAACGTACCATCCTTGAAGTCTCTCCAGCTCCCATACCTGCACCTGTCCTTTCCCATCTTGAACGTCGTATCAGCTTATGTATATCTTCTTCCTCTTCTGACTCATCATCATCCTCCGTTCTCTTTCTCTTCCCAAACGTTCTCTCTCGAGACACCATCAACCGTCTCCCCTCATTCATGATCTCATCCAAATCTGAGTCAGCCATCGACGTAGCTGCTCTAGTAGCACTCACACCCGAACCCTGTGCAGCAGAGACCTGCACCTCTACATGTGTATCAACATGATCCATATCGAAATAACCTTGACCTCCAAAGACAGCATCAAGATCTATATCCTCTGCAGCCGACACAACAGGCACAGCAGATGCAGCTTGAGTTGCTCTTGCCTGTTGCGGTTGAGGATCTCTGAACTCATCCCCACCAGCAGGAACATACTCTGGGTTGATTAAAAACCCAAATAGTGGAGTATGCCTTGGACGACGTTCAGGATTGCTCCTCGCACTCGAAGTGCGGCATTGAGCAAAGATACGTTTGCTCACAGATTCCACGTATCTGATCGGTCGTCTCTGAGGTAGATTCGGAGCCACATGGTTCAATATCATCTGGATGAAACGTGGATACATAATGAACCGCTCCCGAGCCATTGCCCTTCTCTGTCTGTCAATCTCGTAAAAGACCATCTGACTAAAACTATAGCGTTTATTGTAAGTCAGTGCAGTCATTGCGGACTGCATGGTCGCACCCATACCGTCAGTGCCCGCCTTCCTTCCTGACATGCAAACTATCATGACGTGCATAAGGAAGCGCCACTGACTGTAACGCCCTGAAATTCGATTGGTAAACTAGGATCGTGAAATCATCGGAAACTATAGACTTTGGGATTCTGGACGATAAGTTCGGAACCCATATCATTGGAAAAATCTGCTTTTATCATTTAAAATGTTTATTTTATGAAACGACATTTACGCCTGAAAAATATTAATTTTTATGCTTTCGAAAAATTAAATGTTCTTATTTAAAAAGATTTCAAATAATTATTCGGAAAATGGTTTTATAAAAGTTTTGCTGAAAAAGTTTTAGTTTGTTTAAAAACTTATGAACTCGACTAGTCTTGACCCGTCGGTAGCCTAAACCCGAACCCGAGTCACCCGAGTATTTAAGCGGAAAATCAAGTATTCTTACACCATCTCTTTCATTTCCACCAACACTTCCCACCCAAACACTCTCATTCTAGAGAGAGAAACTAGAGAGAGAAAGTCTTCAAACTTCAAATCCGAGTCCACAAATCTGTTTGTTGTTATTCTTGGTAAGATCTTCTTGAAAATCATCCATTTTCATAACCATTTTCGGCCTCAAATCGAGCAAAAACACCCACTTTCGTTTCTAGAGTTTTCGGGTCAAAAACCGTCTTGTTTTGGTGTCAAAATGCAGGCTTTTGTGTTTAAAATCACTAGGAATCGATAGCCCTTTCAATCCCGAGCATTTCCATGTCAAAAACTTCGATTTTGGGTCAAAAATCTGGAAAATCTGAAAAACCCGTAGGTTTCTCCGTCGCCCAGCTTGAAGGAGTCGAATCAGACTCATTCGATCGAACCAGTCGATCGAATCAGTCCAGTCGATCGAATCAGTCCAGTCGATCGAATAGGAAAGCAACCGAATGGTCTCCAACTCATTCGACCGAATGAGTTTCGTATTCGATCGAACGAGTGTCTATTCGATCGAACAAGTTCCATGTTCGACCGAACGAGTTTTTCCAACTGGTTCGACCAAATGTGTTTCTAGTTCGATCGAGTGTGCCACAGATTCGATCGAATGTGTGTCTATTCGATCGAACGTGTTCCTATTCGATCGAATCAAGCCAGAACCAAGCTGTTTCGTCTTTAAAACCCAGTTTTTGCTCGAGGCCGCGTAAGCTCGTTTTCTTAGACTTATAGCACGTTGTTAACCTTATATTTATGTTCAACTCTAGGCTAAGGAGATCTATTGTAGCACCATCCTAACCCGAGATCAAGGTGAGTTCATAGCCCCTATTTAAGCTTTTCAAAACTATGGGGTGGAAACATGGTAACTTTACACGTTTGGATAAAAATCATTTATGCAAACACTCTTTAAACTATAAACTTTTGGATTTCTACACACGTGCGGAAATCCACAAGCTTTTAAGAATCTATAAACTTTGGAAATCTATGAACATGGGGAAAACCCATCAACTTATGGAGATCTAAGAACATTGGAAACCAATGAGTATGGGAAATTCTATGAACATTGACGTCATGGGAATGGGAATCATATTCATATCATCATAGTCATTGTGTCAGCATGGAAATCTAGAGATCAAAGCATCATGAGTTGAATTGGACGCGAGAGTCTATTCTACTCTCGGTAGAACTCGCGACCATGAGTGGCATTCTGTTCTCGGTGGCACTCGTAACTCATGGGATTTCATACTAGTCTCGGTGAAATCCATAACTCTTGAGGACCTATACTAGTCTCGGTAGGGACCAAGGGAACCCAGGATTCTTTGGGGAGTCTATCCTACTCTCGGTAGAACCTAGCTGAGTCCTGGATGACAAGAACGAGGTAGTCTTGGTTTAAGCCTTGCGTGGGATCAATCAAGTCTTGTGTGATCATTGAGTTTCATCATCATTCATCATCATCATCATTTATTCACCATCATCTTGGATACTAGTAAACAGTGGGATCTTGGTGTTGGTTTATCTAGTAAACTTAGCATGCTCAAATCTATATGTCCTTATTTATGCTTAACTGCTATGTGCTACATGTACCGTTGGGAGACCACAAATCTTTGAGTAATCTTATCACAAACGACTCTAATGGGAGAATAATAAGCCCGCCGAGAGTCCAGGAGAACATTTCATGTTTTACTTACTACAAAAACCTCTTTGGGAAAACCAAGAGACCTTTTCTTACAAACCATCTTAAAACCGGGTATTATATCCAAACATAGTAGTATAAGTTGTAGGAGTGGTGGGTTAGCCGCAGGTACACCCTATATATAAACCCCTACAACCTATACTAGTATGTTTGTGTATAAACTCTTTTTCTTTAAACCTATGAATTCACTCATCTACTTTATGTAGTTGACAGTTTGTTACATGTTTTCAGGAAATAATGCAGCAAGAAATCCCTAGCAAGTTTAGAGGCCTTAGAGTGATGAAGGCTAGTCTAGGAGTTGTTTGGAAACTTGATATTTTGTATTAAAACAGTTTGTTTCATGTTACCTGGATGGTGTAATATTTGACATTTTGGTTATGTTTATGCATTTAGACTTTTATACTATTGTGCTCAACAATCACGACTTAGTCGCCGCGCCTCGATTATTCCGCCATCACGATCGGGGTGTGACAGATTGGTATCAGAGCCAGTGGTTATAGGGAATTAGGAAACCGACCTAGACTATAACCTAGGATCCTTGACTCTAGATAGCTCATGCATCACAATCACATGTCTACACTTATATACGTGCTGCGTGCTTATGTGTTGCATATTAACTGTTAATCTCTTGAGCCATGTCATTCTGTGTTCTTGGTATAATCTATGTCCTCTATTCTTAATCTTTGGCGTGTCATTGATTCTATTTAACGCTCGTTTCTTTTTTCGTTTTGTCAAGAATGCCTCCCAGACGTGCACCCGCCACCTTGGACTCCGCTGATCTAGCCAACCTTATAGCCCAGCAGATCGCGGCTGTGTTACCAGGCATGGTAACAGCCATCAGCCAGGGGCTGAGGCAAGAAGGAACCTCTGGGGCCAACCAAATTCCAGCTCAGAACGCAAATGAACCAGCAAATAAGCCATACAAGGACTTCATGGCTACCAAACCCACCAGCTTCAGCGGTTCAGAAGGCGCCGTTGGTCTCCTCCAGTGGATCGAAAAGATGGAGGCTGCCTTTGTTATTAGCTCGTGCCCTGAGACACTGAAAGTCACGCACGCGGCAAGCATGTTGTCTAAACGCGCGCTGACCTGGTGGAACAACGAGATAAGAACCCGCGGGCGTGAGGCTGCCTTGGCCATGACCTGGTCGGAATTTGTAGCTTTGGTTACCCGCGAGTTCGTACCTCGCAGTGAGGTGCAGAAACTTGAAGCTGAGTTTTGGGTGCACAGAATGAAGGGCGCTGATCACCAAGGGTACACGGAGCGTTTTCACGAGCTCTCCCTTCTCGTACCACACTTGGTCACCCCTCCCTCCCGGGCTATTGAGCTTTACATCAATGGCCTACCTGACACTGTCCGTGGAATCGTTATCGGGGCTGACCCATCAACCCTACAAGCGGCCATTGAACTAGCTGCCCGACTGACCCAGGACCAGGTTAAGACTGGGGTCCTAGCCAAAGGTACGGGCAAGGCCGCTGAGGGCTCATCCAAAAAGATCAACCGCATCAAAAAGCGTAAGGCTAGCAGTTACGCGATGGTTACTCCCGCAACCCCAATCAGCTCTGTCGCTCCTGCTCCCACCCCTTCTGGAAGGCCAAAGAGGGAGTACACTGGGGTTCACCCCAAGTGCGGCACTTGCCAATTTCATCACCCTGCCGGAACCCCGTGCTGGAAATGCACGAACTGTGGACGTTTGGGGCACCTAGCGGAACGCTGCAGATTTCAAGGTAATCAACTGGCAATACAGAGCAGCAGTTCCCAACCCAGCAACACTCGAGGCTGTTTCGAGTGTGGAGCCACGGACCACTTCAAGAGCAGGTGTCCTCGTCTTGCAAATCTTCCTCCGGCCCGAGGCCGAGCCTTTACTATTGGCGCTGCTGAAGCTCGCCAAAATCCTGACGTCATTACTGGTACGTTCATCCTTAACAATCTCTGGGTTTCTATTCTATTTGACACGGGTGCAGATAGGAGTTTTATTTCTAGCGAGTTGGTCCCATTGCTTAATCTAGGAACCTCTGTCTTAGACCCCGCTTTCTCTGTCGAAATGGCAAACGGAGAGTCTACCCAAGTGAACAAAATCGTTCGCAATTGCACGCTTACGTTTGATCAGACGTCTCTTAACATTGACCTCATCCCTATGCAATTGGGAAGTTTCGATGTAATTGTTGGGATGGATTGGTTGTCCATCAACCACGCGGAAGTGGTGTGTGCTGAGAAGCTCATTCGCGTTCCTTGTTCTTCTGGCGAGTCCATAATTATTCAAGGAGAAAGATCAGGTAGATGTCTGAAATTAATCTCCTACTTTAAAGCTCGGCGATGCCTTCGAAAGAAGTGTCTCGCCTTCCTAGCTCATGTCTCCATCAAGAAATCTTTGGGGAAGAAGCTCTCTGATGTCCCCGTTGTGCGTGAATTTCCAGACGTTTTTCCTAAAGACTTACCCGGACTACCTCCTAGCCGACAAGTCGAATTCCACATCGAATTAGTTCCCGGTGCAACCCCCGTGGCAAAATCTCCGTATCGTTTGGCTCCGTCAGAAATGCAGGAATTGTCGAGCCAGCTACAGGAACTACTAGACAAGGGTTTTATTCGCCCTAGTTCATCTCCATGGGGAGCTCCAGTCCTCTTCGTCAAGAAGAAGGACGGATCTTTCCGGATGTGCATAGACTATCGTGAGCTTAACAAACTCACGGTCAAGAATCGGTATCCATTACCAAGGATTGACGATCTTTTCGACCAGCTGCAAGGAGCCACTTACTTTTCCAAGATCGACCTACGCTCAGGTTATCACCAAGTACGCGTCATGGAGGACGACATCGCGAAAACCGCTTTCAGAACTCGTTATGGACACTACGAGTTCCTAGTCATGCCTTTTGGTTTGACGAATGCCCCTGCGGTGTTCATGGATCTCATGAATCGCGTTTGTCGTCCATACCTGGACCAGTTTGTTATCGTCTTCATTGACGATATTCTCGTTTATTCCCGCTCTAAAGTCGACCATGAGCTTCATCTCAGGCTTACCTTGGATCTGCTGAGGAAAGAGCAACTCTACGCCAAATTCTCCAAATGCGAATTCTGGCTAAGGGAAGTTCAATTCTTAGGTCACATCATTAACAAGGAAGGCATTCATGTCGACCCTGCCAAGATTGAAGCCATCAAAAATTGGGGAGCGCCTACAACGCCAACCGAAATTCGTTCATTTCTTGGTTTAGCTGGGTACTACCGTCGATTCATCTCGAACTTTTCAAAGATCGTATTGCCTCTCACAATGTTAACTCAAAAAGGGGAACCGTTCATTTGGAGCCAAGAGCAGGATGAGGCTTTCCAAACATTGAAACATAAACTCTGTCATGCACCAATCCTGTCACTTCCTGAGGGTAACGATGATTTTGTTGTTTATTGCGACGCCTCGAGCCAAGGTCTAGGCTGCGTCTTAATGCAACGCGGTAAGGTCATCGCTTACGCCTCGCGTCAACTCAAGAGTCATGAGAGGAATTATGTCACTCATGACTTGGAATTGGGTGCTGTGGTCTTTGCCTTAAAAATATGGAGACACTACCTATACGGTACGAAATGTGTCATCTTCACCGACCACAAGAGCCTACAACACATCCTCAACTAGAGGGAGCTAAACATGCGACAACGTCGATGGGTTGAACTCCTAAGTGACTACGACTGCGAAATCCGCTACCACCCTGGAAAGGCTAACGTAGTGGCTGACGCGTTAAGTCGCAAGGAAAGGACCCAGTTGCATGCGATCCGTATTCAGTCCAATCTTCCCTCCTTGGTTCTTGAAGCTCAAAAGCAAGCGATTGCTGGTGATGATCTCAAAAATATGCTATCTTGCGGTGCCGAACGGAAGTTTGAAACCAAGTCTGATGGTATACTTTACTACTTAAATCGCATGTGGATTCCAAACTCTGAACCACTTCGAGAACTCATCCTGAACGAAGCGCACAAATCCAGATACTCTATTCACCCAGGCAGTGATAAAATGTATCAGAATCTCAAGTCTCATTTCTGGTGGCCGGGTATGAAGAAAGTCATAGCTTTGTACGTCGGTAGATGTCTAACATGCTCGCGGATCAAGACTGAACATCAGAGACCATCTGGCCTGCTACAGCAACCGATCATACCGCAGTGGAAGTGGGACGAAGTCGCTATGGACTTCATTACCAAACTCCCGCGGACACCCAGCGGTTATGACACGATTTGGGTTATCGTGGATTACTTGACCAAGTCTGCCCATTTTCTCCCTGTCCGCGAGGACTACACTACGGAGAAGCTGGCGCGGATTTACATTCGTGAGATCGTAACCCGTCACGGTGTGCCTAAGGGCATCACGTCAGACCGTGACCCCTCTTTTGCGTCAAGGTTCTGGAAGTCATTTCAGAAAGCCTTTGGGACAAGTGTGAAACTTAGCTCTGCCTATCATCCTGAAACGGACGGACATAGCGAAAGGACCATACAAACCCTGGAGGATATGCTCAGAGCCTGTATCCTTGAATTCGGTAGTAGCTGGGAGACTCACCTTCCTCTTGCAGAGTTCTCATACAATAACAGCTATCATGCTACCATCAAATGCGCACCATTCGAGGCACTCTATGGCAGGAAATGTCGTTCTCCACTGTGTTGGTCCGAGACCGGAGATTCTCAAATCCTCGGCCCGGAACTGATACAGGAAACCACTGACAGTATCGCCATCATCCAGCAAAGACTTAAGGACGCCCGCTGTCGACACAAGTATTACGCTGACAAACGCCGCAAACCTCTGGAGTTCCAAATAGGCGATCACGTAATGCTCAAAGTTTCCCCCTGGAAGGGCATTGTTCGCTTCGGGAAAAAGGGAAAGTTTGCTCCAAGGTACGTAGGACCTTTCAAGATCATCGAAAAGGTCGGACCCGTAGCCTATCGCTTGGAATTGCCTCCAGAACTCAGCCGTGTTCACAACGTTTTTCATGTGTCGCAACTCAAAAAGTGCCTCGTTGACGAGACCGCTCAAATCCCGATCGACACGGTTCGCATCGACGACAAACTACACTTTGTTGAGGAACCTGTCGAGATCCTAGATCGAGAAGTCAAAAGGACTAAGCGAAGCCGGATACCCATAGTCAAGGTACGTTGGAACAACCATCGTGGACCCGAGTTCACATGGGAGCGAGAGGATAAGATGAAGGAGGAATACCCTCATCTGTTCGCATAGTCATCATCTTTGTAATTCTAGAAATCTTGGAGTCTATGTAATCGTAATCATGTAATCAGGGACCAATATCAATCAATGAAGTATCATGTTGTTCCTATTTGCTTATAAATATTCTCTTATTTGCATAACACCAAGTTTGGCTACCCATGACTCGTGCTGGAAAACACAAGTTGTGCATACTTAATCATGTAAACATTGGGGTAAACTATGTATCATTGAGCCAAAATTTGTCATCATTCTAGCATTCATGAAGCATGGTTGTGTGTGTGTGTGTGGTGTCGTGTCGATTTTTCTAGCCGCACACAATGGAGTTTATACATTGATACAAGGTGAACTCGTAATTATAGTCCGGAATATAATTACATCAAGTTCACAGGTGTATACGTGTATAAACAATATGCTATTGTGTAACTATGAGTCGTGAACTCAAGCTTCGTGTAGGGAATTTAATCAATGAATGTTGAAGGAGTGGTGGGTTAGCCGCTGGTACACCCTATACATAAACCCCTTCGGCACAAGTTGATTATGTCTGAAGCGAGACTTGGAATTAGGGACTCATAGTTAGCGTGGCAGCTGTGAGGCGTTAAATTCAAGAATTATTGAGGGAATTATTCATTGGAGATTGAAGGAGTGGTGGGTTAGCCGCTGGTACACCCTATACATAAACCCCTTCAATCCGAAATGAATATGTCTGATGTAAAGCTTGAAGGTGATGCCTTGTAGTGGAAAATAGTGTGTCGTCCTGTGTGTCATTGAACTAATAAGAGTCGAAAGAAACACCCAAGTGGAGTTGAGGGAGTGGTGGGTTAGCCGCTGGTACACCCTATATATAAACCCCTTCAACTTGATTTGGGTGGTATCCAAGACGAAAATTAGGGGTAGTGGCGCATAGTGGTCATCATGGGATCATTTGATCTAAAACATCATTGCATCAACTATACTAAGTTCTAAATTTCGGGACGAAATTCCTCTAAATTGGGGAGGATGTAACGCCCTGAAATTCGATTGGTAAACTAGGATCGTGAAATCATCGGAAACTATAGACTTTGGGATTCTGGACGATAAGTTCGGAACCCATATCATTGGAAAAATCTGCTTTTATCATTTAAAATGTTTATTTTATGAAACGACATTTACGCCTGAAAAATATTAATTTTTATGCTTTCGAAAAATTAAATGTTCTTATTTAAAAAGATTTCAAATAATTATTCGGAAAATGGTTTTATAAAAGTTTTGCTGAAAAAGTTTTAGTTTGTTTAAAAACTTATGAACTCGACTAGTCTTGACCCGTCGGTAGCCTAAACCCGAACCCGAGTCACCCGAGTATTTAAGCGGAAAATCAAGTATTCTTACACCATCTCTTTCATTTCCACCAACACTTCCCACCCAAACACTCTCATTCTAGAGAGAGAAACTAGAGAGAGAAAGTCTTCAAACTTCAAATCCGAGTCCACAAATCTGTTTGTTGTTATTCTTGGTAAGATCTTCTTGAAAATCATCCATTTTCATAACCATTTTCGGCCTCAAATCGAGCAAAAACACCCACTTTCGTTTCTAGAGTTTTCGGGTCAAAAACCGTCTTGTTTTGGTGTCAAAATGCAGGCTTTTGTGTTTAAAATCACTAGGAATCGATAGCCCTTTCAATCCCGAGCATTTCCATGTCAAAAACTTCGATTTTGGGTCAAAAATCTGGAAAATCTGAAAAACCCGTAGGTTTCTCCGTCGCCCAGCTTGAAGGAGTCGAATCAGACTCATTCGATCGAACCAGTCGATCGAATCAGTCCAGTCGATCGAATCAGTCCAGTCGATCGAATAGGAAAGCAACCGAATGGTCTCCAACTCATTCGACCGAATGAGTTTCGTATTCGATCGAACGAGTGTCTATTCGATCGAACAAGTTCCATGTTCGACCGAACGAGTTTTTCCAACTGGTTCGACCAAATGTGTTTCTAGTTCGATCGAGTGTGCCACAGATTCGATCGAATGTGTGTCTATTCGATCGAACGTGTTCCTATTCGATCGAATCAAGCCAGAACCAAGCTGTTTCGTCTTTAAAACCCAGTTTTTGCTCGAGGCCGCGTAAGCTCGTTTTCTTAGACTTATAGCACGTTGTTAACCTTATATTTATGTTCAACTCTAGGCTAAGGAGATCTATTGTAGCACCATCCTAACCCGAGATCAAGGTGAGTTCATAGCCCCTATTTAAGCTTTTCAAAACTATGGGGTGGAAACATGGTAACTTTACACGTTTGGATAAAAATCATTTATGCAAACACTCTTTAAACTATAAACTTTTGGATTTCTACACACGTGCGGAAATCCACAAGCTTTTAAGAATCTATAAACTTTGGAAATCTATGAACATGGGGAAAACCCATCAACTTATGGAGATCTAAGAACATTGGAAACCAATGAGTATGGGAAATTCTATGAACATTGACGTCATGGGAATGGGAATCATATTCATATCATCATAGTCATTGTGTCAGCATGGAAATCTAGAGATCAAAGCATCATGAGTTGAATTGGACGCGAGAGTCTATTCTACTCTCGGTAGAACTCGCGACCATGAGTGGCATTCTGTTCTCGGTGGCACTCGTAACTCATGGGATTTCATACTAGTCTCGGTGAAATCCATAACTCTTGAGGACCTATACTAGTCTCGGTAGGGACCAAGGGAACCCAGGATTCTTTGGGGAGTCTATCCTACTCTCGGTAGAACCTAGCTGAGTCCTGGATGACAAGAACGAGGTAGTCTTGGTTTAAGCCTTGCGTGGGATCAATCAAGTCTTGTGTGATCATTGAGTTTCATCATCATTCATCATCATCATCATTTATTCACCATCATCTTGGATACTAGTAAACAGTGGGATCTTGGTGTTGGTTTATCTAGTAAACTTAGCATGCTCAAATCTATATGTCCTTATTTATGCTTAACTGCTATGTGCTACATGTACCGTTGGGAGACCACAAATCTTTGAGTAATCTTATCACAAACGACTCTAATGGGAGAATAATAAGCCCGCCGAGAGTCCAGGAGAACATTTCATGTTTTACTTACTACAAAAACCTCTTTGGGAAAACCAAGAGACCTTTTCTTACAAACCATCTTAAAACCGGGTATTATATCCAAACATAGTAGTATAAGTTGTAGGAGTGGTGGGTTAGCCGCAGGTACACCCTATATATAAACCCCTACAACCTATACTAGTATGTTTGTGTATAAACTCTTTTTCTTTAAACCTATGAATTCACTCATCTACTTTATGTAGTTGACAGTTTGTTACATGTTTTCAGGAAATAATGCAGCAAGAAATCCCTAGCAAGTTTAGAGGCCTTAGAGTGATGAAGGCTAGTCTAGGAGTTGTTTGGAAACTTGATATTTTGTATTAAAACAGTTTGTTTCATGTTACCTGGATGGTGTAATATTTGACATTTTGGTTATGTTTATGCATTTAGACTTTTATACTATTGTGCTCAACAATCACGACTTAGTCGCCGCGCCTCGATTATTCCGCCATCACGATCGGGGTGTGACACTGACCAAGTAGAAAACCCTTCCGTCTCTGTGAATCGCCTAATGGACCAGAATAGCCCATTCGGAGAAACGATCCATCACGAAACGGAGCCACAAACTCAGTTGGGTCGTCCCTCGTCTTTTCTCCAAACCGTAACGCCACCCGAATCTGTTCAGAATTGAACTGAACCTGTTGATTGTTCACAGTCGCTCGCATGACCGGGGGCTCAACACGACAATAGTATTCTACCGTCTGCCAAAAGTCTTCGATATTTGGTAAGGATATCGGCAGAGTGTTCGTGATAGCATGAAAAATCCTCGAGCGTATGAGGAAAGAAATAATCTCGCGGTAATCCTCAACGCCGCTCGCTTCCGGGTCAAGGGTGATGTACATATTGTGACCCGGGAAAAATTGACGTTGGTTATCACCATCGTCTCCTCCTGCACCTCCAGCACCAGCTACTGCAGCCATATCTGCAACAAACGAACCAAGTTAGATAAACGTTAATGAATAACACAAGTTCGCTGGTTACCATGAGCGAAGTTGTGATAAACTCTGTATAGGCGAAGTTAAAGATGAGGCGAAGTTGGGAACAACTTCGCTTCAGCTTTAAGTTCGTCTAATTAATATTAAGTAAAAATGATCTAGGCGAAGCTTGAGTTGCTCTTGCCTGTCGCGGTTGAGGATCTCTGAACTCGTCCCCACCAGCAGGAACATACTCTGGGTTGATTAAAAACCCAAACAGTGGAGTATGCCCTGGACGACGTTCAGGGTTGCTCCTCGCACTTGAAGTGCGGCATTGAGCAAAGATATGTTTGCTCACAGATTCCATGTATCTTATCGGGCGTCTCTGAGGTAGATTCGGAGCCACATGGTTCAATATCATCTGGATAAAACATGGATATATAATGAACCGCTCCCGAGACATCGCCCTCCTCTGTCTGTCTATCTCGTAAAAGACCATCTGACTGAAACTGTAGCGTTTATTGTAAGTCAGTGCAGTCATTGCAGACTGCATGGTCGCACCCATACCGTCAGTGCCCGCCTTCCTCCCAGACATGCAAACTATCATAACGTGCATGAGGAAGCGCCACTGATCTAGAAGGAAACCCTTCCTCCTCTGGGTATCACCTAATGGACCAGAGTAGCCCATTCGGAGAAACGCTCCATCACGGAAGGGAGCGACAAACTCAGTTGGATCGTCTCGAGTCTCCTCTCCAAACCGTAGCGCCACCCGGATCTGTTCAGAATTGAACTGAACTTCTTGATTGTTCACAGTCGCTCGCATGACCGGGGGCTCAACACGACAATCATATTCTACCGTCTGCCAAAAGTCTTCGATATTTGGTAGAGATATCGGCAGAGTGTTCGTGATAGCATGAAAAATCCTCGAGCGTAGGAGGAAAGTTATGATCTCGCGGTAATCGTCCACACCGCTCGCCTCCGGGTCAAGGGTGATGTACATATTGTGACCCGGAAAAAATTGACGTTGGTTATCACCATCGTCTCCTCCTGCACCTCCAGCACCAGCTACCGCAGCCATATCTGTAACAAACGAACCAAGTTAGTTAAACATTAAGACTTAGCACAAGTTCGCTTAGTTACCATGAGCGAAGTTGTGATAAACTCATTATAGGCGAAGTTAAAGGTGAGGCGAAGTTGGGAACAACTTCGCTTCAGCTTTAAGTTCGTCTAATTAATATTCAGGAAAATTGATCTAGGCGAAATTAATGTTAACTTCGCCTAATCACAACATCGCCTCAGGCGAAGTTAATGACAACTTCGCCTCAGGCGAAGATAAGCCTCAGGCGAAGTTACAGATAACTTCGCCTAAGCCATAAGTTCGCCTGAATCTGAATCGGCGACAGTAAGGATTATGGAACAACGTGCAGTTGATGATTCGGCTAGTTTAGACCATTAAGTACTCTTAAACACAAGTTTTAAGGACATGTTGACGATCAGTATGTTTATTAACACGTAACAACAAGTTTTGAAAATCGGTTGAATGTCCAACGATTCGAGGTTAATAACCGGGTCGAAACGACCCTCGATTAGCATGAAAGAACTTGTAATATATGATTAAACGACATCTCGAACCTTTGAATCTGAGTGAAATCTGGGAAAAAAGAACAAGGATACGGAATAAACGATAAGTTCGCCGGATAACTAGGATAATGTAAGTTCGCTGAATGAAAATAAGGACCAGATTTGACGTTAAGTATCCCTTATATAGGGGATCTGTTGTACAGGCGAAGTTACAGATAACTTCGCCTAGGCGAAGTTATCCACAACTTCGCCTGTTCAACAACATCGCCTAAAATTT
This sequence comes from Bidens hawaiensis, assembly GCF_021521415.1. Lineage (NCBI taxonomy): Eukaryota > Viridiplantae > Streptophyta > Magnoliopsida > Asterales > Asteraceae > Bidens > Bidens hawaiensis. The sequence continues at coordinate 427,900 of NW_027491120.1, read as the reverse complement.
CAAAATTTAACCCTTAAAATGTTAACAGTTATCAATTAAGTTATAAATTTTGCCTTTAAGAAATAAATAACATGATCAATTCTAAGTAACCAGTTAAAACATCATAAAACTATCTAAGTACAAAAACTTAAAAAATTTAAAGTATAAGGGATCAAATTTCAGTCTCGATAGGGACTGCTACGTTTTAGAAAAGATCCGAACAGGAATCATACTAACTTCGTGACTGTCACATAGATCTGTGTTTAGCTGTATTATGACATATAGAGACAGGTTGTAAGCAGGTAAATAACTTAAGATGGTTTTCATCGTTTCTGTGATACGAGTTATATTCAATTAAGCCTCAAAATTTAAGTGGGCAACAACACAGAAATATTGATGCCTCCTATCTTTCCTCAAAGCGTATTTGACTTTCCCTAAGTCATCCCGAATTGACCTCGACCCATAGTGTCTGATTAAGTTGTAAGTATTCTTTATCTGTTTCCCGTTCTTCTCTCTTACTCAATGATTGTGAAGTCTTGATTTTGTCATCTCTAATATGTTTCAATAACTCCAAATATATATATATATATATATATATATATATATATTTTGAATAAACATAGACTTCAAAGTAGAAATTAACCGCAAGTCCCGAATCTGGATCACTGCAGTATCTTGAGACGCTATCTTCACGGGAATCAGAACACACATGGGCTCGTGTATGACTGGGTAATTGCTTTTCTGCCTATCATTCGGAAGGATATATATGAAGACAAGCAAAACTCTTAAGGAGTTTCCACGTAAAATCAAGTAGATTTAGTTTGTATCACGTCTACTTTTACGCACCATAAAAAGTTACCTTGACATACAATGACTGTCCTAAAGCCTTTTAAGCCTAATAACTTCACTAGTTAAGCACACAAAGTTAGTATATCTATCATTTTCCAAGGTTGGATCAATTTTCTGTTAAACATTGCTAACGAACTTCTTACGAAGTAACAGACTTGAAAAATAATTTCATTTCCCTTTTTCTTTCAAATCTTTAACATTAATCGCCCCAACCAAAACAAAGTCTTCAGGTAAACGGCTATCTCGAAGATCCAATGGATCAGCTGGACCGACCACATACTAGTATGTGTCCTTCTTACTAAGTATGATCGACCAATTTTAAGCGAAAGAATGAAAAACTCATCATAAACCGCCCCGGTCACTATCAGTAATCTGGTTAATGGCCATCCTCAAAATCTACAAGTAGAAAATGAGGACCAAAACATATCCGAAGACAAGTCCTTCAAACTGATGTAACCGACATATTTTTAAGCGATTAGTGACGTTTTTTTTTTTTTTTTTTTTTTTTTTTAAATATTACAAGAAAAGCATGGTTACTCGGGATTGATCATCCCATTCAGTTCAATAAGGTTTTGAAATCTGGATTTGTCAAACGCTTTAGTATATAAATCAGCGAAATTATCAAGCGTATCCACCTTTTCAAGCATTATCAGTTTCTTCTCAGCACAATCCCGTATGAAATGATGACGTATGTCAATGTGTTTAGTTTTACTATGTTTCACGGGATTGTTAGTTACTGAGATAGCAGCTGTGTTATCAATGCAAATAGGAGTAAGTAAGAAATTCAGACCATAGTCGCGCAACAGTTGTTGAATCCAAAGAACCTGAGAGCAGCAGTTGGGTGCTGCCATGTATTCTGCCTCACAGGTTGAGATTGCGACTGAAGTCTGCTTCTTGCATTGCCACGACACCAATCTGCCACCAAGAAACTGACATCCTCCAGTTGTTGACTTCCGACTCTGATTGCACCCTCCATAATCAGAATCTGTGTAAGCGACCAGCTCCAAGTCTCCTACTCTCGGGTACCACAACCCCAGCTTCGGCTTGCCCTTGAGATACCGCAGTATCCTCTTTGCACCTTTCAAATGAGATTCTTTTGGATTTGCCTGAAAACGTGCACAAAGACAAACAGCAAACATTATATCAGGCCTAGATGCAGTTAAGTACATTAAAGAACCTATTATTGCCCGATATTGAGTTGGGTCCACATCTGCATCACCGTCTACTTCAGCACCCAATTTGTGATTGACGCAGATTGGAGTATCATATGGAGAACTGTCCTCCATCATGAAGCGCTTGAGCACATCATGAACATACTTCGTCTGATGAATGAACATCCCGTCCTTCTTCTGATCAACCTGCAATCTTAGAAAGAAAGTTAGTTCACCCATAGCACTCATTTCAAACCTTTTCTTCATGACGGCTTCAAACTCCTGACACATGGAGACTTTTGACGCAGCAAATATAATGTCATCCACGTAGACTTGTACCAGCAGGAAGTCGCTTCCATCTCTTTTGAAGAACAACGTGCTATCAATTTTCCCTCTTTCAAAACCATTCTCGAGCAAGTAATCCGATAAAGTTGAATACCTGGCACGAGGTTGCCCAACATACACAACCTCATCAACTTTCCCATTCAAAAACGCACTCTTCACATCTAGCTGAAACACCTTCATCTTTTCATAAGCAGTAAACGCTAAAAACAATCTTATGGCTTCTAACCTAGCGACAGGAGCGAACACTTCGTTATAATCAATCCCCTCTTGTTGATTAAAACCTTTAACGACTAGCCTCGCCTTGTTTCTTATTATAATCCCCTTATCATCTCTCTTGCACTTAAACACCCATTTTGTGCCTATCGCATGCACATTCTTTGGTTTTTCAACCAAAGTCCAAACTTCCATCTTCTCGAATTGAGCCAACTCTTCTTGCATGGATTCGACCCACGAGCTGTCCTTTAAAGCCATTTGATAATTCTTCGGTTCAATCTGGCTTATAAAGCAGGTATACAGGCATTCATTGATTATTCCTGTCTCCTTAATGCTTGTATAAACACAGGTGTGCTCATTCAAGCTACTTCTCGTTTGTACACCTGAGGACACATCACCAATCACATTATCCAAAGGGTGATCTTTATGAATTCTCGTGGTCGGAACAGAACCGACATGCAAATTATCTTCCAAATTAGAAGAGATCTCATCAATGGTTGTTTCTGGGTGAGAGTGAAAAGGATTGATAAATTCTTCTTCAGTTGAGGCAGCAGGGGTACCGATAGTGTTTGATGAGGAAGGTTGACATTTATCAATCAACTGTCTTTGCAATAGATTTTCTTCCTCATCGAGTATCATCTTCGTCGCAACTCTTTCTTCTTCTTCAGAAATTTCCAAATCTGGTATGTTAAACGACTTAAAAAGCTTAACATAGTCGAAAAGCTCAGCAGGTCCATTGCTAGGTTTTGGCGGTTGGTAACTTGTGATGTCGGTGTTACACACCACCTCCACCTTGCAGGTCGAAGTATTGAAGACACGTCTGTTGGGAGTACCAACAACATAACCGACTAAGATTCCTTCATCGGCTACTTCGCCAAATTTAGAGTTTGTCTTCAAGATCGAACAAGGGGACCCGAATGGTTCAAGACCACTCAAGTTGGGCTTCCTTCCTGCATAATCTCGTAACACGTTTTACCAAGTCTCTTAACGGTTAACACTCTATTCAGAACATAGCAGGCTGTAGCAACTGCTTCAGCCCAGAACATCACAGGAAGCTTCGAATCTGCCAGCATAGTTCGGGCCCCTTCAATTAAAGTTCGGTTCTTCCTTTCAGCCACTCCATTCTGTTGCGGAGTATACGGAGCGCTGTATTGGTGTTCGATTCCTTTCTGAAGACAGAAGATTTCCATCTCAAAATTCTTGAACTCCGTTCCATTGTCACTCCTGATGAACTTAACTGTTTTACCCATGACGTTCTCAACTTTGGTAATCAAATTCTTCACCATTTGAGCCGTCTCATCTTTCGATTTCAGAAAATATACCCACGAATATCGCGAGTAGTCATCAGTGATCACCAAGCAGTAAGAAGTACCTCCTAGACTTTTTACATTCACAGGACCGAAGAGATCCATGTGAAGCAGTTCTAGAGTACTGGAAATAGAGTTGACCTTCTTGGTGAGATGGGATTTCTTGTGTTGCTTTCCCTTCTTGCATGCTATACATTTGTCTTCAAAGTTAAAACTTTTCAAGGGAACGCCCATCACAAGTCCATTCCTGACAATGTGGTTCATCTTCCGAAGATGAATGTGCCCCATCCTCCTGTGCCACAGTTCGGATTCCGATTCGCTTGCTTTCGTCATTAAACATGATTCTCCCGTGGCCATTTCAGTAGACCTCATATCCATCACATAAGTATTTGTGTCACGTGGAGCTTTCATGACTATCCACTCGTCTGGTATCTGAAAACCAGGCTTCAACACGATCGCCTCATTCTTCGTGAAATGAACAGTGTACTCCTTGTCACAAATCTGCGACACACTCAGCAGATTGTGCTTCAACTCTTCTACAAAGTTCACATTCTCAAGTGTCATTTTTCCATTTGACACCGTTCCTTTTCCAGTAATTCTTCCTCCACTTTCACCAGCAAAGCTAACTCTCGCTCCTTGAACAGGTTTTAAGTCGTGCAACAAATATTTGTTACCCGTCATGTGCCGGGAACAGCCGCTATCTACAATCAAAAGACTGTGGGCAGCCCTGTTCAACTGTTCTTGCACATTAAAGCAAAGGATTAGAATCTAGGGACCCAAGACCAATTTGTCTTGGATCTATACATCCCGTACTTCTGCTTTCCAAAGTTAGCATCTGGATAATTCCTGTCAGTCCTATAAGGCAATCTCCTTGGAAATTGAGTGTGAGGCCTTCCAAACCTATGTGTATTGAAAGTATTATATCTTGTGGTTTGGTTATTAGCATTGTTAAACTGAGGTTTGTTTATGTGAAAACCTGAATTAGTTACATTTCGGAACTTTGAAGGGTTTTCATTTTTAGCAGTATTAATATTACCATTAGGCTTATGCTCAGTTTTACTATGCCTCACACCTCTGAATTTCGGCGTCAGAGGGCAATCTGCAACAAGATGTCCTAACTTATTACACCTAAAACAACACCTATGCTCCATTTTCTTTTCAAAGGTTGTTTTGGATGTTGAGGCTGTGTTACCGGCCGTTCGTCTCACATAAGGTGGGACGTACGGGTTGAGTGGAGTACTCTTTTTATAGGTTTTATCTTTTTCTCCACCAGTGGGTAACACTACCTTCTCTTTTGTCTTACCCGATTCGGACAACTTATCCGAATCTGATGAGACTGGACTCGTAACAGAAATTTTCTCACTTGAAACAGGCGAACTCGTTTCGCCACTACTAACACTTGGTTCTTTACTCGTAACCTTGATTGGAACTGTCTGAGGAACTTCAAAATCAACAGATTTCTGAACACTAGGGTTAAAAGTGTAATTGTGGTTATGGGGTGGTGGAACCTCGTGATAACCAATTCCTCCCCTCTTTGTAGAGGTACCTTGATCACTAACAAGGTGATCAAGAATAGCTGAGGATGAACTGTTCAAGTTTTCGGTTCAGTTCCACCACTTTCACCTGGTGGTCAGCAATCTGCTTTTCTCGTTCAGCAATCAGTTTAGTCTTTTCTTCTAAAACCTCTTAACTTAGATTAATTACTTCAATTTTTTCAGCAAGTTTTGTTTTTAAGCTTTTAACATCTTTTTCACACGCTTTTATTTTAACTTTATAACTGTTTTCTCTTGCTTTCATAAAGTGATGATCTTCTTTAAGAGTTTTAAATTCAGCATCTAAACGAACATACTGATCAGTTATGGTAGCAAGTTGCTCAGTCAAATTCTCACATTTAGTACAAATAGATTTAGAACTTACCTCGGAGAGTTGATCCTTGTTATCTGTCATGAAAGCTTTTTCCTTACCACTAGCTTTCTCTTCTCCGGTAATCTTCTCACGTTCTTCATTCTCAACCTTAGCCATATTTGCCTGTTCACTAGTTTCATTCGAATGCAGGTTCCAGTTGTATTCACCTGCTTCTCTGGACATCATGGCATTGATTTCCTTACTATTCCATTGTACTGTGCAGACCTGCCTTGACCACGTTCAACTCTCTCGTTTCTGCACTCTTTAGCAAAGTGCCCGTTTTGTTGACAGTTATAGCACCTCACCTTAGACTTGCGAACCCTGGCCTGCCACCAACAAACTTTCTCCCCGTCTTTCTCATAAACTTCTTCACTCTCCTCACTATCATGGCCATCTGCCATTGTATATCCATTTCCTCCAGATCATCAGCATCGATCTGGTCATAGTCTTCATCTAGCATTGCTGGATCAACAACCTTTCCTTGAATATAGTTTTCATATGAAGCAATAAACGAAGCATAGAGGCCAAACTGCTTTTCAGCAGATTTGACGCTCATTGGCATCTTAGAGTAATTATTGCTTGAGGAACTTGAAGATCCACTACTCTTGCTTGCTGTCTGTTGAGTACCACTTGATCCACCCGCAACAAAGCAAACATCCCCATTTGTGTTTACTGACACATGCCCCTCCTGTGAAGACTTGGCACCCGATTCTCTCTTCGAGTAGTAGGCGGCAGATTCAGTCTTTGAACTTGAATTGGAGTTTACTTTAGCACCGTACATGCCTGGATCTTGAACCTGATCCATAGATATTTCTTTTCTTACCATATTAAGCTCAAAAGTTCTGAGCTTGTTGACAGTGGTTTCAAGATCATAAGTAGGGAAGTCCTTGTCTTCCCTCATCATCACAGTATACATCTCCCATTTTGGTGGGAGGGCATCGAGAAGCTTTTCCACAATCTCTTCTTCTCGGTAGGAAATGGAGTAGTTACTCAATTCAGTCATTAGACGATAATATCGAGTGATAATATCATCAAGAGATTCGTTCTTTAAGTACTTAAAGACTGAAAATTGAGTTTTGAGCAACTTTATCTTTGAAGCCCGAATACCTACATTCCCCTCAAATCTGTTCTCAAGAGCTTCCCAAAGCTCTCTAGCTGATGTATACTTTCTGAACGTATGGAGGATCTCCTGTGGAAGAGCCATTGTGATTGCAGCATGAGCCTTGCTTTCGGCTTCATACATCTTTTTCTCCTCCTCTTCCATTTTACTGTATTTCTTGATTTGGTCTCGACCCTCATACTCAATGACTGGTGGAATATATCCATCTTGGATGCATACCCACATTTTCGCATCCTGGTACTTAACGTATTGTATGAACCGATCCTTCCACGCGACAAAATCGGTTCCCTTCAGCAACCTTGGGGCCTTTGTAGCTGACCCCGCTTCAACTTCCATCTTTACAAGCTCCGAAATGTTGATCGACGACATCCTTCTTGAAGACTAAGAAACCCGAAAAATTCTGAGTAGGCGAAGTTAAAAAAAAATTTCCTCTGAACAGTACTGTAGGCGAAGTTAGGGATAACTTCGCTTAAGTAGTAACTTCGCTGGATCTTTCTTAAATTCGCGTGACTGGGCGAAGTTGAGAATAACTTCGCTTAGTGTAAGCGAACTTTTTCGCTTAGTGTAAGCGAACTTAGAAAGTAGGCGAACTTGAAGAAAACTTCGCTGAGCTAGGCGAACTTGAGGAGAACTTCGCTGAGTTAGGCGAAGTTGAGGAGGTAGGCGAAGTTGTAAATAACTTCGCTTCTCCTTATATCTTCGCTGAAACCCTACGTATCCTGACGGCAACTTCGCCTGATGAACAGCAACTTCGCCTGACGAACTTAAACTTTCTGCAGATCTGAAAATCGGATTTTAACGACGTTTTTGACGGTTTAAAGGCTTAAACACACTGGTAGGAGGCTAGAATGAGCAAAAACACCAAAAACTCGTCCCGTAAATAGTCGAAATGGGACGGATCCTACACCCGCGTGAATATCCCGAACCACACAATCGAGCAAAAGCTCTGATACCAATTGTAGGTTCCCTGGACGGATCACACGAGATATCCCGATATACACAGGTGCGGAATCCCTGTGTAGATCGTTACGGACGTAGAACACAATCACACGAACACACGAATACGATACGAACAAACACACGTTATATTAATAACTCAAACCGTGATACTTACAGACTCTCGACCTCACGTCACTTGACTCACTAAATTACACGTAACTCGAACTCTAAAAACCAACTCAAACTCTTAAAACTTAACACTAAAACGATCAGCCGTACACTATATAAATACACGACAACTTCGCCTCAGGCGAAGTTGTCCATAACTTCGCTCGTTCAACAAGTTCGCCTAGGCGAACTTGTCAACAACTTCGCTTGGTTAACAAGTTCGCCTAAGCGAACTTGTCAACAACTTCGCTTTAAACAAAAAAATACATAAACAATATTACAGACTCGATTACAGACATTAGACATATGAACTACTGACATTTATGCACCAACAAGACAGGATGTTCATTCATCAAACAAAGTATGTCCATGATGTTCTCAAACGCTTCAAGATGGAGGACAACACTCCATATGATACTCCAGTCTGCGTCAATCACAAATTGGGTGCTGATTCAGACAACGATGCAGACGTGGACCCAACCCAATATCGGGCAATTATAGGTTCTTTAATGTAATTAACTGCTTCTAGGCTTGATATAATGTTTACTGTCTGTCTTTGTGCACGCTTTCAGGCAAAACCAAAAGAATCTCATTTGAAGGGTGAAAAGAGGATACTACGGTATCTCAAAGGCAAGCCGAAGCTGGGGTTGTGTTACTCGAAAGGAGGAGACTTGGAGCTAGTCGCTTACACAGATTCTGATTATGGAGGGTGCAATCAGAGTTGGAAGTCTACAACTGGTGGATGTCAGTTTCTTGGTGGCAGACTTGTGTCGTGGCAATGCAAGAAGCAGACCTCAGTCGCAATTTCAACCTGTGAAGCAGAATACATGGCAACATCCAACTGCTGCTCCCAGGTTCTTTGGATTCAACAACAGTTTTGCGATTATGGTCTGAATTTCTCACTTACTCCTATTTGCATTGATAACACTGCTGCTATCTCAGTAACTAACAATCCCGTAAAGCACAGTAAAACTAAACATACTGACATTCGTCATCATTTTATACGGGATTGTGCTGAGAAGAAACTGATTGTGCTCGAAAAGGTTGACACGTTAGATAATTTCGCTGACTTGTTCACGAAAGCGTTTGACAAAACTAGATTTCAAAACCTTGTTGAGCTGAATGGGATGATCAATCCTGAGTAACCATGTCGTGTGTTTTTGTTTAATAAAAAAAAAAAAAAACGTCACTATCGCTTACAATTATGTCGGTTACTTCAGTTTGAAGGACATGTCTTCGGATATGTTTGGTCCTCATTTCTACTTGTGGAATATGAGGATAGCCATTAACCAGATGACTGAAAGTGACCGGGGCGGTTTATGATGTGTTTTTATTCTTTCGCTGAAAATTAGTCGTTCATACTTAGTTAGAAGGACACATACTTGTATGCGGTTGGTCCAGCTGATTCATTGGATCTTCAGGATAGCCGTTTACCTGAAGACTTTGACTTGATCGGGGCGATTGAAATTAAAATTTTTTTTATGGGAGATGAAATTATTTTTCAAGTCTACTACTTCGTAAGAAGTACCTTTACTATGTTTAACAGAAAATTGATCTAACCTTGGAAAGTGATAGATATACTGATTCTGTGTGCTTAACTAGTGAAGTTATTAGGATTAAAAGACTTTAGAACATTCATTGTATGTCATGGTAGCTTTTTATGGTGCGTAAAAGTAGAAGTGATACTAACTAAATCTACTCGATTTTATGTGGAAACTCCTTAAGAGTTGTGCATGTCTTCATATATATCTTTCCGAATGATAGGCAGAAAAGCGATAACCCAGTCATACACGAGCCCTTGAGTGTTCTGATTCCCGTAAAGATAGCGTGTCAAGACGCTGCAGTGATCCAGATTCGGGACTTGCAGTTATTTTCTATTTGAAGTTGTGATTATACATGTTAAATAAAAAATAAAAAATAAAAAAAAAAAAAATTTTAGAGTTCATAATGTTGATGATTATCAATCAAGACGCAAGAAGGTGAACGGGAAGATGAGTCTGAAAATCGAAGAGTAATTTCTTTTTAATCAGACACTACGGGTCGAGGTCAATTCGGGATGACTTGGGGAAAGCCAAATACGCCTTGAGAATAGATAGGAGGCATCATAATCTCTGAGTTGTTGCCCACTTAAGTTTTGAGCGTAATTGAACCTAACTCGTATCACAGAAACGATGAAAACCATTTTAAGTATATTACCTGCTTACAACCTGTTTCTTTATGTCATAATACAGCTGAACAAGGATATGTGTGACAGTCACGAAATTAGTATGATTCCTGTTCGGATCTTTTCTAAAACATGGTAGTCCCTGTCGAGACTGAAATTTGATCCCGTGTACTTTAATTTTTCAAATTTTTGTTACTTTTGTAATTGTTTGATTTTATACCTGGTTACTTGGTCTTGATCGTATCATTTAACGCTTTAAAGGATGTTTGTAAAACTTTAGTGAAAATTGTTAAAAGTGTAGGGGTTTGTTTTGTAAATACAGGCGAACTTGTTCGTAACTTCGCCTGGAATAGGCGAAGTTATCGACAACTTCGCCTGTACTAACTTTGACCCTATATAAAGAAGTTTTAAGGTCAAACGATTTATAATTTTCAAAACACAAGCGAACTTACTCTCTGTCAATCTAAGCGAAGTTATCGATCAGTTTTTATCGATCTTCTGTGTTTTAACCTTTTTCGATTCTAATCCGATTATAGGTGTGTAGGGTTCGTTTATCATATTATCAATATCTTTTGAGTTTAATCATCGGTCGTTTCGACTCGATAATCGACCTCGTCTTTCGAAAACTTAAACACCCGATTTCAAACTTGTTTTTACGTGTTTGTAAACTACTTAAACGTCTAAAACTTCATAAATTCATGTATTTCGGAGTCCTCGATCTCCGAAATCATCATCTACACGTCGTTCAAAATCCTTCACTGTTGTCGATTCAAATTCAGCGAAGTTACAGTTTAGGCGAAGTTATCCGTAACTTCGCATGAGGTTTAACTTTGCATGTTAATTGATTTTAAAACAGTTTATGAGGCGATGTTGTGATTAGGCGAAGTTATCATTAACTTCGCCTGGACCATTTTACTTAACTATTATCAGACGAAGTTCAAGTTGAAGCGAAGTTGTTTCCCAACTTCGCCTCACCTTTAACTTCGCCTATACAGAATTTATCACAACTTCGCTCATGGTAACAGGCGAACTTGTGATTCGCTTTGACGTTTATCTAACTTAACCTGTTTGTTGCAGATATGGCTGCTGTTGCTGGAGCAGGTGGTGCAGGCGGTGATGACGGAGGTGATCACCAGAGACAGTTCTTCCCGGGTCACAACATGTACATAACATTAGACCCGGAGGCGAGCGAAGTTGATGATTTCCGTGAAATCATCACATTTCTTTTACGCTCGAGGATATTCCATGCAATTACAACAACTCTGCCAATATCCTTGCCCAATATTGAGGATTTCTGGCAGACAGTGGAATACGACTGTAGAGTCGAGCCCCCGGTGATGCGTGCAACAGTCAACGGTCAGATTGTTCAGTTCTCTTCTGAACAAATCCGGGCGGCTTTACGATTTGGGACCGAGACAATGGATAACCCAACCGAGTTTGTAGCTCCTTTCCGTGATGGAGCGTTTTTGAGAATGGGATACTCTGGTCCCTTGGGGGATACGCAAAGGAGGAAAGGCTTTTTACTTGACCAGTGGCGCTTTCTCATGCATGTTATGATCGTTTGCATGTCAGGGAGAAAGGCGGGCACTGATGACATGGGCGCGACCATGCAGTCAGCGATGACTGCTCTGACATACAACAAGCGATTCAGCTTTAGTCAGACGGTCTTTTATGAGATTGATCGTCAACGAAGAGCGATGGCGCGTGAGCGATTCATCATGTATCCAAGATTCCTACAAATGATCTTGAATCATGTTGCTCCAACGCTTCCTCAGCGCCGTCCGATCCGATATGTTGAAAGTGTGAACAAACGGAACTTCGCCCAATGTCGATCCTCCAGTGCGAGGAGCAAACCTGAGCTCCGTCCTCGACATACTCCACTTTTTGGGTACTTAATCAACCCGGGGTATGTGCCTGCTCGAGGGGACGAGTTTAGGGACCCGGCACCACAACAGGCAGGAGCACCTCAAGCTATACCTGCTGCTCCTGTTGTGTCACCGGAGGAGAACGTAGACCTTGATGCAGAATTTGGTGGTCAAGGCTTCTTTGATATGGATCGGGTGGATCCAGAGGAGAACGTTCAGGTTCCGGTTGAACGTGCTTCGACTGTGAATGTTACTAGGGCAACTACAACGGTGGCTGGCTAAGATTCTGATGATGAAGTGGCAGAGGCACGAAGGATGTTGGTTACTCGAGAAAGACTACATGGGAAAAGAAAGAGAACAGATGACGATAGCGAGTCTGATTATGAGGAAGAGGTACAACAGTTGATCCGGAGGTCAAGAAGGGAACGGATAGGTGCATGATCAGGAGCCGGTGAGAGCTCTAGGGTGGTACGTTTCACTCCACCAGCACTATCCGGTATGACAATGGTTCCCTCATCACTACAGGTTACAAGGCCAAGCGCTACGGGTGTTCCCGTGGTGGCTACCTCGTCTACTTTTGGCCTCCCACCCACTACTTTCCAACTTTCGACTCCTGAGATCGTTTCATTGCCGCCTCCGACCGCTACTCCATCGGAGGTCGTGGCACAATTTATAGAGTCGACTGTTGTGGCCACTGCAGGGTTATCGGTGACGATACCACCTGCGGTTACGTCTATCTCTACTTCTGAGGTCCCGGTGACATCGGAAATCCCTCCTCAGTACACTCAAGATATATCACATATGAGGTTCGATTTCGATGCAACCCTATCAGACTCTGAACGAATAGCAGCAATGGAACGGGTCTTGGCAGAGCAGCCAAGGATTAATCTTATCCAGACCCAGGCTATTCAGCGCCTAGTTACAGAGAATCAGATGCAGTCATCCATTCTGGTACAACATGGAAAAATCATAGATGCTTTCAAGGAGTTCTTGGCATCTCTGGGGGAGACGAGCTATAAAGGCGACGAGTTGAGGACCAAGAGACGAAATGATAGAGACGATGATCCCAATGCATCGAAAGATGCAGGTGGTGAGTTGCCAAGAACTGATCAAGCTCTTGGAACTTCCACAACTCAGGGGGAGTTGACAACTGCAGCTGGTGGTGATGACGTGGTGGTGGTGGATGTAGAGGATATGGATGATGTTTTTGTTGGTGATGATGATGTACTACCGAGTGATGTGATAGAGAAGATTGGTGAAGAGATTGTGATTGATACAGAGATAGAAGAGGGAGAGATAGTTGAGGAGAATGTAGAGCATGACATTCCAGATGTTGAGAAAGCAGATATGAGTAAAGAGATGGCAAGTGATGAATCTGAATGGGAAGAGCAGCCTAGATGGAAGGAAGGCTATGCTCAGTGGTTCGTCAAAACGAAGAAACCGGCGTTCCCTACAATGTTTAAGAAGAGTTACAACATTAATGGCTATGCTGAAGCGAAGAAAGGGATTATATGCTGGATATATGATGATCAGTTGAGGCTCTTCGTGATTAAAAGGTATGACGGTGTTCAGTACTTGAGAAGGATGTTAAGATCGTTGAATACACTGCCAGAATGTGAAGTGAAAGACTTAGCCAGATTGGGATTGATAAACAGAAGTGACGATAATATGGCTAGAGTCATTGGGAAAATTGTGTGGAAAGAGAGTATAAAAGAGAAGAAATTTGAGCTGTTGAAGCCACAAAAGGGAAAACTTGTTGAAGACACGGATAGAGGTTTAAGAGCTGATGGAAAGCCTTGGATGATTATGAAGTATAAACCGATCCGGTGTTTGAAAGAAGTACCGATGAAGCTAATGCCCAAGGATGTGCTTAAAGACCTGAAATGGTGGTATGTGGATTGTGAGAGAGCTGAGGCAGTGATGGAAGACGAGTACGAACAAGAGGTGCTTAGAGTGTACGATCCGATGCACTTGGTAAACTTATCGCAAGCTGATTTGCAGGTGTTGAATGACAAGAAGATATTTTATATTCCTGCTTGGAAAGATGAAGCGAGGAAATATCAACGAGTTGTCTCGGTTTGTGTTCGAGAAGAAGTGCATGCTTGAAGATAGAAGATTGAAGATTACAAGACACGTGTTTGAAGCTAAAGAGATGAAGCTACTGCCAAGGGGGGGTCTGTTGGTGCATAATGTCAGTAGTTCAGTGTCGAGTGTCTGTAATCGTGTTAGTTAGATTTGAGTTTTGTATGTAAGCAAAGTTACTAACAAGTTCGCTTATATGGGCGAACTTGTTAGTCAAGCGAAGTTAGGGACAACTTCTCCTGAACATACCAGGCGAAGTTGTCGTGTCTATTTAAGTTGTTTGTTACGGCTTATTCTATAGAGATAGATTAACAGTTTGTTTCGAGTCAGAGAGTTTTGTATCCGGTGATCATAGTATCACGTGTTTAAGGGTGGAATACAACGTGTGTTTGGTTATCGTATCGTGTGTTAACTCGTATTGTTTTCTATACTCGTAACGTCTTACGTAGGGATTCCGCACCTACGTAGAACGAGATATCTCGTGTATATCCGGCTGGGAACCTACACTTTGTTTATGACTCAAATTGATTATTTGCACGAGTGTTTATTTTTATGTTGTTGTTGAGCCTCAAAAAGTATGATCATACGCACCCCTAACTACTTTAGGCTTGTGCTAGTAGAATAGGTCTCATTCTCCGAGTATTTTGGTTGTTACCAAATAGAAAGGAGCCATAGTTGTTTACTTTACATTTACAATGGTTGTTGCATTATTCTATTTACACATGTGAATTGTGATTTTTTCTTCGTTATATAAATACATCAAAACTAGTGTATTGCTCACCAACATTCGTGTTGATCAAATCTATTTTTACGCATGTTACAGGTTTACTCTTAGGTTGCTCGTGAAGATTGAAGACTCATCACTTAGATAATACCTTTAGGATATATGAAATTGTTTGTATTTTGATTTGAACAAGTTGTATTTGTGATTATTGAATGAAATAAACAAGTTCAGTAAATATTGTCACTTTAATAGTGTCATATTGTTCTTGAGCAATCCGTTGCACCTTGGCATGTTCCGCCGCCTTTGGCCGGGGTGTGAGAACTCGTTTTACCATAAATGAACCAACTAACCCATTTACTAGAAAGTTCATTACTTTATCAATAATCGTGACCCCTTCTATCATACTACAAATTTTCATGCAAATCCGTAAACGAAAACTAAACATTTTTTTAACAAAAACGTACCTCTAAGGTTTATGTTCGAAATCACTCAAATAGACCAAAACCATATAAAAAAAGTCGGAATTCACTGATTTAAGCGGCCAAGGAACCGTACTTCCCGGTCTGCGAACCCATCATCTCATCGTCCGGAAACAGCCGCTATATGAAGTAGAGACAAAAAAATAAGGAAGTTAAGACATGGCCATGTTAACCAAACACACCCCATGTTATCAAAAACAAGAAGAAAAGACAAAATATAAGATTCTGAAGCAAAACACGGCCATGCCTTCCCAAGATACGGCCATGCCTTCCCAAGATACTGCCATGCCTTGAAGTACCAGAGAAAAGGACAAAACATGACAAATTGTTTTGTTGTGGAACTCAACACGGCTATGCCTTGCTTAAAACAACCGTGTTAACCTTGAGCTGTAGGATTTTACATAGACAATTAATGCAGCAGGACAAAAAAATGGCGACACGGCCGTACCTAGAGGACCTGGACAACCTATAAATTGAATGCTCTTCTTCTTCTTCTTCATTATATGGACTTGAACACCCCTTGAAGAAAGATTCAATACTCTCGAACCACCTCCTTTCACCACCATTAATAAGGGAATTAATATCATCCATTCAATCTTTGAAGATTAAGGAGATTAAGTTTTTGGGAGAAGTCATTAGCATCAAAGATTAGTAATCCAAATTGGTTATATTGTTTCAATTTGATCATGTTTGTATCTATTACTTTGATAAATATCATTATGTCTATTAGTGGCTAAACTTCCATAGTATCATTTTGGTTTATAATGAATCTTAATTGAAGTTTAATGATGATAGTAAAACATGTGATCGGTTTTTTAAATAACTAATCGTTATGTTGTAGTTATCACTTGATGAGAAATGTTAAAATACTCCTAAAAGATACCACAAGTGTTAATCTTGGCGATAAGCCGAGAAACAGCTAGTCTTGCGAAGCCTTGGCGAATCTTAAAATAGATACCAAGACCTCGAACTTGACGATAAGTCGAGAAATCATCATTCTTGTGAGGACTTGGTAGATAAATTCAGAATCCTTAAAATCAACGCTCAAATACCGATCTTGATGATAAGGCGGGGATCTGCCACTATTCTGAGGGTTTGGGGAATAACTTAAGAACTCTTCAAAGAGCCAGTAAGACTTCGAGCTTGATGATATGTCGAGAAATCGCAATTCTTGTAAGGGCATGGTTGGCAAAAAGAACATTAATATTAATATTGACATGGACTAAATGGAATGTTAATGGTGATTGACCATTTTAGAATGGGAATTATCAACAATTTTTTGAAAACGGATAGTTGGTGTTCATCCACTAAGATCAATTAATTACTCGTTAAGTGAGTGTAACCAATTTTAAGCAACTCTTGAGTGTTTATTACATGAGTTCTTTAATTGTTCAAGAGCTGCGCGGGTTAATACTTGGTAATTCAAGGTTAATCATTTAAGAATCAACTAATCTTAATTGGTATTTTATGTATAATACAAAGGTTATTTTTACTAAATTATCAAAGACAATTCATTTAGTTATTTAAGGGATTATCTTTATCAAAAACCACTTGCTTACATAAATTGATGTTTTAGTATATGGGGTCAAGAGTTATCTCTTTCTTTAATTATCATCGAATAACATGACTAACGATGTTATTCTCACATTTAATCACCATAGCAAGCTCAAATCACATGTTTACTAGTAAACTATTAAACCAAGTTAAAAGGAGTTTTAATCAAGATGAAACACTTTTATCTTTGATAATCTTTCTATCTTAAATTATAAAAACCCAAAAATATTGTCTTTTAATTTGCGTTTCTTAAAACTCATTTACTAAACCAAAACCAAAATGATTTTCACTTCCGATTAAATAAACAAACGATTTAGTAGTAAAATTCTATAAGTGTGTCCGTGGATCGATATATGGTTCTTACATATACTTTACTACATATAAGATAGGTGCACTTGCCTATTTGTGTGTGGTTTTGTTAATATAATAATAATTTTTATAAATTTAAAACTCAACAATGCGTGAACAAACACTGGAAAAAATTAACAGCTTTTCCATACTACACCCGTCACGCATCAATGTTTATATACCAACTCACATATCTACTAGATCCTACTCTATCACACAAGAAACCAAACGAAAATAAGTTCTTAAAAATTTAAAAAGTCAATGAAGCAAGAACATATTAAAAGTGATTTATCTCATATTGATTATTAAGTTTCACTAAACACTTTTCAAATTCATCTTTACTTTTTACTCTATTCGGGTCCTTTTCAAATTTTCAAGTTATCTAGTGAATTGGTTTGTCTATGACGTGTTTTTAACTAGAATTGGTCAATCTAAATAAATGGGTTAAACGGGTCAAGGCGCGAACCCAACGGGTCCAACTCGAACCTAGCCCATTTAAACAGGTTCAACGGTTTGACATAAGTGACCAGAACTCTTTTATGCCGAACACAAAAGTCACAAATTTCATGTTAGCTTAATGATGTGATTCTAGTTTTTGTAATGAGGCTACGATTAAAAAACCAATCATGACCCAAACTAAAACAATTGCAATATGTACCCTAAAGGTGACTAATAATTCAATCAAATAAGAACCAAAACAATAGTAATTACAGATATGGATTCATGGAACTCCAGGATGAAATATAATATCAATGACTTTAAGTAAGAATAGGATTACCTAATAAATTTCATGCTAAAATCCCCCGCAAGACTCCATTGAAGCCTGTCAGCGAAATTGTAACACAAAGTCAGTTGATTGAAAAACCATATGGAAAAGCCCAATGATGGAAATATATTCTATTTTAATCCAACTGATTGTTGAATCCGTTAATTGAAGAGACGTTTTTTTTATTGGCAATGAATTAAACGATAAACAAATTCAAATGTTCAACTAACAGACATGGAATGACACATCACTGGCCTCGGTTATACACTCGTTTGTTTGGAACATATCAAAATATGTTACTGCATGATTTGGTGTCCACAGCCGATCGAATAAGTTATGGATAGTCTAGTCTTTATGTTTAAACGTAATATGGCCATTCTCAAAGGATTGTATAGCGAATGTGTCCATTCTTCATAGATTAGGCTATTCGTTAAGTTATGAGCTCATTCATTATGGAGAGATAAAGAATGGATGCTCAGTCATTCAGTTTATACCAGCCCATTCGCTATGGATTGTATAGCAAATGGAGGCCCATTCGTTATGTAAGATAACAAATAATGTATTATCTGTTAAGGTATTACCATTCGTTATGGAGGCATAACAAATGGTGTCTTATTCGTTACTAGAGTAGAACGAATGAGGGTTAACTTAATGAATAGGAGCTGATGGCCTATATATAGGCAGCTCTTGTTCATTGTACATGTGAGATCCAAATTTAATCTTTCATGTGTCGTTACCACGCCGGATTGACTTAAGTTATCCACCATTATGTATTCTATCCTTAATGTAATGCATAAAGTATTTTTCCTTAACGTATTCGTTTTGTTAACGTATTGATGTATCGGTGTGAGTGGCTAGATCTTGGTCGTATATTAAAGTATTCTATGGTGAATTGATTGTGTATTCACTGTGTATTTGTTTATGTTTAGATCCGAAATTGAGTTTATCAAATTTTGGTTCAATTAACATGATGAGATGTTAATTTGGTATTGTATTGATTGAAATTCAGTTCATAATCGGATTTGTGTTCTTCGTTGTGATTGAATTGAATTATAGTGTGAATTTGGAATGGAGTTGAATTGAATTTGTGTGTAAAGGAAACAGAGGTTCCTGTTTATGTGGTTTTTTGGATTTCGGATTGTGTTTGGATTGAAATTGATAGTTCGGATTGGTTCGGGTTTGTCCGCGGGACTGAAACGAGTTGTTTAAGATATAACTTGTGTGTTTTGGTTAAGATTTGGATGTTTAATCCGTTCATTTGTGTAAGTCTGGATTTTGTTGGGTTTTAACAAGATTATCAAAGTCATATAAACCCCTTTATATGAAAAACGCAATGGATAAATAAGTTTTAAATCTTGTTAATTAGATGAATATAAAACCGAATTTATATTCAAAACCCAAGCCCCGGACCCTTATTGGAATTTGCATACTTATCAATATAAACAACCATAGGGTGTTCTTAGCATACTACCTTCAAGAGTCCAAGAAAACGAAGGAGATGAAGATATGAACGGCTAGTCTTCAAGATAGAAGAACCTCAAGCTTGTATACCCTTCAATCTTCCAACAAACACCTTGGTTATGCTAGAATTTACACTTGAAAACTATTTCTTGTTATCCCTTTCCTTAGCCGAAATTAGAGAGAGGAAGAAGAGAGTTTACTTGCAACTTGTGTGTGTGAGAGAGAGAGAGAGAGATGTGAGCAACCAAATGCATCACACAAATTTGCCAATAAAATATTGTGCATGTCTTGGAAATAAATAAAACAATTAATTGAGGGGAGAGGGGGGAAAGTGGCAGCTCACATGGGTTCCCACCCAATTTTAAAACTCAAGTAATCTATTTTATTACTTATGCTATAACATAACATAACATGCACAATCCAGTATGCATTGTATATTGTTATTTAACCAACTTAAATAACATGGTATATGCAAAATGCAATAAGTCATGCATATTGTTATTTAACAAACTTAAATAACATCGTATATGCAAAATGCAAAATCTCTCATAACATAAATTATCCATATAATTTATTTATTACACAAGTGCAAATATTTAGAAACTCAATTTCCAAATATTATAAGTGTTGATATTTATTTGTTAGATTATATCTTAAATAAATATCATGGTGTTTGTCTAGCTTTTTATTGGGTACGACCCGACTTGGATCATTACGTACTAGCCACATAAACTCTAATATGTGTCTTGGGCAAACTGATTCCAACAATCTACCACTTGCACAAGATACATAGAAGATTGATGAAAATAGCAAATACCGCCTAACAACTGTTTACTACCCCTATCACGTATGACGAAGTGCTATTCAATAACGTCATCCCTTTAAAATCCCTTACTTGAATATGATTTAGGTGAATCTATTATTTATCCTTTTGCCACAGACGTCATGTCAAATCCAAAGACATAGAGTGATGATCATTCTCTGTTGATTTAACTTAAAAGAGGGGAAAATCCCCTTTTGACTACTTACGTCTCTCACAATCACCTCGTACCATACTTGATCTTAGCCTTATGTACCGTCATGTTTGAAAGCAACGAAGAACTAACTCAAAGCATAATATTTGGTGAATATCAAGACCCAATATGTATCTCAGGTCGGAGAAAGGCGGCCGTAACTATAACGATCCTAAGGTAGCGAAATTTCTTGTCGGGTAAGTTCCGTCCCGCACGAAAGGTGTAACGATCTCTTTCACTGTTTCGTACGAGAAACCTTGTTTAGCTTACAGGTCAAGCACTGCTTTGAGTTTTTCCAATACATTATCATCAGGAGGCAACATCCACTAGTTTTATCTTGATCAAACACACCCTATGAGAGGGTTCGATCTTACTTACTGGTCGTTCACCAACCACGGTATTTGCGCGATATGAAAGTGTATGCGGGGAGAGGATTCGAACCTGCAGTCTTCAGATCATGGGTCTGATGAGTTGACCATTCCTCCACCCCGTAATATCACTCAGCGAGTGAACTAGGATTGTGATTCTCAGCGATTCGGTTGGTTTGCTATTGATATAGATTAAAGACCGAACCTTTCTGCGAAAGCGTTACAGAAATGATCTACCTTTCGAATTTTGATCTTGAATGGTCGGTGGTTTTTAACCGTAGCCTTCTTGCCCTAACCGAAGTCTAGGAATGGATCCTTTTGCAATGACTAAGGTCAAATGAAACATTAGGCGGTAGTCATTCAAAAGCCCAAGAGACGATGCCCTAGTTCGATACCTGATGACTTGCCCTACTTCTTTTCTATACCTGTTGATTGAATGTCTGAGGTAGGGCCTGGCAAAGTAATGGGGCCCTTCCAATAGGAAGAAGGATGCTGAGACAAGGAACTTCTCTTCAACGCTGGGTAACACTTCCTCCATCTTTGGAACTGAATCACTAGTAGCAGAAAGAGGCAAGTAATTGATAAAAGAAAGGCGTGAGTTTCCCTTTTGCATGTAACTTATGGAAACAAAGTTATTATTAGCTTTCAACCTTTCTCTGCTTCAAATGGAGCCGAAGATATTTAAAGAACTTAATACTTTTTAGATGGCCATATGGAAAGAAGTACAGCAGCTGAAGTCGATTCGTCAACAGAGAAGGGGGTCGGACATGATTACGATTCACGAACATGCAACATAATCAAGGCAGATGCCAAGAAGTGGGCCAGGAACTTCCTTAGGGACTTGTAGTCTTTACTTCCTTTGGAGGCTCTACGGGGATAATAAGGGCTTTAGTTGTTGAAGAAAATGTCCCGATGAACCTTTATTCACATTTTATGTCGCTAACCCGTGGCAGACAGAGCTAGCAGGTGACGGTAAAGGAACATCCACATTTCGAACCTCGGGAGAGAAGGACGTTGATCGAACTTTTCCATGCCTAGTCCTAGTTTCGGTTAAAGACCCAGAACGGAAGTCCTCTCATTCTGGTGCTTGAAAGATAAGACCGTAGATGAATTAGAAAAGAGGTCCTATGCCTGGTTTAGAAAGGTTGTAGTGATAGCGGCAGGCCTTACTTTCTCTTTGGTTCAGCTACTAAATAGATAAGTCATTCCTGCTTGACTATAGCCATCCGGGTGGGGATGAGGTAGAAACACTTGCCACATGTGATAATGCCACATTAGATAGAACAGGGTCTTATCAATGGAAGCCTTCGATGAAGAAGGTAAGTAAATGCTACTTAAAAAGCACAAGCACCCCTTTTTATTCACTAAGGAAAAAAATGGCATTCGCTTGTTTAACTGCTAAGAATCATTTTATCTTTCGACTGGGAACTGCTTAGATTTTGGTGCTTTATATTTTTTTATATAAGGTAGTAATCCCGTAGAGTTAACATCCCACCATTTATGCCATGCCTTGTGAGCTTGGCTAGTTGGTTAATTCCTTCCAATAAAATAATTCTGCGAATTGCGGACTCGAGGCTAGACAGACTTTTTACTTTGCTTCCCTAGTCGGCATTCAGGCATGGGCTACCCTCTCCTCTTTTGGGATACGAGGAAGCCCTGTTTCTGCCGGCCCTAGAGCAAAGTATAAAGGTTTTAGCCGCTACGAAAGAAAGAACCCCCGGCTCTTCCCTCCCTAGCTACACCAAAAGAAGACATGTTAGCTATTAGGCTGTTCCCCTGCCCAGGGTCCCTTCCCTGGGCTATGTTGATGCTAGCCGCCAAGAGAGGAAGAACCACTCGAACCTTCCTCTTTAGACTATAACAGAACCCTAAATCAGAGAAAAGAGAACGGAGTGATGCAGGACCTCTCCTTTTACGGGTGTTCTTTATGTTCAGTGGCGGTGTTTAATTAGGATATACCACCTGTCTTATTGCTTATTTATTCCCTTTAAAACCGGTTTTTTACAAATCTCAAATGGGACCCTATATCGATCTTGAAAGAAAGCATTATGTCTTAAGTCAAGATTATCATAGAATCCTTTTTGAACCAAAAAGGCAACAACACAAGGTAATCAAACACAAGAAATTCAAAACAAGTGGTTTTCAAAATTGAAAACAAAACTACAACATCATGATTTTAAATTAACGGCGGTCGTAATTAACTCAAATTAACTTATGACCACCAATCACAAGGATTCCATGCAGTAACATTTGAAGGCGGGTCAGTCCAATATTTATATCCCGTAAATATCTATGAACCTTGGCAGCAAACCCTTTCTCTATATTCATGCCTTATGAGTACCCACCAAGTTCATAATAGTCATACCTTCATATTTGTTCACACAAATATGAACGTCTACGGGCATTTAGAATAATTAACTTTTTAATGGATTTAAGCATGCTAAAATGGAACATAACTCAAAATATCATAATCATATGATAAGTCAAAATAACAATAGTTCCGATACCCAAATACAAAATAGATCAAATCCAATCACTAGAATATCGAAGTCCTAAGGCGCAAGAATGACCCTCATGCTTTGGCCTTTCAAGGAGCTTCGTGAGTGGATCCGCAATGTTTTGATCGGTGTGAACTTTGTGAATATATATCTTTCCTTTTTCAACTTCATCCCTTATGTAGTTGAATCTCAGCTCAATGTTCCTTGTCTTTTGATGTGCACGGGGTTCGTTGATTTGAGAAATCGCACCCTCGTTGTCACAAATGATCCCTAGAGGATCCCGAATGGTACGGACTATCCCTAGATAGGAAATGAACTTCGTTATCCGCGCAGCTTCTTGAGCTGCCAATGAGGCGGCGATGTATTCAAATTCAGTGGTGGACAATGCTACCACATCTTGTTTTGCGCTCTTCCAAGAGACTGCCCCACCATTCATAACGAAAACAAATCCCAATTGTAATCGATAGTCATCTCGATCAGTTTGGAAACTCGTAGCCGTGTAATGCTTTACAACGAGTTCCTCCTCACCAGAGTCATATATTAGAAACATATCCTTAGTCATTCTAAGGTATTTCTGTAGGAATCGGTCTACCCAAGACACATATTAGAGTTGATGTGGCTAGTACGCTATGATCCAAGTCGGTTCATACCCAATAACAAGCTAGACAAACACCATGATATTTATTCAAGATATGATCTAAAAGTAAATATCAAACACTTAGAATATTTATAAATGGGTTTCTAGATATTTGCACTTGTGTAATATATAAATTATATGGTTAATTTATATTTTGAGACACAGTATTTTATGTTGTTGTTTAAGTTGGTTAAACAACAAACATAAAAGCCATGTCACATAAGTAACAAATAATAATACTTGAAGATTTGAAATTGTTGGTGGGAAACAAAGGGTGGGCCACCCCCTTCCCCCTCCCTCTCATCCCTTTATTGTTTTATTATTTACTAGGACATGCAAGTAATGTTGTTAGATAAGAGTTATTATTCAACAACACTTTCTCTCTCACACACACAAGAACTCTCTCTTTCTCTTTTCATTTGATTTCGGCCATAGGAAGAACAACAACAAGGAGAGGCTATCTAAGTACAAATCCTAGCATACAAGGTGTTTGTTGAAGGCTTGGAAGGGTATACAAGCTTGAGGTTCTTCTCCATTGAAGACTTGTTGTTCATACCGTCATCTCCTTCATCTTTCTTGCATCTTGAAAGGTTGTATTACATAAACCCCCTATGGATGATTGTTTTGTATGCATGCAAATTCGTATATGGATCCGGGGCTTGTGTTTTACATATAAAACGGGTTTTATATTAATCTAAATAACAAGATTTTAAACTAATTAATCCATTGCGTTTTTCATATAAATGGGTTTATATGGCTTTGATAATCTTGTTAAAACCCAACAATTTCAATATGCTCTTAACAGTCATCCAATGGCTACTTCTGGAATCTACTCTCATGCTTAAAGCGCATGACACATCCAGTCTAGTGAATATCAATGCATACATGATGGATCCTATTGAAGATGCATATGGGATTTCTTTCATTTTCTCTTGCTCATCCTTTGAACCTGGACATTGAGACCTACTCAATATCGTTCCTCTTCGAATAGGTACCAAACCTTTCTTAGAGTTCTCCATATTGAACCTTTTAAAGATTTCATCTATGTATTTATTTTGGTTTAAACCTATCAACCGTCTTGATCTATCCCAATAGATCTTTATTTGCAAAATATAGGCGGCTTCACCAAGATCCTTGATGGAAAAACAACTCTCAAGCCAGGATTTTACACCTTCCGTGGTTGGAATGTCATTTCCAAATAGTAGTATGTCATCAACATACAATACTAAGAAAGTAATGATGCTCCCACTAGCTTTCATATACACACAAGCCTCATCAGCATTCTTGATGAATCCAAATTTCTTAACCTCTTCATCAAAACGGTGATTCCAACTTCTAGATTCTTGTTTCAATCCATAGATAGATTTCTTTAACTTGGATACTTTATTAGGACGTTGTGGATCAACAAACCTTCGGGTTGAACCATATAGACATCTTCCTCAAGATGTCCATTTAGAAAAGTTGTTTTGACATCCATTTGTCAAATCTCATAGTCATAGTATGGGGCTATGGCAAATAATATCCAAATAGACTTTAGCGGTCTCGTCATAATCAACCCCTTGAGTTTGAGTAAAACCTTTTGCTACAAGTCTTGCTTTATAGGTTTCCAAGTTTCCATGCATATCGGTTTTCTTCTTGAAAACCCACTTACTTCCAACCGGCTTGGAGTCAAGAGGTGGTACAACCAAATCCCATACTTGGTTGTCATGCATGGATTGCATCTCAACTTTCATGGCTTCATGCCATTTGCCACAATCGGATTGTGACATTGCATCATGGTATATGGTGGGTTCATCCGAATCTACTGCATAGCATCCATCCATGAAAAATCCATATCTTTCGGGTGGATTACTAATTCTACCAGATTTCCGAACGTTTTGTGTGTCTTGATCAACCATTTGATCATTCTCAACAAACTCTTGTTGATTGCTAGTATCAACCAAACGTGTTCGACCGTTCTACTAGTTCCTTCCATAAGAAACTTACTTTCCAAGAACTCGGCCTTTCGAGCAAATAAAAACCTTTTCTCGTTTGGGTTGTAGAAATAATATCCCATAGAGTCTTTGGGATATCCTACAAAGATACACTTAGTGGATCGTCTTTCAAGTTTGTTTTAGGTGTTGTGCTT
Source organism: Bidens hawaiensis (assembly GCF_021521415.1). Taxonomy (NCBI): domain Eukaryota; kingdom Viridiplantae; phylum Streptophyta; class Magnoliopsida; order Asterales; family Asteraceae; genus Bidens; species Bidens hawaiensis. The sequence continues at coordinate 401,837 of NW_027491120.1, read as the reverse complement.
GACATAAGCCTCACAACCCCATACCTTTAAATACGATAATGATAGAACCCTTCCATGCCATATTTCAAAAGGTGTCTTTTCCACTTTCTTGGTTGGGGCCATATTTAGAACACGGGTCGCGGAGAGTAATGCAAAACCCCAAAATTATAGAGGCAACGTGCTTCTACCCATCATAGATCGAATCATATCCAATAGAGTTCGATTCCTCCTTTCGAACACACCATTATGTTGTGGTGTTCTGGGTGGAGTGAGTTGTGAGACAATCCCATAACTCATAAGAAGAACTTGAAAAGCATCACTAAGGTATTCACATCCTTTATCCGATCGAAGTACTTTGGTGGTTTTATTGAGTTGATTTTCTACTTCATTTTGGAAGACTTTGAACATTTCGAAGGCTTCATCTTTGTGTCTTAACAAGTACACATACCCATAATGACTATAATCGTCGATAAAGGTAATGAAGTACTTTTCACCATTCCTTGTCATTGGCTTAAAAGGACCACATACATCCGAATGTATGATACCAAATAATTCTTTGGCCCTTTCATTAGTTCCACTAAAGGGCTCCTTTGTCATCTTTCCTTGTTAACAAGATTCACACCTATCAAATGAATCTTCATTTGATTCCAAAAGACCATTCTTTTGAAGTATATGTATGCAATCTTTGTTTATGTGACCAAGGCAACAATGCCAAAGATAAGTCTTACTTAAACCCATTTTGAGTTTCTTGGTGCTTGATTGGTACAACTTGTTATCAAAGGATGAATTATCATGAACTAATTTATAAATGCCATTAAACGACATTGCTTTAAAATAAAAGACATTATTCTAAAAAGCACAAATACCATTGTACACAAATTTGAAATGATATCCATATTGTCTTAAAAGAGAAACGTCGATAATGTTCCTAGTCAAACTAGGAAAATAAAAAATGTTTTTCAAAACAACTTCCATACCATTATGAAGCTTCAAAATGTAGTCTCCTTGGGCTTCGACAACAACTTTTGCTTTGTTGCCCATAAAGAGACTTGTATCTCCTTTCTTGAAATGTTTACTTCTTTTGAACTATTGCAACAAATTGCATATACGAGTTCCACATCTAGTATCCAATACCCATATGTTAGAAGAAATAACATTAAGATCAATATGGATCATGAACGTTGTACCCGAGGTTTGCCCCGCATTCCTCTTGTCTTTCAACTCTTTGAGATAGGTTGGAAAATTCCTCATCCAAAGCACGGATCCTCCGAGCTAACCTTTAGCTTCATCTCTTTTGGTTTGTGTGATTCTGTTTTTAGCTTCCCTTTGAACTTACACTTGACGTGTCCCTTACCTTTGGCAACCTTTGCCTTAGGTTCCGGATTACGCCTCTTCTTGTTGCCACCTTCATTAATCATGAGAACCGGTAAAACCTTTTTACCCGTTCCCGCTTTGGCCGTTTTGAGCATTGCGTGAAGCTCACCAGTGCTCTTGTCCCATCCATTCATGTTATAATTCATGAAAAAAGTCTCAAATCTTTTGGTTTCGCCATTGAGGATCATATCCATGGCTAACTCTTTTTAGACAGGACAATTTAGCCGTTCATGTCGATCAATGTGGCTTTTCATCTAAAGCACATAAAATGAAACTGATTGGTTTTCTTCCATATGACATGCATGAAGCGCTCAAACCGTTTCCAAGCGTTCCACCCTAGCTTGAGTAAGGAACATTTCCTTTAGTTGGGTGATCATGTCATATGCCCCATGATTTTCAAAATCCTTTTGAATTTCGGGAATCATAGTTCCCAAGATGAGACAAGAAACTTGTACCGAGCCCTCAGTGTATTTCAGCAGATAGGCATCTACATCGTCAATAATTGGTTCATCGGGAATAGGATCGTCTAATATATACGATTTCATTTCTTGCTTGAGAACCATTCTCAATTTTCGATACCAATCCATAAAATTGTTGTAATTAAGACGATCCTTATGAAATATAGCTCTTAGTGATAGGTTATGCACATGTGGGATAATTGCATTAGGTGGATTGTAGATTGGGCCATCTACATATTTTAACAAACCTTAGTTTTAGTATTTTCGATATCATTAATAAATTTTAATCGTTAATACCATTTTATGTCTTCAATACAATTATTGATTAAAATATAGAACTCAACGTTACATTCACATAGTAGTTAGGTGACCTTTATCCTACTACTGAGTTAACAAAGTAGTCAACGCTTGACGATTTCAACCCTTTCCAACTTCTAGTTTTATGGGATCGGTTAAACCTAATATGTTTAGTTGGCATGTTTAATCCCATCAACACCTTTGTACGCCATGCTTCGGTGACCCTATTCACATGGTATCCAAATCAAGTCGTCCTACTTACACACACGTGTGAATTTGAACATACGAGTGGTTAGGTGACCTTTATCCCACAAATATGGCAAACCCACCTCAAACTGACAAGTTTCCTAGTGGCCCTAGTGTTGAAGACCGAACTATTATGTTTCTGGAGGCCCAAGATCGCGCTACAAAAGGTGGCCCACGAAAACGGGCATAACTTGGCCCACGAAGCTCCGTTTCAGGTCCATTACTAGTCAAATCAAAGCTTAAGACGAGGAGAACATTGTGGGAAACAGTTGTCCGAAGCCCAAAAACGCCTTCTAAATAAAGTTATGGGCCTTTTTATGTTTTTTCTGCATTTTTTATGTTTTTATTTTTGGGTTTCTGTTTGGCCCATGGACTTTTTTTGGGCCCAATCCGTATTAGAAGATCTATTTATATTCAGTATGTGCAATGTGAAAGATCAGACTTGAATTTTGATAATAAAGATTTTTCACTTCATTTTCCCTTGACCTTTGGGTGGGATTTGGGGGTTTTGGAAGTTCATCACGGGTATTCACTGAACCAACGTGATTCGATCATCGTTTCCGTTTTACCGCTGCATCATATTGACCGAAACAAGTATGCCAAAAGGTCACTCCTAAGGGGCGAGAATGACACAAGGCATGTGTCGGTGAACTCCTACTTGACCCCGCATCCAAATGCTTTAAGTGTCCACCTTTTGTTGTGACTCTTCCACTTTATTTGTCTTCCTTTTGGGCTCCAACTTCAGCTCCTAGCTTTCTTGGGCCTCCATGTTTGGGTTTTGGCCATTGGGCTAAAATCTCATCTTGGGCTATGCGGTCCATTAAGGCCCAAAACCAAAACCGTAACATTGTTGTGTCTTCTTTCACAAAAAAATGTATCCTAATACATTTTTCTCTAGAAAAAGAAATACAACTAATATACCTATCATTGCAAACCAATATGAAATGAATAAATATATTACAAACCCAAATAAATGAATATTACAACCATATTGAATAATTCAATAAATCACAACACAAACACACATCCAAACACAATGTCATGGCTAGGTTATGAAGATGCAAATACATATCTGAATATGCAAATTGTGTAAATCCAAAATGGTTCCTCTTTTAACTCTTAAAGTATTCGGCCAAGGTTAATCAAACCGAAAACTTTGGGTTTTTATCCAAACAAAATAATCAATCATCCAAATGACAAAATTCTTCAAGATTACCACATGCATGTAAAGTATTATCTTGAAAAACCAAGGGGTAACCAAAAGCCTCAAAAACTTTCGGCCATATGGTGAAGCACACCAAAAAACCCGGAAATTTTTAGATCAATTGAAGCATGTATCCGTATAAGCGGCTCTTGATGCCATTGTTAGGTTTTAACAAGATTATCAAAGTCATATAAACCCATTTATATGAAAAACGTAGCGGATAAATAAGTTTAAATGTTGTTAATTAGATGAATATAAAACCGATTTTATATGCAAAACCCAATCCTCGGATCCTTATACAGATTTGCATGCTTACCAATATAAAAAACCATACGGTGTTCTTAGCATACTACCTTCAAGAGCCCAAGAAAATAAAGGAGATGAAGATATGAATGGCTAGTCTTCAAGATAGAAGAACCTCAAGCTTGTATACCCTTCAAGCTTCCAACAAACACCTTGGTTATGCTAGGATTTACACTTGAAAACCCTTTCTTGTTATCCCTTTCCTTAGCTAAAAATAGAGAGAGGAAGAAGAGAGTTTACTTGCAACTTGTGTGTGTGAGAGAGGGAGAGATATGGGCAACCAAATGCACCACAAAAATCTGCCAATAAAATCTTGTGCATGTCTTGGAATAAATAAAACAATTAAGTGAGGAGTGGGGTGGGGGGGGGGAGTGGAAGCTCACATGGGTTCCCACCCAATTTTAAAACTCAAGTAATCTATTTTATTACTTATGTTATAACATAACATAACATACAAAATCCAGTATGCATTGCATATTGTTATTTAACCAACATAAATTACATCGTATATGCAAATGCAAAATCTCTCATAAAATAAATTATCCATACAATTTGTTTATTACACAAATGAAAATATTTAGAAACTCAATTTCCAAATATTCTAAGTGTTGATTTTGATTTGTTTGATCATATCTTAAATAAATATCATGGTGTCTGTCTAGCTTGTTATTGGGTATGAACCGACTTAGATCATTACGTACTAGCCACATCAACTCTAATATGTGTGTTGGGCAGATCGATTCCAACAGATTGAAGTTTGAATCTAGAAATTTAAGATCTGGAAAACTTTTCTTGATGATTTGAAGATTCAAAGATCCATTCGCTATGGCTTAACTATCATTCGTTATATTGGTCATAGTCATTTGCTATCTATTTCTAACTGATTTGTGTCACGTGTCAAGGTTGTTACAATAGAATAACAACCCATTCCTCATTGTAGCTGATTTATTATCATTCATTCGCTATAGAAACACATTCGTCATCACTCATTCATCATCAAGCGAATTCTCATTAGTTACGGAAGCACATTCGTGACATAGACCATTCGCTACAGAAACACTATTTCATTTGTTACCCTATTCGTCATATAATTCGTTAACCATACGCCTGACCATTCATGTGTTGATTCGTCATCATAGGTTCTTCATTCGTGATAGTCATTCGTTATCATCATTCATGAAAATTGAAGTGTCATTCGTCACTTGATTTTTTATACTCATTTGTTAACATAACTCATTATTCGCTACTGTTCACCATTCGTAACCATTTTCATCAATTCGTTGCAACCATTTGTTACTGGTATTTACATTTCGGACCTTTATTTCATGTTTGAACACTTTTCACCATAAACATTAAGTTGACTTATATTCTGACATGGCTGGTTATTCCACTGGCATCTCAGAATATGTTTATGCAACAGATGCTTCATCTTGATGCTGAGATCACGTCACATTCAAAATGTCCACGATTGACGAAGTTTAGGGACTTTGAAAAATGAGAACCAAGATTCCAAGCACATCTAGGGTCCGTACACCCCGATTGTTCGATATGTCTTGTTGATGTGTATATTTCTCCTTTGCTTGGTAATGAAACTACGGGTTATGAACCTAAAGCTTTTTCTACATACTCACATGAAGAGAAAAAGGCATTAGAGATTGAAACAAAGGCATATTCCACGTTGACTATGGCATTACCTGACAATATTTTCCATCAAGTGGGAAGTATTATAATATTTGCATCATTGTTTCAACACATTAAAATGAAAAGTATGTGAAATACCGAAGAAAGCAAAAAAGTTATGTTGAAGTTCCAATTCAGAAACTTTAACTTATTGAAAGGAGAGACTGTTGAGGAAATTTTGACTAGGTTTAATCATCTAATTACTGAGATGAATAAACTGAAGATGGAAAAAGTGAATCAGATAAGATTGATATTGTTAAGAATGCACTACCGAATTCATATTCAATTTTTCTGATGGTGCTAAAAGAAAACAACTACTTCAAGAATGAAGAGTTGACTGCTATGGAGTTTATGCAGAAGATAGAAGATAGAGAATATGACATGAAGTGCCAAAAGTCATTAAAAGAAACTCAAGATCCAACATTATATGGAGGTTTTTTACCATTAAGTTGTTCATCAGCACCAATCAATGCATTACTCACTTAATCATCTCAATATAAGCCATCTTCTTCCACTAAACCCATGCCAAATGTGTGCTTCATGGCATCTGGTTCAAACTCTAATTCTGGTGAATCGACTGCTGCTAAAAACGTCTTTGCTCAACCACCAAACATTAACATCAAAGAGGCTGAACAAAATTTTGCCTTTCTTTGTGCTTTCATGAGTTCATATGAAAATATGGTGGGTAGTAAGATTACTACCAGTGAACTGACAGATGAAGATATTGATCAGATTGTTCCGAATGATTTAGAGTTAACGGATTTGAAATGGAACATGGCTATGATAGTTCATAAAGTTAAAAAGTTCATGCAACGAACTGGTAAGGGTTTACCGACATTGAACAAGCGATTTGGCTTCAACAAGCTTAAAGTAAAATGCAACAATTGCCAAGACTTTTTCATTTTGCCAAAGAGTGTGACAAGCCTAAGAAAGAATACAACAGACACAGAAAATAAGACAGAAGTTCATATAAGAAGTACAATGATTCAACAAAAAAGGCGTTTGGGGGTGATTCTTCTAAAGCTTCGGGTTCAGAAGATCTACTCACGGCTGAAGGGATTGACTGGATTCAATGGCTATTGGGAAAAGACACTCAAGTTAACCTTTCAATGTTTGAACAAACTGAAAATTTTAAAGATGCTAGTGTGGAGGGTTTAAATTCTGAGAGCGAGTAAGAGACAAAATCAGATTCTGATGACTCCTGCAACATGCATCCAACTTTGTTTGCAAGTATGGCAAAGATTGACGAGGTTAGTCCTAATCTTGATTCTTCTGTGTCTAACTGTGATAATTTATTAGCTGAAACTATGAAATTAACAAAAATCATTAAATGTGATACTCGCGGGGAATCAAAGTCAAAATGTGACTTGATTCAAGCTCAAAATGATTCATTGATGAAAGAACTTGAATCAGTGAAACACAACTACTGACAATCATTAGAATCACAAAAAAAATGTAGAGATAAAACTGATGGTTTGTCGGTTAGTAATCTTGATCTGAAGGCAGGACTTTCAATTAAAATGACCATGAATGAGAAACAATTTCAAGAAATTCTCAAGCAAAGAACAAAAAAAACTGAGCTAGAAAATGAAGTTCATGAGTTGAAGAGCAAACTAGACAAATTTAGAAACTCATCCCTTTTGTTGAATGAACTAAATGAAGTATCTGGTAAACAAAAGGGTTCTAAAAATGGTTTAGGCTTTGTTGAAGTTGCTCCATAGTTTCATGGTGACTATTCCCAAAATCCGTTTGCGGGAAAAGAAGAAGTTGTTAATGAACCAGTCATTCATGAGGAGTACCTAAACTTAGTAAAAGGAGAAAGTTACTGCTCAGTCTACGACTCAAGGACCTCACATTCAAAGAAACAAAGTCTTTTTTGAGAAAGTCATCATTGAGGATGTAGTTGAATCATAAATTGTACACAAGAAACCGAACATTCACGTTCCAATCACATTCTGTGTGACCCTCAAGAATTTGAGGAGGCTGTGTACGGTTCGAGTACACCTAAAATGAAAAAGTCAAAACCAGCTAAGGTTAAAACTAAGATATCAGAAAAACCAAAAGTTTATGATGAGGATCTTATGTGTTTCATTAATCCTTCTCTTATTGTAAATACTAGTCGATTGTTTGAATTTAAACAATGAGAAAGGCATTCCATTGAACTTAATCAAGCCTGAAATGATTAAGAGTGTTTTTCACAATGAAACTTCTAAATTACAAGATCTTGAGCAAGCATTTTCTAAATTTAAGGTATCAAACACACAGATCCATGGTTAAGGCTAAACAATTGTTAAAATATGCTAAGAAAGTTCAGTTTGTTAACTCAACTGGAACTGACCCTTTATAGAATTTCTTTGATTGTTCAAACTTACAGTTTTATATGAAAAAGAAATCTGTTACGTTTGATGACTTGGATAAAGTACATGCTTCTGGTGTTTCAAGTAATTCATCTATTCCATAAGCTCATGTTAAACCATGAACTCCGTATGTGGATATGAGAACATGTTTCTTGTGCGGTGAATAAGGGCATGTCATCAAGAATTATGAATTGAGAAAGAATAAGAATATTAAAAATATTAACAACGAACAACCACAAAAAGTTCCAGTTGTTAAAGAAATTCTTAAACGACAACAATCTCAAGAAGATGAAACACAGATTTTGTTTGAAGATGTGAACCCACGAAAGGTGGTTCATGTTGATGAAAACAAAGTTAAGTTAAAAGAAAAATCCTTTGCTCCCACACAACCGATATGTAAAAATGTGAATACAAACGTAGTTCAAGCTGCATAGATGAGACGAAAGTCTAAAATACATGTGACTTATTCACAAGAAGCTAAACTACATTTGGATTCAGACAAAATTAAACCTTCAATTGAAATTAAAGAGGTGTCCAAGACTGAGGCCTGGGCTGCCTTTTTGGACTAATCATGTTTCCTTGATGTGCAGAGTTTATCCAAGAGTATCTTATGAGAAAACTAGATTATGGAGAGTGGATGATCTCGTCATATTATAGGAAATATTGACCTACTAACCAATGTTAAGATTACAAAGACTCGAGACAACCAAAACAGTACACTAACAACCCCCCTCGTCTGGTGCTCTTTGTCTTTACTTTACTTGAATCGCTTCGACTTCCAGTCAGCACAACTATGAACCCAAACACATGACAAACACGAACAACACGTTGGAATTGCATAGCGCGGTCATAGTCTTCACGATTGGAAAAAAGAATCTTGTCTTGAATAGTACGTCGTTGTCGGTCTCGGATAAATTGACGAGCCACATAGGATCGACGATACGAACAAACTACGTCTTCAAGCCTATTCTAAAAACAATCACCGCCTCGCCCGTTCCGTTATCGTAGTACCACCTATTGAATATCTTGTAAAGACTTTGCGGGAAAAGTCTTCACATGCACTCGTTTCATCGTTTTTGTTGGCTTAATCATCTACACGAGCCTCCTCCAACCAGTTCGTGGATCAATCTCATCGATGTATTTCCTGGTTTGAACCTGCAGTTAAAAAATTTAAACCCATGGTTGACCTAAAAGAGAAGATGTTGGTGAAACCATCCTGCTAGCTGATTTGCACCACGGTTGACGAATGCCCGATTGGCAAGAGTCCGCACCGTTGGAATCGATCTGCCCAAGACACATATTAGAGTTGATATGGCTAGTACGTTATGATCCAAGTCGGGTCATACCCAATAACAAGCTAGACAAACACCAAGATATTTATTTAAGATATGATCTAACAGATAAATACCAACACTTAGAATATTTGGAATTTGGGTTTCTAAATATTTGCAGTTGTGTAATAAATAAATTATATGAATAATTTATGTTATGAGAGATTTTACATTTTGCATATACGACGTTATTTAAGTTGGTTAAATAACAATACGCAAGACTTGCTGCATTTTGCATATACGATGTTATTTAAGTTGGTTAAATAACAATATGCAAAACTTACTGTATTTTGCATTTTGTATATACCACGTTATTTAAGTTGGTTAAATAAAAATATGCGATGCATACTGGATGTTAAGTTATGTTATAAAATTAGTAAATAATAAAAGATTACTTGAGTTGAAATTGGGTGGGAACCATGCGAGCCGTCCTTTTTCCCCCTCTCTCCTCACTTAATTGTTATATTTATTCCAAGACATGCGCAAGAGTTGGTTGGTATATTTGTGTGGTGCATTGGTAACTCACAACTCTCTCTCTCTCTCTCTCTCTCTATCTCTCTCTCTCTCTCTCTCTCTCTCTCTCTCTCTCACACACACACACACACACAAAAGTTGCAACTCTCTTCTTCCTCTCTCTCTAATTTTGGCTAAGGGAAGGAACAACAAGAAGGAGTTTTCAAGTTTAAATCCTAGCGTAACAAAGTGTTTGTTGGAAGATTAAAGGGTATACAATCTTGAGGTCCTTCTGTCTTGATGACCCGCTTTCACATCATCATCTTCCTCATTTCTCTTGAGCTCTTGAAGGTAGTATGCTAAGAACACCATATGGTTGTTTATATTGGTAAGCATGCAAATTCGTATATGGATCTCGGGCTTGGGTTTTTCATATAAAATTGGTATTATATTCATCTAATTAACAAGACTTAAAACTTTATTATCTGATGCGTTTCTCATATAAATGGGTTTATATGACTTTGATAATAATGTTAAAACCCAACAATGGCATCAAGAGCCGCTTATACTAATACATGCTTCAATAGATCTAAAGATTTTCGGGTTTTATGGTGTGGTTCTTAACCTAGCAATGACCTTGTGTTTGGATGTGTGTTTGTGTTGTAATTTATTCATTTATTCAATATGGCTGTAATATTCATGTATTTGGGTTTGTAATCTATTTATTCATTTCATATTGGTTTGTAATAATAATAAGTAGATTAGTTGTATTTCTTTTTACTATTATGATATATTTTTTGTAAAAGAAGATACAACAAATTTACGGTTTGGTTTTGGGCCTTAATGGACCTCATAGTGCATGACGGGATTTTAGCCCAATGACCAAAACTTAAACATGGAGGCCCAAGAAAGCTAGGAGCTGAAGTTGGAACCCAAAAGGATGCCCAAATAAAGTGGAAGAGTCACAACACAAGGTGGACACTTGAAGCAATTGGATGCGGGTCAAGTGGGAGTTCACCTACACATGCCTTGTGTCATTCTCGTCCCTTTGGAGAGACCTTTCGGTACACTTGTTTCGGTCAATAATTGTAGCTAAGATTAGGTGGCTATGGTTATGAACTTGTGGTTGTTTTATGTATGCATGTTTGGTTGTTTTATATTTTACATATGGATTGTTAACTTGAAATCAACAACTTGCATAAAATTGGTTCCTTAGAAATCATTAGGTAATAAAATTGGTTTTATTAAAGGTTAATGATTTCACAATCAAATGGGTTTTATTAAAATGAACTTAAAAATTGGTTTTCAAACAAAGTACCGTGCATTTGAATGCATGCAAATGCACGTTTGCAAATTGTTTTCCATTCTAGAATTTAGAAAATATAAATCTCGTTTAAAAACAAGTTTAACACCATCCTTTTATACAACACTCGAATCACTTGGGAACTAGATGTGGGATAAAGGTCACCTAACCACATTAGAGGAAACTTGTGAGTTTGAGGTGGTTTTACCATATTTGTGGGATAAAGGTCAACTGACCACTTGTATATGCAAATTCACACGTGTGTGTAAGTAGGACGAATTGATTTGGAAACCATGTGAATAGGGTCACCAAAGCATTGCGTACAAAGGTGTTGATGGGATTAAACATGCCAACTAAAATTACGATGTTTAACCGATCCCATAAAACTAGAAATTGCAAAGGGTTGCAATCGTCAAGCGTTGACTACCTTGTTAATTTAATAATAGGATAAAGGTCACCTAACTACTATGTGAATGTGACGTTGGGTTATAGATTTTAATCATTAATTGTCTTGAAGACATAAAAGGGTATTAACGATTAAAATTGATTAATGATATCGAAAATACTAAAATTGAGCTTTGTTAAATTACGTAGATGGCCGCAATCTACAATCCACCTAACGCAATTACCCCACCCGTGCATAACCTATCACTAAAAGCCATACTCGATAAGGATCATCTTAACTACAACAATTTTATGGATTGGTATCAAAATTTGAGAATTGTTCTCAAGCAAGAAAAGAAATCATATATATTAGATGATCCAATTCCCGATGAACCAAACATTGACGATGTAGATGCCTATAACGATTGGTTGAAATAGACCAACTGGGGCATTGGTCATGGTCTAAAAGATATTTTAGAAGCTCATAAAGGTCCATTTACGGGCCAGGGCCATACACCGAGGATTTGGTGCAAGTTTCTTGTCTCACGTTGGGAACTAAGATTTCCGAAATTCAAAAGGACTTAGAAAATCATGGGGCATATGACATGTTATCCAACTTAAGGAAATGTTCCTTACTCAAGATAGGGTAGAATGCTTCAAAACTGTTTGAACGCTTCATGCATGTCATATGAAAGAAAACTAATCGGTTTCATTTTATGTGTTTAACATGAAAAGCAACATTGATCAACTCGAACGGCTAAATTGACCCGTCTTAAAAGTGATAGCCACGGATATGATCCTTAAACGCCTAACCAAAATATTTGAGACTTTTGTCATGAATTATAACATGAATGGATGGGACAAGAGCGTTGGTGAGCTTCACACAATGCTCAAACGGGAATGGGTGAAAAGGTTTTACCGGTTCTCATGATCAATGAAGGTGGCAACAAGAAGAGGCATCATCCGGAACCTAAGGCAAAGGTTGCCAAAGGTAAGGGAATCACACAAACCAAAAGAGAAGAAGCTAAAGGTTAGCTCGGAGGATCCGTGCTTTGGTTGTGGTAAGGTAGGACATTGGATGAGGAATTGTCCAACCTATCTCAAAGTGTTGGAAGACAAGAGGAATGTGGGGCTCGGGTACAACTTTCATGATCCATATTGACCTTAATGTTATTTCTTCTAACACATTGGTATTGGATACCGGATGTGGAACTCATATATGCAATTTGTTGCAAGAGTTCAAAAGAAATAAGCATTTCAAGAAAGAAGATACAAGTCTCTTCATGGGCAACGACGCAAAAGTTGATGTCGAAGCCCAAGGAGACTATGTTTTGAAGCTTCCAAATGGTTTGGAAGTTGTTTTGAAAAACATTTTGTATGCTCCTAGGTTGAATAGGAATATTATCTCCGTTTCGCTTTTAAAACAATATAGTTATTATTTCAAATTTGTGGACAATGGTATTTGTGCTTTCATGAATAATGTCTTTTATTTTAAAGAAACGCCGTCTAATGGCATCTATGAATTAGTTCATGATAAAACATCCTTTTATAACAAGTTGTACCAATCAAGCACCAAGAAAATCAAAATGGATTTGAGTAAGACTTATCTATGGCATTGTCGCCTTGGTCACATAAACAAAGATCGCATACAAACACTTCAAAAGAATGGTCTTTTGGAATCAAATGATGATTCATTTGATAAGTGTGAATCTTGGTTACAAGAAAGGATGACCAAGGGACCCTTTAGTGGAACTAATGAAAGGGAAAAAGACTTATTAGGTATCATACATTCGGATGTATGTGGTCCTTTTAAGGCAATGACAAGGAATGGTGAAAGATACTTCATTACCTTTATCGATGATTATAGTCGTTATGGGTATGTGTACTTGTTAAAACACAAATATGAAGCCTTTGAAATGTTCAAAGTTTTCCAAAATGAAGTAGAAAATCAACTCAATAAAACCATCAAAGTACTTCATTAGGATAGAGGAGGTGAATACCTTAGTGATGTTTTTCAAGATCATCTTAGGAGTTGTGGGATTGTCTCACAACTCACTCCACCCGGAACACCACAACATAATAGTTTGTCCAAATGGAGGAATCAAACTCTATTGGATATGATTCAATCTATGATGGCTAGAAGCACACTGCCTCCATCATTTTGGGGTTTCGCATTGCTCTGCGCAACCCGTATACTTATTATGGCCCCAACAAAGAAAGTGGACAAGACACCTTTTGAAATATGGCATGGAAGGGTTCCACTATTATCATATTTAAAGGTATGAGGTTGTAAGGCTTATGTTAAGCGCAACACCCAAAACCAACTTAAGAGCTGATCAACTCAGTGTATCTATGTAGGATATCTCAAAGACTCTATAGGATATTATTTCTACAACCCAACCGGGCAAAAAGTGTTTATTGCTCGAAAGGCGGAGTTCTTGGAAACTAAGTTTCTTATGGAAGGTACTAGTAGAATGGTGGAACTCGAGGAGGATCGAGAACCACAAGCCGATACACGTTTGGTTGATACTAGCAATCAATAAGAGGTTGTTGAGAACGATCATATGGATGATCACAACACAAAAAACGTTCGCAAATTGGTAGTTAGTAATCCACCCGAAAGATATGGATTTTTCATGGATGGATGCTATGTGGTAGATTCGGATTAACCCACCACATACCAAGATGCAATGTCACAATCCGATTGTGATAAATGGCTAGAAGCCATGAACTTTGAGATGCGATCCATGCATGACAACCAAGTATGGGATTTGGTTGTACCACCTCTTAACTCCAAGAATGTTAGAAGTAAGTGGTTTTTCAAGAAGAAAACCGATATGCAAGGAAACTTGGATACTTATAAAGCAAGACTTGTAGAAAAATGTTTCACTGAAGCTCAAGGGGTTGATTATGATGATACCTTTTCACTGGTGTCAATGTTAAAATCTATTAGGATATTATTTGCCATGGCCGCATATTATGACTATGAGATTTGGAAAATGGATGCCAAAATAGATTTCTAAATGGACATCTTGAGGAAGATGTCTGTATGGTTCAGCCCGAAGGTTTTGTTGATCCACAACATCCTAATAAAGTATGCAAGATAAAGAAATCAATCTATGGATTGAAACAAGCATCTAGAAGTTGGAATCACCGTTTTTATAAAGAAGTTAAGAAATTTGGATTCATCAAGAACGCTGATGAGCCATGTGTGTATAAGAAAGCTAGTGGCAGCATTATTACTTTCTTAGTATTGTATGTTGATGACATACTACTATTTGAAAATAAGATTCCAACCATGGAAGGTGTAAAATCCTGGCTTGGGGGTTTCTTTTCCATCAAGGATCTTGGTGAAGCCGCCTATATTTTGGGAATAAATATCTATAGGGATAGATCAAGGCGGTTGACAAGTCTAAACTAAAGTGCATACATCAATAAAATATTGAAAAGGTTCAAGATGGAGAACTATAAGAAAGCTTTGGTACCTATTCAAAGAGGAACGGTATTGAGTGCGACACAGTGTCCGAGCTCAAAGCATGAGCAAGAGAAATGAAAGGAATCCCATATGCTTCAACTATAGGATCCGTAATGTATGCAATGATATGCAATAGACCAGATGTCTCATGCGCTTTGAGCATGACAAGTAGATTCCAACAAAATCCGGGAAGTAGCCATTGGATGGATGTTAAGAGCATACTGAAATACCTTAGAAGGACTAAGGATATGTTTCTAATATATGGCTATGGTGAGGAGGAACTCGTTGTAAAGGGTTACGCGGCTGCAAGTTTCCAAACTGATCGAGATGACACTCAATCACAATCGGGATATGTTTTCGTTATGAATGTTGGGGAAGTCTCTTGGAAGAGCACAAAACAAGATGTGGTAGCATTGTCCACCACTGAATCTGAATACATCGCCGCCTCATTGGCAGCTCAAGAAGTTGCGTGGATAAGGCAGTTCATTGCCTATCTAGGGATAGTCTGTACCATTCAAGACCCTCTAGAGTCTTTTGTTACAACGAGAGTGCGATTGCTCAAATCAACGAACCCCGTGCACATCAAAAGACAAGACACATTGAGCGGAGATTCAACTGCATAAGGGATGAAGTTGAAAAGGGAAAGATATGTATTCGCAAAGTTCACACCAATCAAAATGTTGCAGATCCACTCACGAAGCTCCTTGAAAGGCCAAAGCATGAGGGTCATACTTGCGCCTTAGGACTTCAATATTCTAATGATTGGATTTGATCTATTTTGTATTTGGGTATCAGAACAATTGTTATTTTGACTCATTCATATTATTGTGGTTTATGATTATGACATTTTGAGTTATCTTCCGTTTTAGCATGCTTAAATCCATGAATAAGTCAATTATTCTAAATGTCCGTAGTCGTTCATATTTGTGGGAACAAATATGAAGGTAAGACTATTATGAACTTAGATTGGTGGATATTCATAAGGCTGTTGGTACATAAATGTCAGTAGTTCATAGTCTAGCGTTTGTAATCGAGTCTGTAATGTAATTATGTTTAAGTTTGTGATTTTGTATGTAAGCGAAGTTGTCAACAAGTTCGCTTAGGCGAACTTGTTGAACAAGCGAAGTTGTAGACAAGTTCGCCTAGGCGAACTTGTTCAACGAGCGAAGTTACTGACAACTTCGCCTAAGGCGAAGTTGTCGTGTATTTAAACAGTTTACGGGTTAACTGTTTTAGGAGAATCAGTTGGTTAGAGTTTTGGTTAATCACGTGTATTTCAGCAAGTCAGTAGACGAGAGATCGAGTCTGTAATAGACGTGTTACAAGTTATATTACATAACGTGTTCGTTTGTATCGCGTGTGATTGTCTTACGTATTCTACGCTCGTAACTACCTACGCAGGGATTCCGCACCTGCGTATATAGCGATATCCCGTGTAAGATCCGTCCGGGAACCTACAATTGGTATCAGAGCTTTGGCTCGATTGTGTGGTTCGGGATTTCACGCGGGTGTAGAAAACGTCTCGTTTGACCTATTCGCGGGATGCGTTTTCATTGATATTGTGTTATACTCACCTTATACAGTCATATTCAAGCCGTTACACCGACCGGAAACTGCTAAATCGTCGAAAACAGATCTGAATATTTTCAGTGTTCTTCGGGCGAAGTTGTCGTTCTTCAGGCGAAGTTGCCGTCACTGGAAGTAGGGTTTCGGCGAAGATATAAGGTTGAGCGAAGTTATCCACAACTTCGCCTACCTCATAAGTTCGCCTAAGCGAAGTTATCCTCTACTTCGCTTACCTCCTAAGTTCGCTTATCCTAAGCAAAGTTATTCTAAACTTCGCCAAGTCACGCGAATTTAAGGATTTTCCAGCGAAGTTAACCCTTAAGCGAAGTTATCCTTAACTTCGCCTATAGTACTGTTTGGAAGAATTTTTGTTTTTTTTTTCAGGTTTTTCGTGTTTTCAAGAAGATGTCGCCGATTAACATCTCAGAGTTAGTCAAAATGGAAGTTGAAGCGGGGTCGGCTACTAAGGCCCCAAGGTTGATCAAAGGAACCGACTTTGTAGCGTGGAAAGATAGGTTCATTCAGTATATTAAATACCAGGATGCAAAGATGTGGGTGTGCATCCAGGATGGATATATTCCACCGACAATGGAATACGAAGGTAGGGATGTGATAAAGAAGTACAGCAAGATGGAGGAAGAAGAGAAGAAGATGTATGAGGCCGAGAGCAAGGCCCATGCTGCAATTACTATGGCTCTTCCTTAAGAGATTCTCCATACATTCCGGAAGTACACTTCTGCACGAGAGCTTTGGGATGCTCTTGAGAATAGATTCGAAGGGAACGTGGGTATTCGTGCCTCGAAGATTAAGCTGTTAAAGACCCAGTTCTCTGTCTTCAAGTATTTGAAGAACGAATCGCTCGATGATATTATCACCCGATATTATCATCTAACGACAGAGCTGAACAACTATTCTATTGCTTACAGAGAGGAGTAAATAGTTGAGAAGCTTCTCGATGCTCTCCCACCAAAGTGGGAAATGTACACTGTTCTAATGAGGGAAGACAAAGACTTTCCTAATTACGACTTGGAGACAGCAGTAAACAAGCTCAGAACCTTTGAGCTTAATATGGTTCGTAAAGAAACACCAACGGATCAGGTTCAAGACCCTGGTATGTATGGTGCCAAAGTTAACTCAGGCTCAAGTTCGAAGTCTGAATCTTCTGCTTACTACTCCAAAGGAGAGTCAGGTTCTAACTCTTCTCATGAAGGAAATGTGTCAGTAAACATGAACCGTGATGTTTGCTTTGCTGCTGGAGGATCAAGTGCTTCGAAACCTCAAGCATCCAAAAGTAGTTTCTCTCCCAATGCTTCAAGCAATAACTACACTAAGATGCCAATGAGTGTCAAATCTGCTGAAGAGAAGTTTGCACTCTATGCATCTTTTATTGCTTCTTACAAGAACTACATACAAGGGAAGATTATGGACCCTGCTGCTTTGGAAGAAGACTATGACCAGATCGATCCTGATGATCTGGAGGAGATGGATCTGCTGTGGCAGATGGCGATGATAGTCAGAAGAGTGAAGCGTTTCATGAAGAAGACTGGCAGAAAGTTCGTAGGTGGAAAGCCAGGATTTGATAAGTCAAGGGTGAGGTGTTACAATTGTCAACGAAATAGACACTTTGCAAAGGAGTGCACTAATGCACGTGTAGAACGTAGTCAGGGGAGGACTACATAGCAAAGTGGAAATAACAATAGGGATAATGCCATGATGTCTGATGCTGGTGAATACAACTGGAACATGTTCTCTGGAGAACTCTTTGAGCAGGCACACATGGCAAAGGTTGCAGCTGAAGAATGTATGAAAGCTGCTGAAAATGAAAAAGCTTTCATGGCTAATGACCAGAACTCCGAGGTATGTACTAAACCTATCTGTACTAAATGTGAGAACTTGTCTGAACAGCTTGCTACAATTACTGATCAGTATGTTAAGTTGGATGTCGAATTTAAAACCTTGAAAGAAGATCATCACTTCACAAAAACAAGAGAAAATAATTATAGAATAAAAATTAAAGCTTGTGAAAAAGACGTTAAAAGTTTAAAAACAAAATTAGCTGAGAAAATTGATGTGATCGATCTAAGCTACGAGGTTTTAGAAGAGAAAACCAAGTTAATCGCTGAGAAAGAAAAACAGATTGCTGATCACCAGGTAAAAGTGGTGGAACTAAATAGGAAACTGGAGCAATTCCGGGATTCCTCTGCTATTCTTGATCACCTCGTTAGTGATCAAGGTTCCTCACCTAAGAGGGGAGGAATTGGTTACCATGAGGTTCCACCACCTTATAACCATAATTATACTTTCAATCCTAGTGTTCATGAATCTGTTAATTTTGTAGCTGATCAGACAGGTCCTGCTAAGGAAACTGGTAAAGTACCGGAAGTTAGTAAAGGCGAAACAAGTTCGCCTGTCTCAAAAGTTAAAATTTCTATTTCAAGTCCAGTCTCATCTGATTCGGATAAGTCATCCGAGTCGGGTAAGACAAAAGAGAAGGAAGTATTACCCACTAGTGGAGAAAAAGTTAAAACAACTAAAAGTAGTACTCCACTCAACCCTTATGTCCCACCTTATGTGAGATGTACGGTTGGTAATACTGCCTCCACATCTAAAACATCTGCTGAAAAGAAAGCTGAATATAGGTGTTGTTTTAGATGTAATCAAATAGGGCACCATGTTGCTGATTGCCCTCTGAAGCAGCGTTTCAGAGAGGTGAGGCCCTCGAAAACTGAGACTAAGGTTTTTGGTAATCGTTTAAATGTTAAAAATGAAAACCATTCAAATTTGAGAGCTAATACAGGTTTTCAAAGAAACACATCTCGTTTTTACACAACTAATAACCAAACCAAATGCTATAATTCTTTTGATTCTCTTAATGTTCGTCGGTTTGGTTGGCCTCACTATCAGTCTCCAAGGAGGTATCCTGTTAAGACTTGTGGAAATTTTTCTAATGCTAACTTTGGTCAGCCAAGGTGTGTGAGTTATGTTAAGAAGGTTAATCGACCCAAGACCAAGAGGTCTTGGGTCCCCAAATTTTAATAATCTCTTTTGTTTGTGCAGGAACAGTTAAACAGGGCTTCCAATAATCTTTGGGTTGTGGACAGCGGCTGTTCCCGGCACATGACTGGTAACAAGAATTTGTTACAAGATTTAAAACATGTTCAAGGGGCAAGAGTAAGTTTTGCTGGTGAGAGTGGAGGCAAAATAACAGGAAGGGGTACGGTAACTAACGGGAAGATGACGTTAGAAAATGTGAACTTTGTTGAAGAACTGAAGCACAATCTGCTGAGTGTGTCGCAGATTTGTGATAAAGATTATACCGTACACTTCACGAAGACTGATGCTATTGTGTTGAAGCCTGGTTTTCAAATACCAGAGGAGTGGATAGTAATGAAGGCTCCACATGATCGAAATACGTATATGATGGATTTAAGTTCAACTGAAATGTCAACGGAAGAATCGTGTCTTTTGACGAAAGCAAGCGAATCGGAATCTGAACTGTGGCACAGGAGAATGGGGCACATTCATCTTCGGAAGATAAACCATATTGTCAGACATGGGCTTGTGTTGGGTGTTCCCTTAAAAAGTTTCAATTTTGAAGACAAATGTCTTGCGTGCAAAAAGGGAAAGCAGCACAAGAAGTCCCATCTCACCAAGAAAGTAAACTCAATTGCCAGTACACTAGAGCTGCTTCACATGGATCTCTTCGGTCCTGTGAATGTAAGAAGTCTAGGTGGTACAACTTGTTGCTTGGTGATCACTGATGACTACTCACGATACTCGTGGGTATACTTCCTGAAATCAAAGGACGAAACGGCTCAAATGGTGAAGAATCTGATTACCAAAGTTGAGAACATTATGGATAAACGAGTGAAGTTCATCAGAAGTGACAATGGTTCCGAGTTTAAAAATTTTGAAATGGAGATCTTCTGTCTGTCAAGAGGGATTGAACACCAATTCAGCGCTCCGTATACTCCGCAACAGAATGGAGTGGCTGAAAGGAAGAATAGAACTTTAATTGAAGGAGCCAGGACTATGCTGGCTGATTCGAAGCTTCCGGTGGTGTTCTGGGCTGAAGCTGTTTCTACAGCTTGCTATGTACTGAATAGAGTTTTAACGGTAAAAAGACTTAATAAAACATGCTACGAGCTTATGCATGGGAGAAAGCCCAATTTGTGTGGACTTGAAGCTTTCGGGTCCCCGTGTTCAATTTTAAAGGCACATTCAAAGTTTGGTGAAGCAGCCGCTGAAGGAATTTTAGTCGGCTATGAAGTTGGGACTCCCAACAGGCGTGTCTTTAATACAACGAATGGCAAGGTTGAGGTGGTATGTAACACCGACATTACGAGTTACAGATCGCCAAGACCGAGCATCGGACCTCCTGGGATTTTCGACTATGATAGGCTCTTCAAGTCTTTTAACATACCTGATTTGGTTCGTACCGAAGAAGAAGAACGTGTTGCTACGAAGATGATTCTAGATGAGGAGGAAAATTTGGCACATAGACAGCTATTTGATGATTGTCAACCATCCTCATCAAATTCTATCGATTCCCCTGCTGTCTCTCCTGAAGATGAGTTTATCAATCCATTTCACTCTCAGCCAGAAACAACCATTGATGAGCTCTCTACTAATTTAGAAGATAATTTGCATGTCGGTGCTGTGCCGACCACGAGAATTCACATAGATCACCCTTTGGATAATGTTATAGGTGATGTGTCCTCCGGTGTACAAACCAGAAGTAGCTTGAATGAGCACACCTGTGTTTATACAAGCATTAAGGAAACGGGTATAATGAACGAATGTTTGTACTCATGCTTTATTAGCCAGATTGAACCGAAAAATTATCAAATGGCTCTTAAGGACAGCTCGTGGGTCGAGGCCATGCAAGAAGAGTTGGCTCAATTTAAGAAGATGGAAGTCTGGACTTTGGTTGAAAAACCAAGGAATGTGCATGCGATAGGCACAAAATGGGTGTTTAAGTGCAAGAGAGATGAAAAGGGGATTATTATAAGAAATAAGGCGAGGCTGGTCGTTAAAGGATTTAATCAGCAAGAGGGGATAGATTATAATGAAGTGTTCGCTCCGGTGGCCAGGTTGGAAGAGATAAGATTGTTTTTGGCGTTTGCCGCTTTTAAGAAGATGAAAGTGTTTCAGTTGGACGTGAAGAGTGCGTTCCTCAATGGGAAAGTTGATGTGGTTGTGTATGTTGAGCAACCTCCGGGTTTTCCTGACCCAGACTTTCCTGATCATGTGTACAAGTTGAGCAAGGCGCTGTATGGATTACATCAGGCACCTCGTGCCTGGTATTCAACGTTATCGGACTACTTGCTAGAAAATGGTTTTGAAAGGGGTTTGATTGACAGCACACTGTTTGTGAAGAGAGATGGAAGTTGTAACATCCTAAAATTTTTATAATGTTAAATAAAAGAAAGTTATGTTTAGTGATTTCACGTTTTAGTTATTTAATGTCGAGTAAGGAACGGGTCATGGGCTTAGATTACGTAAGATGGGTTAAATGAGAATGGGCCTTGGGTCCGTGGGCTTGAGAGATATAAATACCCATCCCAAGCCCAAGATATCATTTTATTTCCATCTTTCTCTTTTACACACTCAAAAACACACACATAACCGACCGAGATCCGAAGTCGAGACCCGAGATTTTGCTGGTAGATCTGAGTTGGAAAGGTAAGAACTAATCCCGCAAAGCTAATATTACTGAAAATGGTTAGGATTTGACGGGTTAATCGGACCCGAAACACAACTGCCCAAATCGGACCCCTAAAACGTCGATTTTAGGCCGATTTGATGGTTGGGATTTGTAGGCGCCGATCATACGATTCCGTGGGTACCAAAATCGAGTTTTTTGGCTAAGAAACGAAGGAGTTATGGGCAAACAGATCTGCAGCGCGACAACTTCGCCTTCATCTGGGCAACTTCGCCTTCAAGCGATGAACTTCGCCTGCAAGCTAAGTTCGCCTGATGAACTTCGCCTGCAAGCCAAGTTCGCCTGATGATAAGTTCGCCTGAAGCCAAGTTCGCCTGATGGCAACTTCGCTAAATGGTAACTTCGCCTAAAAGCCAAGTTCGCCTGAGGTTTAACTTCGCCTAAAAGCCAAGTTCGCCTGAGGTTTAACTTCGCCTAAAAGCCAAGTTCGCCTGAGGTTTAACTTCGCCTAAAAGCCAAGTTCGCCTAAGGTTTAACTTCGCCTGAAGCCAAGTTCGCCTAAGGTTTAACTTCGCCTGAAGCCAAGTTCGCCTAAGGTTTAACTTCGCCTGAAGCCAAGTTCGCCTAAGGTTTAACTTCGCCTAAAGTGAAGTTCGCTTAGAAAATAAATTAAAAACCTAATGGAAAATGTGTTAAGGCAGTTATCGAAAATAAAATTTTTCCAAGCTGACCTGTCAGCTTAACCCCAGCCAGGGGCTCTGCCCCTTGGACCCCGCTAGGGGCTGCCGCCCCTAGAACCCCGCTGCCAGGGGCGCTGCCCCCGGACCCCCGTTCGTTGTGGGTCATATATAGATAGAAATACAAAGCTAGTAGTAGTAGTTAATTGATATGTGTAAATATTATACAGTTAGCCGAGCCCAGTTAAAGAAAGGAATTACGATCAACGGCGAGCGTAACAGGATCCAGGTGAGTTTCTAGCCCCATTCCTTGTTATGTTTTCGGGGCTGTGTGCATACTTGATGTGTTGTTAATACATTTATCCTAAGTGATAAGTGTATGCCATATGTGATATATGTGATATGTATGAATGATTGCTTGATGGTACGTGAACGATCTTCGGATATTGCACGTACTGTCAGGTTGTAACGTTATAAATATGGTAAGTATGATATGTATGAATGATTGCTTGATGGTACGTGAACGATCTTCGGATATTGCACGTACTGTCAGGTTGTAACGTTATAAATATGGTAAGTATGATATGTATGAATGATTTCTTGATGGTACGTGAACGATCTTCGGATATTGCACGTACTGTCAGGTTGTAACGTTATAAATATGGCAAGTATGATATGTATGTTTATGTGTATGAACGTAATAAAGTTAATAAAAGAAGGAAATAACGGTTGTATGGTTGTATGGTTACGAAAAGGGTACCGAGCCCTAATAATACTCGAGGTATGATGTATGGTTGTATGGTAACGAAGAGGGAATCGAACCCTACTAATATTCGAAAACAAGGGACCAGACCCTAATAATATCTGTGATGTTAGGGACCAGACCCTAATAATATCTGTGATGTTAGGGACCAGACCCTCATAATATCTGTGATGTTAGGGACCAGACCCTTATAATATCTGTGATGTTAGGGACCAGACCCTTATAATATCTGTGATGTTAGGGACCAGACCCTTATAATATCTGTGATGTTAGGGACCAGACCCTTATAATATCTGTGAGGTTATAGGGCGAAAGGCTCTTTAAAACGTATGATTATGAATGTAAAGAAAGTATGTAAGTAAGAATGAAGGCATGAGTACTTATGTGTGTATGAAAGAAAGTTATGAGGTTAAGTACGTATGTATGTAATATGGTATTGTATGGTATTGTATGATTAACTAGAACTCACTCAGCGTAGCTGACTTTTAGTATGCACGCAGGTGAGTAGGTTGAGACAGCTGGCTTGAGTGGAGGACACATGGCAGAAGACTAAAGCCTGGCATCTGAAGATCTGATATGTTTCTTAAGTTATGTTTTGATTTTGAAAGACAAGAGGAATGTTTTAAGACATGATTATGATTTGATATGTAATGTTTTATGAAAGTTTTATATTCCGCGTAAAGTTTTTAATTAACTCTGATATTTAGAACTGTGTTTATGAGTAAATCCAACACGAAAGTAGGGTTACCGGTAACGGGGCCTTACAAGTTGGTATCAGAGCAAAGTTCAAGAGATTTAAGCATCCTACATGCTTAAACTTGAACAGAGAATGGGATTTAAGTAAGAAAAGAAAGAAGATGCCAGTTCAAGAATGCCATGTGTCGCTCAAGCAAGATCAGTAAAGGTGAAAGGTATGATTAAATGATATATGTTAATGAGAAAGAAAAGATATGAGATTGGTACGGATAGGAATAATTGATTGTTGATTTGACTAACTACTTAAGTAGAACCAGCACAAATAGACTCATAAAAGGAAGTGTATAGGACACGGAAAGTAACGTGATCAGCTAATCACAACTGGCCACTGTTATTACCTGTTAGCCTTACCATCCTTGTACTAAACGGTTCCTTGAGTGACGATGTTTGTGTTTTCCCCTTTAGAATACTAATGGCTGGAGCTGGAGAATTTGTTGAAACTGGGGGTCGCGCTGGGCGTCGTGGCAGGCCTCGTCTTGTCCGGCAACCCTCGGTGGAAGAAGCTTCCCACACCGAAGATGAAGGAAGCGCAGCTGGAGGAGACCAGAACAACAACGAGGAAGTTCAACTTAGCCCTGCAGTTCAAGCAGCCATCGTTCAGGCTGTAGTTGCTGCTGTGAAGAACCTGAATCCTGAAGGATCTGCTGGAAGCCGTGAGCGAACTGCTGAAGGGGCGGGTGGTGATGGTAGAAAGGATGGGGAAGGTGAAAGAGGGGCCTCGAGTGGGGATAAGTCTGTGAAAGTCGATGATAGGAGAGGAGGACAAGGTGGGTGCAGCTATAAGTCCTTCAAAGGTTGTGACCCGCCTAAGCTGACTGGTTTAGGAGACGCAATCGCTACTCTCCAGTGGATAACCGCTATGGACAAGGTTATCCGCATTAGCGAATGCCGTCCCGACCAAGCTGTGGGTTATGCTACTCAGTCATTCGTAGATGAGGCTATGTATTGGTGGGAAAGTGTGGAGCAGAGAAAGACTAAGGATGAGATTGGAGCAATGAAGTGGGAAGATTTGAAAGAGTTGGTAATGAAGAAGTTCTGTGCAGATGCCGAGGTTGAAAGAACGGAGATGAAGTTCCAGAATTTAAAAGCCGGTATGATGACGCATCGTGAGTATACCACGGAGTTCAACCGACTATCTAGGTTGGTGCCTGACATGGTTGACACTGAGGTCAAGAGAATCAAATGTTATGTGAGGGGGTTGCCACAAAAGGTCCGCATGTTAGTCAGGGCGATTCAACCTGCTACTTTTGATTCGGCTGTTGGACTCGCGGAAATGGTCTATGCTGACGTGGCCGCGGATGATAGGGTGGAAAGGGACGAAGAGAAAGAGAAGAAAGGGGTCACTCCTGCTAAACGACCCGGTACTCAGTTATGGAACTCCAAGGATAAGAAACAGAAAGTGTGGGAGAAGAGATCGTGTAAGACCTGCGGAAATAGGCATGGTGGTGAGTGCAAGTGGGGTAAAAGTTCTAATGTTTGTCTCAAATGTGGAAAGGCTCATGGTGGAGAATGCAGAATGGGGTCGAATGCCTGTTATAAGTGCGGGAAGGTAGGGCATTATGCCAATGAGTGCAGTGCGAAGCCAGCATGTTACAAATGTGGCAAGACAGGCCATATGTCAAGGGAGTGCACTGAAGGTGTAGCTGGAGGTACTGGAAAGAAGGATGCCGATCAAGCTAGGCCCAGAACTAGAGCCTACATGCTGACCCAGGAACAAGCCAGGCAGATTCCGGATGTCGTCACAGGTACGTTTCTAGTGAACGATGTTTCCGCTTCTGTATTATTTGATTCTGGTGCGAATAGAAGTTTTGTAGCTACGACGTTTAGTAAACTAGCTAAAATGAAAGGCTGCCGAGTGTCTGAAACTTTTGTAGTAGAAACCGCAAGTGACACTTCGGTGAAAATAACAAAAATGGTTAAGAATTGTAAGATAGAGTTAGAGGGACATGAGTTCCCTGTTACTTTGTATGTTATGGCCTTAGGAGGGTTCGATGTAGTCTTGGGTATGGATTGGTTGTCTGAGTTTGAAGCTCAGATAGTATGTAAAAGTAAGATGATAAGGTTAAAGTCATTGGATGGTAGTGCGGTGACGGTTTATGGTGATAAGGAGAGTTATGGGCTTAATGTCATTTCGATGATAAAAGCCGAGGGTTTGTTAAGGCGAGGGTGCGGTGCCTACCTGGCATATGTTGTCAACGCTACGGCCGAGACGAAAGAAATGAAGAATGTTCCTATTGTGCGCGACTACCCAGGAGTATTCCCTGAGGATCTTCCGGGGTTGCCACCTGAGCGAGAGATAGAATTTCAGATAGATCTAGTACCAGGAGCCCAGCCCGTCGCGAAAGCGCCTTACCGTCTAGCACCGTCCGAGATGAAGGAATTAATGTCCCAACTGCAAGAACTCCTCGACAAGGGTTTTATCAGACCGAGTGTTTCTCCGTGGGGCGCACCGGTTTTGTTTGTGAAGAAAAAGGATGGAAGTATGAGAATGTGCATAGACTATCGTGAGTTAAATAAGCTTACGGTAAAGAATAGATACCCCTTGCCTAGGATTGACGATCTGTTTGACCAACTGCAAGGTTCGAGTTGGTTCTCACGAATAGATCTCAGATCAGGCTACCATCAGCTGAAGGTGAAAGAGGTAGACATCCCTAAAACAGCGTTCCGAACGCGGTATGGACACTACGAGTTCCTTGTAATGTCATTCGGTCTAACAAATGCTCCTGCAGCATTTATGGACATGATGAATAGGGTGTGTCGACCGATGTTGGATAAGTCGGTTATCGTCTTCATCGATGATATATTGATTTATTCAAAGAGTGAGTCTGACCATGCCGAGCATCTGAGAGAGGTATTGGAAGTTCTGAAGAAAGAAAGGTTGTACGCCAAGTTTTCGAAGTGCGCATTCTGGTTAAGAGAAGTGCAATTTTTAGGTCATGTGGTTAATCCGGAGGGGATTACCGTGGACCCAGCTAAGATTGAAGCGATAACGAATTGGAAGACTCCGCAGAATCCGACTGATATACGAAGCTCCCTAGGGTTAGCTGGCTACTATAGGAGATTCATCGAAGGTTTCTCCAAGATAGCCGCACCGCTGACCGGTATGACCCGAAAGACGATAGTATTCAATTGGGGAAAGTTTCAGGAGGAAGCCTTTGAAGAATTGAAGAAGAGACTCACGCAAGCTCCAATCCTTACTTTACCCGATGGTGATGAGGATTTTGTTGTTTGTGCTGATGCCTCGCATCAAGGGTTAGGTTGCGTGTTGATGCAACGAGGGAAGGTGATAGCCTACGCGTCTAGACAGTTGAAGGTCCATGAGAGTACTTATCCGACGCATGATTTGGAGTTAGCAGCTGTAGTGCATGCTCTTAAGATATGGAGGCATTATCTATACGGCACTAAGTGTACTATCTATACCGATCATAAGAGTTTAAAGTACTTCTTCGAGCAGAAAGAACTGAACATGAGACAGAGAAGATGGTTAGAATTGATAAAGGATTACGACTGTGAGATTAAGTATTACCCCGGTAAGGCTAACGTGGTCGCTGATGCGTTAAGTCGTAAGAATGAGGAAGTCCTTGTAACCGTGAAGTCATACAAGTTGATCATGAACTCAAGTCTTTTTGAAGAAATCATCAAAGTGCAGTCTGAAGTGTTAGTAGACGAAGGGTTAGTAAAGAAAGAAAGGATTTATGGCCAGCAAGATGAGTTGATGGAGAACACTCATGGAGTTAAAACTAGATTTGACCGTATGTGGATTCCACGCCATGGTGATCTTAGAAGTCGAATCTTAGATGAAGCTCATAAGTCAAGGTACTCAATCCATCCTGGAGCTACAAAGATGTACCAGGACTTGAAAAGGGATTACTGGTGGCCTGGAATGAAGAATGATGTAGTGGTTTATGTCGGTAAGTGCTTAACTTGCTTACAAGTCAAAGCCGAACATCAGAAGCCTTATGGGAAGATGCAACCGCTAGAGATACCTGAGTGGAAATGGGAACACATCACCATGGATTTCATAACTAAGCTACCTCGTACAGCTAAGCATCATGACACCATCTGGGTGATTGTGGACCGTTTGACCAAGAGTGCTCACTTTCTGCCCATACGAGAGGCCATCTCGTCAGAAACGTTAGCAAGCTTGTTCATCAAGGAAGTGGTAACTAAGCATGGAGTACCGTTATCGATCGTGTCTGATAGAGATACACGGTTTACTTCAAGATTCTGGAAGAAATTCCATGAAGCTATGGGGACGAGGTTGAACATCAGTACGGCGTATCATCCTCAAACCGATGGACAGTCTGAAAGGACGATCCAAACCCTTGAGGATATGCTACGTGCTTGCGTTTTAGATTTTGGTGGAAGTTGGGATGATCATCTGCATCTGGCAGAGTTCTCCTATAACAACAGTTACCATTCGAGTATTGGTATGCCACCGTTTGAGATGCTTTACGGTCGACGATGTAGAACCCCGGTGTGTTGGGGTGAGATTGGTCAGAAAGAAATGGGAAGCCTAGAAGTGGTTCAAGAAACGTCTTCAAAGTTCGATCAGATCAAAGCAAGAATGAAAGCCGCTCAAGACAGACAAAAGTCTTATGCGGATAAGCGGCGACGACCAATTGAGTTTAACGTTGGCGACTATGTGATGCTTAAGGTCTCGCCTTGGAAAGGAATTATCCGTTTTAGAAAGAGAGGGAAGCTAAGTCCGAGGTACATTGGACCATTTAAAATTATGTATCGTGTGGGGGAAGTAGCTTATAAGCTGGATTTACCCGATGAGTTAGAAGGAATTCATTCAACCTTCCATGTTTCTCATCTGAGGAAGTGTCTAGCTGATGACACGTCTCACGTGCCATTAATGGACATCGAGGTTGATGAACAATTGAACTACATCGAGCAACCGATAAAGATCGTTGATCGCAAGGAGAAGCAGCTTCGTCACAAGATTATACCCTTGGTAAAAGTGATATGGAAACACCGCAAGGGATCAGATGCTACTTGGGAAGTCGAGGATGAGATGCGCAAGTTTTACCCTAGTTTGTTTATGTAATAGTTAGGTTTCGGGGACGAAACCTCTTTAAGGGGGGAAGACTTGTAACATCCTAAAATTTTTATAATGTTAAATAAAAGAAAGTTATGTTTAGTGATTTCACGTTTTAGTTATTTAATGTCGAGTAAGGAACGGGTCATGGGCTTAGATTACGTAAGATGGGTTAAATGAGAATGGGCCTTGGGTCCGTGGGCTTGAGAGATATAAATACCCATCCCAAGCCCAAGATATCATTTTATTTCCATCTTTCTCTTTTACACACTCAAAAACACACACATAACCGACCGAGATCCGAAGTCGAGACCCGAGATTTTGCTGGTAGATCTGAGTTGGAAAGGTAAGAACTAATCCCGCAAAGCTAATATTACTGAAAATGGTTAGGATTTGACGGGTTAATCGGACCCGAAACACAACTGCCCAAATCGGACCCCTAAAACGTCGATTTTAGGCCGATTTGATGGTTGGGATTTGTAGGCGCCGATCATACGATTCCGTGGGTACCAAAATCGAGTTTTTTGGCTAAGAAACGAAGGAGTTATGGGCAAACAGATCTGCAGCGCGACAACTTCGCCTTCATCTGGGCAACTTCGCCTTCAAGCGATGAACTTCGCCTGCAAGCTAAGTTCGCCTGATGAACTTCGCCTGCAAGCCAAGTTCGCCTGATGATAAGTTCGCCTGAAGCCAAGTTCGCCTGATGGCAACTTCGCTAAATGGTAACTTCGCCTAAAAGCCAAGTTCGCCTGAGGTTTAACTTCGCCTAAAAGCCAAGTTCGCCTGAGGTTTAACTTCGCCTAAAAGCCAAGTTCGCCTGAGGTTTAACTTCGCCTAAAAGCCAAGTTCGCCTAAGGTTTAACTTCGCCTGAAGCCAAGTTCGCCTAAGGTTTAACTTCGCCTGAAGCCAAGTTCGCCTAAGGTTTAACTTCGCCTGAAGCCAAGTTCGCCTAAGGTTTAACTTCGCCTAAAGTGAAGTTCGCTTAGAAAATAAATTAAAAACCTAATGGAAAATGTGTTAAGGCAGTTATCGAAAATAAAATTTTTCCAAGCTGACCTGTCAGCTTAACCCCAGCCAGGGGCTCTGCCCCTTGGACCCCGCTAGGGGCTGCCGCCCCTAGAACCCCGCTGCCAGGGGCGCTGCCCCCGGACCCCCGTTCGTTGTGGGTCATATATAGATAGAAATACAAAGCTAGTAGTAGTAGTTAATTGATATGTGTAAATATTATACAGTTAGCCGAGCCCAGTTAAAGAAAGGAATTACGATCAACGGCGAGCGTAACAGGATCCAGGTGAGTTTCTAGCCCCATTCCTTGTTATGTTTTCGGGGCTGTGTGCATACTTGATGTGTTGTTAATACATTTATCCTAAGTGATAAGTGTATGCCATATGTGATATATGTGATATGTATGAATGATTGCTTGATGGTACGTGAACGATCTTCGGATATTGCACGTACTGTCAGGTTGTAACGTTATAAATATGGTAAGTATGATATGTATGAATGATTGCTTGATGGTACGTGAACGATCTTCGGATATTGCACGTACTGTCAGGTTGTAACGTTATAAATATGGTAAGTATGATATGTATGAATGATTGCTTGATGGTACGTGAACGATCTTCGGATATTGCACGTACTGTCAGGTTGTAACGTTATAAATATGGCAAGTATGATATGTATGTTTATGTGTATGAACGTAATAAAGTTAATAAAAGAAGGAAATAACGGTTGTATGGTTGTATGGTTACGAAAAGGGTACCGAGCCCTAATAATACTCGAGGTATGATGTATGGTTGTATGGTAACGAAGAGGGAATCGAACCCTACTAATATTCGAAAACAAGGGACCAGACCCTAATAATATCTGTGATGTTAGGGACCAGACCCTAATAATATCTGTGATGTTAGGGACCAGACCCTCATAATATCTGTGATGTTAGGGACCAGACCCTTATAATATCTGTGATGTTAGGGACCAGACCCTTATAATATCTGTGATGTTAGGGACCAGACCCTTATAATATCTGTGATGTTAGGGACCAGACCCTTATAATATCTGTGAGGTTATAGGGCGAAAGGCTCTTTAAAACGTATGATTATGAATGTAAAGAAAGTATGTAAGTAAGAATGAAGGCATGAGTACTTATGTGTGTATGAAAGAAAGTTATGAGGTTAAGTACGTATGTATGTAATATGGTATTGTATGGTATTGTATGATTAACTAGAACTCACTCAGCGTAGCTGACTTTTAGTATGCACGCAGGTGAGTAGGTTGAGACAGCTGGCTTGAGTGGAGGACACATGGCAGAAGACTAAAGCCTGGCATCTGAAGATCTGATATGTTTCTTAAGTTATGTTTTGATTTTGAAAGACAAGAGGAATGTTTTAAGACATGATTATGATTTGATATGTAATGTTTTATGAAAGTTTTATATTCCGCGTAAAGTTTTTAATTAACTCTGATATTTAGAAATGTGTTTATGAGTAAATCCAACACGAAAGTAGGGTTACCGGTAACGGGGCCTTACAGAAGTGACTTCCTGCTAGTTCAAGTCTACGTGGATGACATCATATTTGCTGCATCAAGAGTCTCCATGTGTCAGGAATTTGAGGCCGTCATGAAGAAAAGATTCGAGATGAGTGCTATGGGTGAACTAACGTTCTTTTTAGGATTGCAGGTTGATCAAAAGAAGGATGGGATGTTCATTCATCAAACAAAATATGTTCATGATGTCCTCAAGCGCTTCAAGATGGAGGACTTTTCTCCATTTGACACTCCAATTTGCGTAAACCACAAGTTGGGAGCCGAAATTGCCGGTGACGCAGATGTGGACCCAACTAAGTATCGGGCTATAATAGGTTCTTTGATGTATTTAACTGCTTCTAGGCCTGATATAATGTTTGCTGTTTGTCTTTGTGCTCGTTTTCAGGCAAACCCAAAGGAATCTCACATGAAGGGTGTGAAGAGGATTTTGCGGTATCTCAAAGGCAAGCCGAAGCTAGGGTTGTGGTACCCGAAGGGAGGAGACGTGGAACTGGTTGCTTATACAGATTCTGATTATGGAGGGTGCAATCAGAGTCGGAAGTCGACAACAGGAGGATGTCAGTTTCTCGGTGGAAGATTAGTTTCCTGGCAGTGCAAGAAACAGACATCAGTCGCAATCTCTACGTGCGAAGCTGAATATATGGCAGCATCCAAATGCTGCTCTCAGGTTTTGTGGATTCAGCAACAATTGCGCGACTATGGTCTGAATTTCTTACTCACTCCTATTTTAATTGATAACACTGCTGCCATCTCAGTAATTAACAATCCCGTGAAACATAGTAAAACTAAACATATTGACATTCGTCATCATTTCATACGGGATTGTGCTGAGAAGAAACTGATTAAGGTCGAAAAGGTCGATACGCTAGAAAATTTCGCTGACTTATTTACAAAAGCGTTTGATAAATCCAGATTTAAAAACCTAATTGAGCTAAACGGGATGATCAATCCCGAGTAACCATTTTTTTTTCTGTGTGTTTATTTAAAATAAAAAAAAAAAAAAAAAAAACGTCACTATTGCTTAAAATTAGTCGGTTACCTCAGTTTGATGGACATCTCTTCGGATATGTTTTGGTCCTCGTTTCTACTTGTAGAGAATGAGGGTCGCCATTAACCAGATGAGTGAAAGTGACCGTGGCGGTTATGATATGTCTTCTTTCGGTCGCTGAAAATTAGTCGGTCATACTTAGTTAGAAGGACACATACTTGTATGTGGTCGGTCCAGTTGATCCATTGGATCTTCAGGATTGCCGTTTACCTGAAGACTTTGACGTGATCGGGGCGATGAAGTCAAAATTTTTTTGGGAAATGAAATTACTTTTCAAGTCTGTTACTTCGTAAGAAGTTAGTTAACTATGTTAAACGGAAAATTGATCCAACCATGGAAAATGATAGATATACTAACTTTGTGTGCTAAACTAGTGAAGTTATTAGGCTTAAAAGGCTTTAGGACAATCATTGTATGTCATGGTAACTTTTATGGTGCGTAAAAGTAGATGTGATACACATTAAATTTTACTTGATTTTATGTGGAAACTCCTTAAGAGTTTTGCGTGTCTTCATGTATATCTTTCCGAATGATAGGCAGAAAAGTGATTACCCAGTCATACACGAGCCCGTAAGTGTTCTGATTCCCGTGAAGAAGGCGTTTCAAGACACTGCAGTGATCCAGATTCGGGACTTGCAGTTGTTTATTACTCTGAAGTCTATAAGTTGTTTGTAAAAAAAAAAAAAAAAAAATTTAGTACTTATGAAGTTATTGTAACATTCGAGAGTTAAAGATATCGAGACTTCTCAATCATGGAGTAAGAATGAGTACGGGAAGCAGAAAAAGAATACTTACAAGTTAATCAGACACTATGGGTCGAAGTCAATTCGGGGTGACTTGGGGAAAGCCAAATACGCTTTGAGGATAGATAGGAGGCATCAATATTTCTGAGTTGTTGCCCACTTAAATTTTAAGGATTAATTGAACCTAACTCGTATCACAGAAACGATGAAAACCATCTTAAGTATATTACCTGCTTACAACCTGTCTCTATATGTCATAATACATCTAAACACGAATCTATGTGACAGTCACGTAGTTAGTATGATTCCTGTTCGGATCTTTTCTAAAACGTAGCAGTCCCAATCGAGACTGAAATTTGATCCCTTATACTTTAAATTTTTTACGTTTTTGTACTTAGATAGCTTTATGATTTTTTAACTGGTTACTTAGAATTGATCATGTTATTTATTTCTTAAAGGACAATTTTTAACTTATTTGACAACTGTTAAAAACTAAAGGGTTAAATTTTGAAATTTTAGGCGATGTTGTTGAACAGGCGAAGTTGTGAATAACTTATTTGACAACTGTATAACTCCGCCTCTATATAAGGATGTTCAAAGGTCACACTATTCACAGAAAATCAAGCGAACTTATCCGAAAATTTCCGGCGAAGATATATATATTCCGGCGAACTTGATTCGTTTCCGTTTTCGATCCTTTTTCTCAGTTTCGTTCATATATTCTAGGTGTGTGTTATCGATTAATCGTATATCCAACGACAGTGATGCTTTTCATAGGTCGTTTTGAACGGTTTCGTGACCTCGGTCCGGTGACCTTTCAAAACCGAGATTTACAAACTTGTATTACGTGTTCATGGACAAACTGTTCGTCCACATAACCTTAATACCAAGTGTTTTTGAGTTCTTCATCGTCAAACCTTTGCCGAAACATCGGATTCCGACTGTTAGAATCTTAACAGTCGCCGATTCAGTTCAGGCGAAGTTATCCTCAACTTCGCCTGACGATTAATTTCGCCTGAGGCGAAGTTATCCGCAACTTCGCCTAAGGCTTAAGTTCGCCTAACCCTTATCTTCGCCTGAGGCGATGTTGTGAAGAGGCGAAGTTATCACTAACTTCGCCCAGAACATTTTACTTAAAATTAATTAGACGAACTTAAAGATGAAGCGAAGTTGTTCCCAACTTCGCCTCACCTTTAACTTCGCCTATACAGGTTTGATCACAACTTCGCTTCTGGTAATCAAGCGAACTTGTTTATAACTTTAACGTTTATCTAACTTGGTTCGTTTATTGCAGATATGGCTGCTATTGGAGGTGCAGGAGGTGCAGGTGATGACGGTGATGATCAGAGATAATTCTTCCCAGCCCATAACCAGTTCATAACACTTGACCCAGATGCAAAGGGCATGGAGGACTACAGGGAGATAATTACTTTTCTCCTTCGCTCAAGGATATATCATGCAATAACCACTACCCTGCCTATTTCGCTGCCGAATATTGAAGACTTTTGGCAGACGGTAGAGTACGATTGCCGGGTTGAGCCCCCGGTTATGCGAGCCACCGTTAACGGTCAAGTTGTTCAGTTTTCCTCTGAACATATACGGGTGGCGTTGCAGTTCGGTGAAGAGACGAGGGATGACCCAACGGAGTTTGTTGCACCATTCCGTGATGGGGCGTTCCTCAGGATGGGGTATTCGGGTCTCTTAGGGGACACTCAACGGAGGAAGGGATTTCTCTTAGATCAGTGGCGCTTCCTTATGCACGTCATGATCGTATGTATGTCAGGACGGAAGGCAGGCACTGATGGAATGGGTGCGACAATGCAGTCTGCTATGACTGCATTAACTTATAATAAAAGATATTCGTTCAGCCAGATGATCTTTTACGAGATCGACAGGCAACGAAGGGCTGTGGCGCGTGAGCGGTTTACAATGTATCCTCGATTCCTACAGATGATTTTCAATCATGTGGCTCCGACGCTGCCTCAACGACGCCCTATTCGATACGTGGAAAGTGTGACAAAACGTGTCTTTGCACAGTTTCGCACTTCCAGCGCACGAAGCAAGCCTGAGCTGCGTCCCAGGCATACTCCGCTCTTTGGGTATCTTATAAACCCGGAGTATGTGCCTGCGGCAGGGGACGAGTTCAGAGACCCAAGACCACAACAGGCGGCAACACCCCAGGCTGTATCAGCTGCGCCTGCTGTATCTGCTGCTGTGACAACTGCTGAGATTGATCTTGATGCTATGTTGGGAGGCCACGGAATGTTTGATATGGACCGAGTTGATCCTCAAGAGAATATTCAACTCTCGGGTCCACAGGCTGACTTTGATGATGTGATGGAAGAGGCTAGACGGATGATGGTAACGCATGAGAGAACAGTTGGGAAACAGAAGAGAATTGTTGACGACGACGATGAGGAAGATGATGAAGAAGAAGCTGTGCAGCTGGTGAGAAAGCGTTCACGTAGGGAAACGACAGGTATGGGTGTAGGAGCTGGAGAGACTTCACGGTTGGTACGTTTTGCTCCACCTGCCTTGTCTGGTATGTCCTTTGTTCCTACCTCTGTGCAGGTATCGAGTACAAGCGCTACGGTTGTTCCCGTAGTGGCTACATCATCGGCTGACATTCCACCGATCACAGCCGTGCAGACGTCGTCTCCAGCAATTGTGTCTCTACCACCTCAAACGCGTACTCCATCGGTGGTAGTAGCACGATTTGTCGAGTCTACGGTCACCACTTCTGCAGGGTTATCGGGTACGGTACCACCTGCGGACACGCCCTCTTCTGACTCGGATCGAATAGCTTCACTAGAGCGGATTGTTGCTGAGCAGTCCAAGACTATTCAAAGCCTAGTGGAAGCAAATCAACTGCAGGCATCCCTCCTGGCTGAGCACGGGAAAATAATAGATGCCTTGAAGGTGTTCTTGGCATCTCAGGGGGAGATGAGCTGTAGAGGAGATGAGTTGAGGACCAAGCGCCGAAACGATCAAGACGATGATCCCAATGCACCGGAAGGTGCAGGTGGTGAGTTGCCAAGAACTACTACAGCTCTTGGGGCTTCCACAGCTGAGGGGGAGTCTGCATCTGGTGATGATGTGGTAGTTGTTGGTGATGATGTGGATGTGGTTGATGATATGTTAGAGGATGATGAGTTGATGAATGAAGATGATGTTCTTCATAACCAATCGATGAGATTGAAAAGATTGAAAAGATTGGTGCAGAAATTGTTGTTGAGAATGTGAGAGAAGAAGGAGAGATTGTTGAAGAAAATGTAGAGCATGAGATCCCTGTGGTTGAACAGTCGACTATATGTGAAGATGCTGCGGTTGACAACACTGAGTGGAAAGATCAGCCAAACTGGAAGGAAGGCTGCGCTCAGTGGTTTGTAAAGACGAAGAAGCCAGCAGTACCAACGATGTTCAAAAAGTCATATAATATAAAGGGATATGCAGAATCAAAGAAGGGAATCATATGCTGGTTGTACGATGAAGAGTTGAAACTATTTGTGATCAAACGTTACGACGGCATTCAATACTTCAAGAAGATGTTAAGATCCCTGAATACCTTACCGGAGTGTGAGGTGAAAGACTTAGCGAGACTGGGGCTGATAAACAAAAGCGATGATAACATGGCAAGAGTAATTGGGAAGATTGTTTGGAAGGAGGCCATTAAAGATAAAAAGTTTGAACTTCTGAAGCCTCAGAAAGGGAAATTAGTAGAAGACAAAGATAGAGGGATGAGGGCAGACGGCAAACCATGGATGGTTATGAAGTATAAACCAGTCCGTCATTTAAAAGAAGTGCCGATGAAGGTGATGCCCAAGAACGTCTTGAAAGACTTGAAGTGGTGGTACGTGGATTGTGAAACTGCTGAAGCGGTCATGGAGGATGAAGATGAGCAAGAGATCATGAGAGTGTATGATCCTATGCACTTAGTCAATCTGTCTCAAGCCGACTTGCAGGTACTACATGCTAAGAAGATTTTCTACATTCCTGCTTGGAAAGAGGAAGCTAAGAAGTACCAGAAGTTGGTTTCTGTATGTGTTAGACAGGGAGTGCATGCTTGAAGAGAGAAGACGAAAGATTACAAGACACAAGCTTTGAAAATCAAGATATGAAGCTACTGCCAAGGGGGAGTCTGTTGGTACATAAATGTCAGTAGTTCATAGTCTAGCGTTTGTAATCGAGTCTGTAATGTAATTATGTTTAAGTTTGTGATTTTGTATGTAAGCGAAGTTGTCAACAAGTTCGCTTAGGCGAACTTGTTGAACTAGCGAAGTTGTAGACAAGTTCGCCTAGGCGAACTTGTTCAACGAGCGAAGTTACTGACAACTTCGCCTAAGGCGAAGTTGTCGTGTATTTAAACAGTTTACGGGTTAACTGTTTTAGGAGAATCAGTTGGTTAGAGTTTTGGTTAATCACGTGTATTTCAGCAAGTCAGTAGACGAGAGATCGAGTCTGTAATAGACGTGTTACAAGTTATATTACATAACGTGTTCGTTTGTATCGCGTGTGATTGTCTTACGTATTCTACGCTCGTAACTACCTACGCAGGGATTCCGCACCTGCGTATATAGCGATATCCCGTGTAAGATCCGTCCGGGAACCTACAAAGGCATGAATATAGAGCAAGGGTTTGTAGCCAAGGTTCATAGATATTTATAGGATATAAATATTGGACTGACCAGCCCTCAGATGTTACTGCATGGAATCCTTGTTATTGGCGGTCATAAGTAAATATGAATAAAGGCGAATATCATAGTACCCTCCACCCTGAGATACATATTGGGTCTTGATATTCACCAAATATTATGCTTTGACTTAGTTCTTCGCTGCTCTGAAACATGACGGTTCATAAGGCTAAGATCAGGTATGGTACGGGGTGATTGTGAGAGACGTATTAGTCAAAAGGGGATTTGTCCCTCATATTCGTTGAGAGTAACATGTCTAAGGCCTGCTAAGTTAAATCAACAGAGAATGATCACTATATGTCTCTGTATTTGACATGACATCTGTGGCAAATGGATAAATGATAGATTCACTTAAATCATATTCAAGTAAGGGACTTGAAGGGGATGATGTTAATGAATGGCACTTCGTCATCGTATTAGGGGTAGTAAACTGTTGTTAGGCGGTATTAGCTATTTGCATCAATCTTCTATGTATCATGTGAACATGGGAGACTGCTGGAATCGGTCTGCCCAACACACATATTAGAGTTGATGTGGCTAGTACGTTATGATCCAAGTCGGGACATGCCCAATAACAAACTAAACAAACACTACGGAATTTATTTAAGATAGGGTCTAACAAATAAATATCAACACTTGTGTAATAAATAAGTTATATGGATAATTTATGTCATGAGAGATTTTTCATTTAGCATATACGACGTTATTTAAGTTGGTTAAATAACAACATGCAAGACTTGCTGCATTTCGCATATATGATGTTATTTATGTTGGTTAAATAACAATATGCAAGACTTACTACATTTTGCATTTTGCATATACCACGTTATTTAAGTTGGTTAAATAACAATGTGCAATGCATACTGGATTTTATGTTATGTTATAACATTAGTAAATAATAAAAGATTACTTGAGTTGAAATTGGGTGGGAACCATGTGAGCCTTCCTTTTTTCCCCTCTCTCCTCACTTAATTATTATATTTATTCCAAGACATGCATAAGAGTTGGTTGGTAGATTTATGTGGTGCATTGGTAACTCACAACTCTCTCAATCTCTCTCTCTCTTTCTCTCTCACGCACAACTTGCAAGTAAACTCTCTTCTTCCTCTCTCTAATTTCGGCTAAGGGAAGGAACAACAAGGAGTTTTCAATTGTAAATCCTAGAATAACAAGGTGTTTGTTGGAAGCTTGAAGGGAATACAAGCTTGAGGTCCTTCTATCTTGAAGACTCGCCTTTCACATCGTCAACTTCTTCATTTCTCTTGAGCTCTTGAAGGTAGTATGCTAGCTAAGAACACCCTATGGTTGTTTATATTGGTAAGCATGCAAATTCGTATATGAATCTGGGGCTTGGGTTTTGCAAATAAAATTGGTTTAATATTCATCTAATTAACAAGATTTAAAACTTTATTATCCGCTGCGTTTCTCATATAAATGGGTTTACATGACTTTGATAATCTTGTTAAAACCCAGCATGCACGTCCCCCCTCGGCAGTGAGAGAACGTCAGTAATATATTGAAAGTACTGTACGCCATTATCCCACTTAATTTTGAAAACCCTCAGATCCAAGTCATCCAAATAAGACATGTTATCACCTTTGACGGTTGTCACGGCCTTGAATGTCGTCTTCTAGTTTGCCTTTGACCGAGAACTGACCACCATCTGGTACTCTTTGTCCGTATACTGACAGGCTTCAATAATCTTAGATGTTTCGGATTTGCTGTAAGTCCCAAACCATCATTCAGCATCAGGATCCATTAACCTCGATCCCTTGTCAGATACTTTACCTTTCTTCTATGTCGTTTTCTCCAAATTTTCTTCGGCAGCTTTAACGTGTTCTTTAGTTAAAAATGGAACACCCTGATAAACATTCGAATGTGTGTAAAGATCAGGATATTACTATGTCGTCACATCTTCAATCGCAATTTCCAGTCCTCATAAATAAACGACTTATTCCTATGTGGAATACTCGCATTAAACTAGACACACTCTTCATTAATTACCTCCACCTCCTCCTCCTCTTCCAAAGCTTCCAACTCTTCATCATTTAACCCCAATAATAAAGAAATTTGATCACGAGACACAGCAGGATCCACAAACTCACCCTCCTTGATATCATCTGCATTATCAGAGCTCATAACGATCCCTTCTCATAATCCATAAAAATTTAGTGCTAGCTTTGATTGACTCGATAGGAGTGACATTGGTAGTATCTTGATAAACTACCATATGTCGATCATCGCCAGCACCAACACCACTCGTACCAGCAGCAGATGAACCTTGAGCTTCTTTTGGCTCACCACCACTCGATACAGCCGCATTGGGATCTTTATCTTTATCATCATTCTTCAATTTCTTCAAAGCAGCATCTTTACATGTTAACTGAAGAATGAGATCCTCCTTCTATTTTATTCTCTCCCCCAGAGTTGTAACAATCTCACGGAGATCCTTAGTCTCCTTTTGGAAGTAGGAGATGTAGCTCATCAACCGTTATTGATTCATCAGCATCTGATCTTGTTGTTGACGATCGGTTGCCATCTGATTCTAATAAAGATGAATCAAACTAAGTAGCATATCCATTTGTTGTGCATGCTGCAAGATATGAAGTGTAGGAGATACAGGTTTCACCGGACATTGTGGATGGGTAAACCGCATATATGATAAATCCGGAGGCTGTATCTACTTCGTTGTAGCAGCTGGAGAGGTCACCATCGATGTAACAGGAGTTGTTGGAAACAGAGATAGCAAGATTGTGGAATCGAAGCAAATCTCGGATCAGACGATGTCGTCTTCTTGAGAGTAATGACCAGGGTGCTAACAGTAGGCGAAACCACCTGCATTTGTTGAAAAGACGGCCTTGGAATCTGTGGACCTATCTCCACACCGTCTCCTTTTCAAACTCGACGTTTTGGCGGTTGTTCTGGCATTATCACGTTACCCTTTTGTTACATTGAGCAGCTTGAGAACTAGCTACCTCAACCTCAACCCGTCGACCATCTCCCCCGTTTCCATCGTCTCCACCATCACCATCATTACCACCATCATCACCACCAACATTCCCACCTGGTCCCTCTTCTTGTCGGAAATTCGAATCATCGTGAATTCAACGGTCATTAGAAGGAGATGCATAATATTGATTCGCCAGATGACCAATCAAACGTTTGATTCTCGAACTATCCTCAGCAGTTTGCTTATGGTATGTCTTCATACGCTTCATTGTGTCAGAATTTATGTGATCTA
The DNA here is from genome assembly GCF_021521415.1 of Bidens hawaiensis. Lineage (NCBI taxonomy): Eukaryota > Viridiplantae > Streptophyta > Magnoliopsida > Asterales > Asteraceae > Bidens > Bidens hawaiensis. Next base: position 360,251 of record NW_027491120.1, on the reverse strand, counting down.
AGACCAACACATCGTCCATCAAATTCTGATCAATCTCGAAATTAGGAATTAGGTCTTGAATAATTAGCTGGAGGAAGCGCGGATACATAAGAAATTTTCTCCTACGATTCTTGACCAGACAGTTCTTCATAAGGTCATAGAAATGAGCTCAGTGATATTGAATAGTTTGTTCAATATCAACGCGATAAATGCGGATTGATGCATAATCCGACATTCGTCAAAACCACCTTTACGTCCCCTAAGGCAGTGGATAAGCACATGTAGCTAGTACTTGTACTAATCGTACAAGTAGGCCTTGTTATACTGGGAACGGTCCAGGTCACCTGTATAAAGTAATCTCCGAAATAACCAGAGAATCAACGTCCAATCAAACTCACATGGATTATCCATGTTATCCACAAATTTGAGAACCCGACGTATCACTCTCGGAGTAATAATGATGGTCTTCTTCTTCCCCTCAGCAACGATATGGTTCTCAGCCTCCACATATCGAGCAGTATCTAAAACGGTCGTATCACGCTAAAATGTACTGGGACATTAGCGGATATAGCTTAATTAATCCGAGATCTACGTAATAATGCTATGATATCACCAAACATCGCTCGATCCGCAAAACCTTCTTGCAAGAACGCAAAAATGTTGTGCTTCTTATCATAACCCACATCAGGAAGAACCAGTGCTTGTTGCTATTGTGGTGCTTGCGGTTCAGCAACTTTAGGTTCGGCAACTTGTGGTTCAGCAACTTGAACAATAGGATCCTCTTGAACATTCGGATTCTGCTATGCTGGAGCATCGGGTATAATTTCATCTGCCATTTTTGTAATCACACAATCCGAATATTAGTATTCCGGAACTTGTTTAATTAAATCAATTTTACTTTATACTTAGTAAAATTTGAGTCTATTTAAAAATTATAAGTTCATTCGTTGTCTAACTCTTTATGATGAATGGTGTCATTCGTTATAACGAATGGACTGATTCGTTAGTTGTACACACACGAATGAGTGAATAGCAAAGAGCACGAGACGAAGGGGAGTTTGTTAGTGCACAGTTTTGGTCATCAAGAGCCTTTGTAATCTTATGTAATTTATTATTATTGTAATGTAAGGGCAGTTTGGTAATTTAACTAGTCCCATTCGTTAGATTATAAGCTCATTCGTTAAGCCTGTTTAACGAATTATGCCATTCGTATTTATCAATATCCATTTGTTAAGGATGTTTAACGAATGAACACTAATCATTATTACTCGGTACCCATTCTTCATGGAATGTTGACGAATGGGGGAGTCATTCTATATACCCATAATACGATATATGTAATGAAGACGAATGAAGGTCATTCGTCACGGAATGTGTAATGAATGGCATTCGTCTTCTATATACAGGTTGTTTGGCCTACTTAATTTAATAAGTGTTTATGTATTATCTCTCAAGCCGTTACTCTGCCAAAATCGTTTCTCAACACTTCGTTCCTTAATCTATTAGATATTCACTTACGCATATCATATAACTAGATGCATAGATCAATTTTTATGATTTGATTAAATGTATTGAAGCTCAATTTAAGCGTTTTCAAAATACTACCAGTCACCAAGTTTATAATTGAATCCAGTCGCCCTAGGGTTTGAGCTCCATCATTCACAAATAGAACAATATCATCTTATGCTAAAAACAGAATATCAATTTAATTCATTCTACATAAAGTTTGGGTGGATCTAAAGAAAAACCCAAATCCAAAGATGATGATTAAAGCTGTTGGTATGAGAGTGTTCATCGAATTAGAAGGGAGGGCAGTGGATGAGTTAAGATGCTAGTTGTAAAAGGCATTAGGGTTTAGAATGGTGAAGGAACGGGTTATTTGATATCCGGGTAAGGAGGAACCGATCCTGACCCATGAATTTTATAAAGATAAATTAATGAGAAGTCTCCACTCGAAAATCAAGTAATCTGGTGACTTCATATGGAGTGGGGAGCGATATGAGAGCAACACATAATATTTTATGGTAGACAATTATATAGATAGTTGTATGTATATATGGTGGGATCTAGAGGGAACTCATCTTAAAGAGAGAACTAGAGAACTAATAAAGAATTAATTTTAACTTTTTTTCTAAAAATATTTAGTGATTTTTTTCTTTCCTCCTTCTAATAAGTTGATATTGTTCCTAAAAAAACTCTCGATGTACTGCATATGTTGTTGGAATCGATCTGCCCAAGACACATATTAGAGTTGATGTGGCTAGTACGTTATGATCCAAGTCGGGTCATACCCAATAACAAGCTAGACAAACGCCACGATATTTATTATTAGATATGATCTAGTTAATAAATATCAACACTTATAATATTTGGAAAATGGTTTTCTATATATTTGCATTTGTGTGTTAAATAAATTATATGGATAATTTATATTTTGAGAGATGTTATTTAAATTGGTTAAATAACATATTGCATGTTACTTATGATATGTTTTATAACATAAATATCATAAGTAAATACTTGTAAGTAATTTAAAGTGGATTTGAAATTTAGGTGGGAAAATTCCTCCCTCTTCTCTCTCATCCTTTTATTTCTTTCAAGATATGCAAGAGATTTCATTGGAAGATCATTATTCTTGGGTGAATAATATTTTACACATTCTCTCCCACACACATCTCTCTCTCTCTTTTCTCCCTTTGAGGCCGAGAACAAGAAGAAGAAAAGGAACAAAGGTTGTTCTTGCATCAAGTGTTAGGACCCTAGCAACCAAGGTGTTTGTTGGAGCTCGTTGGGTATACAGGCTTGAGGTTTCCTCCACTGGAAGCTAGCCGTTCATATCTTTCTTCCTCATTTTCTTTCGGACTTGAAGGTATGATTCATGCAACACCCTATGGTTGTTTTTGATAGCTTGTATTTCGTATATGGATCCGGGTATTGGGTTTTATATAAAACGGGTTTTATATGTATTGGTAAACAAGATTTAAAAATAATTATTTCTGCTGCGTTTTTCTATATAATGGGTTACATGGACTTTGATAATCTTGTTAAAACCCAACAATGGCATCAAGAACCGCTTATACGGATACATGCTTCATAGATCTAAAATTTTCGGGTTTTATGGTGTGGTTCACCATATGGCCGAAATTTTGGGGCTTTTGGTAACCCCTTGGTTCCTCAAGATTATACTTTACATGCATGTGATAATCTTGTCGAATTAAGTCATATGGATGATTAATTTATTTTGTTTGGACAAAACCCGAAACTTTCGGTTTTGTTCCTCTTGGCCGAAAGTTTTATGGGTAAGTGGGGAACCATTTTGGTCTTCTAAGACCTTGCATATTTGGATGTGCATTTGGATGTTCATAACCTAGCCATGACCTTTGGATGTGTATTTGTGTTGTGATTTATTCGGTTTATTCAATTTGGTTGTAATATTCATTTATTTGGGTTTGTAATCTATTCATTCATTCATTTTGGTTTGTAATAATAAGTAGATTAGTTGTGTTTCTTTTACTAGAGAAAAAAATGTATTAGTATATATTTTTTGTAAAAGAAGAAACAACAAAGTTACGGTTTTGGTTTTGGGCCTTAATGGACTTCATAGTCCAAGATGGGATTTTAGCCCAAAGGCCAAAGCCCAAACTTGGAGGTCCAAGACAGATAGGAGCTGAAGTTGGAGCCCACATGGAAGCCCAAATAAAGTGGAAGAGTCACAACACAAGGTAGACACTTCAAGCATATGGATGCGGGATCAAGTGGGAGTTCACCGACACATGCCTTGTGTCATTCTCGTCCCTTAGGAGAGACCTTTTGGCACACTTGTTTCGGTCAACAAGTGTTGTCATTCTAGGTGATTATGGTTATGGACTTGTGTTTGTATTTTATGCTTGTGTGGTTGATTTATGTTTATTGTTTTATCATGTTTGGATGTTAATAATTAAAATCGACAACTAGCATAAAAGTGATTCCTTTGAAATTATTAAGTGATAAAATTAGTTTTATTAACTATTAATGATTTCATAATAAAATGGGTTTTATTAAAAGGAATTTGAAAATTGGTTTTCAAAGGTACCATACATTTGAATGCATGCAAATGGAAGGTACATTAAATAGTTTTCCAATCTAGAATTTTGAAAACTAAAATCCCTTTTAAAACAAGTTGAACACCATCCTTTTATACGACACTTAAGTCACTTGTAGACTTGAATCGTGGAATAGGGTCACCTAACCACTTTTAAGAAAACTTGTGATCTTAAGGTGGTTTTACAATACTTTTGGGATGAGGGTCACCTAACCACTTGTATGTGTAAACTCACACGTGTGTGTAAGTAGGACGACTTGATTTGAAACCATGTGAATAGGATCACCGGCACATAGCGTTCAAAGGTGTTGATGGGATTAAACATGCCAACTAAACATATGATGTTTAACCGATCCCATAAAACTAGAAGTTGCAAAGGGTTGCAATTGTCAAACGTTGACTAACTTGTTAATTTGAATAGTAGGATAAGGGTCACCAAACTACTATTTGAATGAGACGTTGGATTCTAGATTTTAATCATTAATTGTCTTGGAGATTTTAAAGGGTATTAAAGATTAAAATTTATTGATATCAAAAATACTAAATGAACTTTGTTAAATTCTTTTATAGATAGCCGCAATCAAAAATTCACAGAACGCTATTATCCCTCATGTGCATAATCTATCACTTAGATCCATTCTGGACAAGGATCGTCTAAACTTTAACAACTTTATGGACTGGTATCGAAACTTGAGAATTGTTCTCAAGCAAGAGAAGAAGTCCTACATATTAGACGATCCTATTCCCGATGAACCCGATGTCAACAACTTGGATGCCTATGCGGATTGGTTGAAATACACCGAGGATTCGGTGCAAGTTTCTTGCCTCATGTTGGGAACAATGATTCCCGAGATCCAAAAGGATTTCGAGAATCATGGGGCGTATGACATGATCACCCAGCTTAAGGAAATGTTCCTTACTCAAGCAAGGGTGGAGCGTTTCGAAACAGTTCGAGCACTTCATGCATGTCATATGGAAGAAACCCAATCCGTGTCATCTTATGTGCTTAAGATGAAAAGCCACATTGATCGGCTTGAATGGCTTAACTATCCCGTCTCAAAAGAGTTAGCCACGGATTTGATTCTGAACGGCCTAACTAAAAGGTTTGAGACATTCGTCATGAACTACAACATGAACGGATGGGAAAAAAGCGTTGGTGAACTTCACGCAATGCTTAAGACAGCCGAAGCCGGCATGGGTAAAAAAGTTTTACCCGTTCTTGCGATCAATGAGGGTGGCATGAAGAAGAGGCATCACCCAGAACCAAAGGCAAAGGTTGTCGTTGGTAAGGGGCAAGTCAAGAAGGGGTTCAAGGGGAAGGCAAAGGCGGAACCCAAACTCAAGAAGCTAAAGGTTAGCGCTGAGAATCCTTGCTTTGGTTGTGGGGAGATAGGTCACTGGATGAGAAACTGTCCGACCTATCTCAAGGAGTTGAAAGCTAAGAGGGATACGGGGCAAACCACAGGTACAACTTTCATAATCCATATTGATCTTAATATTATTTCTTCTAACACATGGGTATTGGATACCGGATGTGGAACTCATATCTGCAATTCATTGCAGGGGTTCAAAAGAAGAAATGATGTGAAAAAAGGAGATATAAGTCTCTTCATGTGCAATGGAGCAAAGGTTGACGTCCAAGCCCGAGTAGATTACGTTTTGAAGCTTCCAAATGGTTTGGAAGTTATTTTGAAAAACATTTTGTATGCTCCTAGTTTGACTAGGAACATTATCTCCGTTTCTCTTTTAAGACAATTTGGTTATGATTTCAAGTTTGTAGACAATGGTTTTTATGTATTCATGAATGATGTCTTTTATTTTAAAGTGATGCCATTTAATGGCATTTATGAATTGGTTCATGATGAAACATCCATTGATAACTCGTTGTACCAAGCAAGCACCAAAATACTCAAATTGGATTTGAGTAAAACATTTCTTTGGCATTGTCGCCTTGGTCACATAAACAAAGATCGCATTCATACACTTCAAAAGAATGGTCTTTTGAAATCAAGTGATGATTCATTTGATGAATGTGAATCTTGTTTATTGGGAAAGATGACCAAGGAGCCCTTTAATGGAACTAATGAAAGGGCGAAAGACTTATTAGGTATCATACATTCGGATGTATGTGGTCCTTTTAGGACAATGACAAGGAATGGTGAAAGATACTTTATTACCTTTACCGACTATTATAGTCGCTATGGGTATGTGTTCTTGTTAATACACAAAAATGAAGCCTTTGAAATGTTCAAAGTCATCCAAAATGAAGTACAAAATCAACTCAACAAAACAATCAAAGTACTACGTTCCGATAGAGGAGGTGAATACCTCAATGATGCGTTTCTAGAACATCTTAGGAGTTGTGGGATTGTCTCACAACTTACTCCACCTGGAACACCACAACATAATGGTGTGTCTGAAAGGAGGAATCGAACTTTATTGGATATGGTTCGATCCATGATGGCTTGAAGCACATTACCTCTATCATTTTGGGGTTTCGCACTAATCTCTGCTGCCCGTATTTTAAATATGGCACCAACCAAGAAAGTGGAAAGGACACCTTTTGAAATATGGCATGGAAAGGTTCCATCATTATCATATTTAAGGGTATGGGGCTGTGAGGCTTATGTTAAGATCTACACCCTAGACAAACTTGAAAGCCGATCCACTAAGTGTATCTTTGTAGGATATCCTGAAGATTCGATGGGATATTATTTCTACAATCCAAACGAGCATAAAGTGTTTATAGCTCACAAAGCTAAGTTCTTGGAAAGAAGGTTCCTTATGGAAGGAACTAATAGAACTATGGAACTCGAGGAGGATCGAGAACCACAAGCCGATACACGTTTGGTTGACACTAGCGATCAACAAGAGGTTGTTGATAATGATCAATTGGTTGATCAACCCACACAAAACGTTCGCAAATCTGGTAGAATTAGTATCCCACCTGAAAAGATATGGATTTTTCATGGATGGATGCTATGTGGTGGATTCCGACGAACCAACCACATACCGAGATGCAAAGTCACAATCTGATTGTGATAAATGGCTGGAAGCCATGAACTTTGAGATGAAATCCATGCATGATAACCAAGTATGGGACTTGGTTGCTCCTCCTTTTAATTCCAAACTGGTTGGAAGTAAGTGGGTTTTCAAGAAGAAAACCGATATGCATGGAAACATGGATACTTATAAAGCTAGACTTGTAGCAAAGGGTTTCACTCAAACTCAAGGGGTTGATTATGATGAAACTTTCTCGCCTGTGGCGATGTTAAAGTCTATAAGGATATTGTTTGCCATAGCTGCATATAATGACTATGAGATATGGCAAATGGATGTCAAAACTGCTTTTCTAAATGGACACCTTGAGGAAGATGTCTAAATGGTTCAGCCTGAAGGTTTTGTGGATCAACAACCACTTAATAAGGTATGCAAGTTGAAGAGATCAATCTATGGATTGAAATAAGCATCTTAGGGTTAGAATCACCGTTTTGATGATGAAGTAAAGAAATTTGGATTCATCAAAAACGCTGATTAAGCTTGTGTGTATAAGAAAGCTAGTGGGAGCATCATGACCTTTCTGGTATTATATGTCGATGACATATTACTGTTTGGAAATGACATTCCAACCTTGGAAGATGTAAAAGCCTGGCTTGGAAGCTGTTTTTCCATCAAGGATCTTGGTGAGGCCGCCTATATTCTGGGAATAAGGATCTATAGGGATAGATCAAGGCGTTTGATAGGTTTGAATCAAAGTGCATACATTGACAAAATCTTGAAAAGGTTCAAGATGGAAAACTCTAAGAAAGGTTTGGTTCCTATTCAAAGAGGAACAATGTTGAGTACTTCTCAATGTCCAAGCTCAAAGGATGAGCAAGAGAAAATGAATGGAATCCCATACGCATCTGCTATAGGATCCATCATGTATGCCATGATTTGCACCAGACCGGATGTGTCATGCGCTTTGAGCATGACAAGTCGATACCAACAAAATCTGGGAACCAGCCATTGGATGGCGGTTAAGAGCATATTGAAATACCTTAGGAGGACTAAGGATATGTTTCTGATATATGGCTCTAGTGAGGAGGAACTCGTTGTAAAGGGTTACACGGATGCGAGTTTCCAAACTGATCGAGATGATTCTCGATCACAATCGGGATATGTCTTCGTTCTAAATGGTGATGCTATCTCTTGGAAGAGCGCAAAACAAGACGTGGTAGCCTTGTCCACTATTGAATCAGAATACATCGCCGCCTCCTTGGCATCTCAAGAAGCTGCGTGGATTAGAAAGTTCATTGCCGATCTAGGGGTAGTCTGTACCATTCAGGACCCTCTAGAAATCTTTTGTGACAACGAGGGTGCGACTGCTCAAATCAAGGAACCCCGTGCACATCAAAAGACTAGGCACATTGAGCGGAGATTCAACTACATAAGGGATGAAGTTGAAAAACGAAAGATATGTATTCGCAAAGTTCACACTGATCAAAACATTGCGGATCCACTCACAAAGCTCCTTGAAAGGCCGAAGCATGAGGTTCATACTTGCGCCTTAGGACATCGATATTCTAGTGATTGGATTTGATCTATTTTGTATTTGTATATCGGAACAATTGTTATTTTGGCTCGTTCATATGATTATGGTTTATGATTATGACTTTTGAGTTATCTTTCATTTTATCATGTTTAAATCCGTGAATAATTGAATTATTCTAAACGTCCGTAGTCGATCATACTTGTGGGAACAAATACGAAAGTAAGACTACTATGAACTTGGATTGGTAAATATAGCAAGGGTTTGCTACCAAGGTTCATAGATATTTATGGGATAAATATTGGACTGACCCGCCCTCAAATTTTACTGCATGGAATCCTTGTGATTTGTGATCATAAATAAATTTGAGTAAAGGCAAACATCATAGTATCCTCCGACCTGAAATACATATTGGGTCTTGATTTTCATCGACTATCATACTTTGTCTTAGTTCTTCGCTACTCTGAAATATGTCAGTACATAAAGCTAAGCTCAAGTGTAGTACAAGGTGATAGTGAGAGACGTATGTAGTCAATAGGGGATTTGTCCCTCTTATTAGTTGAGAGTTAAATGTCTAAGGCCTGAAAAGTTAAATCAACAGAGAATGATCATTGTGTGTCTCTGGATTTAACATGACATTTGTGGCAAAAGGATAAATGATAGTTTCACCTAAATCATTTCAAGTATGGGACTTGAAGGGGATGATGTTATTGAATGGCACTTCGTCATGCGTATTAGGGATAGTAAACCGCTGTTAGGCGGTATTTGCTAATTGCATCAATCTTCTATGTATCTTGTGCAAGTGGGAGATTGTTGAAATCGATCTGCGCAAGACACATATTAGAGTTGATGTAGCTAGTACGTTATGATCCAATTCGGGTCATACCCAATAACAAGCTAGAGAAACGCCACGATATTTATTATTAGATATGATCTAGTTAATAAATATCAACACTTATAATATTTGGAAAATGGTTTTCTATATATTTGCATTTGTGTGTTAAATAAATTATATGGATAATTTATATTTTGAGAGATGGTATTTAAATGTTACTTATGATATTTTTTATAACATAAATATCATAAGTAAATAATTGTAAATAATTAAAAGTGGATTTGAAATTTGGGTGGGTAAATTCCTCCCTCTTCTCTCTCCTCATTTTATTTCTTTCAAGACATGCAAGAGATTCCTTTGGAAGATCATTATTCTTGGGTAAATAATATTTTACACCTTCTCTCATACACACATCTCTCTCTCTCTTTTCTCCTTTTGAGGCCGAGAACAAGAAGAAGAAAAGGAACAACGGTTGTTCTTGCATCAAGTGTTAGGACCCTAGCAACCAAGGTGTTTGTTGGAGCTCGTTGGGTATACAAGCTTGAGGTTTCCTCCACTGGAAGCTAGCCGTTCATATCTTTCATTCTCTTTATCTTTCGGACTTGAAGGTATGATTCATGCAACACCCTATGGTTGTTTTTGATAGCATGTATTTCGTATATGGATCCGGGTATTGGGTTTAACATAAATGGGTTTATGTGTAAGGTAATAACAAGATTTAAAACTTTATTTCCGCTGCGTTTTTCTATGGACTTTGATAATCTTGTTATCAACATTATTTGCTAATTGCATCAATCTTCTATGTATCTTGTGCAAGGTTTAACATAATCGGTTATATGGACTTTGATAATCTTGTTAAAACCCAACATATGTGCAATAATATATATTGCATATATGCAATAGTGTTTTATTGCATATAACACAACACAATTTCATTTACAATACACATTATTATATATATATATATATATATATATATATATATATATATATATATTAAAGTACAACATTATTTCTTGTATACAACACACAGTATTGCATATATGTAATACAACACTAATGTGCATATTCACTATATCGATTTTATTTTATTTTTTCATAGAATTTAACACTATTGTTCATATACAATACAAACAATTGAAAATATTTTATTCAACACACGATTCAAACCAAGATTTAAACCTGAAATTGATGAATGGGAGTAGAAATCGATCAAATGGTACCTACATTCCACTCGATTTGGTGGAAGGGTAAAGAATCGTCTGCTTAGGGTCCAATCTATACTTCAAAAGGTATGTTGTTTGGTTTGATTAAATCTGTTAATGAAGATAATAAACTGAAATTGATCTATACCTGTGTTTTGAAGGTGTAATCGGTGTTCGACTGAATTTGCTCGAGGATCGAATCGATTGCAGTCATCGCCTGATGAAGGTATGTGTCGTTTTCAACCTTTATTTTCAATAGTCCCATGAATTTGTGAACCCTAGGTAGCAGTGGTGTGACCCTTTGATTTATGTAACTTGGTCTTGCAGAGGTGTTCTCCTTTTTTACCATTCATCACACACGTTTTCCAAACGTCAATCTGCTGAACACATGCTCTTTCTTATCACTGATTCGGATGTTCAGGTTAGCTTCAATGATACAGTATGTTTTCTAACGTTATTGTTGGTGGTATTCATTAAATTTTGATTCTAATTTGAAGTGACCCATCATATTTGCTATAGGAAGCGAAGAAGTAGGCCAAATTAATGTTTATCTCAGGTACAATAATGATTTTTTGATTTGCACTTTGGGTTTTAATATTTCTGTCAAATTGTGTGCCCACAAGATGATAATATCTTTTCACATACAGGCTTGGTAAACTTAAACTTTGGAGGTTTTATTAATCCGTTCAAAATTTGTCCATCGTAGCCAAGAATGTAAATACTTTTTATCATTTTGATAAACTTGTCATTATTAATAGCTATTGCTTCTTGCCCTTTATTACATATATTTTTGTATGTTTCATTTCTTTTATGTGGATGGTTTGGGAGATTGGCGTGCGTTTCGGAATTTGCAGATCTTCATCTTGGTGATCTACATATTTTAGAAATTACCGTTCAGAATCTTAGCTTTTATGGTTTTCATTAGTGTAATTGTTTAGCGTGTTTAATCTTGTTGGCTGTTACTAACTAATTTTATTTATATTTCATTTTTTATTGCTTCGATTCATATGCCTCATATTGGTTATCAAAATTGGTCAGACCAGCTAAAATGGTACTCGGTTAAATGTCTGATTAGAAATTATGTTGCTTTATATGCCATAAAGATACTTATCTTTAATAGACGTGTTTTGAACTCGGATTGAAACAATTAGTTTGTTCTTTTACATTATAAATAATAACATAATTGAAACTTGAGAATACAAGTAAAATAGAAATTCGAATCAAAAGTTAAAAAGTGAGAACATAGTTATGTGCAGGTATGATGGCGTTTAATAACTAAATTAGGCATCCATCTGCCCACTCTATGAGAAGCATTTTATTTATACAAGTTTTTGTGAAACTGGCAATTGAATATTGAATTTAAACTGTTAACAATAGTCCAAAATAGTTATGATTTTTAGCTCAACTATCAAAAACAATAAAAACAACTTGTTTGTTGAGTCAAAGATTTAACCTAAAAAATGATCATAAGGAAGATTGGAATCTTCTCAATCTCCTCAGAACTCGCTAAGTATGGAACCGGGCACACCTGAGACATTCGAGCAGGGTTTTACTTAGCCGGGCATAATATTTTACCTATCTGGCAGAGTTACCTTCTTGAAATCTTCTTTAGTGATAACCCGAGTAGGGTTCACTACATCTAGCAGAGTTGTTCTTTTCGAGCAAGGTTTGATTAATAATCTGGAATCCGAGCAAGCTTTGTTGAAAGTTATCAAAGTACTTACTTTTCGAGCAAGGTTCAACTCAGAGCAAGCTACAGTGTACCAAGCACACTATGGTTGCTTAATAAGTTGTCTAACAAATGAGCTGAATGGATTCTTAAAGAACATTATGGTAGTAGGATTTTTTCGGGCAAAGTCTGATAAAGTCAAGAAGATTGAAGTCTACCCGGTGAGTAGTTTCCTTGGTGAAACTCTTTAAGTGAAGTCTACCCGGAGAACTATACCCGAGCACACTTCAAGGTTACCAAGTCTAAAGGAAGGTAGAGCACAAAGTCTAGTCGGAGAAGTTTACTGATACAAGGCCTACTCGGAAGACTTGTTTTACATTTAGTATAGTTTTGAATATGTAATTTGAATATGTTTTAACCATTAGGGTTTCTAGAAGGAATGACAGCTGTCAGAAGAAGCAGGCCTATAAAAGGAATAATTTAGGGCACGCCTCCAGACGGGGACAAGACGGAATACGGATTAACCTTTACACTTTTCAAATAAGATCGAATATTCCTTTCTGAGTGTGACGGTTGTCCTAGGTTTTCATTGATTATACATTCCGACAAGAAACCCTATTAGATTATCATTTGTATGATTTGCTTTACATAAATGGAAATTTTTGAAGTTATTGTTCATGTCTGTTACCATTATTAACCTATTAGCAACAAAACTTGTTTGTTTCTGATTCCGCCGTTAACAAACAAGAATCTTTCCTTATTTAGCAATCCGTGTGGGTTATGACATTGTTATTGATTATGGAGTGATTATTCGGGACCGACAAGACGTATCAGAGCTTGTTGTTTGCTGATTTGGAAGATTATTATTGCTGATTGAAGATCTGAAGAAGAACAATGACGTAAGCAAAGCACTGTTCCATTGGAGAGTGACGTCAACTGCTCTATTTTCTTCTTTTAAGTCCAGAACTACAAAAAGCGGTGTTTTCTTTTATTAATTTCAGTTAAAGTTTACATCTTTATTGTCATTTCTTGTTCCAATCGGACCAGATTCATCAGATCTGAGGATTTGATAGTCAGATCTGATTATTTTCAACTGAAAACTTGATTTTTACTCTGTTTATGTTTTTCAAACCATTAAAATGGCTGGTCTTGAAGAACAAGAAGTGTCTACTAACAAAATACCTAGACTTTATGGACAAAAAAACTTCACCAAATGGAAAGTTCTATTTGAAGCGGTTGTTTGCTACAACGATGTAGACATGTGGGCATCAATCAAAAATGGACCACGAGCCGAGGATGGTCCAGCTACTGGTGCTGTAAGAGATAGGTTGAGGAAAGCTGATGACAGGGCCTTAGCAATGATAAAGCTAGGACTGTCTTGGGAAATACTTACCAAGGTTGCACATCAAGCCACCGCAAAGGCAATGTATGATGCAATTCTTGAAATGTTTGAGGGTAACACTGTGCTCAAGAACATAAAGAAGCAAAGGCTCAAGCAACAGCTTGAGAGGTTTAGGTACAAAGATGGAGAAGGGTTGAAGTCCATCCTTGAAAGATTCTTGGCAATTGTGAATGACCTCCAAACAACTGATTATGTCATGACTGATTTTGATCTGAATACCAAGCTGCTCAACTCAATGCCTAAGGAATGGTACACTGCTTGCAAATTCATTCTCCAAAAGTCCAATTTCAATGATTTGAAAGTAGATGATATAGTGTGCTTCCTTCAGGCTGCAAAAATTGAAATTATTGAAAATGAGATGATCAAAGAAGAAAAGCCTTGTTTCAGTGTTTCTAATGCATTGATTGCACCAATGGGAAACTTGTCTACCAAGAACCAACAACAAATTCCCATCATTGAGGAACCAACAGAACATGTTAATGACACACCCAGGTCATTTGTTGGAGGTAGCTCAAGTCATGGAAATCAGACAAGATTCAATGTCCAACTAATTGAAGAAACTGACACTGCCTCAATGGCAGGTGGACATGTTCCATACCATGGTGGAAACATTGGTCAAGCTAATGACACTCAAGCATTATTCTCAATGTTCACTGAATCATATAATGCATTTGTAGGTAAAAACCTAATCAACACAAGTGTCATCCAAGATGACTTGGAACAAATAACTGCTGATGAAGTTGAGGATATGGATTTGAAATGGCAAGCTGCAAAGCTAGCACTGAGAAGCAAAAGGTTATTCAATAGAACTGGTAGATCATTGGTCTCTGGGCCAAATGAAAGAATGGATTTGAAACATTCAAGCCAATCAGTTTCAAAATCAACAGCCAAGAAACCATATGCAATATCAACAGAATCAATAGCAAAATCAGAACAGAAATAGTCACTTCAACAACAACAACAATCCCAACTTCAACAACAACAACAATCCCAATTTTAACAACTTTCAACAGCCCCAAATGATACATCAACAAGTTGTTCCTCAAAATAAAAACGACCAAGGAAACCAATTCCCTCAAGCTGCTCAAAACAACCTCAACAGACCCAATCAAACTCAACCAAGAAATCAAGGAAATGTAGCTCTTGCTGCACAGCAAGATGGTCATTTTGACTGGAGTAATCATGAAGATGACATAAAAATTGCTAATGTTGCATTCATGGCAAAGATTGAGAATGAGGCTGGAACATCATCTTCTCAGGTACAATCATCTATCACTGACTTACATGAAACAATTACTACTTTGAATATGAAAATAGGCAAGCTAGAGAGACAAAGCATCATAAATGGGTATGAAGCAAGTGATGCAGTTAGTGAAGAGAAGATCAGAAGTTTAGAATATGATTGTGTAAGTAGCTACAGAGCTCAACAAAGGTATTGCACTGAAATTGAAGGGTTAAAGAAGATGTTAATTGAAGAAATGGTGAAGAACACAAAGCTGGAAACTAATAATGAGTTTTTAAAGAATTTGGTCTCCACAGGAAACATATGTGGGATTCTGAACCAAATTAGTGAGAAAGATAAATATAAGGTTGTTCCACCTCCATTCAATAAAAACTTTTTACCTAAAGTTGACAAAGAAAAGAGGGATAGTTATCTCAAGCAGTTTAGAGAAGTGTTTGAAGACAAAGAGGAGTTTGTTGATCTATATAAGAAGGTTGAGGTAAATAAAGAAGGAGAATATGTTGTGAAGGAAGAAGTGAAAGAAGACAAGTCAATTGGAATTCAAGTATCTAAAGATGACTTTGACTCTGAAGATCTAAATGCTGATGATTTAAGTGATTTGAGTGATCAAATCACTGATGAAGAAATTAAAGCTGCTGAAAGAGGTAGAAGGTATAAGAAACCAGATTCATTTGAAAAGTTGCCACAACTGCCACCAGTGACACCAAAGATAAAGAAAATGAATGAAAGACTAGGAAAAGAACATGTGTCTTTTGACATATGTGAAAGGTCGAAAGTCATCTATAATGCTGTAAGACCTCCAAGCAAGGCAATGCTGCAAAGAATCAAAGACAACAACAAGAAGAAAGTTGCTGAAACAGTGGTATGTGAAAAATTCATTCCAATTTACCCAGTATTTTCAAGTCATGAAGTAATTGACATTGGGGAAGTGGAAACCATGGATGAATATGAAAAGAGACAATCAAGGCTAAGGAAGCCTAGATGAAGAGCCCATGAACATGAAGAAGATTTTCTTTGTCAAGGGAAAGATTGAAAGAAATGATATCAAAATTGATGAATTTGTTCCTTTCTCAATTAACTTTGATGGTCTGAAGACTCAAAAGACACTTGGAGTTGATCCACCATGGGCAAGTGAAAGATTTAAGAAAGGAGCTGACCATGAAAAATTCAAAGGAAAAGTGTGGTGCAAAAGATGTGATAAGTATGGTCATCACACTGACACATGCAATGATAGACTCAACTTTAAACCTTTCCATGTTCCAAATGAGATAAAGTTTGGACAAAACTTTGTTCTCTATAAATTGAAATAAAATATGAAGAATACTTGGGAAAGGGGAAAGTAAGTGAAAAGGGGAAGAAGAATGAGTCTGATCAGTCAGTTGCAAAAGAGAAGAAAGCTGAAGAAAGTTTGAGAAACCATTTGACAAGCAAAGCAGAAGAAGTCTATCTCCCAAGAAGACTGAATATGGAAAGAAAAAGAATTTCCAATCTTTGAGAATCATTCCCAACAATGACACAAAATCTGTTAAGTCTGATGATTCTCAAGGTTCTTCAAACAGTCAAAAGAAGAGAAACAAAGGTATTCTTCCTATAAAGAAACCTACTGAATTGACTAGAGATGAGAAATTCTTGTTGAAACATGGCTATGAACCTTAAGGTTTCCAATGGAAACCTAAAGTTGAAAACAAATAGGAGACATGTATGGATGTGAGAGACTTTTCACGCAAGAAAGACTATGTTGTTCAAGAAAGTAACACTGAAGATTCTGAGCATGAAAGCACAACTTCATTTATGAAGACTCCAAGAGACTGTGGATATGAACTGATGATTCAGATCACCTAGAAATTACCCATGAAGACCCTGAGCCCATATCACTCACTCCTAGTGCTGCCATTAAAATTGAATCTGATGAATTGCAAGTTAAAATAGCTTGCATTTCATCATCAAACAAATCACTTTCTTTGTATTGTGCAGGAACAGTCCACTACACTAAATGAAGTATGGTATTTGGACAGTGGATGTTCTAGGCACATGACTTGTGACAAGAGGTCACTTGTCAACTATGAAGAGAAGTTTGAGGGACCAGTGGCATTTGGAAGTGATGAGAATGGAGGAAAAATTGTTGGAAAAGGAATTTTGACTAATGGCAAAGTTACTTTTGACGATGTGTTCTATGTTGAAGGGCTTCAATATAATCTTTTAAGCATATCCCAATTGTGTGATAAAGATTACAAAGTTGGCTTTGATGATTCTCACTGTTTCATCTTAAGGCCTGAGTTTGTTATTCCACCTGACATGATCATGATGATGGCCCCAAGAAATAGAAATTTGTATGAACTAAGCACGAAGGATGCTGTTTCTATGGGTGGCAGTTGCTTTGTTTCTAAAGCCACTGAAAATGAGTCAAAGTTGTGGCATAGGAAACTCTGCCATGTCAATCTGAAGAATATGAATAAGCTAGTCAAAGGTGAGCATGTGATTGGCTTACCTACAAGAGAGTTTAAATTGGATGACAATTGTGTCTCATGCCAGAAGAGAAAGCAGCATAAGTCTTCTCACAAGACTAAACTCATCAACTCAATTGATCTAGTGCTTGAAATGCTTCACATGGATCTCTTTGGTCCTGTGAGTGTACCAAGCATTGGGAAGAAAATATAATTGTCTTGTGATCATTGATGATTATTCAAGATATACTTGGGTTTATTTCCTAAGTACCAAGGATGAGGCTGCTGAATTCATTATGAACTATGTTAACAGAGTGGAGAATCAATTGAATAAAAGGGTTAAGGTGATGAGAAGTGACAATGGTACTGAGTTCAAGAATTTTGCAATAACAAAGGGATACTTCAACAATTTTCAGCTCCTAGAACTCCTAAGCAAAATGGTGTTGCTGAGAGAAGAAATAGAACACTTATTGAAGAAGCAAGAACCATGCTTGCTAATGCTAATTTACCTGTCACATTTTGGGCAGAAGCAGTTAACACAACATGCTATGTTCAGAACAGGGTACTGATAAATAAAAGTCACAACAAGACTCCATATGAAATATTCGACAACAGAAAACCCTATATCAAGTTTTTCAAAGCATTTGGATGCAAATGTTCTCTGTTGAACACAAAGGATTACTTGAACAAGTTTCAAGCTAAGTCCTTAGACTGTTTTTTTGTAGGCTATTCTACACATTCAAAGGCCTACAGAGTGTATGTGGAAGATTATTTGGTTGTAATTGAATCCTCAGATGTAGTTTTCAATGAAAACCAATTCAACACAGTTAATGGTGCATCATGGTTATTTGATTTGGAGAAACTAATCAAATCATTCAAGATATATCCAGAAGACTATGTTGAAACCTTTCTGAAAACCAATGTGATTGAAGAGTCAAAAAAAAGGGAGTGGATTTGGAAAAGCTGTGGAAAAAAATTGCAAGAAAAGAAAAGGAATACACATTCATAAAGAACTCCTCTGGCACAGATGTTGATCAAGCTCAAGATGACAATTTAGTGAACAATGAAAGTTCAGTACAAGATCAAGCAAATAATGTTCAAGACAATCAAGAAATGCAAAATGATCAAGTACAAGATGAGAGGGTCCATGCAATCAAAGTGAAGAAGCAACTGCTACAAGTGCAAGATTTCAAGATTTGTTTGAAGAACTGAAATCAGAAAACAATGGTGCATCCACCTCAGGAATGATCAATGAGGATACACCAGCAGTTGATGATTCTTCACCTGATTTGAGCATTGAATATCTGGAACTCAATGACTCAAATCTTGACACAACTGTGTCTACTTATGTGATTATTCAACCCCCCTATGTTGAAAAGAATCATCCATCTGAACATATCATTGGCAATATACATGAAAGGGTCACAAGAACTCACTCTGAAACTGCAAACATTTGCTTATGTTCATGCTTTCTATCCCAAATAGAACCAAATAATATTGTTCAAGCTCTTAGGGACAACAGTTGGGTACAAGCAATGTAGGAAGATTTGGCTCCATTTAGAGACCTACAAGTTTGGGAGCTTGTAGACAGACCAAGAAATAGACATGCAATTGGCACAAAATGGGTGTTCAGAAACAAAAGGGATAAAAGGGGTATTGTTATAAAGAACAAGGCTAGACTTGTAGTATTGGGATGCCTTCAGGAGGAGGGAATTGACTTTGAGGAGGTCTTTGCACCTGTGGCAAGACTGGAAGCAATAAGGATCTTTTTAGCCTATGCTGCCTCAAACAACATCAGGGTATTCCAGCTTGATGTCAAATCTGCCTTCCTAAATGGAAAGATTGAAGAGGAGGTATATGTTTCTCAACCACCAAGTTTTGAGGATCCTATCTATCCTAACAGGGTGTATAAACTGAACAAAGTCTTGTATGGATTGCATCAGGATCCTAGAGCATGGTATGATGAAGTGTTAAAGCACCTACTTTAAAATGTTTTCCAAATGGGAGCTATTGACAAGACCCTCTTTTATAAGAAGAAAGGAAGGGATTTTCTATTGTTACAAGTCTATGTGGATGACATTATATTTTGGTCAACCAATGAAAAGATGTGTATGGAGTTCGAAGAGGTGATGAAATCCAAGTATAGCATGAGTTCAATGGGAGAAATGCACTTCTCTTCCTAGGCTTACAAGTTCAGCAAAAGGCTAATGGGATTTTTATTTACCAGTCTAAGTATGTACAAGATATACTTGACAAGTTCAGGTGCAATGATTTAAAGACAGCTTCAACTCCAATGGATTCAAAAGAAAAGATGGTAGCTGATGAAAAGGGGGAGCCAGTGGATAAGCATGAATACAGAGCAATAATTGGATCACTGATGTATCTAACTGCTTCAAGAACAGATATCATGTTTGCAGTTTGTGTTTGTGCTAGATTTCAGTCAAGCCCAAGGTCTCCCACATGAATGTTGTGAAGAGGATCTTCAAATATTTGAAGGGAAGACCTGATTTGGGAATTTGGTATCCAAAGAACCAGTCTTTTGATCTGACAGCCTACACAGACCATGATTATGATGGCTGCAATATAAGCAGGAAGTCAACTTCAGGAGGATGCCAGTTTTTGGGTGACAGATTGGTGTCATGGCAATGCAATAAGCAGATTGGTGTCATGGGATATAATGTCATCCACATTGCTGCATCTGCCTGCTGTGCACAAGTCCTCTGGATCCAAAATCAGATGCTGGACTGTTGGTACATGTTTGTCAGTAGTTCATAGTCTAGTATTTGTTATCGAGTCTGTAATATAGTTAATGGTTTGTTTATGTTTTGTTTTGTAAACTAGCGAAGTTATCAGCAAGTTCGCTATGGCGAACTTGCTGATTTAGCGAGGTTACTGACAACTTCGCCAGTGGCGAAGTTGTCGTGTTTAAATACACTGTTTCAGCCGAAACAGAAGAGAACGTGAGTTAGGGTTTTTGGTTACGCTTTGTTTCGTTTTGTTCTCTGTAACAGTGACTTACTGTCACGTGTTTAGTTATTCAATATAACGTATTTACCTTATAGCTCGTGTTCATTGTTCGTGTATTCAATCTCTACAATATCTACACTCGTACCTATATACGCAGGGATTCCGCACCTGCGTTGTTAGAGATTTCCCGTGTACGATCCGCGTTCAGGAACCTACAATTGGTATCAGAGCCATCGGCTCGATTGTGAGGTTCGGGATTTCACGCGGGTGTAGATTTCGTTTCATTTCGGGTGTTACCGGGACGAGTTTTTGGTGTGTTTATTCATTCTAGCTACCTACCAGTGTGTTTAAGCCTTTAAACCTTCAAAATTCTCGTTAAAATCCGAGTTTCAGATCTGAACTGTTCTTCGCGTTCATCGGGCGAAGTTGCTGAATTCAGGCGAAGTTGCCGTCACTGGAGATTAGGGTTTCGGCGAAGATATAAGGATTAGCGAAGTTAACCACAACTTCGCTTACCTCATAAGTTCGCCAAAGCGAAGTTATCCGTAACTTCGCTTACCACCCAACTTCGCTTACATCCTAAGTTCGCTCATTCTAAGCGAAGTTATTCTTAACTTCGCCAAGTCAAGCGAATTTAAGATCCAGCGAAGTTCTTGTTCAGCGAAGTTAACTTCCAGCGAAGTTATTCTTAACTTCGCCATCTGAGCTGTTTTAATATTTTTTTTGTGTGTTTTTCAGGTTTTTCAGGTTTTCGCAAGGATGTCCGCGATTAACATCTCAGATTTAGTCAAGATGGAGGTAGAGGCGGGGTCAGCCACTAAGGCCCCGAGGTTGATGAAGGGAACGGACTTCGTGGCATGGAAGGACAGGTTCATCCAGTATATCAAATATCAGGACGCCAAGATGTGGGTGTGCATGCAGGATGGATATGTACCTCCAACCATGCAATACGAAGGACGTGATGTGGTGAAGAAGTACAGTAAGATGGATGACGAGGAGAAGAAAATGTATGAGGCTGAGAGTAAGGCCCATGCTGCTATTACTATGGCACTACCTCAAGAAGTTCTTCATACATTCCGAAAGTACACTTCTGCAAGAGAGCTCTGGGATGCTCTGGAAAACAGATTCGAGGGGAACGTGGGTATACGTGCCTCAAAAATTAAACTTTTAAAAACCCAATTCTCCGTCTTCAAATATTTGAAGAATGAATCCTTAGATGATATTATCACCCGATACTATCACTTAATGACAGAGCTTAGCAACTATTCAATTGCCTATCGAGAGGAGGAGATCGTTGAAAAGCTTCTAGATGCTCTCCCACCGAAGTGGGAAATGTATACCGTGTTAATGAGGGAAGACAAAGACTTTCCTAACTGTGACTTAGAAACTGCAGTGAACAAGCTCAGAACGTATGAGCTAAATATGGTTCGAAAGGAGACACCCACAGACCAGATACAAGACCCTGGTATGTATGGTGCTAAAGTTAACTCAGGCTCAAGTTCAAGGCCTGAATCTGCTGCATTTTATTCGAAGGGGGAGTCAGGTTCTGACTCTGCACATGAAGGAAATGTTTCTGTGAACTCAAATGGGGACGTATGTTTTGTTGCTGGAGGATCTAGTGCTTCAAAGCCTCAATCCTCTACAAGTGGTTATTCAGCTGGTCCCACAAGCAATAATTACACCAAGATGCCTATGAGTGTAAAATCTGCTGAAGAGCAGTTTGCAGTCTACGCTTCATTTATTGCTTCATACGAGAATTATATCCAGGGGAAGATTGTGGACCCTGCCGTTCTTGATGAGGATTATGACCAGATTGATGCTGACGATTTGGAAGAAATGGATTTGCAATGGCAAATGGCAATGATCGTGAGACGGGTAAAACGTTTTATGAACAAAACAGGAAGAAAGTTTGTTGGTGGTAGGCCTGGATTTGACAAATCAAAAGTAAGGTGCTACAATTGTCAACAGTTCGGGCACTTTGCTAGGGAATGTAGGAATGAGAGAGTTGAACGGGGACAAGTTAGGCCTAACCAACACTCTGGAATTAACCGCGAGATCAATGCCATGTTAACTAGAGAGGCAGGAGAATACAACTGGAACCAACACTCAAGTGGTTTGGGTGAACAAGCACACATGGCTGAGACTGAAGCTGTAGAAGTTGAGAAGGTTGATGGAGAGAAGAAAGCAAATGAAGAAGAAACTGCTTTCATGGCGAACGATCAGGATGGTAGATCCAAGGTATGTCCCAAAATTATTTGTGCTAATTGTGAAAATTTGACTGAGCAACTAACCAATATAACTGATCAGTATGTCAAATTAGATGCTGAGTTTAAAACTGTTAAAGAAGATCACCATTTCATTAAAGCAAGAGAAAACAGTTATAAAGTTAAGATAAAGGCTTGTGAAAAAGACATTAAAAGTCTTAAAACTAAACTTGCTGAGAAAATAGAAATTATTGATCTTAGTTATGAGGTTTTGGAAGAAAAGACAAAATTGATTGCTGATAGAGATAAACAGATTGCTGACCACCAGGTAAAGGTGGTGGAACTGAACCGCAAACTTGAGCAGTTCAGAAACTCCTCGGCTATCCTTGATCACCTTGTGAGTGATCCAAGTACCTCTGCAAAGAGGGCAGGAATCGGATACCACGAGGTTCCACCACCCTTTAACCATAATTACACTTATAATCCAAGTGTTCAGAAATCTGTTGATTTTGAGATTGCTCAGTCAACCCCAATTAGAATTACTAGTGTCAAACCAAGTGTTAGCTGTGGCGAAACAAGTTCGCCTGTTTCTAGTGTGAATATTTCTGTATCAAGTCCAGTCTCATCAGATTCGGATATGTTGTCCGAATCTGGTCAGACAAAAGAAAAGGTAGAATTACCCACCAGTGGAGATAATGATAAAGTTTCTAAAAAGAGTTCTCCACTCAATCCTTACGTCCCACCTTATGTGAGACGAACGGCTGGTAATACTACCTCTACATCCAAACCAACATTTGACAAGAAAATGGAGAGTAGATGTTGCTTTAGATGTAACAGGTTAGGACATCTTGTTGCAGATTGTCCTTTGAAACCGAGATTTAGAGATGTGAAGCCAAATAAAAATGAGAATAAGCGTCATTTTATTCCAGCTAAAAATGAAAACTTTAAAAATTGCCAAAATGTAACGAATTCAAGTTTTCATAAAAACCAACCTCATTTTTACAACCAAACCACAAGAAATAACACTTTCTATTCTCAAAGGTTTGGAAGGCATTACACTCAATCTGCAGGGAGATTCCCTAACAGGACGTACAGAAATTATCCTGACGCTAACTTGAGAAAGCCAGGGTACGGGATGTATCGATCCAAGACCAACTGGTCTTGGGTCCCAAGATTCTAACTCATTGTTTTATTGTGCAGGAACAGTTGAACAGGGCTGCCAACAATCTTTGGATTGTAGATAGCGGCTGTTCCCGGCACATGACTGGCAACAAACACTTGTTGCAAGATTTAAAACCTGTTCAGGGAGCTAGAGTTAGTTTTGCTGGTGAAAGCGGAGGAAGAATAACTGGGAGAGGAACAGTGTCGAATGGGAGAATGACACTTGAAAATGTAAATTTTGTGGAGGAATTAAAGCACAATCTGCTGAGTGTGTCGCAGATCTGTGATAAAGAATATACTGTCCATTTCACTAAGAATGAAGCAATTGTATTGAAGCCTGGTTTTCATATACCAGAAGAATGGATAGTAATGAAAGCTCCACGTGAAACGAATACATACGTGATGGATATGAGGTCTACTGAAATGGCCACCAGAGAATCCTGTTTAATGACAAAGGCAAGCGAATCAGAATCAGAGTTATGGCACAGGAGAATGGGACATATTCATCTTCGTAAGATGAACTTCATTGTCAAAAATGGGCTTGTGATGGGTGTTCCCTTAAAGAGTTTTAACTTTGAAGATAAATGCATAGCCTGCAAGAAGGGAAAACAACACAAGAAAAGCCATCTCACCAAGACGATCAACTCAATTGCTGGTACTCTAGAACTACTTCATATGGATCTCTTCGGTCCGGTGAATGTACAAAGTCTAGGCGGTACTTCTTACTGCTTGGTGATAACTGATGATTACTCACGATACTCGTGGGTATATTTTCTGAAAACGAAAGACGAGACGACTCAGATGGTGAAGAATCTAATTACAAAAGTCGAGAACGTCATGAGTAAATCAGTTAAATTCATCAGAAGCGACAATGGGACAGAGTTCAAGAACTTTGAGATGGAAATCTTTTGTCTTCAGAAGGGTATTGAGCATCAATATAGCGCTCCGTATACTCCACAACAGAACGGAGTAGCTGAAAGGAAGAACCGAACGTTGATTGAAGGAGCCAGAACTATGCTGGCCGACTCAAAGCTTCCTGTGATGTTCTGGGCTGAAGCAGTTGCTACAGCCTGCTATGTTCTGAATCGGGTGTTAACCGTTAAGAGACTTGGAAAAACTTGTTACGAGCTTATGCACGGAAGGAAGCCCAACTTGTGTGGTCTTGAACCTTTTGGGTCTCCTTGTTCGATTTTGAAGACTAACTCGAAATTTGGTGAAGTAGCCGATGAGGGAATTCTAGTCGGTTATGTTGTTGGGACTCCCAACAGACGGGTCTTCAATACGACAACTTGCAAGGTGGAGGTGGTTTGTAACACCGACATTACTAGTTATCAACCGCCAAAACCAAGCAATGGACCTGCTGAGCTTTTTGACTATGTTAAACTGTTTAAGTCGTTTAACGTACCTAATTTGGAAATTGCTGAAGAAGACGAAAGAGTTGTGACGAAGATGATATTTGATGAGGAAGAGGAGCTAGTGCAACATCAGATGACAGAAAAATCTCAGCCTTCCACATCAAACCCTATCGATACCCCTGCGGCCTCAACTGAAGATGAGTTTATTAATCCTTTTCACTCTCAGCCTGAAACTACCATAGATGAGATCTCTTCAAACTTGGAAGACAATTTACATGTCGGTGCTGTTCCGACCACGAGAATTCACAAAGATCACCCTTTGGAGAATGTTATAGGTGATGTGTCCTCGGGTGTACAAACCAGAAGTAGCCTGAATGAGCACACCTGTGTTTATTCAAGCATAAAAGAAACAGGTATAATGAATGAATGTTTGTACTCCTGCTTTATAAGCCAAATTGAACCGAAAAATTATCAAATGGCTTTGAAGGACAGCTCGTGGGTCGAAGCTATGCAAGAAGAGTTGGCTCAGTTCGGGAAAATGGAAGTTTGGACTTTGGTCGAAAAACCAAAGAATGTGCACGCTATAGGCACGAAATGGGTGTTCAAGTGCAAGAGAGATGAAAAGGGGATTATTGTGAGAAATAAGGCGAGGCTGGTTGTTAAAGGTTTTAATCAGCAAGAGGGTATTGACTACAATGAGGTTTTCGCTCCTGTTGCCCGGTTAGAAGCGATTCGATTGTTTTTGGCGTTTGCTGCTTTCAAAAAGATGAAGGTGTTTCAGTTGGATGTAAAGAGTGCGTTTCTTAACGGGAAAGTTGACGAGGTTGTGTATGTTGAGCAACCACCGGGTTTTCCTGACCCAGACTTTCCTGATCATGTATACAGGTTGAGCAAGGCGTTATATGGTTTACATCAGGCACCTCGTGCCTGGTATTCAACGTTATCGGACTACTTGCTGGAAAATGGTTTTGAAAGGGGTTTGATCGACAGTACGCTGTTTGTGAAGAGAGAAGGATGTGACTTCTTACTGGTTCAAGTCTACGTGGATGACATCATTTTTGCTGCATCAAGAGTATCCATGTGTCAAGATTTTGAGGCTGTCATGAAGAAACGATTCGAGATGAGTGCTATGGGTGAACTAACTTTCTTTCTAGGATTGCAGGTTGATCAGAAGAAAGATGGAATGTTCATTCATCAAACAAAGTATGTTCATGATGTGCTGAAAAGATTCAAGATGGAGGACAGTTCTCCATATGACACTCCAATCTGCGTCAATCACAAATTGGGAGCTGAATCAGATGGTGACGCAGATGTGGACCCTACTCTGTATCGGGCGATAATAGGTTCTTTAATGTATTTAACTGCTTCTAGGCCTGATATAATGTTTTCTGTTTGTCTTTGTGCTCGCTTTCAGGCAAACCCAAAGGAATCTCACATGAAAGGTGTGAAGAGGATTTTGCGGTATCTCAAGGGCAAGCCGAAACTAGGATTGTGGTACCCAAAGGGAGGAGACGTTGAACTGGTGGCATATACTGATTCTGATTATGGAGGTTGTAATCAGAGTCGGAAGTCAACAACAGGAGGCTGTCAGTTTCTTGGAGGAAGATTAGTTTCCTGGCAGTGCAAGAAACAGACATCAGTCGCAATTTCAACTTGCGAAGCTGAATACATGGCAGCATCCAACTGCTGCTCTCAGGTTTTATGGATTCAGCAACAATTGCGCGACTATGGTCTGAATTTCTTACTCACTCCTATTTTAATTGATAACACTGCCGCCATCTCAGTAATTAACAATCCCGTGAAGCACAGTAAAACTAAGCATATTGACATTCGTCATCACTTCATACGGGATTGTGCTGAGAAGAAACTGATCAAGATCGAAAAAGTTGATACACTTGAAAATTTTGCTGACTTGTTTACAAAAGCGTTTGATAAATCCAGATTTCAAAACCTAATTGAACTAAATGGGATGATCAATCCCGAGTAACCATGTCTTTGTTTTTGATTTAAAAAAAAAAAAAAAAAAAAAAAAAAAAAAAAAATGAGTCTTTATTGCTTAAAATTAGTCGGTTACCTCGGTTTGATGGACATCTCCTCGGATATGTTTTGGTCCTTGTTTTCGACTTAGGAAATGAGGATAGCCATTAACCGGAAGACTGAAAGTAACTGGGGCAGTGTTGACATGTTTTTCTTTCAGTTGCTGAAAATTAGTCGGTCATTCTTAGTAAGAAGGACACATACTTGCATGTGGTCGGTCCAGCTGATCCAATGGATCTTCAGGATAGCCGTTTACCTGATGACTTTGACATGATTGGGGCAATTGAATTCAAAACTTTATTTTGGGAAATGAAATTACTTTTCAAGTCTATTACTTCGTAAGAAGTTCTTTGCTGTGTTTAAAAGAAAATTGATCCACCCTTGGAAAATGATATGTATACTGACTATGTGTGCCTAACTAGTGAAGTTATTAAGCTTAAAAGGCTTTAGAACAGTCATTGTATGTCATGGTAATTTTAATGGTGCGTAAAAGTGTATGTGATACTAACCTAAATTTACTCGAATTTAATGTGGAAACTCCTTAAGAGTTTTGCATGTCTTCATACACATCTTTTCGAAGGATAGGCAGAAAAGCAACTACCCAGTCATACACGAGCCCGTGAGTGTTCTGATTCCCGTGAAGAAAGCATTTCAAGACACTGCAGTGATCCAGATTCGGGACTTGCAGTAGTTTAGTACTCCGATGAAAACTCTTATGTGTGATTAAAAAAAAAAAAAAAAAAAAAAAAAAAAAAAAAAAAAAAAGAAAAAAAAAAAAAAAAAAAAAAAAAAAAAAAAAAATGTACTTATGAGAAGTAGTGACAATAAACACGAGAACCGACACTTCTCAAGATTTCTCAAGTTTGGAGTAAGAAGAAAACGGGAAGCAGACAACGAGTATCTACAAGTTAATCAGACACTATGGGTCGAAGTCAATTCGGGGTGACTTGGGTATAGCCAAATACGCTTTGAGAATAGATAGAAGGCATCATTACCTCTGAATTGTTGCCAACTTAAATTTTTGAGCTTAACTGAACCTTAATCCGTATCACAGAAACAATGAAAACCATTTAAGTTATTACATGCTTACAACCTGTTTCTCTATGTCATAATACAGCCAAACACGGATCCAAGTGACAGTCACATAGTTAGTATGATTCCTGTTCGGATCTTTTCTAAAACGAAGTGGTCCCTGACTAGACTGAAATTTGATCCCTTATTTCGTTAAAATTTTATAAGTATTTTCTGTTTTTGTTGTTATATTTTTATTGTTGGTTACTGGGTCTTGATCATTTTTGTTTAACTCTTTTTGGTAACTTATAAGATATATTCAAGTTTTTTCAAACTGAAAGGGCTGTTTTTGTAATTATCGGGCGAAGTTGTTGAATCGGCGAAGTTGTACTTAACTTCGCTTAGGCGAAGTTAAGAATAACTTCGCCTGAACCAACTCAGCCCTATAAAAGGGGTTTTCTACAGTAAAATTTTTTATTAACTTTTTTTTTCCGGCGAACTTAACCCTTAAATTTTTCCGGCGATCTTAGTTTTCAATTTCGATTTCGATCTTGTGTTCCTGTGTTTTCTACTTTACTTGTGGTATGTGTTGTCAAAACATCCTTTCATTCTCTTTATAATTTTATCCGGTTCGAGACCTCGGGTCGTCGAACACTCGAAGAACCCTCGAAACCAAGGTTTTCGACCTCACGTTACGTGTTCATGGACGACCTTTACGTCCATACACCATTGAAATATGATGTTCTTCTTGTGTATATCGTTTAATCGGTCCAAAAACATCGGATTTCGACCTCCGAATCCGAACAGTCGCCGTTTCTGTTTCAGGCGAAGTTATGGTTTTGGCGAAGTTAATCTCAACTTCGCCAGACGCTTAAGTTCGCCTAGGGCGAAGTTATCCACAACTTCGCCTGGGCGAAGTTAACCACAACTTCGCCGTGGCGAAGTTATCATCAACTTCGCCTTGGCGAAGTTATCCACAACTTCGCCTTGGCGAACTTAACTGTAACTTCGCCTTGGCGAAGTTATCCTTAACTTCGCCTATATCCTTTTCTTTTAACTGTTTTGTAGACGAATTTACTGATGAAGCGAAGTTGTCCCCAACTTCGCCTCAACTTTAATTTCGCCTGTGTATCTTACATCACAACTTCGCACTTGCTACACTGCGAACTTGTGAGTTACGTAAAACGTCTCTAACTTGATTTGTTTTGTGCAGATATGGCTGCAGTTGGAGGAACTGGTGGTGATGATGGTGATGAGCAACGACAATTCTTTCCAGCTCATAACCAATACATTACTTTGGATCCTGACGCACGAGGCGTTGACGACTACAGGGAGATTATCACATTTCTCCAGAGATCAAGGGTGTTTCACGCGATCACTAATACACTACCCATATCTCTGCCTAACATACAAGATTTCTGGCAGACGGTGTATTATGATTGCAGACCTGAGCCTCCGGTGATGCGAGCAACCGTCAATGGTCAAAACATACAGTTTTCTTCGGAAGACATTCGGTTGGCTCTGCAGTTCGGCAATGAGACACGAGACGACCCAACGGAGTTCGTAGCTCCTTTCCGTGACGGAGCATACTTGAGAATGGGTTATTCGGGTCCGCTGGGGGACTCGCAGAGGAGGAAAGGCTTTCTGCTGGACCAATGGCGTTTTCTGATGCACGTGTTAATTGTGTGCATGTCCGGCAGGAAAGCAGGAACAGACGGGATGGGTGCGACGATGCAATCTGCCATGACGGCCCTGACTTACAATCGTCGTTACTCTTTTAGTCAGATGATTTTCTATGAGATTGATCGTCAGAGACGGGCGACGGCGCGAGAACGATTTATCATGTATCCGCGATTTCTTCAAATGATTATTAATCATGTCGCTCCGTCTCTACCGCAACGGCGCCCTATCAGATACGTTGAGTGCGTAACAAAACGTATCTTTGCTCAGTGCAGAACGTCGAGCACTCGAAGCAACCCTGAACGCCGTCCAAGGCATACTCCACTGTTCGGGTATCTCATTAACCCGGAGTATGTTCCTGCAGGAGGGGACGAGTTCAGGGATCCCCAACCACATCAGGCGGCAGCACCTCATGCTGTATCAGCTGCGCCTGTTGTCACTTCTGCTGCTGTGCCAGCTACTTCATCGCAGGCTGTGTCTGCTGCTGCAAACATTGATCTGGATGCTGCCTTCAGTGGACACGGTCTGTTCGATATGGATCTCTCGGGTTCTCAGATTTTGGGTACTACCTCAGCGGCTACTTCGGTAGCTGAAACCGAGCTGGATGAAACATTTGCTGAGGCCAGACGGTTGTTGGTGACTCGGGAGAGGATATCGGGTAAGCGACCGAGGGCTGTGGATGAGGATGAAGATGATGAAGATGAGGAAGAGGCAGTCCGACTTGTGCTGAAACGCTCACGTCGAGAACGACAAGGTATGGTCACTGGAGCGGGGGAGACTTCAAGGTTCGTACGATTTGCTCCGCCTGCCTTGTCAGGTATGTCTCTATTGCCTACTACTGCACAGGTTACTACGGTCGAGGCGTCGGCACCAGCAGTTGTGTCGCTACCACCCCAACTGGTTGATCCCCCGGTGGTAGTTGCACGCTTCGTCGACTCAACAATTACAACAACTGCAGGGTTACCTAGTGTACCACCTGCGGTCACTTCAGCTGCTACTTTTCCACCAACTCCATCGCCTGCTTCAGACTCTGAACGGATTGCTTCGCTGGAGCGTATTGTTGCTGTACAATCGAAGACCATTGACCGCCTGGTGGAAGCCAATCAAATCCAAGCCGCCCTCCTGGTAGAACACGGACGAACTATCGATACCTTCAAGGAATTCTTGGCATCTCAGGGGGAGACGACTTGCAGGGGCGATGAGTTGAGGACAAAGAGACGACAAGATCATGACGATGATCCCAATGCACCTTCGGGTGCAGGTGGTGAGCTGCCAAGAACCTCTCAGGATCTTGGGGCTTCCACAGCTGAGGGGGAGTCAACTGATGCAGCGGGTGATGATGTTGTGGATGTTGAAGACGTCATCGATGCTTTGAAGGAGTTAGATGAGGAGGAGGTTGATGACTTTGTGAATGATGATGACGATGATGTGTTGCCCGTGGAGGAAATTGAAAGGATTGGAGAAAATATTGATGTGGTGAATGTGTTGGAAGAAGGAGAGATCGTGGATGACGCAGTGGAACATGAGATTCCAGCTGTTGAAAGAGCAGATTTGGGAGATGAGAATGTGGTAGATGATACGGTATGGGAGGAGCAACCAAATTGGAAAGAAGGGTGTGCTCAATGGTTTGTTAAAACTAAGAAGCCTGCAGTGCCAACAATGTTTAGAAAGACGTATAATATAAAGGGCTATGCAGAGTCGAAGAAAGGTATTATATGCTGGTTGTACGACAAAGAGTTGAAATTATTTGTGATCAAAAGGTACGACGGCATTCAATACTTTAAAAGATTATTGAGATCTCTAAACTCCCTACCGGAATGCGAGGTGAAAGAGTTAGCAAGACTGGGGCTAATTAACAGAAGTAACGATAATATGGCGAGAATTATTGAAAAGATCGTCTGGAAAGAAGCCATCAAAGACAAAAAGTTTGAACTGCTAAAGCCTCAGAAAGGAAGATTGATAGAAGATAAAGATAGGGGAATGAGGGCTGACGGAAAACCATGGATGGTTATGAAGTATAAACCAGTCCGACATCTGAAGGAAGTACCAATGAGAGTCATGCCCAAGAATGTCCTAACAGATCTGAAATGGTGGTATGTGGATTGCGAGACAGCTGAGGCGGTTATGGAAGATGAGGACGAACAAGAAGTTCTTCGGGTTTATGACCCGATGCATCTTGTTAATCTATCGCAGGCTGATCTGGAAGTGCTGAACAACAAGAAGATCTTCTACATTCCTGCTTGGAAGGATCAAGCGAGGAAATATCAAGGAGTTGTGTCGGTTTGTGTGAGAGAAGGGGCGCACGCGTGAAAGTGCAAGATTACAAGACTCAGAGATCAAGATATGAAGCTACTGCCAAGGGGGAGTCTGTTGGTACATGTTTGTCAGTAGTTCATAGTCTAGTATTTGTTATCGAGTCTGTAATATAGTTAATGGTTTGTTTATGTTTTGTTTTGTAAACTAGCGAAGTTATCAGCAAGTTCGCTATGGCGAACTTGCTGATTTAGCGAGGTTACTGACAACTTCGCCAGTGGCGAAGTTGTCGTGTTTAAATACACTGTTTCAGCCGAAACAGAAGAGAACGTGAGTTAGGGTTTTTGGTTACGCTTTGTTTCGTTTTGTTCTCTGTAACAGTGACTTACTGTCACGTGTTTAGTTATTCAATATAACGTATTTACCTTATAGCTCGTGTTCATTGTTCGTGTATTCAATCTCTACAATATCTACACTCGTACCTATATACGCAGGGATTCCGCACCTGCGTTGTTAGAGATTTCCCGTGTACGATCCGCGTTCAGGAACCTACATGGACTATGGTTTGAACTTTCTTAAAACCCCTATTTACATTGATAACACTGTTGCATCTTTCATTGTTAAGAATCCTGTGCAACATTCCAAAACCAAGCACATTGAAATCAGACATCACTTCATAAGAGATTGTAGTGAAAAAGTTTTAATTGAAGTAACCAGAGTTGATACAAGTAATAATGTGGCTGACATATTTACAAAACCACTTGACAGAACCAGGCTCAACTTTCTTTTGAAAGCCCTGGTTATGATCAACTCTAATGAAGTCTGATTGATGATGTGTGCTTGACTGTGCAAAGTGACTATCTTTTCAAAGTTTTGATTGAATGTTGTTTTTGTGCATATGATTGAATATGATACTTTCATGTTAACTGATATGTGCTTTAATTGACTATGTGTGCAAAGTTTAGTATCATTGTTGTTTATGCATGCTTATCAGTTGATGTGTGTATGTGATGTCATGATGAGTGCTCTTGATTTGAATTACTTGTTAGTGTAAGCTTATCTGACTTCACTGATTAAATGCTTGATTATGTGTGTTTTCTGATCATTTGATGTTATTAGGATGGCTAGACCTTGAATGCTAGTCCTGTCTGCTTGTCTTGATGATGTTTAAGTATGATTAAGATTTGAATATGCTACAACTGTTTGTGTCAAAATGAGTTTTTATGTCAAAATTAAATGATAAAATGAATTTCCAATGAATTTTACATAATCACTTTATTTTGGTCAAAACATAAGCAAGTTGTTAATGGTGCAGAGATATGATAAGACAATTTAGTTCAAGCTTTATAGAATCTTAAAAGAAGGTTTTTAAATGAAAAGTCTCAAGTAGTTATTCTTGCTGAAAATCATGTCATTTGCCTAGTTGGAAGGACATACACTCATGTATGTTTGGTCCTATAATATGTATAGATTTAAAGGATAGCCATTAACCAGAAAACTGAAAGCATTTGGGGAAATTATAACTTGTTTCCTATTCCTTCACTTAAAACTATGTCAATAAATCTGACTTTGAAATGACATATATTCACATGTATGTTTGGTCCTGTTGACCACTTGTGGTCAAACAGGATAGCCATTTATCTGCCAATTAAGAGAAATTGGGGTGACTGAATATTAAACAGAATTTTTATATGGGAAATGATAGTACATTGACTACTTAGCCAATCATATGGATTTAACAAGCTGAAAGGACACTTAGTATAGTCATTAGCATGTATTGTTTGCTTTCCCATGATGTGCAAAATCTAAGGTGATATAAACATAAAGAAACTGCTAAGATTTATGTGGAGTTACATTATTGTCTATGCATGTTCCAAGATAAATCTTTTCAAATGATAGACAGAAAAGTGAATATCCAGTCATACACGAGCCTGTTGGTATTTGGTCCCCAAAATGAAATTACTTATTGAGAATGACAAAGAACAAAAGTGAACAAGTTATTTAAAATTTTCAATCAACCAAAAGTTGATTAATGTTCACAAGATTTTGAGAAAAACACAAACATGAGGGTTAATAACAGAACTACAAGGGTGGAGGCAATAAAATAAGTCCTTTAACATCCTGAATGAAATGCCTGTTAATTAAACTATAAGTCCAACGTTCAACCTCAAATATGTTAGCAAATTTGAAAAGAAATATCAATAAATAAAATCTGTCATTAAAAAGTTTTTAAACCAAAACCAGGGGGTCAAAGTCAAATCGGGGTGATCTTGAGAAAGCCAAATAAGCCTTGAGAATAGATATGGAGCATCAGAAAACAATATGTGTTATCCATTAAATATTATGCATATTAATTGAACATTAATCATATCACCAAGGAAATGAAATTCATGCTAAGTCTAGACATGTTGTTAACCTATCTATGTTGTTATAATAATGCTGAGAATGAAGTATTGAGAAAGCTACTTAGTCAATATGATCCCATTCTTGAGATCTTTTCAGTTAAAGAAAGAAATTGTTTTGAAAAGAAACATGACTGAAATTTGATCTCTAAATGCACCATTTGGTCTTAAACAATGATATTAAATGAAATATAAAGTTAATAATTGGTTTAAGTTCAAAAAGAGTTGCATTTTGCCTCAAAAAGGTTGAATATGTATTGTCGGGCAAGGTTTGAAGTTCTTTAACCTTCCAAAGCACAAAACAGTTGAATATGTATTTTTCGGGTAAGGTTTGATGTTTTATAACCTTTCCGAGCAAGCTTAGCCATGTTGGTTTAAGTTTATGATTTTCGGGCATGCTTTGGAGTGTTTACACTTTCCGGGTAGAGTATACTTAACACTTCAATTTCCCGAGCATGCTTGAAGTCTTAACATGAATGTGATCTAGCTTTTAACAAGATATTTCTTGTTCCGAGAAAGCTTTGCATCTTATATGCTGCATATGATCAACCAAGCAAGCTTTGTGAATTAAAGTCTACCGAGCAAGCTTTGTGAACTTAAGTCTACCGAGCAAGCTTTGTGATTAGTGTGAATATGTTTTCTTTCTTTGAAATTACAAGTGTTTCTGGGCAAACCTTGTTTTCCGGGCACACTTTATGTTTTGGGCACACTTTGGATACCCAAATGTTCCCCTAATATACTTTGGAAATTTCACTGATTTTCCGAGTACACTTTGTGCTATGAAATCTCTATCACACTTTGTATTCTTTTTCAGGCATACTTTGCATCAAAGTATACTTGACTGAGTAAGGTTAGTGATTAAGTGAATTTTCCAAGCAAGTTAAGTAAATTAGATGTATGATATAAGGGCATCTTAGTTGATTCCTAGTAAGGTTGCCTGCTTGATATTTAATACTTGATTATGTTGTCTTGTGATTTAGTTCTCGAGCAATCTTGTATTCCGAGTAAGCTTCCTTCAATTTAAAATGTCTAATTTATAACCTATAACCTAGTAAGCTTTGAGTAAGTGGAATATACCGAGCAGGCTTTGCAAATCTTACACTGACAATTTTCGAGCAAGGTTTGCTCAACTTAATACTAAGAGTTGGATGTTTTCAAATGTTTAAAAGGATAAATGGATAAGGTTACTGTTTGACAGCTAATTACTCATTACACGACAAAAAACATTTAAAACCCACTTTCAAAAGGTATATAAAAGGGAGTGAGAGACATTTTTCTACATTATTTTCCCTCTCTCTCTTTCTCCTTCCACTGATTACTCTAAGGAAACCTAACCGACTTATCGCATTCACTTTAATCCAAACCCTAACTTTACCAGCCCTCTAATTCCTACTCGGTAAGCAATAATAACTTATTTTCCGACCACGATTAGATGATTATGGGCTTTGATTATGCATTTTTGCTGACACTCTGTTTTGTGTGTAGGTTATAAATTTGTCGAAGAACAGGTTCTTAATGATATTTCTCTCTTTCTTCTTCAATTTTATAACTTGAAATTGCTTAAAGTAATGAACTTTTGGGCTAATTTCACTTTGAATATGTCTTATTGTGTTTTACAGATATGGCGGACCAAAATGTTCAAGATACTTATTTGAGAAAAAGCACAACATGTGCGCTCTCTTACAAGTCACGCCAGATAATCAAGAAGTTGCCTCGATTATACGTTGGTTGCAAAGATCAAACATTCAATTCGGACTGACAGTAAGTCCTACAATTTATCGAAACCATTCATTGGACTTTTGGAGCTCGGCAACTTTGATGGAAGATGTGAATGGCCGATGGATCGAAGCCACTGTTGCTAATCAAGAAATAAGAGTGGATGAGGTTGTGATTCTAAGGTGTCTAAAGTTGAATGACGACAACCCTAATCCGATCCATCTTACAACTGCTCAATTATACAAGACTTTTGTCAAGTGTATGGGTTATCAGGGGAATACGAAAGATGGGCAATTCCAGAAAGGCATGTTTCCCACCCTGTAGAGATTCTTGATTCATCATTTAATACAGAGGTTTGCATCGAGGAAAGGTTCATGGACCCTCATGAGCAGAGATTTGGCAAACGCCACGGTTGCAGTTTTATTTGACTATCCCTTCAACTTTTCACGAATGATATTTGAAGGATTAGTGCAAAATTTGGAGAAGCTAACCAAGTAGAAGTTTTTGGCATATCCGAGGTTCCTACAAATAATTTTCAATCAAAAGTTAGAAAAATTACCAACTACAGGAATCACACATGTCCTACAAAATCCTGATACTTTTAAAAGAATAGAAAATCTGGCTAGCACTAGCAGATTTGATCCAGAGCAGGTGTATGAAGAGCTGCCATGGTTGATGTTTGATGATATTTTGATCCCTCAGTTGCATGTGGTATTATCTAAGGCTGAAGATGTTGCTGGAGGTGATGGTGAGAATGATGGAGATGATGACAGTTCAGATGATGATGGAGATAATGATGTTGATGTTGGAAATTTGGAGGGAGGAAATGTCAACTTTGAGGTCATTGCACAACCTCATGGGGAGCAGAATATTATTCCAGAACAACCTATACCAACACCACCATTGTCACCACAACCACAACACCAAACAACCCAATCCCCAACTCAAACCTTAACCCAAAGCCAACATGAAACATCAACACAAACATCCCCACCAACATAAACGCCACCAACCAACAGCCCAATCCAAACAGATACATTCATTCCTAGCCCATCCCATACTCAATCACCACCCCCAACCAATTATAACAACCCAGCCTACACCTATCCAAACTCAAACCACAACTCAAAACCCACCTGTATCACCCTACACCACCCACATTTACCATCACCCACACCAAAACCCTTCTATTTCCAAACATCAACCCACTACCATCCACCAGTGAAAACATTCTTGAAGATGCCAACCCAATAATCCCTCAATCCACCAATCAAGACCAATCAGAATCTGAACCTTTCTCTACCTCACCACCAATAACCCCTCCTGCTGGAACCTTTCTATTTGAAAGAAACTTAGATCTGATGTTGGAGAATGCACGGTT
This sequence comes from Bidens hawaiensis, assembly GCF_021521415.1. Classification (NCBI taxonomy): domain Eukaryota; kingdom Viridiplantae; phylum Streptophyta; class Magnoliopsida; order Asterales; family Asteraceae; genus Bidens; species Bidens hawaiensis. Next base: position 322,695 of record NW_027491120.1, on the reverse strand, counting down.
AAAGGAGAGAAATGAGGAGGTAACAAAGGATAATGTGGTACTACTGGATAAATTGGCCCGGGCATTAATGAAAATTCAAACCCTAGAGCAGGTGGTTGAGAAGACCTCAGCTGCCCCAAAATAGGGGAGAATATTACAGAGCCAACTAATGCTAGTATTTATGTGGATGAACCGATACTGGAGGGTGCAAGTGTTAAAATAGCTGATGTTGATGGGTTGACATGCATTTTGAATGCTTATGATGATGATGAGGAGAGTGAAGAAAGGAGGATGGAGGATGTTGAATATGAGGCTGACAAATCTGATGTTGAAGAGCAAAATTATGATGTCAATGATGAAGTAATGAATGTAGTATGGAGAGATGAGGATGATGATGTGAGAGGAGAAGAGGAGACATGGGATGAAATTGAAAAGATAAATGATGAAGAGAATGTCGCTACCACTGATGAGGCCACTGATGTTTTGACTGGCATTCAGAATGAAGAACAAACTGAAATATTCAATGAAGATGATGCTGCTACTGAGGAGCTAATACTTACTGAAACTGAACAAACTGAAAGCTCCAAGAGGGTAGAATATGATCCAGAGTTGGAAGCACTAGAAAAGGAAATTGATGACTATCAGCAGTCTGAGGATGAAGAAGATGTATAGAGGAGATTGGATAAAGGAAAGGCAAAAGTCTATGAAGAGAAGCCTGTTAAGGCAGATATTGTGAAAGAGAGATTAATGGATGAGGAGGAAGAATCTTCTGCTGCTGCAAGGAGAGAATTTGAAAATATTGTAAGAGAAACAAGGGAGAGAAAAATACTAGCTCAAACCTTGACTCCTGAGGAGTTAGCAGAGCAGGAAGCATTGATCAATCAAGCCAATGTTGCTAAGATGATAAATGAAGAAGAGGATGATGATCAGATTGTCATTGAGGCACTGATTAATTTAAATAGGGCTGAGGAAGTTGATAACTCCCTAGCTTTGGTAGTGAGTATGTTTGCCCAATCAACAAGCCATTCTCATCAGGAACCTAAAAAGGAACCTGAAAAACAAACTGAAGAGACAATTGAAGAGATGATGGCTAAAGCTTCAAAGATACATTAAAATGTTGGCAGATTTGAAAAGACTTATTCAAGAAAAGTAAAGCCACTGATCAGGGTGAGAGGGATGAATTGAGAAGTAAAAGGAAGTGGGATGAGGAATCAAGTCCAATAAGAGCAGTTCCACTACAAACACTGAGGCCATATGAAGTGGTTCCTGGTGTTCCTAATGTACCAGTGGTTAATGACACAACACCAACACCTGAGAATCCAACTCCTGATGAACCTAAGATTGATGCAGTGAATGAAACAACTTCGGAGGAGGATGATTCTGATGAAGATGAAACTGATGATGATGATGATGATGATGATGATGATGATGATGATGATGAAGATGATCAGGGAAAAGATGCTGAAACTGCTAATGTTGTGTCCCCACAAGTCACAATGACGATGAACAAAGGGAAAACATTGAGCAAAGTTTGTTGGAAGCTAAAAGGAAGAACCCATTGGTTATGAAATTTAGAAGCTTGGGATAAGCTTTGAGACCTTAGCTAATTTACATGATGATCAATTGCAGAAAAGGTTGGATAAAGAGAGGGATGAAATAAAGAAGAAAATTGAACAAAATAATAGAGATGCCCTGAAGTACAGAGAGAATATTTAACATGGGTATTCTAAAAAGGACCTGACTCACTTCGAATTTGAACAGCTGAGAGAAGCCTATAACAAAACCAAGGAAGAAATAAAAGAAAATTTTGTGAAGGAGAATGAGGAGCTTGAGAAGCTTGAGGCATTGAAAAGAAAATTTGGAGGAATGTGCGGATACTTGTTGGAGAAAGGGTTTAAACCTGAGATAGTTGAAAACTTATCAAGGGAATCAGTGTTGGCTCAGTATAAAAAGTTTAAAAGAAAGGAAAAATTGAAGAGAGTGCAGCCTGAGCCCTCCACTGAGCAATCTAAAAAAGATCAAAATGAACCCCCTGCAAAGAAAAGAAAAATCATGACTCTCAGGGAGAAACAAAAGGCCCAAATGGAAAATGAAAAATCAAAAGAGGCAACTGCTGGTGAAACCCCAGTCCCAGAGGAAGTGAAACCTGAACCTGTTGATGAACCTATTATTCCATGGGAAAATGAAGAAATGATCGAGATACTAAGGGGTATACTGGTGAATCAAAGGGGAATGGATGTGGATACGCTTAATGCTTTGAATAGTGATGATTTGAAAGAACTGTTTTATTTGCAAAAGGCTGAGTGGGAGAAAGTATTATTGGAGGGTGAGAACTCCAGAAGTTTTGTGGATGGAAGATTTGTCCTGCAGGTCTTACTGAAAATCCAAGGATTTGGAATATGATTATTAAACTTGTCAAGGACAAAGGTGAAATCTTTGGAGATCTCATCAACTATCCTGAAGAAATGATTGAGTCTATGAATTTGAAAGCTTTTTGTATCACAAGGCCCAACAAACCGATGAAGTCTATACCAACCTGGCCATCTACATCAAGACAACAACCAACAACACACAGAGGTGAATCAAGTGGAACTGGATTGCAAAGAACAACAAGACCACAATCACTTGTGGATCTTCCAAGAACTCTCTACCTTGATTCACTCAGTCTCTGAAAGTGAAGATGGAAAGCAAACAATTGAGAGACATTATTATGAAAAATGATATTGGTGAATATACTCAAGAACAGTTGGAGAAAATGGCCACACTTGGTCTTTATGATTATCATGACACAAGCAGGTTGGCAGGAAGACAGCAGAATGAACTCTCCAAGTTCTTGAAGGATGAAGCTGACAGGGGAATCCCATTTTTAAAAGAGAAGAAAAGTTGGAGGCTAACAAAGCTGCAGAAAACAAGAAGGAGTGCCAAGTTGAAAAAGATAGCAAGTTTCGAATTAAACTACCAGCTGAAAGTCAAAGATAAGAATCCATTGTCAAACATGAATACATGCATAAGCCTGGAAAGAAGAATGACACGTCCTAACTATACTGTGCAGAAGAATGGAATTATTGCAGAGATTGAATACAAAGAAACAACAGGCCATTATATTCTTCGCAACTCAGAAGGAATAATCTTGGGCATAATTAGAAGAGATGAAGACCTGACCTACCTGCATAGTGAAGATCTAAGAGATATAAGGGATTTGGACATTCCAGAAAGTCACATTCATTACCAAATCCTTTCTATCTTCAGGAAAAGGGCAGGAACTGTGATAGTGAATCGAAAGCAAGCCTACTACAATGCAAGAAGAAGATAAAGATCCTTAGAATAGGCTTTGTTTTGTAATGTCCACGGACAGCTTTTGATTATGTAATCATTTGATTTTGTAATGAATATGTATTTTGATTTTGATTTGAATATGTATTTTGACTAAGTGTATGTAACCTTAGAGATGTTTTGGGACAGCTGAGGTGTTCCAATCTAGGGGGAGATTGTTGAGTCAAAGATTTAACCTAAAAATGATCATAAGGAAGATTGGAATCTTCTCAACCTCCTCAGAATTCGCTAAGTATGGAACCGGGCACACCTGAGACATCCGACCAGGGTTTTACTTAGCCGGGCATGATATTTTGCCTATCGGGCAGAGTTACCTTCTTGAAATTTTCTTTAGTGATAACCGGAGTAGGGTTCACTACATCTAGCAGAGTTGTTCTTACATAGCAAGGTTTGATTAATAATGTGGAATCCGAGCAAGATTGTTGAAAGTTATCAAAGTACTTACTTTCCGACAAAGGTTCAACTCAGAGCAAGCTACAGTGTACCAAGCACACTATGGTTGCTTAATAAGTTATCTAACAAATGAGTTGAAGGGATTCTTGAAGAACATTATGGTAGTAGAATTTTGTCGGGCAAAGTCTGATAAAGTCAAGAAGATTGAAGTCTACCCGGTGAGTAGTTTCCCTGGTGAAACTCTTTAAGTGAAGTCTACCCAGAGAACTGTACCGAGCACACTTCAAGGTTACCAAGTCTAAAGGAAGGCAGAGTACAAAGTCTACTCGGAGAAGTTTATTGCTACAAGGCCTACTCGGAAGACTTGTTTTACATTTAGTATAGTTTTGAATATGTAATTTGAATATGTTTTAATCAATAGGTTTCTAGAAGGAATGACAGTTGTCAAGAGGTGGCAGGCCTATAAAAGGAATAATTTAGGGCACGCCTCCAGACGGGGACAAGACGGAATACGGATTAGCCTTTACACTTTTCAGATAAGATCGAATATTCCTTTTTGAGTGTGACGATTGTCCTAGGTTGTTGGATCCCGGATTAACAATCAATAACAATTAACAGATCTCAGATATGTGAATATCCGATTAATACTATTAAAGATCTAGCTCATAATTAACCTTGATTTAATGTTATGTATGTGTATATATTATCAATATATTAGATGTATTATGTTAAGGTGAAGCTTGAGAGAGAGCAATTACTCAAAATTCTTTCTATTGTTCTCAAAAACTTACATTAAAGTGAACAGTAGTTCACTATATATAGAAGGTGATCTGGTTCGCTAACATCCCCTAGCGAACCAGCTTCCCCTTAGTTACATAAATTAACATAACGAACCACCCCCTGATTCGTTAACACCCCTAATGAATCAGGAAGGAATACATTATAATATCTTAGTTCGCTAACATCCCTAGCGAACTAGACTTAACCTTAACGAACTAGTTAATAATAAAAATTAAATATTACATTAATTAATAAATAAAACATTAATGATAAATACAAAGACTCTAGACGCAAAACCGTGCACTAACAGACACCCCCTCGTCTTGAGCTCTTTGTCTTTAACTTATTTCAAGCGCTTGGACTGCCAATCTCTTCAACTAGGAATTCCATGTTCATGACATACACGAACGACTCGTTGGAATTGCGTAGCCAGGTCGTAATCTTCTTGGCGTTCAAACAAAATCTGCTTCCTGTGTAGCACGTCGTTGTCTGTCTCTGATAAATTAACCAACCACATTGGGTCGATTATCTTGAGGAGCTTAGTCTGCAGTCCTCAACCACGAACAATAACGGCCTCGCCAGTACGATTGTCATAGTACCAACGGTTGAAAGACAGATAAATATCTTGAGGCATTTTCTTCATAGGAACCTTTTTCATCGTCTTTGGCGGCTTCACTTTCAAGACAAGTTTCTTCCAGCCGGTCCTTGGATCAATCTCATCAATGCGCTTACGTCTTGGGACCTGGGGTTTGAAGAATTTAAAGCCATGATTGACCTCGAACAGTAAGTGTTGATGAAACCACTCAGCCGTTTGGTGACCCCCACGATTGATAAATGGAAGTCTCGCGAGGGTACGTACTTCCCAACGCGGTAGAGTTAAAACATCCATTATCCTCTCGTAATAATGGACACCCTTTTCCCACTTTCTGACGTTTGAACCATCTTTCTACGTCCTCATCAGTCACTTCTTTGAGTGAAGGAACTGTTCTCTGCATAACCTTTTCCAGGTCATCCTCAGTCTCTTTAATTACTTCTTCATGAAATACCGGAGCACGTTGATCAACATTTGCGTGTTGGTACAAGTCCGGGTACTCTTCAGCTGTAACATCCTCCATCTCAATCTCTTCATCCTCATAAATAACGGATCAACTTCCAATTCTTCCTCAGTTATCACTTCGACATCGGGCTCAGTCTCTAAAGCAGTCAACTGATCGTCATTCAGCCCAAGCAAAATCGAAATCTGCTTCCGTGTCAAGGATCTAATCACAAACTCACCAGCCTCTATCTCATCTCTGTTTACCACACTACAAACTACCCCTGATCCATCAACAAATACCAATGTTGTAGCTGCAATCATTTCAATTGGCTTGGAAGCTGTTGGATCTTGATAAATAATTATCTGCTTGCTCGAATCATCACCGCCACTAACATCTGCACCAGAGGATGAACCATGCGATTGTTTAGGCTCACCTCCTGCATCAGACTCGTCAGGATCATCATCGTTATTCTTAAGTTTCTTGAGGGCATCTTCTTTACAAGTTAATTGTAAAATCAACTCTTCTTGTTCTTTTATTTTCACCCCCTAAGACTCAACAATCGTACGTAACGACTTAGTCTGTTTTTGACAAAAAGAAATATAACTCATCATTCTTCGTTGATTTTCCATGAGTCGTTCTTGAGTTTGACGGTCAGCTGCCATTTGATTTTCATATAGATGTAGCAGATTTAACAGCATTTCAGTTTCATGACCTGGTGGCAAGTTGTATACGGTTGGATGAACAGGTTGAACAGGTCCTTGAGGCCGAGTAATTCTCATGAAGGAGACATCACTAGGCTGAGGTGGAGGAAGAGTAGTTGTTGGCAGAGGAGGAGGTCTCATTGATGTGGTAGAAGATACTGTAGACAACACAGTAGGAGGCCTCGGTATTTCGGTTAACGCCATTTGAGGAATAAGACCGAGCCTCTCATGTGACACCATCGTCGTCGTCAAGGTGAGCATCGGAGTGCTAGTAGTTAGCGGCACCACCGAGCTTTGAGGAGTTTATTGACGTGGTGGTGGAGTTCCAATAATTACCCCAGCCCCAGCAGACACGCGAGGCTTCTTTGATGGTTCACCAGTAGCTACAGCTTTACCCTTTCTTTTTCTTTCCAGCTGAGCTTTCATGGTGGCAGCTAGAGCAGCATCGACTGCATCCTGTTGTTCTTTAAGAGCACGTTCACCAGCTTCACCATCACCATCATCATCTCCACCATCATTTTTCCCACCTTCTCCCCCTTCACGCTCGGAATCCGAATCATCGTGGATCCAGCGCTCATTAGGAGGACATACGTAATCCGGATTGATTATATGGCCAATCATCCGTTTATCCTGTGGCTTGTCTTTTCTATAAATTAACATACGATGCACCGTTTCAGCTTTCATATGTTCCATATCAAGAACATCGTTCACCAACGATCTATCAATCACCAAATTCGGAATCAAATCCTGAATAATTAGTTGTAAAAAGCGATGGTACATCAAGAACTTCTTTGACGGTAGAGTTTGCTGAACTTGCTCTTTCAGATGATCAAAGATGAGTTCTGAGTAGTTGAAGGGCTTGTTCAGAATTAGAGCAACAAATGCCGACTGCAAACTTAGTCTACATTCATCAAAACCACCGCGACGTCCACTCATACAATGAAGTAAAACATGCAACAAATATTTGTATGGTGGACACAACCCATTCTTGTTCAAAATAGATTTACGAATATCACCTCCATAATTCGAGCGTGTGAATAAACCCCTAACCAATGTCCTGTCAAATTCACTCGGGTTATCATCATTATCGTTAAATTGAAGTACTCGACGAATGACCTCAACATCAATCGTAATTGGAGTCTGATTAATTGTAGCTCGAACCCAGTTATCTGCCTCAACATATTCCGCCATGTTCCAAAATTGTCTGATTATACTAAGATACACTTTAGGTTTAGTAGTGATTGCATAGTATATCTTTGAACGTCGCAAGAAAGTTAACATAGCTCCAAACGTTCTCAAATCAGTCACATCGTTATCAACATAAGCACAGATGTTGTGCTTCTTATCGAATGGCAGTAAGATCACTTCAACTTGTTGATCTTGTTGTTGTGGTTGTCCTTGTGGAGGTTGTTCTTGTGGTGGTTGATTCTGTTGTTCTTGATCAGACATGGTTTACTGTATAAATAAAATCAAATGTGAGAAAAGATAAGTGTAATTAATTTATTTACATATTAGACGATTTAAATCCTTTAATTAAATCCTTTAATTATTTAAATCCTTTATTAAATAATTTTTTTTTTATTTTTTTATTTTTTATTTTATTTTTTTTAAATTTTAATTAATGTCATTCGTTAGGAATCACTCTGATTCGTTACAATAAGATAACGAATCAGGCAATTTGCTATCAAGTAAATATCTTATCGAACTGAACATAGCGAATTACTATTTAATTTTAACGAACTAAACTCTAGTTCGTTATATTTTAAGCGAATCCAAATCAGATTCGTGTAACATCTTATTCTCTTAGCTAGTTCGTGTAAAATCTTAACGAATTGGACACGAAATAGTTCCAATTCGCTAAGACTAACGAATGGTCATAATTAAGACTTGTTCTTTGACTTCACAAAGTCAAGGTCAAAATTAGGATGAACACAGATAGTCAACCAGATGAACCCGGGAATGATTAGGCCATAACTATCGTCGAATCATCGCAATAATGAGCTTGGTGTACTCGGAATTACATTTGTACTCGAAGATGAATGAGATTAATACTCAAAATCTCTAAGTACATAGGTTAGACGAACCTACTGTAAACCCAATAACACAAAACAATAATTAACCCGGCAAACAACAATCAAATCATGAATGAAGCCCACCAAGGGTATCGGAATATGATTCCGATCATAATTACATCAAAATCATACAGTTCTAAACATAAATTATACACAAATGAATTTCAAACCATCGGAAACCCTTAAACTATTAAAAGTTCATAATTTAACTATCAATTCGTAGCCATTTTTGACGAAAGTAATATCGCCATGATCGGCTATACCTTAAACACTCAAATATATCCTTGAAATATCCAAACAAGAAAGTCGAGATTTCAGAGAAAATTTGAACATGGTTTCTTAAAGATGAAGGAAGAAGGCGAACAGTGGAAGACTGTTCGTTTTCTTGTCTTATATAACATTGCACGCAACCCGAGGTACAGCTTGTACGAATCAGACGATTCGTTTAAATTAAATTTAACGAATTAGCCCATTCGCTAACTCAATTCGTTACCTTATGTTGGCGGATCGCTAATTGATTCGTTAAATTAAAGTAGCGAATCAAGACATGATTCGTGACACGATTCGTTACACGATTCGTTAAATATGTATGACGAAGGGATAATTCGTTACAGAGTGCGGAAGCGAATTAGGTTAGCAAACCAGAAGCTAGTTCGCTAAAGAATCACCGAGTTCGTTATCCATAAATAACGAATTGGTTTTTAACGAAACAAAAACTGTTATTTAATTTTAAAGAAATAATTAAATGAATTAATTAAATAAGGTAGGTTATCAAGAGACCTTTTATCCCGACAACCAAATACTTTAAAAAAACGTTTCAGTTTACCGAAACATAACTTAAAATTATTTAAGTATTTTGTACAAAGAAGACGAAATTTTTTTTTTTTGGATTTTTTGTAAAAATATTTAAAGAATGTATTTACAAAAGAATATCCGGTCCAAAAAAATAAACAATCTTTTTGTGTTTTTCAATGATTTTATCAAAAGCAGTACATATTTTTGTATTTTTGTTGAGTTTGAGCAGAGAATCATATTGACTAAATTGCCCTTCCATCACAGTTTTGTATTTCAGCGATATTATGACTGGCGATAAGTCGGTCATTGGTATTGTTATCCACATAAATCTAATAACACACATTCAAGTATTTTTGTGATATGATTAATTTGTTCAATTAAAGCACAGAATATCAGAAACTATCAGCCTCTAATCTCGGTTCAGGCTTAATTTGATTTTTGCCAAATCACCCCAACTTGACTTAAACCATCATATTGTTGATCAAAATATTTGATACCAATTTCGAAATTTTGAGCAATGCATCAAGTTTCCTTTACTGTGAATGAGTATGCACGAGTCCATCTTTCGGCTTACATACATTGTATCCCCTGGGTTCCGTTTCTTAATGGTATTAAGACGCACGCAAGGGAGGAACAATTGTATGACTAACAGCGGATTTTGATCAAGTCAGTAATTTAAATTGTACGAAGTACAGTGGTGATCAAGTTTAATGACTTTGGGTTTGCTCTAGAAAACGAGTGAAATATTCATGCTTATGAATACCCAGACGGTTAAGCCGCATAAAGACTCACAATCTCCAGAATCTTAACGCTTGTTATTTGCTTTATTTTATTTTTGGGTGATCAACAAATATAAGGCTTGAGTATGACTGGTTTTTACATTTCTGCCATCCTCACCAAGACTTTTTCTAGAGACTAACACCCCTTTCAATTTGGCGTTTCTTTATATTTATATCACATACTTTACTCTACTGGGTTGTTTTAAGATCAACCAATGCACGAATGCAATTAAGCACACAGTCTTTTAAGCTTACTTTTTGCTGAATTTGGGGTCAAGATAATCAATGTACTATCATGTTCTCTTTTTGCTTCAAACACTCAAAATTTTGAGGAGCATAAAATAAAGAAAAGATAAATTTAATCGCCCCAGTTAACTTAAATTTATAAATAAATGGCTAACCATCAATTCACAAGTGAATAATAGGACCAAGACATGCAAGCATGCTTCACAAACTTAAATAACCGACAAAATTTTCAGCGAGAAAATAATCTAAAAATCTTTTTGGTTTTTCTCTATACAAACTTTAAAAACACAATATTTTTGTCTTTTTCAAATTTCTTATAAACAAAATAACTTTCACAATCTTTTTGGATTTTCGGATTTTTCTGTACAAAACATAAATCACATTCTTTTTGGTATTTCAAAAAATTTTAAAATGTTTTTGGTTTTTCTAAATATTTAAACAAAAAACATTAAAGAAAAGAAATCACAATATTTTTGAATTTTGAATTTTTAATGTTTTTGGATTTTATCTAAACAATCGAAAAACACACTCTTTTTGTGTTTTCTAGATTTTCACCCCCCTAAAACCAAAATAAATTTTAAAAGAAAAATATGACAGAAAATAAAGATAGTCATCCTTGTTTAAGGATATCAGCGAGAGTCTTTAATCCATTTAAATCAAGCAAAAATTTAAAATATGTTTTGTCAAAAGCTTTAGTAAACAGATCGGCTTTCTGAAAATCATTATGTACTTTCTCAAGATCGATTAATTTCTTTTCATAGCAATCGCGTATAAAATGATATCGAATATCGATATGTTTCGTTTTAGAATGTTGTACGGATTCTTGGTGATACAAATAGCAGCAGAATTATCAATCAAAATAGGAGTAGTAAGAAACTTCAAACCGTAGTCGCGAAGATGTTGTTGTATCCACAAAACCTGGGAACAGCAACTCGAGGCTGCAACATACTCAGCTTCGGCAGTTGAAGTGGAGACTGTTGTCTGCTTCTTACACTGCCAGGAAACAAGCCGGTTTCCTAAAAATTGACATCCCGCAGTCGTTGATTTGAAATTGATCTTGCATCCTCCATAATCTGAGTCTGAGTAAGCAGTAAATCGAAAGTATCATCCTTGGGGTACCACAACCTGATGTCTGGATTTCCCCTCAAATACTGAAGAATTCTCTTGACTGTAGCTAGGTGAGTCACTCGTGGACTTGCTTGAAACCTAGCACAAAGACAAACAACAAACAAAATATCAAGGCGAGAAGCCGTTAAATACATTAAAGAACCAATCATGGCACGATAGAGGGTAGGATCAACGGAATCCTCCAATTCATCCGGTGATAAATTGTGCCCTACTGGAAGAAGAGTAGAAGGGATTTTTCCGACAGAAATCTTGAATCGGCTCAAGACGTCATTCACATACTTAGTCTGGTGAATAAAATTTCCGTGAGCAGACTTGTGAACCTGCAACCCTAAAAAGAAATTCATCTCTCCCATCGAGCTTATCTCGAACTTTGTTTGCATGGACTTCTCAAACTCCTTACACAATGTGTCGTTTGTAGACCCAAAAATAATATCGTCAACATAAATCTGGACTAGAAGAAGATCATCACCAACAGTTTTATGAAATAAAGTGCAGTCAACAGTTCCTCGTTTGAAGCCATTATCTGTCAGATGGTCGGCGAGCGTGCCATACCAAGCTCTCGGGGATTGATGGAGACCATACAGAGCCTTGTTTAGTCGGTAAACACGGTCTGGATAATCAGGATCTTCAAAACCAGGTGGTTGTTGGACAAACACTTCCTCTTGTAATTCACCATTGAGAAAAGCACTTTTAACATCCATTTTATAGACCTTAATATTCTTATAAGCTGCATAAGCCAGGAAGATTCGAATCGACTCTAATCTTGCAACTGGAGCATATACCTCTATGTAATCAATACCCTCTTGCTGATGAAAACCTTGCACCACTAGACGTGCTTTGTTTCTGACAATCACCCCTCGATCGTCCTTTTTACACTTAAATACCCACTTAGTCGGAATGGCATTCTTGACTCTAGCAGGTTTGTCTATTAAATCCCAAACACCCAAACGTGCAAATTGTTGTAATTCTTCTTGCATAGCTTCTACCCAAGAAGGATCTTCAAGTGCCTTACGAGCTGTCAGTGGCTCAACTTGAGATAGAAAGCAATAGAATTTAGCAATATTCACAATTCCCAAAGAATGTAATTTAGTATAAGCACACAATACGTTATTATCACTTGACGAAGCAACTTGATGACGTGTACGAACGCCCACATCAAGTTCTCCAATGATATTTTCCTGTGGATGATATCCATGAATCCGAAGAGTGGGATTCTCAGGAACAACAACATTATCAAATAAGTTAGTGTAATGTTCACCCAACTCGGGAGACGAAACATTATTACTGTCAAGATCAATAACTTGAACTTCAGCTTGATTATCATCAGAAGAAGTAGAAACATTATCAATAGCAACTGGAGAAACTACTTGAGGTCCTTCAGTTGGAGCATCTGGTTGAGTTTCACCATCATTAGAACTTGAAGATCTTGGAATGGTCAAATGATCTTCAAAGTATGCTCGAACCAGATCTTCATCGATGTGTTCAGTCGAAGGAGTGAATGAATTAAATAAACTATCGTAATCATACATCCAATCTGGACCTCTCCATTGAGGAGGAGTTGTGTACTTTTGACAGTCCACATGGTACCATTCTTCAACACAACCAAATGTGAAATTAAAAACCCTTTTCTTTGGAGATGCATATCCCAAGAAATAACCTTCGATAGCTTTTTCTTCAAATTTACCCGAATCCTTCTTCAACATCGTACACGAACACCCAAATGGTTCCAGGTACTTTAAATTAGGTTTTCTATTATTTAAGATCTCATAGCTTGTATTCTTGAGTCGTTTCACAGTTAGAACTCGATTAAGCGTATAACAAGCTGTATTCACTGCCTCATTCCATAATTGGACAGGAAGCTTTGAATCAGCAAGCATAGTACGTGCAGCTTCAATCAGAGTTCTATTTTTCCATTCAGCAACACCGTTTTATTGAGGTGCATAAGGTGCACTATATTCTCTGTGAATTCCCTTTTGAATACAAAAGAAATCCAATATCGTGTTTCTGAATTCAGTACCGTTATCACTTTGGATTCTCCTCACCTTTTGTTTATATAGTGATTCGATCTTAGTAATAAGATTTTGCACCAAAACCGGTGTTTGATCTTTTGAAGTCATAAATAATACCCAAGAGTATCTTGAATAATCATCAGTCACTACAAGACAATACCAGTCTCCAGAAATACTCGCACGATTCACTGGACCAAACAAATCCATATGAAGTCGTTCAAGAGGAGTATCAATGGAATTCAATAACTTAGAGGGATGTGATTTGAGATTTGAATGAACCATACACAGCTTCCTCAAACTCTTGAGGTTCGCAAAGAATATGATTAGAACTAGGAATTTTCTTATTCTTGTGACACCCGGTAAATTCCCAACCCCTTAAACTAAGTAATCAACCTAATAATTAGGTGATTGTAAATATTATGCGCGCCATGTTAGTCAGCGCGTGCATTTGTTATGTGCGCCCTGCGCGAGCGCGCTATGTTAAGAATCAGCGCGGGCACATTATGTGCGCCCGGCGCGAGAATATGTTAGGATCAGCGCGGGCATTTATGTTTGCCCTGCGCGAGCGCGCCATGTTAGTCAGCGCGTGCATGTGTTATGTGCGCCCTGCGCGAGCGCACCATGTTAAGAACCAGCGTGAGCATATGTTATATGCGCCATGCGTGAACGTTTTGGCCTTATGTTTTCATGTAACTTAAACGTTATGTTGTCTATGGGTTGACCATCCCGCATGATGCTAAGGCGGGTGCATCCTACATCGTTTATGCGCGTGCGGAAGGGAACTAACCTACCCGCATGGCGGGAACTTTGAGAGCTAGTTTGTCTGAAGCTCCAGGATGGAATTGACTTCAACATGACTGATCACTATGTTGAAATACCAAAACCACCTGGAGAATCTACAAATGAAACTCAAACGTCCCTAACTGCGAGAAGGTTACGCACCTACCCGCAGCAAAGAAATGTCCTACACGCAGAAAGCTATGCGCACCAAGTTATACGCGCAGAACAACACTTAGTCAAAATGTTCAGATTTAAGGAAATTGTCCCCGCCCAAAAGAGGGCGGTTGCGTGTTTCAGAAAACTTCTACTTTTTACTGTACACTGTCTAAAGCACTGAAAAAGCAAACTGTAAAAGTCAACTGCCAGCCACCCACTCTCACCAACCACAGCCCTGCATGTCCTGTCCATATCAAATCAGAATCTTTAATCTACTTTTCTACTCTTTTTAATAAATAATAATAATTTCCATACTTTATCATCATTTCAAAAGATTACAATTCCCTAAAGCAAGGGATTATGTTCCCTTGAGTTTGCCTATAAATTTGTAGCCTAAATTATCACCCAAAACACACTTCAAAGAACTACAAACTTGCACTAATCTTTTCCCAAGCATCCGTTGTTTCCAGCTCCGATCCTGTTACGGTAAGCCGAGATTATAACCTTGAGATCTACTTTCCAACCCTTATATCTTGATCTTAATATATATATTTGTTATTTAATCGTATTCTAGACCTTCGATTCCGAGGCCAACACCAAGAAAACCCGAATCTCGATTAATCCCTTAACAAGAACCACAGGTGAGTCTCACAGCCCCATTTTTACTGTTTTCACTATTTTAAACTGTTTTCGGGGCGAGGGACACGTACTTAAATAATGTTTTATCATGGTATATTTATAAGCTAAGCAAACGATTACGTGTTTAAGTTATGTTTCATGATGAACAATGCGAACAGTTATCTATGGTTTTTCGATGATAGTGCACCAGATTCGAGTAAGTGATCACTTTACCATTGGAACTCTAAGGGTAGGGACTGCTGGTTTGATCCGCCCACTCGTAGGGGTCGCACCTCTTACACAGACGAGTGCCTAGCACGGGGCAGTACTATGGGTTTGAGCCCGTTCGTAGAGGTCGCTCCTCTTACGCAGACGAGCGCCTTGTTTTCCGGCACAACGTCCGCGCGTAACCCGCGGGACGGTATTACAGCATATATTCGCTCGTAGTGGCAGCGCCACTTACACAGACGAGCACAGTTTTCCAGAAGTGTCCGCGCGTAACCCGCGGGACGGTATTACGTTATTTTAGCTCGTAGTGGCAGCGCCACTTACACAGACGAGCACAGTTCCCAGAAATGTTCGCGCGTAACCCGCGGAACGATTTTATCAGAATATGTTGATAGAACTATGTTTTACCAAGCATGTGTTTTAATGATGCTAACAGAATTATGTTTCAGAATGATTATGATGCAATGCGATTTATCAAGTTACTAAAACTTGTGAACTCACTCAGTTTATACTGATTCAAATGTTTTTACGTGTCTTTCAGGAGATAACTAGGTAGCGCATGGAGTCACACTTAGAGCACCACACGCTGAACATCTAAAACAAGCTTTTTGGAAGATTTTGGTTTTATCCCCTCGATGCGCACGGTTACCCGCCGCGCAAGGGGATATGGCGAGAAAATCTTCAGTTTTTGTACTTGGATGTTTTTATGTAATACTTAAACAATGTAATGTATTTGTATTAAACTTCTCATGCGCAATAAAAATCTTTGAATGTTTTGCAATGGCCCGTGCTTAAGTATCAATCCCCACTCGCGCGCGCCCGGCTGTTTCCGCCGCTCAGGGCCGGGTGTGACAGATTGGTATCAGAGCACTGGTTATAGCGAACTAGGAAAAGAAGTTTTTAACCTAGACTATAACCTTTGGGGAATCGCATGAAATATTTTTCAAAGAATATTTTCAAAAGAAAAATCACACACGCACTTAGGAACACGGGTCACAGTGTCTAGAGATAAGAACATTATGTGCTCTGAGTACATGCGCTAAGTTTGTTACATTTTCTTTTTATGAAAAGAATGCCTCCAACCAGAGCCAAGGGAATTACCATGACACCCGAGGAGCTCGCAGAAATAATCGCGCAGGCGATTGCAACGCATGAGGCCAGCAAGGCCGAATCTAGTCAGGGTCGCCAAGAGAACGAGACCCCAGAACCCGAATCAGGAGCCTTGGACAAAGGTTGCTCCTATAAAACATTCATGGCCTGTAGGCCTTGGCCGTTCAAAGGCACCGAAGGAGCCATTGGGCTCTACAATTGGATTGACAAGATGGAGACAGTTCTCTCCATCAGCGGATGTAGTGAAAACCAGAAGGTCCTTTACGCGACCTGCATGTTCCAAGAAGCAGCTTCATCTTGGTGGAAGCTCCAAGTAAAGACTTTGGGGAGAGAAGTTGCTCTTCACAAGACCTGGGAAGAATTGAAAGAAATGATGATGAGAAAGTTCTGCTCTCGCGCAGAAATTCAGAGCTTGCAACAAGAATTCTGGAACCACACCATGGTAGGAACGGATATCGATGCCTACACCAATCGTTTCAACGAGCTTTGCCAGTTGGTGCCAGACATGGCAAACACAGAAGAAAAGAAAATCGAGAGGTACATCTTTGGGTTACCTCCTGTCGTTAGGGTCCCGCTCAACGCCGCCGCACCTCCGACCTTTGACGAGGCGGTTGCGCGAGCCATCACCCTTACAAGGGATACGGTTCGTGCGGGTATGTTGACCACCCGCTTGAACGAGCAGCGAACCTCTGACTCCAAGAGGAAATGGAACTCCCACCGAGGATCAGACTTCAAGCAGCCACCGCCCAAGAAGCAGGAAAGCACAAGGGTTTACGCGATTCAAGCCGCGGAACCATCAAGGAAAGGATACAGCGGGCCTTACCCATGGTGCAGCAAATGCAAGTATCACCACGAAGGCGAATGCGCGAACGTCACGTGCGCCAAATGTGGCAGACCAGGACACAAGACGGTGAATTGCCGTGCTAAAGAAGCTGGAGCCAATGACAACTGCTACGCATGCGGGAAGCCTGGACACTTCAGTCGGGATTGCCCACAGAAAGGAAACCAAGCTCGCGGGAGAGCTTTTGTGATCGGCGCGGGTGAAGCAAAGGAAGAGCCGAATGTGGTAACCGGTACGTTTTTGCTTAACGGTCATTATGCATCTGTCTTATTTGATACTGGCGCTGACCTAAGTTTTATATCCCATGAGTTTAAAAACTCCCTGGGCTTAGCGACCAGTAGGCTAGACAAACCTTATACTATAGAACTAGCCAATGGTAGGCAGTTATGCGCGAATGAAAGGACGGAGCAATGTGTGTTAGTCATGGGAGGTCATGAGTTCAATATTAACTTGTTACCAATAGATTTGGGAAGTTTCGATATTGTGGTAGGTATGGATTGGTTGGTCGAGAATCTCGCGGAGATTGTTTGTCATGAGAAACAGGTTCGGATTCCACTGTTGAACGGAGAAACTTTGATGATTCAAGGGGAAAGAAGGGGAGTTGCGACGAAACTGATTTCATGCCTAAAGGCGCGTAAGTGCCTAAGGAAAGGGTGCTACGCCTTCCTGGCGCATGTAGTAGAGAAAGGAGATGAGCGAAGAATTGAAGACTTACCAGTAGTGCGCGAATTTCCAGAAGTTTTTCCTGAAGATTTGCCCGGGTTACCGCCGCCCGCGACAAGTCGAGTTTCGTATTGATTTGGTCCCAGGAGCTGCGCCAGTAGCTCGAGCGCCTTATCGCTTAGCTCCATTTGAGATGCAAGAGCTATCCAATCAGTTACAGGAACTATTGGATAAGGGTTTCATACACCCAAGCTTTTCACCTTGGGGAGCTCCAGTACTGTTTGTAAAGAAGAAAGATGGTTCGTTCAGAATGTGTATTGACTACAGGGAGCTGAACAAGCTGACAGTCAAAAATCGGTACCCCTTACCGAGGATTGACGACTTATTTGACCAGTTGCAGGGATCCAGTTATTATTCGAAGATAGATCTACGGTCAGGATACCACCAACTTAGGGTCCATGAGGAAGACGCGCCAAAGACAGCCTTCCGAACCAGATATGGCCATTATGAGTTCTTAGTGATGCCTTTCGGGCTAACTAATGCGCCGGCTATATTCATGGATCTGATGAACCGTGTGTGCAAACCATATTTGGACAAGTTTGTGATTGTGTTTATAGATGATATTTTGGTTTACTCTCGAACCAAGGCCGAGCATGAGCAACACCTGAGATTGATTTTAGAATTGTTAAGGAAAGAAAAGTTGTATGCAAAGTTTTCCAAGTGCGAGTTTTGGCTTAGAGAAGTTCACTTCCTCGGTCACGTTGTAAACGAGAAAGGAATTCACGTTGATCCTTCCAAAGTCAAGGCCATCGAAAACTGGGAAGCGCCAAAAACCCCAACTGAGGTGAGGCAATTCCTTGGACTAGCTGGCTACTATCGACGCTTCATTGAGAACTTCTCCAAGATAGCTCTACCTCTGACCGCGCTAACTCAGAAAGACAGGATGTTTGTTTGGGGCGAGAACCAGGAAGCAGCGTTTCAAATGTTGAAACAGAAGTTATGTAGTGCGCCAATCTTATCCCTGCCCGAGGGGACAGATGACATCGTTGTTTACTGCGACGCTTCACACCAGGGACTCGGATGTGTCCTTATGCAGCGAGACAAAGTTATAGCGTATGCCTCGCGCCAACTTAAGACCAATGAGAAGAACTACACAACGCATGATTTAGAACTTGGAGCTGTCGTCTTCGCGCTAAAGATTTGGCGCCATTACCTCTATGGTACGAAATGTGTAATCTTTACGGATCATAAGAGCCTCCAACATATATTCGATCAGAAGGAATTAAACATGAGGCAACGAAGATGGGTTGAATTGTTGAATGATTATGATTGCGAGATCAAGTATCATCCGGGGAAAGCGAATGTGGTAGCAGACGCGCTAAGCAGAAAGGAGCGAATAAAAACGCTACGAGTCAAGGCTCTAAGGTTGACCATTCACGCAGATCTCTCTACCCGCATCCGAGACGCTCAGCAAGAAGCCTTGAAACCAGAGTTTGTTAAAAACGAATGCCTTGGGGGTATGGTTAAGAATTTGGAACTTAAAGGGAACAACACTCGATATTTTGCCAACCGCATATGGGTCCCTCTCAAGGGAGGATTGCGCGAGCAGGTATTAAACGAAGCTCACAAGACGCGGTATTCCGTACATCCTGGCGCAGACAAGATGTACCAAGATGTTAAAACGCTGTATTGGTGGCCCAATCTTAAAGGCGCCATCGCGATGTATGTCAGTAAGTGCCTGACGTGTTCAAAAGTAAAGGCTGAATACCAGAAACCATCGGGGTTGCTTCAACAGCCAGAAATTCCCATGTGGAAGTGGGAACAAATCTCTATGGACTTCATCACCAAACTGCCAAGGACACCTGGGGGTTATGACACAATATGGGTTATTGTGGATCGGTTAACTAAGTCAGCACACTTCCTGCCGATTAAAGAAACTGATAAAATGGAAAAGCTAGCCCGACTATATATTCGAGAAATAGTTTCAAAACATGGAGTCCCAGTGTCCATCATTTCTGATCGAGATAGTCGGTTTACATCAAGGTTTTGGAGATCGTTACAAGGAGCTCTAGGTACTCGCCTTGATATGAGTACAGCTTATCATCCTCAAACGGATGGGCAAAGCGAGCGAACGATCCAGACATTGGAAGATATGCTGCGCGCGTGCGCGATCGATTTTGGAGGTAGTTGGGATACCCACCTCCCGTTGGTTGAATTTTCTTACAATAACAGTTATCACACAAGCATTAAGGCTGCGCCGTTCGAAGCTTTATATGGGCGCAAGTGTAGATCCCCACTGTGTTGGGCGGAAGTGGGCGACAAGCAAATGACTGGTCCAGAAGTGATCCAAGAAACAACAGACAAGATTTTTCAGATAAGGGATCGCCTTAAGGCAGCACGCGACAGACAGAAAAGTTATGCTGATATGAGAAGGAAACCGTTGGAGTTTCAAGTAGGGGATAAAGTACTTTTGAAAGTCTCTCCATGGAAGGGAGTCCCCCGTTTCGGTAAGCGAGGAAAGCTAAATCCGCGCTACATTGGACCTTTTGAGATCCTGGAGAGGATCGGTCCAGTTGCTTATAAACTCCGTCTAACCGCCGAACTCAGTGGAGTTCATGATACGTTTCATGTATCCAACCTCAAGAAATGTTTATCTGACGAAACGTTGATTTTACCGGTGGAAGAAATTCATATTGACAAACAGCTGCACTTCGTAGAAGAGCCTATAGCAGTAACCGATTGGAAAGAACAAAGGTTGCGCAGAAGCAGAATCAAGTTGGTAAAAGTTCAATGGAACTCAAGGCGTGGGCCTGAATTCACTTGGGAAAGAGAAGATCAGATGCGCATAAAATACCCACACCTCTTTCAGAATATGGCTTCTGCCAGCAACGTCTCCTAAATTTCGGGACGAAATTCGTTTAACGAGGGGAGAATGTGACACCCGGTAAATTCCCAACCCCTTAAACTAAGTAATCAACCTAATAATTAGGTGATTGTAAATATTATGCGCGCCATGTTAGTCAGCGCGTGCATTTGTTATGTGCGCCCTGCGCGAGCGCGCTATGTTAAGAATCAGCGCGGGCACATTATGTGCGCCCGGCGCGAGAATATGTTAGGATCAGCGCGGGCATTTATGTTTGCCCTGCGCGAGCGCGCCATGTTAGTCAGCGCGTGCATGTGTTATGTGCGCCCTGCGCGAGCGCACCATGTTAAGAACCAGCGTGAGCATATGTTATATGCGCCATGCGTGAACGTTTTGGCCTTATGTTTTCATGTAACTTAAACGTTATGTTGTCTATGGGTTGACCATCCCGCATGATGCTAAGGCGGGTGCATCCTACATCGTTTATGCGCGTGCGGAAGGGAACTAACCTACCCGCATGGCGGGAACTTTGAGAGCTAGTTTGTCTGAAGCTCCAGGATGGAATTGACTTCAACATGACTGATCACTATGTTGAAATACCAAAACCACCTGGAGAATCTACAAATGAAACTCAAACGTCCCTAACTGCGAGAAGGTTACGCACCTACCCGCAGCAAAGAAATGTCCTACACGCAGAAAGCTATGCGCACCAAGTTATACGCGCAGAACAACACTTAGTCAAAATGTTCAGATTTAAGGAAATTGTCCCCGCCCAAAAGAGGGCGGTTGCGTGTTTCAGAAAACTTCTACTTTTTACTGTACACTGTCTAAAGCACTGAAAAAGCAAACTGTAAAAGTCAACTGCCAGCCACCCACTCTCACCAACCACAGCCCTGCATGTCCTGTCCATATCAAATCAGAATCTTTAATCTACTTTTCTACTCTTTTTAATAAATAATAATAATTTCCATACTTTATCATCATTTCAAAAGATTACAATTCCCTAAAGCAAGGGATTATGTTCCCTTGAGTTTGCCTATAAATTTGTAGCCTAAATTATCACCCAAAACACACTTCAAAGAACTACAAACTTGCACTAATCTTTTCCCAAGCATCCGTTGTTTCCAGCTCCGATCCTGTTACGGTAAGCCGAGATTATAACCTTGAGATCTACTTTCCAACCCTTATATCTTGATCTTAATATATATATTTGTTATTTAATCGTATTCTAGACCTTCGATTCCGAGGCCAACACCAAGAAAACCCGAATCTCGATTAATCCCTTAACAAGAACCACAGGTGAGTCTCACAGCCCCATTTTTACTGTTTTCACTATTTTAAACTGTTTTCGGGGCGAGGGACACGTACTTAAATAATGTTTTATCATGGTATATTTATAAGCTAAGCAAACGATTACGTGTTTAAGTTATGTTTCATGATGAACAATGCGAACAGTTATCTATGGTTTTTCGATGATAGTGCACCAGATTCGAGTAAGTGATCACTTTACCATTGGAACTCTAAGGGTAGGGACTGCTGGTTTGATCCGCCCACTCGTAGGGGTCGCACCTCTTACACAGACGAGTGCCTAGCACGGGGCAGTACTATGGGTTTGAGCCCGTTCGTAGAGGTCGCTCCTCTTACGCAGACGAGCGCCTTGTTTTCCGGCACAACGTCCGCGCGTAACCCGCGGGACGGTATTACAGCATATATTCGCTCGTAGTGGCAGCGCCACTTACACAGACGAGCACAGTTTTCCAGAAGTGTCCGCGCGTAACCCGCGGGACGGTATTACGTTATTTTAGCTCGTAGTGGCAGCGCCACTTACACAGACGAGCACAGTTCCCAGAAATGTTCGCGCGTAACCCGCGGAACGATTTTATCAGAATATGTTGATAGAACTATGTTTTACCAAGCATGTGTTTTAATGATGCTAACAGAATTATGTTTCAGAATGATTATGATGCAATGCGATTTATCAAGTTACTAAAACTTGTGAACTCACTCAGTTTATACTGATTCAAATGTTTTTACGTGTCTTTCAGGAGATAACTAGGTAGCGCATGGAGTCACACTTAGAGCACCACACGCTGAACATCTAAAACAAGCTTTTTGGAAGATTTTGGTTTTATCCCCTCGATGCGCACGGTTACCCGCCGCGCAAGGGGATATGGCGAGAAAATCTTCAGTTTTTGTACTTGGATGTTTTTATGTAATACTTAAACAATGTAATGTATTTGTATTAAACTTCTCATGCGCAATAAAAATCTTTGAATGTTTTGCAATGGCCCGTGCTTAAGTATCAATCCCCACTCGCGCGCGCCCGGCTGTTTCCGCCGCTCAGGGCCGGGTGTGACAATTCTTGTGTATAATCTCAGGTTCAAACACATCCCCAATAATCACTTTGTCAAAATTTTCAACAAAGACCTTTTTACTTTCCACATGAGGTTTTTGAGGAGCAACTTGGGGTTTGATAATTTCAGATTTAACCAATTTAGGTTTTTTAGAAATCACAGATTCTTTTTGACTCAAATCCTCTTCTTTTCTTGTAAAAGGAATAATTTTATAATCATTATGAAAAGGTGGTGGAATTTCAACAAAACCAATACCTTTCTTGGAATCTTTTTGTTTTCCAGATACCTCAATAATTTCATTCAACGGAAAAGATGAATTTCTAAATTTCCCCAGTTTATTCTTCAACTCAAGAACCTCATTCTCAAGCTCATTTATCTTAGAACGATGTTTCAAATTTTCCTGAAACTTTTGGTCATTAATGGTCATTTTCACAGATAACTCGGCTTTGAGATCGTGGTTACTTGTCGACAATGCTTCAATCTTTTCTCGAGATCTCCTTTGAGATTCAAGAGATTGTCGATAAGTATCCTTAAGAGAAGCAATTTCTCTTATAAGATTATCATTTTGATTTTCAATGCTTCTAACTTAGATTTGTTAGATTCACAGTCAACACATGATGTTTTAACAACTGAAGTAGCAGAAATAGAGTTACTAACCTCATTGATCTTGGCCATACAAGCAAACATTGATTCAGAAGGCTTGTTGCAAGAGTCGTCAGAATCAGATCCAGAATCGTTATCAGAAGACATCTCACTACCAGTAGCATCTTTACAATCTTTATGTAACCCAAACATAGCCAAATTTGCTTGAACATCATTGCATAATAACCGTTGTGACCAATCAGTTCCATCTGCTAACATTGCTTGTGTTGTAGAAGAAGATGGTTTCTTTTCAGCATCACTTCCTCGTGGTGTAGAAGCATTTTGACTTTGACCACGAGGTCCAGTGTATTCTTTCCTTGGTTTGTCACATTCCTTCGCGAAATACCCAAATTCTTGACAATTATAACACTTTACTTTTAATTTGTCAAAACCCAACTTCTTATTTAAAGCTGGAAGATCTTTTTCGGTTCTCTGCATGAATCTTTTAACTTTACGAACGATCATAGCCATGTTCCATTTTAAATCCATGATTTCTAGATCATCTGGATCTATCTGATCATAGTCCTCATCTGTTAAATCACTAGTGGCAATCTTACTACTCACTAAGTTTTCATATGAAGACATAAAAGCTGTCAGAAAAGCAAAATTTTGCTCAGCTTCCTTCATATTAACACTAGGTGGTGTAGCAAATGGATTGGTATTAGTTGAACTTCCAGAACCATCTGAATTACCAGCAGAGTAGAAACAAACTTTTGGATCATTGAACATAGTTGATTCTTTTTCACTTGCAGCATGAGTAAGAAAAGCAATGATTGGAGAGATCGTTGAACTAAGAGGCATACTTCCACCATAGAAAGCTGGATCTTGATTTTCTTTGGAGGATTTTTGACACTTAAGATCATATTCTCTAGCTTCGATCTTTTGTAGAAATTCAAGTGCCGTCAAGTCTTCATTCAGAAAATAATCATTTTCTTTCAAAACCATTAGAAATGTTGAGTAGGAACTTGGAAGCACACTTTTAATAGTGTCAATTTTATCTCTTTCAGAAATTTCCATTTTCATCTTGTCCATTTCAGCAATTAAATGAATAAATCTTGTAGTCATCTCTTCAACTGTTTCTCCTTTCAAAAAGTTAAAGTTTCGAAACTGAAACTTGAGCATCACTTTCTTACTCTCAGCTGTGTTTCCCATGCTTCTCATACGCAGATGTTGAAATAAAGACGCACATCTCTTGATACTACCAACTTGATGAAAAATATTTTATGGTAATGCCATAGTCAAAGTAGAATATGCTTTTATCTCGATTTCTAAAGCTTTCTTCTCTTCTTGTGAGTATTGAGAAAAGGCTTTAGGAGTATACCCAATAGTATCATCACCAATCATTGGTGCAACATAAACTTCATCAAGACAATATGAGCAGTCAGGATGAACAGATCCCAAATGTGCACGAAACCGAGGTTCCCACTTGGCAAAGTCACTGAACTTCATCAAACATGGACATTTAGAATTTGAGCCTATCCTGGTATCAAGTTGCAACATCTGTTGCATCAACATATTTTGAGACACTAATGCTTACATACCAGCCATTTTTGAAAATTTAAGTGTTTAACGAATCAAAGAGTGAAACAGATTAATGAATCAGTGAACAGTTATAGCGAACTGTGAATAGTTATAGCGAATCAATCCTTAACGAAGTTAAGACTAATCAGTAACGAAGCACCTTAACGAATGAGGTGAGTGTTTTAACGAATCAAAAGTCAACTTAACGAGTCAACTTAACGAATCACGAATAAGGTTAACGAATCATCCAAATGGCGAATAAGATGATGGTTTAGCGAATCACAAGTCAACTTAGCGAATCACAAGTCAACTTAACGAATTGACTAAACGAATCACAAAGGATTAGTTTAGCGAATCAAATGATAATCAGTAACGAATCACTAAGAAATGCTTAGCGAATTAATATAACGAATCAGCTACAGTAGACTAGCGAATCACACTATAGCGAATCAGGTTGTTACAACCGTTTGTAACAAACTCTGACACCTTATGCCACGTGGCAAAGGTTGCTATGACACAAATCCCAAGAAGAACACGTGTCACACGAATCGGTTAATCTAGTTAACGAACTAGATAACACGAACCAATAACTCACACGAATTGATTAACGAACTGGGTAGCGAATTAACACTGTTGATAACGAATCACCAAGAAGAAGATAACGAATTACATTCATCTTCAAATCTTCAAAACTTCAAGCGAATTTCCAGAAATTTTGAAGATCAAACCCAGAAACTCAACAATACCAAATTCGTAATACAACCTCGTTACTCAACCAAAATGCACAAATAACCTACCAATCTACTCGTAAACCAAATCCGAATCCAATACACATAACCTCGTAACCGATTAAAACCTTAAACCAAATCAATTTGTTCAAAAACAAACCCCTGTTTCGGACTTAGACCAAAACCAAAACCAAACCACACAAATCCAAATCAAACCTCAATCTCTCTTAATCCACACCAATCCAATACCTTAACCAACACAAATTCCATTCAATCCGTCCATAATTCAACCAAACTAAAAACAACTTGATTCAAAATCAAACAAAAACCGAAAAACTTAATAACAATAACAATTAACACATCAAATCAAGTGTAAAGAGCACCAACAGCTCTGATACCACTTGTTGGATCCCGGATTAACAATCAATAACAATTAACAGATCTCAGATCTGTGAATATCCGATTAATACTATTAAAGATCTAGCTCATAATTAACCTTGATTTAATGTTATGTATGTGTATATATTATCAATATATTAGATGTATAATGTTAAGGTGAAGCTTGAGAGAGAGCAATTACTCAAAATTCTTTCTATTGTTCTCAAAAACTTACATTAAAGTGAACAGTAGTTCACTATATATAGAAGGTGATCTGGTTCGCTAACATCCCCTAGCGAACCAGCTTCCCCTTAGT
Source organism: Bidens hawaiensis (assembly GCF_021521415.1). Taxonomy (NCBI): domain Eukaryota; kingdom Viridiplantae; phylum Streptophyta; class Magnoliopsida; order Asterales; family Asteraceae; genus Bidens; species Bidens hawaiensis. The sequence goes on along the minus strand of NW_027491120.1, from coordinate 296,245 downwards.
TACATAAATTAACATAACGAACCACCCCCTGATTCGTTAACATCCCCTAACGAATCAGGAGGGAATACATTATAATATCTTAGTTCGCTAACATCCCTAGCGAACTAGACTTAACCTTAACGAACTAGTTAATAATAAACATTAAATATTACATTAATTAATAAATAAAACATTAATGATAAATACAAAGACTCTAGACGCAAAACCGTGCACTAACATAGGTTTTCATTGATTATACATTCCGACAAGAAACCCTAATAGATTATCATTTGTATGATTTGCTTTATATAAATGGAAATCTTTTGAGTTATTGTTCGTGTCTGTTACCATTATTAACCTATTAGCAACAAAACTTGTTTGTTTCTGATTCCGCCGTTAGCAAACAAGAATCTTTTCTTATTTAGCAATCCGTCATTAACCTTCTTGTCGACAAAATATGTGTGGGTTATGACATTGTTATTGATTATGGAGTCATTATTCGGGACCGACATTGTTTGTTGCTTGTGTTTTCATTGTTTCATGATAAAGATGTCAAATATGTTTACTGATTTGCCATATTAGCTTTTTTTTGTTAAATAGGATGTTAAATTTAGTTTTTCTAGGTTGCAGTTTATCATTATAGAGTAATATTCGCGTGTTCAAGTTTCTTTCCTTTTTCATTTTTTTTTTCTATTTCAAGTTTGTATAGGCATTCTCTTCACCGGTTGCTTATTTTTAGAATCATCTTGATGCATACACATTCTTTTTGCGGGCTGTTCTTTGGTATGAATGAATTTGGGTCGGTTTTGGTTTGAACTTGGGACTTCGTTTAACTAAACACGTTGTGTTTGGATCAACTCAGCAGGTTCGTGTGTTGACTTATTAGTTCATTGTGGGTTAGGTTGCAATTTGATTTTAATTTGATGCTTGATTTGAGGCATGTCTGCTGATATTTTGCTCCGTTTCTGAAACAATGAATAATGGAAAGCTGATTTTTTTGAAATTGTAGAATGTGTTGACCGGTGATGTGTTGCACTCGTTTGATCACAAACACATTGTCAAGCGTCTTCCCTTTATGAGGTAACCTCATATTTTTCTATTTTCTTTTGGGTATATAAATATTATTAAGGGTAAAAAATACATAACAATTTTTGTATAACTACTTTACATGACACACATTTTTTTCTAACTGGTGCTAATTATCATCTCGAAATGATGAGATGCCTCATGGAAGTTATTATTGACAACTACACCGTCAACATGATTCTTTGTGGTAAATTGTTTTTCAGTTTTTTATTAATCCTAATAAATTATGAGAGCTGAAAGTGTTTTCATAACATATGCATGTACCGAATCTACACTTTGTATCGGTTCCGGATTGGTTGTTATAATACCGGTTCCAAACTGGTTCAGTTTCAGTATGGGTCGGAGGTTCAGTTTGTTTAAATAGTTTCAATGTGAGTGATTATTATAGTGAGCATTAAGGTTTAAGTAAAATTTGAGCAATCATTTTTATGTGACACAAAGCCTGGTCAGAATGGCTAAACACTCATTTTCAGGTACAATTTTTTTTTTTAATTTGATATCTTCTTTCTTCATGATTATTATAGTGAGCATTGAGGTTAAATATTTTTTATTTTATTTTTATATTTTAGGGATATTGTGAGTGAATCCTCGGTTAATCAAGGTTTGAACATTGAGCTTTATCAGATCATCAAGGTTTGGTTTAATTTATAACAACATTGACTTGTTTTTATTAAGATGATGCTTTGGTATTCATTTTGTTTAAACGGTGCAGGCCTACAAGTTTTTGTATGACAAATGGTGCCCCAAGTTCTTTTTGATCATTTCTCAAATAAACCGGTTTTTGACCGGATTTGGTTCAAGTTAATCGGTTTGGAACCGAATTCAATGTTGAGGTTTATAAACTGGGCCTAAACCTATGATTTCTATTGCTTTCGAAATGGTTCCTATAGTGCCAGTTCCAAACCAGGATGTGCTTTTGAAGCTACTCGCTTCCACTGTAGTAATTAAACAATCATTCCCGACGACTGTATTGGCTCTGAGATCGCAAGCTTTGTCATACAGGTCCAGTTACCTCTTTCTTATAACCTATATCATTGTTTAAACATCATCTAGCTATATGCCTTTTGGTTTTAGCTTTTAGGTATTCGTTGTATAGTTTTGTTCCTGTGAGTTTCATGAAGCTACAATAGTTTCTATAAAAATGGTAGTTTTGCCTTTTATTCAAAGTTAATAACATAATATTGGCTTATTGAGACTTTATTAACATAAAAAATAGGCTTAGTAAATAAAAATGGCTTACAATATATATGTAGGTGAAGAAACCACTTCTCAAATCAGGTGGCCATTTTGTTCTTGTACGCCTAAGTTTGTTAGATAAGGTTAATTTAGTGAATTTATCCTCTCTATTAAATTTTCTATATATTATCAGTCAGCTGATCATGTGGATTGTTCTTTACTTGCAGATGAAACCACTTGATTATTTGACATTAAAGATTTTCTCATGAACCATGCCACTACTGAAAATAAAGGACTCGCCTTTTTAAATCACAACTTTGAAATTGCCCGAATGACCTTTGCTTTTGTTCAAAATCTTTGGTCTTAAAAAGTTGACCCATTTAGTTTGTGATTAGATTTAAATTGTTAAATTTGAATCTACAACCTGCTTGTAGTAGTAATATATGATCTAAAAATACAGCGCAGCTTAGCAAGCAATGGGTGGGGCCAATACACAAGTATTGACGGTATATTGTGAGAGTTCCAAGACATGATGTTTTACATGGCTGTTGATGCTCCTAATGACTATTTTAGACTTAGATTATTTAAAAATATATGTATCTTATTGCATGATTTTTTCAACTTGAATGATTGTATAGAATATTTTGAACTAATAAGTGATAAAGATTTCATTTGAAATATTTGGATTTTATTATTACTTTTGTAGCTTAGAGATGTGTTTAAGCATGTTTAATGGTTGTTTTATATGTTACATTTGTTGTATAGTTAATAAAACCACATACACCAACTTCTATTTTTATTAATTTTGTTTGACTTCATGCAATTCTTATAGTTATAATGTATGTATTTCTATTTTATTCATAATGTAATTTGGTTTGATTGATTGACCCGTGCATCCAGTTAATGGACTATTAAGACGTCTGTTTCTATATTTGGTCAGTTCTGTAATCATTTCTGCTATGTGCCAAATATATATTTGCAATAGTACATCGATCCTATGAAAAGAAAACTAAAAGTACTGTAGAAATATATCATGATATAATTGTTAAACTAACAAAAACTGAATACAACGTTATAAATTGTTGCCCCATGCCGCATCGCGTGGGTTTCTACTACTATATATATGTATGTATATGTATAGGATTAGGATCATGTGAACACTCTTTTAAAATTGAAAACTTTGAGAACCATTTTAAACTACAAAAAACACTCTTCTTAAAAAAAATTATAAAACAAAAAAAAGTGAACATAAAAACAACAAAAAATTTTATTTTTCATCACGGTTTCATAACAAAATAAGAAAAAAATTGAAAAAAAATATCGGTTTACCAAAATTATACACATGTATATAATGCTTATTTCTTTAAATTTTATACATTTTATTTCAATTTTTTTAAACCGATATTTTACATGTATTATACATATGTGTATACATGTATTATGCATATGTGTATAATTTTGATAAACCGATTTTTTTCAATTTTTTTTATTTTTTTTATAAAACCGGGATGAAAAATAAAAATTTTTGGTTTTTTTACTTTTTGTATTTTCGATTTTTTTTTGTTTAATAATATTTTTTATTTTTTGTTAAGAACATTGTTTTTTATGGCCTAAAATGGTTCTCAAAGTTCTCAATTTCAAAATAGTTCTCACAAGATCCTAATCACATATATATGTGTGTGTGTGTGTGTGTGTGTGTGTGTGTGTGTGTGTGTGTGTGATTTGGTTTATTTGAGAAGTGTTTTTCGAGTGAGAAGTGCGAAAAAATAATTTTAACCAATCACAATTTATTTTTTTACTTTTTGATTTATTTAATTTTAAGGGCATAATGTGACATTTGTCAATTTTTATTTGTATTTGTATTTGTTTTCGTTAAACCGACCCGATGCGTCGTTTCAATAATTTGTGTTTGTCGTTTATGATTTAATATTAATTACGAGATTTATAGTTATTATTTGTTCATTATTTATTCGATTAGTTCAAATAACAAATCTCCGAGCTTTAAAAGTCTATCAAATAATCAAAGTTTAAATCTATCAGATATAAAACGTAAACAATCTAAGAATATTATAAATATAACAAGTTTTAGTCAATTATGCATAATTATAAAGTTCAAGGGTAAAAGATTAAATAAGGTTTAAAATCAATTTACAAATGTTTAAGAAGTTTAGGGGCTTAAAGTGAAAGTTAGAATTAATAATAATAATAATAATAATAATAATAATAATAATAATTATAATAATAATTATAATAATAATAATAATAATAATAATAATAATAATAATAATAACCCCAGCCCCCAACCCCTTTCCCACCCGTCGACTTTTTCCGGCCAGCAGTCTTGCGACCGGAATCCATCGCCGATACACTTCGTTATAATCCGTTATTGAACCCAAACGCCGTCTCCACTAATTCTAAACGTTATTACGTGATTAACTTCATCATTTACAACCTAATTAACATCCTTTAATCACCCTAAACCGCCGGATAATAATAATATTTCATTAACTCGGTTTAATCACCCAACGAATCAATTGAGGCTATAAATAGCACTCTAATCTCCTTCTAAGCGTGCTACAAACAAAATTTTACACTAACAAACTCGTTAATATCACTGAATCGTTCATCCAAGTTGTTTCCGGCCAACACACCGTTCGACCTCATTCCGGCATCTTTAGAGGTAATTGATAGATTAATTTTCATAGTTTTGACCCAGCAAACAAAACCCCTAACTCTAATTTAACGAACATGGTATGGTTTAAGGGAATAGAAACCCTAGGGTTAGGATGGGGAAGATGAAGTTGGGTTGTTGTTTATAATTATTAGTTTCCATCTATAAACAATGTTAAAATAAACAATGTTAACAATTTGGTCAAGTGGCTGTGTACGTTAGATATGGCCATGGAGACCCACCCGAGTTCGAACCCGGGCCACTGCACATTTTTTTTTGTATATTTTTAAACCATGTTTACTAATTTTAACAGATTATATATATGTTTATAAATCAATATAAATTAAATAAAATCACTATTAAGTTAAATACAAATTATTTTAGATTGTTTTAACCAAAAACTAAACTTTACCAAACCTAAATCGTTCGTTAAAACTCGTAAAAATAAATATATAAATATGAATATATATATATATATATATATATATATATATATATAGGATGAGTATCATTACAAAACTGTTAAATTATTTAAGAACTTGAAGGAACCTTTGAAAACTAACATTTTTTATAAATTTTTTTTGTGTGTTAATGTTCTTTGAGAGTAGTTTTATCATTATGTATACATATATCTACAATTACAGTTTTGAAAATTAGATTTTATACATATCTATGTTTTGTTTTACACATATGTAAATTTGTTAGTACATAAATTTTACATATATGTAAATTTGTGATTAATATATGTAATCAAAATTTTTTATATATAATATGATAAAACTACTCTTAAATAATGTTAATATATAAAAAAAATTAAAAAATTGTTTGGTTGTTTAGGGTTCCTAAGAGTTCTTAATCTTTTTAGAGTTTTTAAATGATAGCAACCTTATATATATATACCTCGTCGTAAATTTTATAGATTCTAAAATACAACAATTATACTAAAAGAAAATACACCGGTAACACTAGAATCCCGTAACATTGTAATATACAAATTTAATATAAATCTCATAAGTAATATTATAATAACAAGTAATAAAAACCCGTTAACTTAAATATTAATACACTTAAAAATGTGTAACTAAATACTTATAAATAACAATATACGTACCTTAAAAATGTGTAACTTTTCCATGGTTTAGTTAGTAATTATTGTGTTTATTATTTTTGCTCGCGAGATTCGATCATGCGGTTTCATATAACACGCTTCCCGTTTCGTTTCAAAGTTGTCATTTCAATTTGAAATGTGAGTTTCTCACAACCCCCTTTTTACTCTTTTATTGTTTTGGGGGTAGCATATGTATCCTACAAAAACCCAATTGTTTTATGATTTTGTTTACAAACTACAATTCATACATGGACTTGTGTGCTTACTTGTTACTTGCTCAATATTACTTGCTCATGGATTACTTCAATGTAGTATGATCATACGCCCCCATTTGCACTCAGGACCTTGTTGTTATCAGTGGAAAATGGCCTCATTAACCGAGTACATTGGTGCACAATCTCAATTGTAAAGGACCTTATTTGCTTTCACGAGTTTCATGAAATTGTATGGTTTTTATGTATTATATAAAAAATGTGTGAACTCACCAACTATTAAGTTAGTTGACATTATTTTATACATATGTTACAGGTATGCTTATTAGAGGATGAAACAAGCGAAGAAACTAGACATAGGATTATCAATAATAAAGTGTTTGACTTGTTTATTTCCTTGTATTTTTCTTATTTGCAAAAGTACTTGTTATTTGAATCATCAATGAAATAATGATAATATTGCACTTAATAGTGTCACATGTCTTTTGGGCAATCTGTACGTCGCACCCGGGCATATTCCGCTAAAGCCAGGTGTTACACATAATAGTAAAAAGTAATTGTTTATAGTTTTAGTAACTAGGTATAGTTAGTTACATTCTATCTTTTATCATTATTTAATTTGTCGCATATTTTTCAAATTTTGAATCGTCTGCCTTTAATTCTTTTGAATGTGTTTCTTTTTCTTTCGAATGGAAGCCTACATCGAATTCTAATCAATCTTACTATTTTTTCTTTCTTTAATTAAACCCAAATATTTTATTCCTATTGTGTAACTTTATCTTCAATTTTTTGAATATATTCGATCAACAAAAATCGATTTTATTTTCTTCTTTTTGAACCCATTAATGAAAATCTACAACAAATTTAGATACATCATATAAGATGAAAATACGTTTCCTTTTCTTTATACATGCCGTATCTGGTGGATTTATAGGTAATTTATAAGCACTTTAATAATTATTCTCTACACAACAAACTATTATACCAACATAACAAATGGCCACATACATAACAATCAACAGTAAGTTACCAGAAAAAAATACAAAAATCATAAACAATTTCATAATTAAACATACACAACAAACTTGTGTCAATCCAAAACTGAAAGAATTCTGAACCAACATTGCTTTACCAGCCTTTCATTTTCATTGATAAATTTGGCCTCGATTTTGTCTGCACTATTAACAATTTTATTGACGTTGCGTGGATCTTTCTACATTTGTAAACAACTACCAGATGATTCAATACATCCTACACATCATACAACATACACTACACATTAAACAATACATCATACACATCATAAAACATATCTTATACATTAACCAACATATCGTACAAATCATAAAACATAACCTACACATATCATACAACATATTGTAAACATTAAACAACGCATCCTTAACATCATACAACATACCCTACACATTATATCATATGAATGAAATAATACATCCTACACATTATACAAGATATCCTACACATTAACCAACTATATTCCACATATGAAATAGAATATACTAACCAAAAATTTATAGTGTATCACTAATTGGGAAAAAAATGCGGATTCCATACTACACATCATATGTAACTCATACATACATCATACACTATATGAGTGCACATATATAGGTACATGTACGTATGAACGTAGGCATGTGCGTACGTCCGCAGATAGGTACGTCCGCACGTAAGAATGTAGGGATGTACATACGTACGTTTGTATGTATGTACCTTGATATGTGTTTATAATTAACATAAGTCTATGCTTTAGTATGTCCTTTTTTATGTATATTTTTTTTGTGTATGCCTTCAGTGCTAACACATCCATTGCATCACATTCGAGTGATCGACATCTCGTATGTAACTCATAAAATATTCCTTCTGCACCCACCCAACACAACATGTATGAACTACTTTACAATATGTACTATATCAATTCATAATATAAACCCTAAATTTAAAGGGATACAAGAGGTTTTTATCATGGTCACGGTTATCCTCATGCAAATAAGAAGATATTCATCATCCACCGAATTGGATGAATCATTCATAAAACTTAAAAATTATATTTTCTTTGCGATCCTTTCACTTTTCTTTCTTACCCATAACAAGCTAAAATTAATATATATATTAAAACTTAAATGATTTAGTACAATATTATGTATTTACAAACAATAACAGTCAAGGTAAAATCAATTTACTGTTGGACATTGTGAAATAATGGACTTGTGAGTGTGACCCACAAACATAAATCCCATTGTTTAATTATATGTTTGGTGCAATCTTCGCTAACTAATAAATGTAATGATACACATCAGTTCCTAATCATCAATAATTTCTAACTATAAAATACTACCATATGTATCCACATTCTAAATACACTATTAAATGAGATCCCCGTGATATAGTAGAATCAACCATTTAACATACAGAACATGGATGTTACAAGCAATTACACCAACACTTAATAATCAATTATTAATAACTACACAATCTAACAAGATGATTACAGCTGGTCTAACTATCAGTTCGTAGTAACTACACCATACAACGAAGTATACACACTATTAAAATAAACATAAACATAACCCCCCAACAAACACTGTATCATCAACTTCTTACCTTACACCGCATACATGTTCTTCAATAATTATGCATATACACCATATTTTACTAACTGAACAAAAAAATTACATTAACTTAATCATTTTAGAATAACACATAAACATAATAATGGGAATCCTTTCCTTAATTTTGCATCAAATTTAACTCTCGAAACAAAAGACACAAAAATGAATGAAAAATTTAGGGGTAGGGCTATGTAATTAACTACAGCTAAAATAAGTACAAGCATACGCATTATTATGTTGATACTCTACAAATTATCCAACATACCTTGATTCCTATTGTTGGGTTCGGTCACTGTAGCCTCTACAAAAACCCCCAGTTATGCTTCAAATCATTCTGATAACAACCAACGAAGAACAATTGCTTCTTATAACCAACTAAAACAGCATCAATATCCTTTAAACCTGTTGATTATGTGTATCAATTACAGAGGTAGAGTCGGGTTTTGCGTTATTATGATGTCAAACGTTTCTGGAGTGAAACAAGGGATTTCACCATTACCTATTGTGAGGCTATACAATATTGACAATATTGCCCTTTTAAGCATAAAAGATCTGGACAAGTATTCAAACTATTTAAAAAAATGCCATTTCATATCTTAAACCATTGATTTGTGTAATGAACGATTGAGATTCACTTCTCGCTCTAATACCACTTCTCGTATGAACCATCCCATATATATATATATATATATATATATATATATATATATATATATATATATATATATATATAAGTAAAACCCTTTTTTATTAATTTTTTAACTATGTCCACGATGTAAATGGAATCTATATGACTGTGGGTGCCAAGAGCATTTGGTTTGTTCACGTATAAGCATATCATGTGGAATTGTATATTGATAATCCAATCAACGAATGTGGTTTTTCACTTTATGTCATTTGAAGTTATATGTGACAATCTCTCGAGTCTTGCCCTCCCTCGAGCTTTGATTCTAGAATGAACAGAATAGGAAAAGAAATCTTGGTTTGTCATGCTAATATTAATATCATAATATTAATGTTAGATGTGGACACATATTTTATTTGGAGTTAGGTGCACATGTGGGGGTGCAATGAGTTGACCAAAACTTTTTGGGCTAAGTCAAATCTAGGGTACTTAGCTTATTTTTAAAGAAGATGGCTCATTGTATCATTCATATAAAGATTAGTAATTCTTTAAAGAAGATATCACGGACTATTAATTTATTTGTATTGCTTTTTGAGCCTTACTTTTACAAAGAAAAACAAAAGAATAAATACATGAAAGCTATCAACTAAAAAGGAAAGTAATCAGTACGACAGGAAATCCTTTTTTGATAGTGTAGCAACGGTCCAAGAATTTCTTAGATATGGTTGTCAAATCTTCTTTAAATGGATATGACATATTTGATGATCCATTTATTTTATTATTTTATTTTCAAACACTCCCCCTCAAGTTGAGTCGTGGGATCTCTATGTTAAACTTGTCTAGACATGTGTTGAAGATTCTTCCGTTGACGGCTTTGGTTAAGATATCTGCTAATTGGTCTTCTGATCGAACAAAAGGTAGCATTATAATTCCCGCTTCAAGTTTTTCTTTGATTGTGTTCTCGTCGACCTCCACATGCTTTGTGCGATTGTATTGATGAGGCGTTCCCAGTGAGAAGTTTACGTATCCATAGTACCTCTAAGATGCCTCGTGCAATCCCTCGAAACTCAGCTTAGGCCCTTGATAATGCTACCACCTTTTGTTTTTTTTGCTTTTCCACGTAACCAGATTTCCACCAACAAGAGTAAAGTATCCTAATGTTGATCTACGATCGTATTCATCTCATGTCCAGTCTGCATCAGTGTACAACTGGACTTTTAAATGTTTATTTGGTTGGAAGACAACCCCATGGCCTGCTGTTCCTTTAAGATATCTGATAATCGTCAATACTGCTTCCATGTGAGTTACTTGAGGTTGGTGCCTGAACTTACTGATTACCCCAACCGCATATGCAATATCTGGACGAGTGTGTTAGAGGTATATAAGTTTACCCACCAACCATTGGTATCTTTCTTTGTTTGTTAATTCTGCATCTTCTTCCATATGGAGTTTATGATTTACCATTATTGGAGTGTTTGCTGGCTGCAATCGATCATCCCTGTCTCGGCTAGAAGATCAAGAACGTATTTATTTTGACATATAAAGATCCCTTGCTTAGACCTTAGTACCTCAATTCAAAGAAAGTACTTAAGTCTTCCCAAGTCCTTCATTTCAAATTCCGTGAACAAATTTTCCTTTAAATTCTTCATTTCTTTCTCCTCGTTTCCTGTAACAATCATGTCATTGACATATATAATAAAAAAGTTATAATCTTACCTCTCCGGTTAAGGAACAATGTATGATCATTCTCATCACTAGAGTAAATCTCCCAAACCAAGATCGAGGAGATTTTTTCAGCCCGTATATAGAATTTTTAACCGAAATACTTCCTTTGTCTTGAATTTTTCTGCAAATCCTGGTGGGGCTTCCATATGCACTTCTTCTTTTAACTCTCCATGTTGGAAGGCATATTTAACATCAAATTGATGAAGAGGTCATCCTTCATTCACATCGATCGAAATTAGTATGCGGATCGTATTAATCTTGGCTACATGAGAGAACATCTAAGAGTAGTCAACCCCGTGCGTTTGGGTATAGCCCTTAGCCACTAGGCTTGCTTTATATCTTTCAATAGTTCTATCTGGTTTATATTTAATTGTAAAGACCCAACGACATCCTACTGGTTTTTTTAAGGAAGAACACTCTTTTCCCATGTGTTATTTTTCATTAATGCTTTCATCTCTACATCCATTGCACAAGTTCTCATCGAGATCGGTTTTTCCGAGAACAAAGCGAGTAGGATCATGTGTGATAACAAAGCTGCAATACAAATCTCATAAAATCATGTTCAACACGATCGCACAAAGCATGTGGAGGTCGACAGGAAAATCATCAAAGAAAAACTTGAAGCAGGATTTATAGTTCTACCTTTCGTTCGATCAGAAGACCATTTAGCATATATCTTAACCAAAGCCGTCAACGTAAAATCTTCAACACATGTCTAGACAAATTGAACAATGGAGATCACACTACTTAACTTGAGGGGGGGGGGGAGTGTTAGAAAATAAAATAATAAAATAAATGGATTATCAAGTACATCATTTCGAATCTAGGGCTTCTTCCATGGAGGTTGGAATTTGTTCAACATATAGAGAAGAAGTAAAGGCATTAGCTTCTTCAGATAAGTTTTTCTTTGCCATATTTTCCATGGGATACATATATGTCTTGACTTGTTTCTCTAGAGAGTATTGTTTAGGCAGACCCCTCTGTTGACTCTTGGTGGTAAAACATATCTTTCGGCTGTTTCTTCTATTTATTTTTCTTGTATTAGCTCAACTTGTTCCTCATGCATTGTTTGTTCTATTTCTGTCTCATGGTTATTACTTATATCAATATTTTCATAAGATTCTTGATTTTGCATATCTTCATGTGATTCAGAATTACTTACCTCAGGAGTCAGGCTGGGAGAATCTTGGTTTGGGACACTGATTGTTGGACCACCAGATTGTTAGGATGTCAATGAATCATTGTGTGTACTATGATAAACCTCCTCTGACGATGAAGCTCATTTTGGAACCCATATAGCTAACTCAGGGTGTTATACTCTCTCTCCCCCTGACCATTGAGTTCGAAGGTATAAAAAAATTCGGTTTCAAGAAATTCGCAGTTCATGGTAGTGTACATGTGACGCCTTTTTGGGCTATAGCATCGATATCCATTTTTATTAATGTTGTAACCAACAAACATACACTTTTTAGCATATGGGTCGAGTTTTTTCGATTAATTTTGGGTATGTGGACAAAAATGAAGCATCCAAAAATGAAGCTTCACCACCTAGTCAACTACCACAAATTATCAGTACTTCACCACCAATTGAACTACCACCAGTTACAAACACTTCACCACCAGTTGATAGTAGTTCAGATGAGTTAGATGAAGACTGTGATGATTCTGATGATGAGTCTTACAATGTTAATTTGGATGATGATGAATCTGATGATGAAGAGCTGAGAGATTCAATTGTTGCAAGAAAACAAGTACGTGAAGAGGTTGTTGCAACCCAAAATAAGGTGCTTGAGGAATGCTTGAGAGAAACTGGTAAATTGGTTGATATAGGTTTGAAAGAATCTGGTGATGCACGGCCCTCATATGTAGAAACTTACAGCAGCTATGAGGATTCAGATGGTGATGTTAACTCACCTGGAGAGAGTGAAGATGATAACATCAGAGGGAACAAGTACAAACAAGATGTTCCAGTTGTAGGTTAGCAAACTGAGTGGGAAAATTTTAAGTGGATTGTTGGTATAAGGTTCCCTACTAGGGATACTTTTAAAGATGCTGTTAGGAAATATGTTGTGACAAATGGTAGAAATTTAGTCATCAGTGACAGTAACAAGAATAGAGGTGGGAGATTACGTATCAAGTGTGTGGCAGGGTGTCCTTTTAATTTGTATTGTTCATTTCATAAGGGCAAAAGTTGCTATATTGTTAAAGGAGTAAAAGGTAAGCACAACTGCCAAAGGAACATGATAAGGAATAGGCAATTGACATCTACCTTCATTGCTAATGAGTTTATGCCAATGTTCAAGGCAAAACCTAATTGGCCTGCTGCAGACATTCAAACAGCTGTTAGAGAAAAGTATAAGGTGATAATTAATAAATGGATGGCTTATAATGCTAAAAGGAGTGCTTATAAGAAGCTTCATGGGTCAATGAGGGACCATTATAGTAAACTTGGATCATATATAGCAGCTTTAAAGAATGCAAACCCAAATTCAACATTTGAACTCCTAACTGCCCCACCAGGGTTCCTTAGGGAGGATTCAGATGCATCTTCATCATGGGAGACTTTTTTCAAGTACAATCTCATTTTCATTAGAGTTTATTAAGTTCATTTTGATCATTAGAGTTTATTTTCAGGTTATTTGTGTGTTTTGATGGTTTGAAGAAGGGATTCCTAGCAGGTTGTAGGAAGGTGTTATGTCTAGATGGGTGTTTCCTTAAAACCATTCTAGGAGGTATTTTACTGGCTGCTGTAGGTAGGGATGCAAACAACCAAATGTATCCTGTAGCATGGGCTGTTGTTGAAGGTGAAAATAATGACAGTTGGGAGTGGTTTATGAATCAGCTGAGTAAATGTTTAGAGGTCACAGATGGTGGAAAAGGTTGGACACGTATATCAGACCAACAGAAGGTAAGTATATATTCTCTTAACTGTGTCTCAATTACATATATTTTCTAACAATTTTAATGTGACAGGGACTGATTAATGCTGTAAATTTGGTGTGGAAGAATGCTGAGCACAGAAATTGTACAACGCATATTTATGCAAATTGGAAAAAAGAGTATAAGGGTGAAGATTATAAGGAGGTTTACTGGAGGGCTTGCAGGGCTTATAATGAAGCTGATTACAATGTTGATATGAAGGATATGTTAGAGTTGTCACCAGATGCAGTTGAAGCTTATATCAAACAGAAACCTAAATGTTTTTCAAGGTGTTTTCTTGACACTAATACAAAGTGTGATGTAATAGTCAACAACATGGCTGAAACCTTCAATGGAACCATAGTTCAGGCAAGATCCAAACATATTATTCACATGTTAGAGGATATAAGAGTGTCAGTAATGACTAGGCTAACTACAAGGTACACTGAAATGTTACAAAAAGATGTTTTTGTGTGTCCAAGGGTGCAAAAGAAACTTGACAAAGAGAAAAGTTTGGCCCATAAATGTAAAGTATACCCATCATCCCCAACTGTGTTTCAAGTTAGTGATTGGGATGATGTTTCAGTGGATATAGGTAACAACAACACTTGTACTTGCAAAAGGTGGGAATTATCTGGTATACCATGTAAGCATGTATGTGCAGTGGCTGGCTTTATGAAAAGGAATTCTGAGGAGTTTGCTCATGAAAGTTTTCTTAAGAAAAAATACTTGAAGTCTTACCAACTCACAATTCCACCTTTGCCCAGTGAAAAGTATTGGCCAATTGTTGATTACCCCATTGAACCACCTCCAGTCAAAGCTATGCCTGGACGACCAAAGAAAAACAGAAAAAGAGATCCACATGAAGATCCAAAGAGGCCAGGAAAGTTGACAAAACATGGAGTTCAGATGAAGTGTAGCTATTGCAAGTCAACATTGCACAACATAAGAACATGCCCTGATAAGGCCAAGGGCAAAGCCATTGATGATGGTGGTGGTGTTAAAAGATCAAGGGGAAGGCCAAAGGGGAGGTCAAACAAAGATTCTGAAAAGTCAACTCAAGTTTCCCAACAGTCAACTCAAGCTTCCAAAAAGTTATCAGGTTCTAAGAGAGCAAGGGAATTGCCAAAAAGAAGGTTCTATCAAGCAAAGCAAAAGTCAACTCAAGCTTCCCAGTCAACTTAAGCTTCACAAAGGTCAAGGGGAAGCACAAAGGGGAAGGCCAAAGGGAATGATGCTTGATCCTTTGAATGTTTTTTTTCACTGTTTGATGTTTGAAACTTATGTTTTTTGAACCTTTGAATGATGCTAAACTTAGCTTTTGAAATAATATGTATGATGGTAAACTTGTTTGTGTGTTTGATGTTTGAAACTTTTGAAATTGTGTATGTGTATTTTGCAGTCTCTTATTCATGTATTTTTGCAGTCTCCTATTCATGATTGTTTGTTAGTTGTTTAGACAGTAGCCTGTTTAGGGAGGTAAAATGGTTAATATGGGCATAATGGTTATTAGGGGTAAAATTGTCATTAGGGGCAACATGTGAATAGGGGTAAAATGGTCAGTATGGGCATTAGGTGTAAAATGGACATTATGGGCAACATGTGAATAGGGGTAAAATGGTCAGTAGGGGTACAATGGTCATTAGGGGTAAAAATGGTCATTAAGGGGATTAATGTTAAAATGTATCAGTTGTGATTGGTCACAACATGTGCAGCAGCCTATGATTAGGGCCAAAATGTCATTAGGGGCAAAATTTTCATTAGGGGCAAAATGGTCATTAGGGAGGTAACATGTGCAGCCGCTTTTTTAGAGGTCAAAATGTATCAGTTGTGATTGGTCACAACATGTGCAGCAGCCTATGATTAGGCCCAAAATGTAATTAGGGGTAAAATTGTCATTAGGGGCAAAATGGTCATTTGGGAGGTAACATGTGCAGCAGCTTGTTTAGAGGTCAAAATGTATCAGTTGTGATTGGTCACAACATGTGCAGCAGCATGTTTAGAGGTCAAAATGTATCAGTTGTGATTGGTCACAACATGTGCAGCAGCATGTTTAGAGGTCACAGCCTGTTAAGATGTGCAGCAGCACCAGTTAAAAATGGTCAATATGGTTGGTCAATATGTTGCAGCATGTATCAAATGGTTGAGTTGACTGTTGTGCAACAAAAATGGTCAAAATGTTTCAATATGATAAGTCATCATGTATCAATATGGTTGGTCAATATGTTGCAGCATGTATCAAATGGTTGAGTTGACTGTTGTGCAACAAAAATAGTCAAAAATGTATCAATATGATAAGTCAGCATGTATCAATATGGTTGGTCAATATGTTGCAGTCAACTCAAGTTCCCCAACATTCAACTCAAGTTGCATCAGCCTGTTAAAAATGGTCAACATGTTACAGCATGTATCAAATGCTCATTTATAACATATGGTTGGTCAAAATGGTCAATATGGGCATAATGGTCATTAGGGGTAAAATTGTCAGTAGGGGCAACATGTGCAGCAACTTGTTTAGAGATCACAGATGGTCTTTAGGGGTAAAATGGTCAATATGGGCATAATGGTCAATATGGGCATAATGGTCAATCGGGGTCAAATTGTCATAAGGGGCAACATGTGCAGCAATCAAAGACTATGTATCAAACACTAACAATCAAAATTCCAAAACAAAGATTAACAAACAAACATTCCATTACTTAATTAACAACTAACATTACATAACAAGGTTCCATACATAACATTACCAACACAGATTCAATTGATTGCCATTAACATAATTAACATTACACATGTAATATCCACCACGTTGCTATGAGAAAGACCACTAAACCTAAAACACATTTATTCTTCCAATTGGACTTCATTGACAACTGTTGTTTCAGGTTTTTGTTCTCTCTTGCAAGATAATATTGCAACTTCAAATTCTCTATTTTTATATCTTCAAATTCTTGATCTTTTCTTGCATTGCAGTTGCATACTCCACGTTGCTTCAAGAATTCATCAATTTCTTTTTTCCACGTGAAGAACTTACAATCTTCATTCTACTCATAAAATCAATTAACCTAATTATATTTGTAAATAAAAACATGAAACTTAGATAAGTGTACGTACCGGCTATAAAGGGCAACCATAAAACTCATCCCCAATTTGAATACTTCTACGCCCAGCAATCCTTGGAATGGCAAGGATATCATGATTGCAGTAAACGTTTCCATCAAAATCAAGCTTAAACCTTTTAGGGTTTTTCTTGGCACGAGATGAAGACACGGTGGATGAGCTCATTTCCATCTATCGATTGTTGTTCTATTGATTGATTTCGTATTTTAGGGTTCTTCAATTGAACAAAATTAGTGTTTTAGGGTTCAAAAATCGTTATATAAAGTGAGCCGGCCACGTAATGTTACACATATCTGTTACACACAGTCAGCAGGCCACGTAGACGTCCACCTAATTTAATTATTGACAGCTCGGATGGCCACGTCAACAAAAGACTAACGGAGTTAACATCCGTTAGTCGCGGCCGGTTTAAAACAAATGCATATGTAGTTGGTACTGCCAGCAGGCAAGTGTAAAGTTGGGAGGGATATTTACCAATATGCCATAGTTTGGATTATTTATAACCAATTTTCCTATATTATTATAGAACTTGATCAAGTGTGGTTTTCCAGGTTGGCATTATTAGCCTAATCTTGTAAGTTTGGGTAAAAAGTGAGTAAGCCTAAGGTCTAAGAATAATTTGAGTCAGGTTTTCCTCTAGTAATTCAAATATGAATTTCTTGTTGGCTAAAGTTTCCTAGATTTATTCAAAGGATCTTGTAAGACTTACAGGTAAGAATCAAAGTTTTCATCTCGAGAGCTTCATCGTTATAATGTAAGCCTTACAGGTAGCACTCATAAAACATAATAGATCTAGCTATTCGGTTTCATACGATAATTAAGTGTTGATTGAAATCCAACGACATTTAACAAAAAAGGCCACACCTATATCTCCCATCAGGGACACGATAAAAATCAGCCAACATCTCAAGATTAATCACCCTCTAGCCTACTCATAAAACTACACCTTGTTCACTATTGGACTAGATCAGACCACTAGGGGAGAAGCACATTTTCACATGTAGAGTACTAGGCTACAAGCCTTTGATAGTTTGGGTTTTTTTTTACCACCAATAACACTTAAGAGTAAATTAAATGCAAAAATTAGTATTACGCTTATCACTTATATAAATTTTACCTAAAGTGGACAATTGTTAGTCCATTTCAAGCAACAAAAATATAGAGAAAAAGAAGTATAGTAGAAACAATGATAATGTTGGATGTGGGGAGAGGTGTAGTAATCTCAATCTCGTATACTCGTAGGCTTGCTTGTATTGCTTCCGGCAATTGCGCAAAATAATGGTAGTTAATGACATTCGTTTCGGCACCACTGTCGATGAAAACACGATGAACATGGCAACCGATCATCTAGACACAGATTATCATGGCCTCATCGGTGGCCCTTACTTGGTTTAAGGGAGGGAAGTAGACTTCCTTCTTAGCCCAGTCGTCTTGTCGTATCTTAACTCGCGTGTTAACATGTCCTTGGATCATCATAAGCACATTATCTTTATTGTCGGACTTGCCTCTGCTTTTTTTTTTCATTTTCATCGAGGTGGTCAATCTCTCCTAGCTTTGCATTGTACTATTCTATAACCCTTTTCTTTATGAAAGTCCCAATACTCTTTCTGTTCTAATTCGATTACTGGCCTTTTATCCTTTGGAGGACGGAAGTTGTGTCGGTCTTCTTTAGCCGCAAAGATTACAGCTGGTGTTTTTGTTAGTGGGATGGACATCACGTTCATTTTGTTGTTTTGTTGTTGATATATCTGTGTCTTTTCATACGGGGTGAACTCGGAGTACGTTTGTTCGTGTTCGGACAATTTATGCTCTCGATGCTGCCGCCAAGGTTTACGTTCGTCTGTCTGGTGCCGCTGCGGAGTTGGTCTCCGGTGCTCGTCATGTGGGGAACTTTGTTTGTGTCTTTGTTACATAATCTTTCTCACCGACGATATTCTTCAATTCTTTCATTTGTTGCCTCTTCAATAGTTCGAGGGACTTTTCTATTCGGATCTTTGTATAATTCGGATACCATGGATGTATCCAAATATCCGATATCTTTTGTCAACTCTTGGGTTTTTAACCGATTTTCGCTTGTATCTTTCCATAAAGTCTCACCCGATTTCGTTTTCACTTTGCCGGATATTGTGAAGCTTGATGGGATCTCGAGTACACTTCTTTTGTCGGCTGAAATGTAAGAAAGCTGGTTTCGTAACTCGATGAAATTATGGATTCTTCCTTCGTATAGATCGTCGAACCATACCCTAGCATGTCCAATCAAAGTTTTTCAGATTATTTGGCACCAGACCGGCGTGGGTCACCTCTCTACGCCTGCTGCAGTGGTGTAAGTGTTCGTGTGGTCTTCCGGGTATAAGGATCCATCATATTGCTTAATGTGTTGTGGAAGTTTTGTTCAGGGGGAAGCGGGTGTCACACCCCTCCAAAGTGGAACCACGAGCACGTAAAGTTCAAGGAAAATCATAGCTATTGATTAACGTAGTGGTCCTATATGAGATGTGATGCTTGTATAGGCCCACAAATTTCTTGATGATTT
Source organism: Bidens hawaiensis (assembly GCF_021521415.1). NCBI lineage: Eukaryota > Viridiplantae > Streptophyta > Magnoliopsida > Asterales > Asteraceae > Bidens > Bidens hawaiensis. The sequence goes on along the minus strand of NW_027491120.1, from coordinate 276,458 downwards.
TTATACCCTAAATAGCATACTTAAAAAGTTTAGTTAATGTTGATGAGTTCACAGGTTTTAAATGCATGATTTAACCCATTGATTTGAAAATTTCTCAAATATATTCTTTCATGATTAAAACGATTATCAAAACCTTATGTTCTTATTACCAAAACATACTTTAAAACCTGTTTATGTTTGCATAAACAAAATGTAGTTTAAAACTTATCTATGTCTTCATGATTAAAATGTACATCAAAAATATATCTTTGAATTTGAAAACTTTCTTTCGACTGAGTTTTCCCAATGAAAACGTTGTCCAAATATTTTACGTTTATGAATTTAAAAGCCATTTTTGATATATAAGTGAATGCATGCAATGCAATATGATATATTCAATATCCGAAACAAGATCGATAATCCTCCATAGACTAACTAAGAATACAAATTAATATATGACAATGAGTATAAAATCAAGCCTAAATCGTGTTGTTTCATTGCCCGACGTCGTCCCTCGATATGTGTATTAGATTATATGCTACCTTTAACACGTTACTCAGAGCGACTAACCATGAGCGGTGGTTCAATCCCGATAGTACCACCCACATATTCTTCGGCTAAACCCATAGTTAATGATTATAGAATGTATTGATCTAAAAATCTTAAGGTCCTCGTGTAACTCATGCACGTACACATAAAGATTCTTTCATATTTTTTATGATTACTATACGTGTGAAATATGCAATGTTTTTATTGCTTTATGATTGGTACATCAAACATCAAAGCGGGAGTACATGCGCTACCTATCCTTCAACTTCGGTTGTCGAGAATGGTGGTATCATAATCATTTCCCAAGGTTGGGGCATTATTTTTGGTTTCTTTCCATTTACTCTACATTTGAATATATTGCATTCGTGACATGTGAATAGAAACACATTTTACATATATATATATATATATATATATATGTACATATGTATACGAAAAACCTATGAAAGCTCACCAACATGTGTTGTTGACCAAAATATATTATTTTAAACGTGTTATAGGTTGAATCCGATGATGTGCCAAGAACGAAGATAATTAGTTTACCTTATGATATGTTAAATAAAGACTAATGTGTTCGATGAAATGTATTTGGTTTTGTTTTCAACTATGAGAAATTGTGTACTTGTTACTTTGTGAAATGGAATAAATATAATTATTGTCACTTTAATAGTATTACGAGCTTATGAGTGATCTGTACGTTGTACCTGGGCGTATTCCGCTTAAAGCCGGGGTGTTATAGAGAGCTCACCTAATGATATTCTTGTATAACAAGACACACTTAGGGGTCTTAGCTAGAGTGCAAAGCACCCGACGCACATGAGCACACTCATGGTCTAGGGCGAAGTGCGATGGGCACAATGTTGCACTTGTCACACCCCAACCTACAGCAGAACATGTCGGCGCGCGACAATATTGTATCATAGCTCAGAAGACACTATGTAGTTACACAAATTTGAGCAAGTAAACCACAGTTTTGAGTATATATAATAATAATATGACAATTCCATGCGTTAATCGTAAATCACTACAATTAGTGTAACAATATATAAAAGTTGTCTTTTCAACCGATTACATAGATAAGGGTTTACTCCGACGGGGCATGATCATACCAATGAGGATGAGGATGAGGTACCAACCAACATAAAATAAACGCATTGTCACATTCACACGTATCAACTAATCGAGCAATTTCAATTACGCATATAATGGAATCGTAGTGAAAACAATAATTTTGATTGAAACGCATAACACCCCAAAATTGTAAAACGGTAAAAAGGGGTATGCAAATTTACTTACCTTTAATGAGTGGATTTGTGAGGATGAGATAATGAAATGTTCGGATAGAAGCGGTCAAACTCCTCAAGATGCGTCAACAAGGATTCCTAGTTGTTTTATATTATAATTGATTAATTGTGACCGAAGTATTAACAAGGCATATAACAAATTTGGGTTCTATTGGGTTTTAAGTAATGGTTTGTTTAATATACTATTAGATTGTTTATCATAATTATTTCGGTTTGATATTGTTATTTTTGTTGTTATTATTTTTACTATTATTATCATTATTATAAGCGAGTAAAGGATTTTATTATAGTATTTGTTTTTTTATATAAATGACGGTTTATAAAGGATTTTGAGACAACAATGACCATAAGAATTGGTAAAAAAAGAATTGTTATATATAAGAAAATATTTATAAAAAAATAAACTTTTCATTTGTTAAATAAAAATCATTATTTTGCTGATAAGTAAATAAATAAATAAATAAATAGGGCGTAATGTACACACACGCGCGCGCGCGCGCATACACACACACACACACACATATATATAACGGAAAGTTCAAATAACTTTGGTTTGTTAAGCTCCTTGGAAAAATAATACGTTTATTGTGTGTTATTATATGTAATTGTGTATGTAAACTCGCATATATAACAAAAGTTTAAACGATAATCTTTGGTATTGTTAAAATTTTTATTTGTTAGTTGTTATTAATAAGAAAAACTAGTTTTTTAAAAAATAAAATCAAAACCGTGTCCATGGCGGCTTCAACCCGCGCCTGGCCGGTCTTAATGGTTTAAGCAAACATGCACCAGCCGTTGGGATGGTGCTCTAACTTGTGAAAGGAACAAATTCAGAAATGTATATACGTGCAGGCCAAAGAACACCCAAAATCAATATGAACCCTAAATCTGGGTTCGTTTAATTCGTTTATAGTTGATTTAAATTGAGTTAGGGTATTCGTTTGTTGATTAAAAACGAGTATAAAGCATTGTTTAATTACCGTTATTGATGATGAATTGAGTGAGAACGGCCGTTTAGGGTTATGGCTCAAAGTTTGAGTGCGAAATAATTCATAACAACAGCGTATGGGCTAATTGACTTAGGGGTTTAGGTCGCGATGTAGTAAGGATGGCGTGGTGTGATTTAATTAAATTATGGTTGCGTTTATATAGTGATTTAGGTTCGATTTTGGTCGCGGATTGGTTAAGATTCATTAGCTGTCAATTGATTTCCAATTCCCATGTTTAGGGTGTCAGTAGGATCGTATTATGGTAAGCAAAGGATCTGGCAATGTCAATCACACGTTAACAAGTCCGAAGTTGAAGGGGGGGGGGGGGGGGTATGGCGTCCAGGTCCCTAGATTGTGGTGGTGGGTGCAGAAGAGGTTAATAAGTTAGTTTGGGGTTGATTTTTCATATGACTCCTAGTTATACTACAAAAATAAAACAAATAATAAAAAAAATATGTCAAACAAAAACCAAACTTTATTGATAAAATACCCGAACCCAAACCCAAACCCGGGTCGGGTAATGATTATAAATACGAAAGCTTCGAAAACCAAAAATGTTACAGCGCTTCGATGGCTCACTTTGCACTTCCCATCATCATGAGCCGCCTTAGTATTTTTGGTTGTCGCGCTACGCAATGGACAACTACAAAGCTCGTTGCGATACACGATGACTTGTAATTATCCAAAACATTTTGTGTTTGTCGTGATACGAGACGTGGAGGCTACGTAGCCTTGACACGTTGCGTGTCACGTGGCATTCCACGTATCATAGCTAGGGCTACCTATAAAAACTTATAAGCTCAGCGCGCTACGCGACGACCTCTTTTGTAAGCCAACGTAATACATGACCAACCTTGAAAGCAACTATAAATGGGGCTTATCACCAAATTCATTCATCGTCCAAAACTTTTCTCTCTCACTTTTATATATTAGGAGTGTGATATAATACCCTTGAGTAGTAATCCAATTGAAAGAAACTTTGTACAGGAATCCAAAGCTCTGGCTAAACAAGGAAAGTCGGTGTGCCATCATGTAAAGTTTCTAATCTCGTGATTATCGTTATGACTATTGGGTTGTACTAATCTAGATATACTAAATTGTGTTTAACTAGGTGTTTAATACCTAGAAGCGCTTTGTTTAGAGCTTCCAAGTTGAGAAATTCGAGTTTTTGTACAACTCACATTTGCGTGAGACAATCGGTTTTCCAATATTGTCATAATGATTTTTAAACTTTTAAAACTCATGAAAGATAGTCCAAATGTTTTCAAATTATTTTCAAAGGGTTTTAATTACATTACAATGATTAAGATTATGTACACTTACGAGATGGTTACTACTGGTAATGTGGGGTTTTGTAGACAAGGCTTCTCTAATGTTAGCCAATAATTAATATGACCACGATCACAGATACAGTCGAGTGACAAGTACCTTTCGGTAATTTTTAAGAAAACAAGTGTAAAAACATGTTAATGTTGTAACTGTATAAATGTGTCTTTTATAAATGAATGTACTCACCAGTGTTTATTGCTAATCAAATATTTTTAAACATGTTTCAGGTGACTTGTTAGAGACACCAAAATGATGTATGCAGGCCTCCTAGCTTAAATGGGTGGTTTGCCACAAGAATAAAGAGATATATTTTGTAAATTAAGGTTTATCCCTATAAAACAAATGTTTGTATAAATATGGATTTAATTCCTAGTTTATAAAATAAGAATTATGGTGTTTTTATATTATGATAAATTTTTCCTAACTACGGTCTGAGTGAATTTTCCACCGCTAAATATTTTATAATAAACACCGATACCACCGCTCGTGTTCACGGCTCCCCTCCCAGGGTATAGGGTCATGGGCTGTGACAGTTGAATTGGTATCAGAGACACTAGTTTAAGCGATATATGTATTTTAATAATACTTAATCTTAAAATTAAGAGTCAGGACATAAATGTATTAACACCTATGTTAACTGATGTGCTAAAAGTAGTCAAATAACTATTAACTAAATTACCTTAATCTAGACACTAAGTAATACTCTATACTCTTTAAAACTCGACCGAACTACTAACCGAAAAGTGAACTGATCGACTCTAGTAAAGAAAAGTAATTCCGGATATCGAACCTACATGACTCTTTAAATTACGTAAATTAACTAATTAGACTTCAATCTTGATCAATAATAACAGTAGAAACGGCAGATTAAAGGCGATAAAACCCGTAGTCTTCTATTTTAATCACACATCACTCCACTGGATAATTCCTTGCCTTCAAAACTGCCAAATAATACAATTCTAAGCTCCAAGAAACTCCAGATTCGGCTGTTGATCGAAGGGTATTTTTCAGGTTAAGGTTAAATGTGTTTATATAGTTCAACTGGGCCTTAAACATGACAAAACGGGAACATTTTTATAATTTTTGGCTCTAGGCGCTACGTGACCAGGTATGGCCATCCTGGCTGCGCAGCGTGGCTTGCTCAAGGGCTGGACATTGGCTGGTCCGACCGGCTATCTCTCCTTGTTCTTTCTGGTTCAAACCAGATTCATTCGACTTCTCGTTTAAGCTTATTTTGACTCGTTATTTTTGCCCTTTTAACCGCATTAAACTTCCGGAACCTATAAAACACAAATATGTGGTAGTATACACATTCTAACTAAAAACAAACAAAAACAAATATATATATATATATATATATATATATATATATACAAGGGAAATATATATAATTATCAGTATATCAAATATCCCCACACTTACTCTTTTTTCGTCCTTGAAAATGTTTAATGCAATGAAATCAAAATCGGAAAATATGGTCTTAAAAACATATAGATTATATTAAAGCTTAGAAAAATGCAAAAACCGCAATCAGCGATATTGTCGTCCACTTAAACCTATGCCTTGATCTTTACCTAAACAAGTAAGATCAAACAATTTCATTATTTATATAATCTATTGGTTTCCATAGTTAAGATCCGTTTATTTTCAGTTTTTACCGGACCAGACTACCCCAACTTGACATAAACCTCAAAATTATCAGATTTAAAATTTTGTTGCTCTTTTGCATGAATAGTTAAGAAAATAAAGGGCATTGTTTTGTTTATCCACATAAATTTAAGCATCAAATTTTACCAAAGCAACCATTAGATACGATTAAGGTATAATTATTCAATAAATTAGCAAGTGTTCTCCACAACATGACATACCCCCATTATCAAGCAATACCCTAGAACCATTATCATAGGTGAGTATGCACAAATTCATTTTTAGGGCTTACATATGACGTGTCCCTTGTGGTCCATTTTTAATGGTAATGAGACGAGAGCAAGGGGACCCCATATGGCTAACTGTGTGGATGATCAAGTCAGTAGTATACTTAAGACATTTAAGTACGAGATGATCAAGTTTAATGTACGTTTGCTCCTTTTAGCTTTTTAAAATTTACAAATCCAATTAGGAAATGTGAATACCTAGATGATAAACCGTATACAGACCCATAATCTCTAGACCCAAGGCATTCCATCAATACAAGATTTAAGGTTATAAAAAACCAAACGCTAATGAATTGTTAAACACTAAAGCTAAATATGCAAGATTTAGTTTATATCCATAGCTATTTGGCAAACTCTAACATTAAACCTACCTTGATACTGATAAGGTATTCAAATTATAAAATTCATAATATTTTCACATTCATACCAAAAATTGAGGCTAGAGTATGGCCGACCTTTCGTCACATATCTTCCACGGATTAAACTCTTTAACCACCAAAAATCATATATATTTGTTACCCATTTATCAAACTGCCCTTTCATTCTCAAGGCTGAGCCTACCGACACATCTCAAGTTAAGTTCGTTTTCTTTTATATTATCTCACATTATTAGTAGTTTGAAATGCCAATTTCTGATAATTATCATCATCTTCCCTTTTAATGCAAAACCAATTTTTCAAAACTTTTTTCCTCTTTTTTTTAGTAAAATTAAATACGTCTCAAATATTCAATCCCCACACTTAAATTTTGCATTGTCCTAAATTCAAGGATACGAACGATTAAAAACAAAAACTAAAATTAAAACTAGACTACAAAAAAACTAAAAATAAATATAAAAACAAAATAAAAAGTAAATACGTTGGATAATGGAAAAAACATAGTTGGTAATATGTGTATGAAATTTTGATGACAAAGTCTTCATTCCATAGCTGCCCTCCAACTCCGAACTTGCTCAACAAACAGTACCTCCGTTTCACACAAACGAACGGAAGCGAAAAATATATAACTGTGACAACCCACAATATTCATGCAATTCATAAACAATAAGTAGAAATAAATAAATTATATAAATGCCATAGATTAGATAAATAATCATTAAATCATCAAAAGGCTAAGAAAATTGTATTTCCATATACCATACATGTTAGGTGATTATAGTGATTACTGCATCACGCGCTCACACCCGACACGATGATTGGTGATACTATATTCCAGATATTAAAATAATACTTTTATATTTTATAGAAAAAGCAATAAAATATATTTATGTATACGAATATAAATAACGACTCTGAACCGTGTTTGAAAAATGACGGTAGTTACAACCAATAAACAAACTTACATAAACGAATGTATGTCTCAACTAATGTAGGATTACATCTAAATTTAAAAGTAATAGTATCTTAATAATGTTAGGACACACACATGTGATTAAGATCTAAATTAATTACGAGATTATATATAAGGTTAAGATCTAAATTAATTACGAGATTATATATAAGATTAAGATCTAAATTAATTAAGAGATTAATATATAATTGTCTTAGCTCTAGCCTATCATACTTGAAATCCAAAAATATGGTTCCATTTGATCCTCTCTAGCCGATTCCAAGAGGACATGCAGGCACTCTTCCACATACTTGCAAAAAATGGAGATTTCACAAGAATGGAATGTATAAAAATCAAAAATGTGAAAAGTAGATTTAAGACCCGACTCTATTTTCACAGTCACTCCTAAGCCGACCCAAGCCATCAAATCCCTGCTGTTGACTTGTGGTTGAATATATACATAAGATTTTTTTCATTTAGTGATGGTAGGGGTAAGAACGGTGCATGCATGCAAACCTAGCCTAGTACCACTAGGAGAACATTTTTCACTAGGAAGGAAGTAGTCTTGGAGGATCTACACTAATGGTCTTCAAATGTGTGATGGGTTTTCCAAAGTCTATTGAGATAAGTTGAAATACATTGATCTTTTTAGTACTCCTATCATCAGATCCTTTGACAAACTTGATCTTTTCTAGATTCACTTTTCTGTCATTTAGTTCCTTTTTCTTTCATTGGACTCGCATATCTTCTTGCAAAATACATCTCCAATGTCAAAAAGCTCATTATTTGAGAATACTGGGTAAATGAGTGGATACTCAGTTTCTCTCTTTTCTTCTGCTCCATCTCTTTTCATTGAAGTACTTTCTTTCTTGTAGGGACTTATGAATGTTTGAGTTACTGCATTGTTCTTCTTTCTTTGGGATCTTTCATAGATGTCAAATGGTTTATGAATTTTTCTCATCTGTTCATGATATTTCTTCATTTTTGGTGTTATTTTGGGTAATTTAGGAATCTTTTCCTTTGAATTATTTATTTTATAGTCTTTACCCTTGTTACTCCCATAACTTGAACATTTTCTACTTGAGATACTTGAGTTGTCTTCAAATGACTCACTTGACTTTTAATCTTTTGTTAAAGCTTTAACTTCAACAAGTTTTTCACCTTAACTTTTTTTATGTCCTCAACTTTCAACACAAACTCTCCCTTTTCATTTACAACAACCTTCTTGTAGTGTTCAATGAATTCCTCTTTCTCACTGAATACCCTCTTGAACTGAGCCATGTAAGATTATCTTTTCTCTTTGTCAACCTTTAATGAATAGTTATCATTGAAAGGTAGTGGTACAACTTTATACTTATCTTCATCCTTAATCTTCACAAATTTTCCACATATGTTACCAGTTACAACCAAGTTCTTCAGAAAATCAACCTCAACTTGAAGTTGGGTATTTTTGAGTTTCTCATCCAGAAACATCTTCTTCAACCCTTCTATTTCAGTGGTGTACCTTGACTGAATTTCATAACTATCTAGAGAGTCTTGTTCTAGACCGTTGATCTGATTTTCATATGATATTTCACTCATTTCATACAAATTGATTACGCTTTATTTCTTGAAACACTTAACTTGCAATTGACCAATCTCTTTTCTCAATAAGTCATTCATATCAAGTAAATCTGAGATTGAGTAGTTGGAATGTACCTGAGATGTTGAAGATTCAACTTGTTCATTGATTTTAGCCATGAAAGCTACATTGGACTTTTCAATCTCTTCTGCATGATTGCTCCAATCAAACAACCCATCTTGAGGTTGTTGATCTACAACAACATTTCCTTGGTTCCTTGATTGTGGTCCATTGGCTCTATTATGATTTCTAGTGGCTTGAGGATGATTATGTTGGTTTCTTTGATGGGTCGTTGCCTTTGGGGAATGAGTTGCTGATTGTTCTGTTGTGGTTGAAAATTGTTATTGTAGAACTGTCTCCGTTGCTGACCTTGACCTTTATTTTGATGTTGAAACTGATTCCTTTGAAGATGGTTGTTGTTGTTGTTGTTTTGGAATTGTCTTGGTTGATTGCATTCTATTGCAAAATGACCAGGTTGTTGACAATTGTATCAAATTGCCTGGAATTTATCAAAGCCAATCATGTCATTTGGACTAGGTAAAATAGATCTTCCAGTCCTGTTATACAACCTTTTGCTTCTCAAAGCCAACATGGTTGCTTGCCGTTTAAGATCCATATCTTCAAGATCATCTACATTAATTTGTTCCAAAACTTCTTGCACAAAACTTGTGTGAATCATGTTCTTGGCCAAAAATGCATTGTAGGATTTAGTAAACATGGAAACAAAGCTTGATATTCATTCCCGTGAGTTGAACTGCTAGGAACATATGGAGTATGTTCACTAGACATAAAATATGTATCGCCATCATCTATCATTTGGATATTGAATCTTTGTTGATAAATTTGACTGTCTGATGCTTGACTAGAAGCATACATTCTTGGAGTTTCAACATTAAAGTCATTGTGCTCCTCAATAATAGGAATATGTTGCTTATTCTTGGCAGACAGATTACCCATTGGAGCTATCAGGGCATTTGTAACTTGGAAACTTGGCTTCTCTTCTTTGATCATATGTCTCTCAATCATCTCATGTTCAGCAGCTTGAAGGAAACATATCACATCATCTAGCTTGAAGTTGGGAAAATTAGCCTTCTCGTTGTTAAACTTGCTTGCTGTATACCATTCTCCAGACAGAGAAGAAAGAAGCTTCTTGTTAAGATCAAATCAGTAATAGCAAGATTAGTTGTTCATATTTCATTAACAATTGCCACAAATCTTTCCAAAACAGATTTCAGCCTTTCTCCCTCCTTAAATTTGAATTTGTAAATTTGTTGCTTCAACCTGTCTTTCTTAATGTCTTTCTTTTAATTCAGTGTTGCCTTTCAAACATTTTCACCACTGCATCATACATGGCCTTTGCAGTGGTGTGATGGTTCACACTGGTCAAAATTTCCCATGATAAACCTAATTTCAACATTGAAAGGGCCTTTTCATCTGTGTTCTTCATCTGCCTTTCAAGTGCTTGATTGCTGTTTGTTCCTTCAATAGGAACATATGGATTATTTCTGATGGAGTTCCACAACTCAGTGTCATTGTAACAAACAACAGTCTCAAACAGTACCTTCTGCTTGTTATAATTTTCTTGACCTAACAATCTTGAAATCTTGTTAGTAGACACTTCTTGGTCATCCATGTGTTTGAAATTATTTTTGGTATTTTTAATAAGCTTTTAAAGTAAAAATTTCTGAAAAGTTAAACAAACTTTGAAAAAATTTCAGATCTGAGGATGAAATCCTTGAATCTGATGAAACCAGATGGATTAAACCAAGATCTTGACTTAAAACAACACAAAATCAATATAAAACTGAGATTAGAATATTTTTAAACCTAAAATGATTGTAGATCTAAAGAATAAAGAACAAAATAACTAACGTCACTATTCAATGTAACAGTGCTTTGCTTACGTCATCATCTTCAACCTTAAATCAAAATAGTATTAATAAAAGCTTCACAATCAGTCTTCAAAGCAACACACCGATTTTCACAAAAGCTAACACAAGCTCTGATACCACTTGTCACTACAAACTCGTAACCCACAAAATATGTTAACAAGACGGATTACAAAATAACTAACGTGAAGACCCCTTGATTATTAAAGGTAGAATCAATAATAATCAGGATGTCACTTCAATAACTCATAACTAACAAAACACGCTATAAACTCAATAGATTTCCATTCAAAGTAATTAGTGAAAGTACAAAGGAAATATCTCTAAGGTTTCAAAGTGGAATGTCAGGTGCGGCGGCTTTCCGGAAAAAATATTTAGTATGCTTGGAAAAGTATGTAATCATCCGTTGTCATAAATATGACCTAGTAGTTCCTTATATAGGTTCACCTGAAACCTTCTAGAAACACATAAGAGGAATTCTAGAAGATAACCTTATACCTTGCTAGGATAAGTAAAAGCTTGCTCGGATGCCTAAGTGTGCTCAGTATCCATACTTAGCCATTTTCAGTGAGGTTGAGAAGATACCAATCTTCATTTTGTCTTTACTTGTCATTTCTTCGACCCAACAATCTCCCCCTAGATTGGAACACCTCAGCTGTACCAAAACACCTCTATGCTTACATACACTTAGCCAAATATACACCAAATTTCAAAATGAAAGGTACATATCATAATGAAAATATTACAAGTTGGAAATTCTGTCCCATGGACATTACAAAGTAAACAAAAGCTAGAAAAATAATCTTATCTCCTTGAGCTTGAGGCTTCTTGTTTTCTTGCCAACTTTACACGTGCTGCACTTTCCTTGCATAAGAATAATTCCTGTTGGTGAGGATAATTGGGTGGCAGGGTCCACCTGATTATATCTCCCAAATCATCATCATGCAGAAACTGCAGTTCTTCATCCTCTTTTATGATGCCCAAGGCTAGTCCATCAGAGTTTCCTAGAATTTAGGATTCATCTTGGTCTTGATATTCAAAACTTGCAATCCTCCCATTTCTCTGGACTTCACAGTTAGGCCTTGCCATCTGCCGCCTCATATTAATACACTACATCGTATTCGACAGAGGGGTTTTGTTCTTCATTTTTGGCTTGTAGGTATCTTCAGCATACCTTATCCCCCTCATCCTCTTCACTCTCTTGTTTCTTTCATACTCAGAGAGTTCCCATTTCCTCTTTTTGTTTAACATGGGGAACCTTTTCTGGCTTGATCCTTGAGATGCTTTGATAATTCATTTCTTTGTCTATGTCTGTTATGATAATCATATAGGCTCATAGTTGCCATCTCATCTAGTTGCTCTCTCTTGAAATCTGCAAAATCATCATTGAATGCAATTTCCCTCAATTCTCCACTCTTCATAACCACCTTCAAAGTATCAGTTTGAGAATCAAAGAAGAGTTTGTTGGGTAGGTCCACATCGGATGGTGGCCTTTGTTGTCTCTGGTGAGAGGCTCTGGTGGTAGGAATTAGGACACTTACATCTGAGGGCATAGAAGTAGTTTTCTTCTTAGGTACAATGGCCCTCACATGCCCGACTTTCACAAACATCTCAATGATCTTCTCCTTTGGCAATAAAATAAGTTGCAAGTAGTTTTCTCCTTCCCTTGCCAAGGTAGTTATCATTCCCCTTAGTTCCTCATCAGTGGGACCTACAGTAACAGACCTTTGATCTTCAATTCGTTCACCCCTCGGTCCACATTGGAATTAAAACAATATTCTCTGCTCAGCTTCAAGCCTTTCCCATTCATCCTTCTCTTCATAAAACACTTGTTTTAATTGACCTTTGCCAAGATTGTCAAACACCCCTTCAGCCATTCCCTTAATAAGCATCAAGCCTTTAAGGGTCTTGATCTTTTTCTCGTCTTCCCAAGGCTCTAGTGTTCAACTGGTTCCTCTTTAACAAACACAACAGTAGGAACCTTTGATGATAAGGGCTTTGCTTTATCATGATTCTTCTTTTCAGCTTCAAGTAAGGACAACTTCTCTAATTTGCTCATATTTTTCGCTTCATCTCCTCTGCCATGTGCCTCCATCAATCTATCAAGTAGAATTACTTGCTCATCTTCCCATCTCTTCTTCTTTTCAGCCATCTCCTTTTCTGCCCAAGTAACAACTCTTGGCCCTTTTGTTGTCCTTTCAAATTCATCCTTTCTTGAAAACCTTTTAAAATAAGTCTCAACTTGTTCTCTTGTGAGACCATCAACCACTTCCATAGCAATTCCTTTGTCAATTAAGTATTTTCATTTACCTCCAAATCTATTAAATAACTCTTCAATCTTTTCCTTTTGACTTGTCTCATTTTCCATTCTGTCTAATTCTTCTCTCTTCGCCTTTTCAACAGTTAGATTATAGTGGTTTTCAAGCTCATCAAACTTCATTTTGCTAAAATCCTTATCAGATAGTCCATGTATTTTTAGGTAAGTCCTGTATGTTAGTAAATCATGGTTCTTCTTCTCCGTCTTCCTTTAAATATCTTGCAACTCACCATCAATCAACTCTTGCAGCTCCTCATCAGACATTGGAGCCAGGGTTTCAAACTTATAACCGTGGTTGATCAAACTCAGAATCAATGGATGATTTCTCCTGGCATTATCCAACATTGTTTGTATGTTCTCCCTGTGTTCATCTGTCATTTCAATATTTGGGGAGTCAACAGTGTTATCATCCTCCTCAGTTGATTCTTCAAGAGCCTCTATCCTTGGTTCATTCATTCCAGGCTCATCATCAGGCTTATAGCTTTGTAGAGGAACAGCCTTGACAGGACTGTCCGTTTGTGACACCCGGTAATTTCCCAATCCTATAAATTAGGTGATTGTGAATTTTATGCGCGCTATGTTAGAATCAGCGCGGGTATTTGTTATGTGCACCCTGCGCGAGCGCGCCATGTTAAGAACCAGCGTGGGCATATGTTATATGCGCCATGCGCGAGTGTTTTGGTTTTATGTTTCCATAACTTTATATTGTCTAATGGGTTGACCGTCCAGCATGATGCTAAGGCGGGTGCATCCCAAAACGTTTATGCGCATGCGGAAAGGGAACTAACCTCCCCGCATGGCGGGAACATTGAGAGCTAGTTTGTCTGAAGCTCCAAGATGGAATTGACTTCAACATGACTGATCACTATGTTGAAATACCAAGACCACCTGGAGAATCTACAAATGAAACTCAATGTCCCTAACTGCGAGAAGGTTACGCACCTACCCGCAGCAAAGAAATGTCCTTCACACAGAAAGCTATGCGCACAAAGTTATACGCGCAGAACACTTAGTCTATTCTCCAAATATAAGGAGATTATTCCCGCCCAAAAGGAAACAGTTGCGTGTTTCAGAGATTTCTACTTTTTACTGTACAACTGACAAAAGCACCTGAAAAAGCACACTGTAACATGAAAAGTCAACTGTCAGCCACCCTACTCCCACCAACCACAGACCTGCATGTCCTGTCCAAATCAAATCAGAATCTTTTATCCACTCCTCCACTTTTAAATAAATAATAATAATTTCCATACTTTATCATCATTACACCTAGATATGAAAAGATTACAATCCCCTAAAGCAAGGGATTGTGTTCCCTTGAGTTTGCCTAGAAATATGTAACCTAAATTATCACCCAAAACACACTTCAAACTTCTCTCTTAAAAAGTTGCAAATTGCACTAATCATCGCCCAAGCATCCGTTTGATTTTCAATTCCATTCCTGTTACTAGGTAAGCCGAGATTATAACCTTGAGATCTACTTTCCAACCCTTATATTCTCCTATTTCTTATATACTTCTTGTTATTTAATCGTATTCTAGACATTCAATTCCGAGGCCAACACCAAGAAAACCCGAATCTCGATTAATCCCTTAACAAAAACCACATGTGAGTCTCACAGCCCCTATTTTCACTATTTTCACTGTTTTTTTAAACTGTTTTCGGGGCGAGGGACACGTACTTAAATTACGATTTATCATGGTATACTTACAAGTTATGCAAACGATTGTGTTTAAATTATGTTTCATGATGAGCAATGCAAACGGTTATCTATGGTTTACGATGTATGTGTGCCAGAATTCGAGTAAGTGATCACTTTACCAGTGGAACTCTAAGGGTAGGGACTGCTGGTTTGATCCACCCACTCGTAGGGGTCGCACCTCTTTGCATGGACGAGTGCCTAGAATGGGGCAGTACTATGGGATTGAGCCCGCTCGTAGGGGTCGCACCTCTTTGCATGGACGAGCGCCTTGTTTTCCGGCACAACGTCCGCGCGTAACCCGCGGGACGGTATTATTGATTAGCTCGTAGGGGCAACGCCTCTTTGCATAGACGAGCACGATTTTTCTGAAATGTCCACGCGTAACCCGCGGGACGGTATTACATTATTTTAGCTCGTAGTGGCTGCGCCACTTTGCATGGACGAGCACGTTTTCCAGAAACGTTCGCGCGTAACCCGCGGAACGGTTCTATCAGAAATATGTTGTCAGATCTATGTTTTCATACGGTTTATCAAGCATATGTTTAGACATGAAATCAGAAATGTGTTTCAATATGATTTTCGCCAAGACTATGATGCAATACGATTTATCAAGTTACTAAAACTTGTGAACTCACTCAGTTTATACTGATTCAAATGTTTTACGTGTCTTTCAGGAGATAACTAGGTAGCGCATGGAGTCACACTTAGAGCACCTCACGCTGAACATCTAAAACTAGCTTTTTGGAAGATTTTAGTTCTATCCCTTCGATGCGCGTGGTTGTTCCCGCCGCGCAAGGGGATATGGCGTGGAAATCTTCAACAGTTTCTATACTTGGATGTTTTTATGTAATTTTTAAACAATGTAATGTATTTGTATTAAACATTTCATGCGCAATGAAAATCTTACTTTGAATGTTTGCAATGGCCCGTGCTTAATTATCAATCCCCACTCGCGCGCGCCCGGCTGTTTCCGCCGTTCATGGCCGGGTGTGACAGATTGGTATCAGAGCACTGGTTATAGCGAACTAGGAAAAGAAGTTTTA
Organism: Bidens hawaiensis; assembly: GCF_021521415.1. Taxonomy (NCBI): domain Eukaryota; kingdom Viridiplantae; phylum Streptophyta; class Magnoliopsida; order Asterales; family Asteraceae; genus Bidens; species Bidens hawaiensis. The sequence continues at coordinate 260,473 of NW_027491120.1, read as the reverse complement.
ACCTAGACTATAACCGTTGGGGAATCGCATGAAATATTTTTCAAAGAAAATATTTTCAAAAGAAACTATACACACACTTAGGAACACGGGTCACACAGTGTCTAGTGAATAAAGATAAGAACATTATGTGCTCAGAGTACATGCGCTAAGTTTGATATATTTTCACTCCTTAAAAGCGAGAATGCCTCCAACTAGAGCCAAGGGAATTACCATGACACCCGAGGAACTCGCGGAAATAATCGCGCAAGCGATCGCAACACATGAGGCCAGCAAGGCCGAATCTAGTCAGGGTCGTCAGGAGAACGTGGCCCCAGAACCCGAATCAGGAGCCTTGGACAAAGGGTGCTCTTATAAGACATTTATGGCCTGTAGGCCTTGGCCATTCAAGGGTACCGAAGGGGCCATTGGGCTCTACAACTGGATTGACAAGATGGAGACAGTTCTCTCCATTAGCGGATGTAGTGAGAACCAGAAGGTCCTTTACGCGACCTGCATGTTCCAAGAGGCAGCTTCGTCTTGGTGGAAGCTTCAAGTGAAGACCTTGGGGCGAGAAGTTGCTCTTCACAAGACCTGGGAGGAGCTGAAGGAAATGATGATGAGAAAGTTCTGCTCTCGCGCAGAAATTCAGAGTCTGCAGCAGGAATTCTGGAACCACGCCATGATAGGAACGGATATCGACGCCTACAATAACCGGTTCAACGAGCTTTGCTAGTTGGTGCCAGACATGGCAAACACGGAGGAAAAGAAGATCGAGAGGTATATCTTTGGGTAACCTCCTGTTGTTAGGGTTCCGCTCAACGCCGCAACACCTCCAACCTTTGATGAGGCGGTAGCGCGGGCCATCACCCTTACAAGGGATACGGTCCGTGCGGGTATGTTGACTACGCGCGGAAACGAGCAGCGAATCTCTGACTCCAAGAGGAAATGGAACTCTCACCACCGAGGGTCCGACTCCAAGCAGCCACCGTTCAAGAAGCAAGAAAGCGCAAGGACTTACGCGATTCAGGCCGCGGAGCCACCGCGAAAAGGATACAGCGGGCCTCGCCCATGGTGCAGCAAATGCAAGTATCACCACGAGGGTGAATGCGCAAGAATCGAATGCGCCAAATGTGGCAGAACAGGGCACAAGACGATGAATTGCCGTAACAGAGAAGCTGGAGCGAGCGACAACTGCTACGCATGCGGGAAGCCAGGGCATTTTAGTCGGGATTGCCCGCAAAAGGGAAACCAAGCTCGCGGGAGAGCTTTTGTGATCGGCGCGGGCGAGGCAAAAGAAGAGCCGAACGTGGCAACCGGTACGTTTTTACTTAACGGCCATTTTGCATCTGTCTTATTTGATACTGGAGCTGACCTAAGTTTTATATCCGCTGAGTTTAAAGACTCCCTAGGCTTAGCGACCAGTAGGCTAGACACACCTTATACTATAGAACTAGCCAATGGTAGGCAGTTATGCGCGATCGAAAGGACTGAGCAATGTGTGTTAGTCATGGGAGGTCACGAGTTCAATATTAACTTGTTGCCAATAGACTTGGGAAGTTTTGACATTGTAATAGGTATGGATTGGTTAGTCGAGAACCACGCAGAAGTTATTTGCTATGAGAAGCAGGTTCGGGTCCCACTGTTGAACGGAGAAACCTTGGTAATTCAAGGGGAAAGAAGGGGAGTTGCGACAAAACTGATTTCATGCCTAAAGGCGCGCAAGTGCCTAAGGAAAGGGTGCTACGCCTTCCTGGCGCATGTAGTAGAGAAGAAAGGAGATGAGCGAAGAATTGAAGACTTACCAGTAGTGCGCGAATTTCCAGAAGTTTTTCCTGAAGATTTGCCCGGATTACCGCCGCCGCGACAAGTCGAGTTTCGAATTGATTTAGTCCCAGGAGCTGCGCCAGTAGCTCGAGCGCCTTATCGACTAGCTCCATCTGAGATGCAAGAGTTATCCAATCAGTTACAGGAACTATTGGATAAGGGTTTCATACGCCCAAGCTTTTCACCTTGGGGAGCTCCAGTACTGTTTGTTAAGAAGAAGGATGGTTCGTTCAGAATGTGTATTGACTACAGGGAGCTGAACAAAGCTGACAGTCAAGAATCGGTACCCCTTACCGAGGATTGACGACTTATTTGACCAGTTGCAGGGATCCAGTTATTATTCGAAGATAGATATATGGTCAGGATACCACCAACTTAGGGTCCATGAGGAAGATGTACCGAAAACAGCCTTCCGAACTAGATACGGCCATTATGAGTTCTTAGTGATGCCTTTCGGGCTAACTAATGCGCCGGCTGTATTCATGGATCTGATGAACCGCGTGTGCAAACCATACTTGGACAAGTTTGTGATTGTGTTTATAGATGATATTCTGATTTACTCTCGGACCAAGGCCGAGCATGAGCAACACCTGAGATTGATTTTGGAATTGTTGAGGAAAGAAAAGTTGTATGCGAAGTTTTCCAAGTGTGAGTTTTGGCTTAGAGAAGTTCACTTTCTCGGTCACGTTGTAAACGAGAAAGGAATACACGTTGATCCTTCCAAAGTCAAGGCCATCGAAAACTGGGAAGCGCCAAAAACCCCAACTGAGGTGAGGCAGTTCCTAGGACTAGCTGGCTACTATCGACGCTTCATTGAGAACTTCTCCAAGATAGCTCTACCTCTGACCGCGCTAACTCAGAAAGACAAGAAGTTTGTTTGGGGCGAAAATCAGGAAGCGGGGTTTCAAATGTTGAAACAGAAGTTATGTAGTGCGCCAATTTTGTCTCTGCCTGAGGGGACGGATGACATCGTCGTTTACTGCGACGCTTGACATCAGGGACTCGGATGTGTCCTTATGCAGCGAGACAAAGTCATAGCGTATGCCTCGCGCCAACTCAAGACCAATGAAAAGAACTACACAACGCATGATCTGGAACTTGGAGCGGTTGTCTTCGCGCTAAAGATTTGGCGCCATTACCTCTACGGTACAAAGTGTATAATCTTTACGGATCACAAGAGCCTTCAACATATATTTGATCAAAAGGATTTAAACATGAGGCAACGAAGATGGGTTGAATTGTTGAATGATTATGATTGTGAAATAAAGTATCACCCTGGAAAGACGAATGTGGTAGCAGACGCGCTAAGTAGGAAGGAGCGAATAAAAACGCCACGAGTCAAGGCTCTAAAACTGACCATTCGCGCAGAGCTCTATACTCGCATCCGAGACGCTCAGCAAGAAGCCTTGAAACCAGAGTTTGTTAAAAACGAATCCCTTGGGGGTATGATTAAGAGTTTGGAACTTAAAGAGAACGGCAATCTATATTTCGCTAACCGCATATGGGTCCCTCTCAAGGGAGGATTATGCGAGCAAGTATTAAACGAAGCTCACAAGACGCGGTATTCCATACATCCTGGCGCAGACAAGATGTACCAAGATGTTAAAACGCTGTATTGGTGGCCCAATCTTAAGGGCGCCATCGCGACGTATGTCAGTAAGTGCCTGACGTGTTCGAAGGTGAAGGCAGAATACCAGAAGCCGTCGGGGTTACTTCAGCAGCCAGAAATTCCCATGTGGAAGTGGGAACAAATCTCTATGGACTTCATCACCAAACTGCCAAGGACACCTGGGGGTTATGACACAATCTGGGTTATTGTAGATCGGCTAACTAAGTCAGCGCACTTCCTGCCGATTAAGGAAACCGATAAGATGGAAAGGTTAGCCCGATTGTATATTCGAGAAGTAGTTTCAAAACATGGAGTCCCAGTGTCCATCATTTCTGACAGAGATAGTCGGTTCACCTCAAGGTTTTGGAGATCGTTACAAGGGGCTTTAGGTACTCGTCTTGACATGAGTACGGCATATCATCCCCAAACGGATGGACAAAGCGAGCGAACAATCCAGACATTGGAAGATATGTTGTGCGCGTGCGCAATCGATTTCGGGGGAAGCTGGGATACTCATCTCCCATTGGTTGAATTTTCATACAACAACAGTTATCACACAAGCCTCAAGGCTGCGCCGTTTGAAGCTTTGTATGGGCGCAAGTGTAGATCCCCACTGTGCTGGGCTGAAGTGGGTGACCAGCAAATGACTGGTCCAGAATTGATCCAAGAAACAACAGACAAGATTTTTCAGATACGGGATCGCCTTAAGACAGCGCGCGACAGACAGAAGAGCTACGCAGATGTGCGAAGGAAACCGTTGGAGTTTCAAGTAGGGGATAGAGTACTTTTGAAAGTCTCTCCATGGAAAGGAGTCCCCCGTTTCGGCAAGCGAGGAAAGTTGAATCTGTGCTACATTGGACCATTTGAGATCCTGGAAAGGATCGGTCCGGTTGCTTATAAACTCCGTTTACCCGCCGAACTCAGTGGAGTTCATGATACGTTTCATGTGTCCAACCTCAAAAAGTGTTTATCTGACGAAACGTTGATTTTTCCTTTGGAAGAGATTCACATCGACAAACAACTGCACTTCGTAGAAGAGCCAATAGCCGTAACCGATTGGAAAGAACAAAAGTTGCGCAGAAGTCGAATCAAGTTAGTAAAGGTTCAATGGAACTCAAGGCGTGGGCCTGAATTCACTTGGGAAAGAGAAGATCAAATGCGCCAGAAATACCCATACCTCTTTCAAAGCATGGCTCCTGCCAGCAACGTCTCCTAAATTTCGGGACGAAATACTCTTAACAGGGGGAGAATGTGACACCCGGTAATTTCCAAATCCTATAAATTAGGTGATTGTGAATTTTATGCGCGCTATGTTTGAATCAGCGCGGGTATTTGTTATGTGCACCCTGCGCGAGCGCGCCATGTTAAGAACCAGCGTGGGCATATGTTATATGCGCCATGCGCGAGTGTTTTGGTTTTATGTTTCCATAACTTTATATTGTCTAATGGGTTGACCGTCCCGCATGATGCTAAGGCGGGTGCATCCCAAAACGTTTATGCGCATGCGGAAAGGGAACTAACCTCCCCGCATGGCGGGAACATTGAGAGCTAGTTTGTCTGAAGCTCCAAGATGGAATTGACTTCAACATGACTGATCACTATGTTGAAATACCAAGACCACCTGGAGAATCTACAAATGAAACTCAATGTCCCTAACTGCGAGAAGGTTACGCACCTACCCGCAGCAAAGAAATGTCCTTCACGCAGAAAGCTATGCGCACAAAGTTATACGCGCAGAACACTTAGTCTATTCTCCAGATGTAAGGAGATTATTCCCGCCCAAAAGGAAACAGTAGCGTGTTTCAGAGATTTCCACTTTTTACTATACAACTGACAAAAGCACCTGAAAAAGCACACTGTAACATGAAAAGTCAACTGTCAGCCACCCTACTCCCACCAACCACAGACCTGCATGTCCTGTCCAAATCAAATCAGAATCTTTTATCCACTCCTCCACTTTTAAATAAATAATAATAATTTCCATACTTTATCATCATTACACCTAGATATGAAAAGATTACAATCCCCTAAAGCAAGGGATTGTGTTCCCTTGAGTTTGCCTATAAATATGTAACCTAAATTATCACCCAAAACACACTTCAAACTTCTCTCTTAAAGTTGCAAATTGCACTAATCATCGCCCAAGCATCCGTTTGATTTTCAATTCCATTCCTGTTACTAGGTAAGCCGAGATTATAACCTTGAGATCTACTTTCCAACCTTTATATTCTCCTATTTCTTATATACTTCTTGTTATTTAATCGTATTCTAGACCTTCAATTCCGAGGCCAACACCAAGAAAACCCGAATCTCGATTAATCCCTTAACAAAAACCACAGGTGAGTCTCACAGCCCCTATTTTCACTATTTTCACTGTTTTTTTAAACTGTTTTCGGGGCGAGGGACACGTACTTAAATTACGATTTATCATGGTATACTTACAAGTTATGCAAATGATTGTGTTTAAATTATGTTTCATGATGAGCAATGCAAACGGTTATCTATGGTTTACGATGTATGTGCGCCAGAATTCGAGTAAGTGATCACTTTACCAGTGGAACTCTAAGGGTAGGGACTGCTGGTTTGATCCACCCACTCGTAGGGGTCGCACCTCTTTGCATGGACGAGTGCCTAGAATGGGGCAGTACTTTGGGTTGAGCCCGCTCGTAGGGGTCGCACCTCTTTGCATGGACGAGCGCCTTGTTTTCCGGCACAACGTCCGCGCGTAACCCGCGGGACGGTATTATTGATTAGCTCGTAGGGGCAACGCCTCTTTGCATAGATGAGCACGGTTTTTCAGAAATGTCCACGCGTAACCCGCTGGACGGTATTACATTATTTTAGCTCGTAGTGGCAGCGCCACTTTGCATGGACGAGCATGTTTTCCAGAAACGTTCGCGCGTAACCCGCGGAACGGTTCTATCAGAAATATGTTGTTAGATCTATGTTTTCATACGGTTTATCAAGCATATGTTTAGACATGAAATCAGAAATGTGTTTCAATATGATTTTCGCCAAGACTATGATGCAATACGATTTATCAAGTTACTAAAACTTGTGAACTCACTCAGTTTATACTGATTCAAATGTTTTACGTGTCTTTCAGGAGATAACTAGGTAGCGCATGGAGTCACACTTAGAGCACCTCACGCTGAACATCTAAAACTAGCTTTTTGGAAGATTTTAGTTCTATCCCTTCGATGCGCGTGGTTGTTCCCGCCGCGCAAGGGGATATGGCGTGGAAATCTTCAACAGTTTCTATACTTGGATGTTTTTATGTAATTTTTAAACAATGTAATGTATTTGTATTAAACATTTCATGCGCAATGAAAATCTTACTTTGAATGTTTGCAATGGCCCGTGCTTAATTATCAATCCCCACTCGCGCGTGCCCGGCTGTTTCCGCCGTTCAGGGCCGGGTGTGACACCGTTGGACTTTCAACTATATATTCAATTTTTCAACATCATCCTTCACTGGACTTTCAACCATCTTGGGACTCTCAACAACATATTCATACCCTTTTGGATTTCTTCCCAATTTGCTTCTCCTGACATATTTCTTCCCATACTTGCCCCATGTTTCAGGGTCCTAGTCTTCTGGGTTTTTCTCAAAATCTTCTTATGTTTACTTGAACCATTTTTTAGTAACTATACGTGTGATTGATTCTCCACCTTCATCAGTTACTAATTGTTTTTCAGGTTTGGCTTGTTTAAACTGATACATGACCATGGCTAAGGTATTATCAACCTCTTCAATTTGTGTCAATTTTATCAGCCCTTCAATGACTTATCCAAGGCTGCAGTTGTTCTTCATTTTTAGTTATTGATTTGCCCTTGATCCTTCTCTCTTCATCAGATTCCCTCACCTTATCAGGTTCACTGGGAAAATTTTCAACTTGATCAATTAAGTCCTCCATCTATACATAAATAGCATCATCCTTCCTTTTGGAGGTTTCATAAGTTGCTATGTCATCAGTTAGTGCAATATTATTAGTATGAACATCACACACATTCACATCATCAGCAATCTCCCTCTCAACCACCTCCTCATCAACCTTCTTTTGTGCTTCCACATCATAATTTTGTTCAGCACCATCTGATTCATCAGCCTCATACTCACAGTCATCTACCCTCCTTTCTTCACTATCATCATCTTCCTCACTTCCTGCATACAAATCACAAAGACTTTTCAATACATCTTCCTTCACAATCTTAGCATCCTCTTCCACAATGATATCATCATTGACTACGGGCAGATTCCCCCCCTGTTTTGGTGCAGCTGAGGTCTTCTCAACCTCAACTTCCAAGGTTTCAATCGTTTGTTGTGCCTGAGCCAACAAAGATTCTAGTTCATCATTCCTCTTCTTCAAGTTCTCATTTTCTCTCTGCAGGTCAACATTTTTTACCACCTAATCCATGTATCTGCTAAATAACATAGCACCTGGTAAAGGGGATCAAGTTGGTGGACCTATGAAGGGATCAGGTATGCTGGTTTGGGGTCGGATGGGTTCATTGGGTAGGCTAGGGCTTTCAAAGTTTTTTGTGCTAGTTGAAGGTAAAGGGTTGATGATTTGGATTAAAGGTTGTGTAAAGTTGTTTATTTTAAATGTAGGTTGGTCAGTTGTTTGAGATTTGTTTGGGGATTGACAGGGTGTATTTGGTTGGTCAATTAGGTGGGCTGGGATATGTTCCGGAATGTATGGTTCATGGAAGGGTAGGTCTTGGGGTGGGATTACGGGTTGGTTTTGGTTAAGGTTGTGGCCTTGAGGTGGTCTTTGGGTTTGGCTTGGTGGTGATTGGGTTTGTATGAGTGGGGATGGGATAAATGGTTCATTTTGTGGTGGTAGGGATGGTGTTTGGTGTTGTGGTGGGGCCAATTGGTGTGGCTGGTGGTGTAGGTAAAGGCTGGTTTAAGACCCTCCCTGTGCTTGTGTATCAACAACCTCATCATTCATCAGTCCTTCAACAACTCTATCATCACCATCTGCACCTCCATCATCACCATCATCAGAGTCAGCATCGAATTCATCATTACTCTCATCATCTTCCTCCTCAGAACTTATGTTTGGAACAGACATAATCACCAAATCATTATCCAAACAACCAAGGCAAAATATCAAATTCCACGTGAGGGTTGAAGCGGCTTGTGGGAGCCAACTTCGCTATTCGTTTGTAGACATTTGGATCCTGCAAAATGTGTGTCGTGCTAATGGTTGGCAAGGCATGTAATACACTGTTAAATATGATTTGCAGAAACCTTGGATATACCAAGAATTTCTCCTTGTCTTCTTTCCTCAAGTTTGCTGCTAAGCCCTCAAAGATCATCTTTGAAAAGTTGAATGGTTGTCTGAACACGACAGCCACTGTGGCATTAGTAAGATCACGACTCATCAGGGTACATGATCCTTTTCTTGGTCCAAACCCTTGCACTATATGATGTATTAAAAACCAGTACAAGTTAGGGGAACATGCCCTTCTTGAATTGTCCCTCGTGGACATCACCCTGATATCCCATTGTGGTTTGAAATATCTTTAATAATCGATCAGTGTTGAAGTGAATAGGGTTATCCATGTTATCCTGAAGTTGCAGGCTTGCCCGTATAAGTTCTTCTATTATTACTATCTCATGGCGTGCCACGGTAGCCTCTATTCGCCTACCTCCTACATCGTCATGTAATTCGGCAGCCAAAAGTCCAACTGGTGATTCCTGTCAATTACTGGACTCTCCGTTAGAGCAAACCAGATATTAGAAAGTTGTAGCCATCTTATCATCTGCTCTACAGGCTGGTTATCATCGATCACTTGCTGAAGAGCACACATATTATGTTTCTTCTCAAATGGATATGCGGGTACAACCGCCATATTTCTACATATACAAATATAAACACATTCAAAGTAGAAATTAGTCATAAATTTCATAACTTTGACATGTTTTAGGTTAGAATTTGAAGAAGTAAAGAGAAATGTCTTTGATAACCTGTGCTTCGACAAATTAATAACCTATAGAGAAAACATAGATGTCAGTTAAGATGAAATTAAAGGTGTAAATGCACATAATCATTGTCGGAAAACATTCAATTGAAGCTTACCGAGTCAGATTAAGTGGGCTGACCAAATTAGGTTAGGAAAATTAGAAAAACAATTGAAATTCTTGAAGAAACTTCTCAGGTAGTGATGCAATAGTGGGAAGAGAGAGAAGTGAAATGAAAGTTTCTCTAAGTCCCTCTCTTATACCTTTTGAAAGTGGGTTTTAAATGAATTTTGTCTTATTGTGGGAAGAAGCTGTCAAGCAGTAAAAATATCCAACTAAATATCTTTCCCTTTTAAAACCTTGCTCGATAAAGTACATGTTATAAACCTTGCTAAAAAAATTTCATTTATAAAGTTTGCTAGGTAAAGGTATTTACAAAGCTTGCTCGTTAAAGTCCACTTTTCAAAGCTTGCTCGTTCCAGAATTTGTTCAGAAATTTTTAAAGTAATTAGAAATAATTATAACTAAATCACAAGACAAATAATCTAGTATAAATCATCAAATATGCAACTTTTCTAATTGTCAACCTTTCTCGAATATCTAAAAACAATACAAATCGTGCCCGAAAATACTTAAAACATTTAACAAATATTCAATCAAGTATACTTTGAAGAACTTAGAGACATTTCTAATTATCTCTAAGAACTCAATAAATAATCCAAATATAACAACTTAGAGACATTTCTAATTTTCAACCTTTCTCGAATATATGAACAACACAAATCGTGCCTGAAAATACTTAATACAGTTAACAAATATTCAATCAAGTATACTTTGAAGAAAAGTATGCCCGAAAAACATTAAGAATGCAAAGTATGCTAGAGAAGACTTGTTATCCTTTGATATACAGGTGTGCTCTAAACACAAAGTGTACCCGAAAAGTAAAGTTTGCTAGATATTATCTGAAATTACCAAGTATGCTAGAAGAACACTAAGAACAATTTACCAATTTCCAAGTGTACCCGAAACATAAAGTGTGCCTTGTAAACAAATTTTGCCCGAAAACACTTGTAATTTCAGAAAATCACATTTGAAATCATGAAATATGCTAGACAAAGACATATTTCAACTAAAACACCAAAGTTTACTCAAAATAGACATGTAAAGCATAATCAAACAAGTATCACATAATCATCAAGTATGCTAGATAAAACCAACCTTCGGAACATCTAAGTTTACTCGAAAGCTGATAAATATGAAAGTGTACCCGAAAATACATGAATAATTCATTTAAGCACTAAAAATCACAAAGCTTTCTAGAATGAGTTTAAACAGTCAACCAAACACCTAAATTTGCTAGAATGTTCAAAAACATTTAAGCTTGCTAGAAATATCGTATTCAGACATTGTCAAGTATCAAGCTTGCTTGAATGAGTTAAACCTCAAATAAAACAACTAAGTTTACTCGAAAATTTAAGAATCATCAAAGTATGCTCGAAATGGATGAACTTAGACAAAAACATCTAAGTTTACTCGATAAGGTTGAAAATCATCAAACCTTACTCGAAAGTACATATTCAGACATATTTAAGGTAAAATGCAACTCTTTTTGACTTAAAAAAATTTCAAATAGTTTTATCATTAAATATCAATGTTTAAGAGCAAATGATGCATAATGAGATCAAATTTCACTCTTATTTCCTTTCAAAACATTTTCTTTCTTTTTGTGAAAAGATCTCAACATGGGATCATATTGATTAAGTCGCTTCTCTATACTTCATTCTCAGCATCATTATGACAACTTAGGCAGGTTATGTGACAATCGTCAATTTCAGGTTAACTCCGTTAACTCAACTCCGTCAATTCAAACTTAAAGATCACTGAATCTATAACGCACATCTCATTACATTTAAACTAGGGTTTAAATGACCCTTAACACTTACTACATGTGTAGTCTTTCTGGAATTGCACCAAAACGCAAACGAGTTGACGCAAACGATTAGTGAATAAACGAAAAACGTCAAAACAATAATTATGTGATAATTATGTGTTAGACTTATGTGTTATGTGATAACATGTTATATAACGTTAACTCAATGTGCTAGAATTAGTTAATTAAGCTTGTAAAGTAACATTTGAAAGTTAAGGGACCAAAGTGTATTATATTATTATTAATATAAACCTAAAACCCTAACTCTCCTCTTCCTTTCTCTCCCAAACCGACGGTAGCCTCTAGACCCCCCCCCCCTTGCGATCGGCCTCATACACACACATACAATCAAGATTGTTCAAGTTTGATTGAAGATTAAGGTGCTAGGAAGGTATAAACAACTATCCTATGCATCCTCTATGTTTAATTTCCGTTTTAATGGGTTAATTATAAACCCTAGGTCTGATTTTTATATGTGATGGTGTTCATGTGTCATGTTTTGATTAAAAGATGTATTGATTGTTGAATTGATAGCTAGTATTGGTGCTATTGCATGTTAATTGTTGTGTCTTTGATTTTGAGATCGAATAAAACCCTAACCATGTATGTATGGTGTAATTGATATGCATGGATAGTGGTTATGGTGTCTATATGAACGGATTATGGTCCATAGATAGTTAATATGTTGAGTTTGGATGCAAACAGTTTCTGGACAGATTGTGTTGTTGATGTTCAATTGACTGTAACGGGGTGTAAATATGAAAATTGGTTGAGATAATTGATACTACAGTAAACTAGGTTGAGTCTAGTTTCTAAAGAATATAAATTTGTAATTTTTGGACGTGTAAAAGTTAACCTTTATGATTTTACAAAAACGTTGTGCAAAGCTGAGTTGTTAGACCTGCTGTTAGGTTGTTTTGTAAATATTATATCTCATGAACTACGAGACCAATTGGGTTGTTTCCACTTCTGGAAGTTGGCTTGTTGAGTTAGGAACCTAACCCAAGTGGTCTTGCATTTTTTGGATTTTTCATTTAACAGGAATTGCAAATAACTTTCTGTTGCGCATAAATTTGACTGTTATGAGTTTGCTATGGTAAATTGATCATTATGAGAAATATATATAAAATAAAAATACAAAAAAATATGTTCTGGAAACCTAACACATATATTCTTTTGTGATGATTTTTGGTAAATTAATTGAGATGCTATGATCGGTGGAATAGACTAGTTTTACAAGTAGAATTCTGTCGTTAAGAAACTAGTTGCTGAATTTTGTAAAAGTTGCATGAAACATGGTAATTGCTAATTAATTGTTGTGTTTTGACCAAATTGCCCTTGAGGGGAATGATTGCTAATTAATTGTCGTGTTTTGACCAAATTGCCCTTGCGGAGAATAATTGCTAGTTAATTGTTATGTGTTGACCAAATTGCCCTCACGGGGAGTAATTGCTAGTGATGTACATTATTAATACATGACACGTAAATAGTTGCTCACACATGTAATGTATCACAAATGTACTTGTTAAAGTCACGCACGATTCACAAACGAAACACGAAACACATTGTGTGCATAGGTATTATGTGCCGGGTCTAGAGACTCGATAATAGTTCCGACACTTAGAAAAAAATCTCTTTGTTGTTTTAGAACGCTAGAGAGAGTTTTTCTGTGACGCGCATCCTTTGGTGATTTATTTTTGGGAATTCTTTGCAAACAGTGAGTTTATTTACCCCTTTTTAAACTGTTTTCAAACGCTTTTCACTTGGGGGAGATAACATACTCCGAAAACGCATTTAAGATTTTGTTAATATAGATTATATATCACTTGTAAAGACTAAGTGGCAAACGCAATAACTAAAGTCCTTCATTCACATCGAACCGTTTAATATTGGATAATAGCGAGTCATTGTTGAGTAGTACTACTGGGTTTGACAAACCCCACCCAACGCTAAACTCGACTGGAGGTCGAGTGGGTGTAATCTTGGCTAAACACATACCATGGTCGGGATAGACCTGGTGGCAAGGCAAATGATAAACAGTCAGCTTCGGTGTCGAACACTTAGTAATACTTGTTTTATAGGCTAGCTACCTATAGATATATAATTGACATAACACTATCTGGTAACGCAAAACGCTTAACGCAAAACGCTGAACGCAAAACGCTGAACCCAAAACGCTGAACGCAAACGCTAAACGCTTTATTTTATATAAACTTGTGAAATCACCAACCTTGTGTTGACACTTTTAGTATGTTATTCTCAGGTAGCAGAGGCGGGCGCGCGGTATAGGATCATGCATGGTTTTTGAACATTCTGATATGCAAACATGTTTTAACTATTATTACTTGGGTTTTTAAGTCGTCATGCGTGACACAACTTTTGTCTTTGGTTTTTACGCTTCCGCACTTATTTTCATTTAAACGTTTTTATGGTTTGATTATAACTAATGATTCCGATCCTGTTAGTTCACACCCTCTGACGGTAAAACTCCGTTAGTGGATTTTGAGGGTGTGACAGGTTAATAGCAAGTATAGACTTAGCATGAATTCCATTTCCTTGGTGATATGTTTAAACTTTAATTAATTTGCATAAATCAGAAATGGATAACACCTATTGTGCTATGATGCTACATATCTCTTCTCAAAGCATATTTGGCTTTCCCCAGGTCACCCCAAATTGACTCCAACCCCCTGACATTTGGTCAAAATATTTTCATGACAAAACATATAAATTTATTTGGATTTTCTTTTTAAAACTTCAAACATATGTGAAGTTGAACGTTGGACATACTTGCCACACAGTTCGGACTTACAAGCCTTTCATTCAAGACATGACAGGACTTACTTTTATGCCCCCATCTTTGTAGTTCTATAATTAACCCTCATGTTTGGATTTTCTTTCAAAATTTGTGAACATATATCAACTTTTGGTTGAATAAAGATAAAAATTTTGTTCATATTAGTTCTTTGTCATGTATATAAGATAATTCATTTTTTGTGACCAAATACCAACATGCTCGTGTATGACTGGGTATTCACTTTTCTGCCTATCATTCGGAGAGATTTATCTTGAAACATGCATAGACAACAATGTAACTCAGAATTGATAACACTTATTATGCTATGATGCTCCATATCTATTCTCAAGGCTTATTTGGCTTTCTCCAGATCACCCAGAATTGACTCCGACCCCTTGACATTTGGTCAGAACTTTTTGATGACAAAACATTTTAAATTTATTGATTTTTTCTTATACTTGAATCGGTCAAGTTGTTTCTTCAGCCTCTCTTTCTTGATGTTCTTGAGTTCTGTGTTGCATTCAAACGTTTCCAACAAAGCATCATACATGGCTTTAGCAGTTGTATGGTGAGAAACTTTGGTCAGAATCTCCCAAGATAATCCCAATTTTAGCATGGCTAAGGCTCTATCATCAACCTTCTTCATTCTTGCTTCAACAAATGGGTTATTGTTTATTCCTTGAGACACATAGGGTCCATTCTTGATAGAATTCCACCTCTCTACATTGTTGTAGCAGACGACTGCTTCGAATAACACTTTCCATTTTATGAAGTTCTCCAGTCCGTACAATCTGGGAATTTTGTTAGTTGACACCTCTTGCTCATCATATCCAGACATCTTTTTGGAATTTTGAAATATTTTTTAAAAACAGAGAAAATTTAACAAACTTAAACAAATTTGAATACTCTTTTGAAATATAATCAGATCTGTGGATGAAATTCTCATAACTGATATATCTGGTCAGATAAGAGCAAGATCTATAATAAAAATTAAAACTTTAATGTAAATAAGAGAAAGAAGACACCAAATATTGCAGATCTGGAAAGAAATGAAGAAAATGACAGCTGACGTCACAAATCAATGAAACAGTGGCCAGCTGACGTCATTCTTCGTCTTCAAATAAGTAAAAATCAGCAACAGTTCTTCACCCAAACAGCAGGAACAAGTTCTGATACCACTTGTTGGTCTCGTATATATCGCTCAATCACTCACTATACCACTGTCGTAACCCACACGGTTATGTGTTGACAAGAAGGTTAACGACCTGCAATTTAGGGTAAGAACAATAATGTATCCATGGCGGAAACACTAACACATTAAATGTTGCTTAATAGACACAAAGGTAACAAACACAAACTGTAACTCAAAAGATTTGCATTAATAGAATCAATAATACAAACGGAAAACAATCAGGGTTTCAGAATGGAATGTTTTATCCTTACGTGATGAAGACAATCGTCACAATCAATTTCAGGAAAAAGGTCAGGTGTCTTATCGTGTGTCTCCGCTGATGTCAAGGCGTGTCCAAAATTATTCTATTTATAGACCTGCCCTGCCAACTGTCATTCCTTCTAGAAACCCTTATCAATGATACATAATCATAAAACATATTACATAAAAATATTCTAAGTGTAAAACAGGTCTTTGGGTAATCTTTGCAGCTTTTGTCATCATCGAGCATACTTGGTAACCCAAGTGTGTTGGGAAACAGTTCTCCAAGCAGACTTTACTTAAATATTCACCTAGCAGACTTCATGTGACAATCGTCAATTTCAGGTTAACTCCGTTAACTCAACTCCGTCAATTCAAACTTAAGATCACTGAATCTATAACGCACACTTCATTACATTTAAACTAGGGTTTAAATGACGCTTAACACTTACTACATGTGTAGTCTTTCGCGAGTTGCACCGAAACGCAAACGAGTTGACGCAAACGATTGATGAATAAACGAAAAACGTCAAAACAGTAATTATGTGATAATTATATGTTAGACTTATGTGTTATGTGATAACATGGTTATAAACGTTAACTCAAGATGTAAACACGTTAGTTTAGGCTAGGAAAAGTAATACTTAGAAGTGTAGGGGCCAAAGTGTAACATAGATTATTATAAATACTATGTTATAATAAACCCTAACCATTATTTTTCTTTCTCCCTAAATCCCGATCGGAACTCCCTTGGCTTCTCCTTGGCTGCCGTCGACTTACACACACACATACAATCAAGAAATCAAGTGTTTGATTGAAGAATTAGGTGCTAGGAAGGTATAATTGGTTATCCTATGCATCCTTTATACTTGATTTTGATGTTTGTTGGGTTAACTACAAACCCTAGCTGCCGTTTTCATGTGTGCATGTAACCAATATGATTGTTGTTGATTGAGTAATGATATGATAACTATTATTGATATTGTTACACGTTAATTGTTGTGTCTTTGATTTGAGTTCTAACAAGAACCCTAATCATGTATGTAATGTGTAATTGATGTGCATGGATGGTGTTTATGGAGTCTAGAGTGTTATATGAATGCATGATAGTTCATAGATAGTTAATATGTTGAGTTTGGATGCAAACAGTTACTGGACAGAATGTGTATTTGATGTTTAAGTGACTGTAACGAAGTGTAAATGTGAAAATTGGTTGAGATTATTGGTACTACAGTAAACTAGGTTGAGTCTAGTTTCTATAGAGTATAAATTTGTAATTTTTGGACAAGTAAAGGTTAAATTTTATGATTTTACAAAAACGTTGTGCAAAGCTGAGCTGTTAGACCCGCTGTTAGGTTGTTTTGTAAATGTTATATCTCATGAACTACGACACCAATTGGGTTGGTTCCACTTCGGGAAGTTGACTTATTGAGTTAGGAACCTAACCCAAGTGGTCTTGCATTTATTGGATTTTTCGTTTAACGGGAATTGCAAATAAGATTCTGTTGCGCCTGAATTTGACTGTTATGAGTTTGCTGTAATGATTTGATGATTGTGGGATAACTATGTGGAATAAAGATATAATAAAATATGTTCTGGAAACCTAAGACATATTCTTCTGTGATGATTTTTGGTAAATTAATTAAGATGCTATGATTGGTGGAATAGTACAATCTTTCAAGCAGAATTTCTGTCTCGGTGAAACTAGCTGCTGAGTTTTGTGAAATTGCATGAAACATGATACTTGCTATATAATTGTTATGTTTTGACCAAATTACCCTTGCGGGGAATAATTGCTAATTGATTGTCATAATTTGACCAAATTGCCCTTATGGGGAATAATGGCTAGTTAATTGTCATGATTTGACCAAAATGCCCTTACGGGGAGTAATTGCTAGTGATGTGCTTTATCTATACATGACACGTATATGATTGCTTACGCATGTAATGTATCACAAATACGTTTGTTAAAGTCACACACGATTCACAAACGAAACACGAAACATGTTATGTGCATAGGTAATATGTGCCGGGTCTAGAGACTCGATAATATTCCGACACTTAGAAAAATCTCTTTGTTGTTTTAGAACGCTAGAGAGAGTTTTTCTGTGACGCGCATCTTGGTGATTTAATTTGGGAATTTCTTCGCAAACAGTGAGTTTCACTTTCCCCTTTTAAACTACTTAAACGCTTTTCACTTGGGGGAGATAACATACTCCGAAACGCATTTAAGATTTTGTTAATATAGATTATATATCACTTGTAAAGACTAAGTGGCAAACGCGTAAACTAAAGTCCTTTATAACATCGAACCTGTTAATATTTGGATAATAGCGAGTCACTGTTGAGTAGTACTACTGGGTTTGACAAACCCCACCCAACTCTAAACTCGACTGGATGTCGAGCGGGTGTAATCTTGGCTAAACACATACCATGGTCTGGATGACCTGGTGGCAAGGCAAATTGATAAACAGTCAGCTTCGGTGTCGAACACTTAGTGATACTTGTTTTATAGGCTAGCTACCAATAGATATATAATTGACATAACACTATTTGGTAAAGCAAAACGATGTAACGCAAAACGCTGTAACGCAACACGCTGAACGCAAACGCTAATCGCTTTATTTTTTATTTAAACTTGTGAACTCACCAACCTTGTGTTGACACTTTTAATATGTTATTCTCAAGTAGCCGAGGCGGGCGCGCGGTTTATGAACATGCATTGCTTGCAAAACTTTTAAATATGCAAACTTACTTTTAACTGTTATCATTGGGTTTTAAATCGTCCTGCGTGACGTAACATTGTTTTCTAAGGTTTTTACGCTTCCGCATTAAATTACTCGTAAACGTTTTCATGGTTTTGAAACTTTGTTTTATGGTTTGATTATAACTGATGATTCCGATCATGTTAGTTAACACCCTCTGACGGTAAAACTCCGTTAGTGGATTTTGAGGGTGTGACAGATTGGTATCAGAGCCATTGGTTATAGCGAACTAGAAGCTGCATGCATACTAGACTATAACCGCGACGACCCATTAGTTATAATGATACGCACTGCATAGATTTGTGTAGTCTTTGTTACCTATTCCCTGTACCTCTTTCACTCATACGCGCGCGCATACACGGCTTACATGTAGGGATGTCGACGCCACCCTCATAATCATCCGATTCGATGACGCATGCTCACGGGAAGGAACCGCAGTTACCTACCGCATCGCCACCCCGAGTAGTCCCGGAACTCGAAGCTCCCGCACCGAAGAGGTACCGCCTATCCGGAGGCATATACGAAAATGACGTTAGCTGGGATTGGTACCCTAACATGATTAGACGTATGGTCTATCGCGGACAAGTTCCCCCGTTACCTCACCCGAACCACCCTGCTTATCCCAACACCCTACCACCCATAACCGAACCTGTAGAGCGAGTTCTCGCAGCTGTTGTTTCATGCTTGGAGCGTGACGTGGGTTACATGCGCTATACGAGAGCGAACGTTTCTGGACTGTTAAAAGACGGAACCGAGACTAAGGAGGAGATTGCCTGCATGGCAGCGGCAATGAAGGAAATGCAAGAGGCTAGTGATCAACAGATGAAGATTATGAGGAAGATGCAAGCCGAGATGATAGACTTGCAAGAGCAACTCCAACTAGCAAGGACCCGAACCGAGATAGCACTAGAGCGTTGCGATGTCTTACAAATGCAACTTGCTCAGAACGCAGCCGAACCTGAGGCAGAGCCTGAAGAGGAACCTGAAGAAGATCCCGAGGAGGAACCCGAAGAAGAACCGGAGGAAGAACTGGCTGAGGAGGAGGCACACTCAGAGGTGTCCTCAGACGATGACATCTAGTGATGATGACACTTAGATGGAGGGGTTGTCTCCATCCGAACTATTATTTTCTATGATTTTAAGGATTGATTGGAAATACTTTGTAGCGAATACAATGGTTTTAATCATGAATTATTAATTAGATTAATATATGATTGTGATGTGATCTTGTTTCTTATTTCTTTCTTACCTATCTTTTTATTACATGTATGGTGTGTTGTATATGAAAGAAAAATTCATATTTAACATTTTATACTGTGATTCTAGGAAATGGCCGGAAGAAACGCTGGACAAGGACGTGGTAACATCAACTTGACTGCAGCAGAACTCCAAACTCTGCTGAACGACCATGCGGCGGCCGCTCTAGCCGCACATGTTCAGAACCAAGCTGGAGGTCCAAGTGGAACGTGTACCTTCAAGAATTACCTTGACTGCAAGCCCAGTACGTTTAAGGGCACTGAGGGAGCTATAGGCTTCCTGCGTTGGGCTGAGAAGGCCGAGTCGGCATTTGAGATGTGCAATTGTCCCCCTGCCAGTAGGGTCAAATTCGCTGCTGGAACACTTGAGGATTCTGCCCTCACTTGGTGGAATTCGAACGTGCAGATCCTTGGATTGGAACTGGCTAACGCGATGAACTGGGAAGAGTTCAAAAACATGATGCGAGAGGAGTACTGTCCGAGAGAGGAGATTTCGAAGTTAGAGTCAGAATTTTGGTCACTGAAGATGGTGGGCTCAGAAATTGAAGCCTACACTACCCGTTCTCACGAGTTAGCGGTGATGTGTCCGCGGATGGTAGATCCGCCGAGTAAGAGGATTGAAATGTACATTGATGGGTTAGCACCGCAGATTCAGGGCATGGTGACGTCTTCCAGACCAGCCACGATACAACAAGCGATCCGTTTAGCTCACAAACTGACGGATCAGGCTGTGACCCAAGGTGCGTTACCACCTAGGGGTTCAACCACTAAAGCCCGTGACAACCCGAGCAATGACAACAACAACAACAGCAACCCGAGCAGCGGAAAGAGGAAGTTTGACAACACCAGATCCTCGTCCTCGAACCTCCCACCGCAACAACACTACCGTAAGCCCGAATTCACTCGGAGCTTTAACAATCAAAGTCACAACAACAATAACAACGGTAGCGGGCAGGGTTCGAGCGGATATGCTGGGAAATATCCGAAGTTCAATAGGTGCAATTATCATCATGTTGGCCCATGTGACCGTGTCAAGTGTCAGAGGTGCGGAAAGATGGGTCACCAGGCGAAGGAGTGTAGAGAGACCTTGCGGCAAAGGGTGCTCCTAAGCCACCTATGACGACGAAGGGATGTTTCGAGTGTGGGCAGGAGGGTCATTTCAGGAAAGATTGTCCCAAGCTGAAACAGAACGACAACAATGGAGGTAGTGGAAGTGGCAGTAGTGGTGGAAGCAATGGCAAAGGAAGGGCTTTTGTAATTGGGTCGGGTCAAGCCCGCAATTATCCGCACGTGGTGACTGGTAAGTTCCCTGTGAACGATTGTTTTGCTTCTGTTTTGTTTGACACTGGAGCTGATAGGAGTTTTGTGTCGAAACCCTTTAGCCAACTCTTAGACTTAACTCCAACTCCGTTAGATGCTAAGTTTCCTGTTGAATTAGCTGACGGTAAGACTATAGTAACGACTCATGTACTTGCGGGATGTAAGTTAAAACTGTCAGGTCATGTCTTTGATATCGACCTTATTCCTTTTTCGCTTAGTAGTTTCGACGTCGTTGTCGGCATGGACTGGTTATCCGAGAACCGAGCGGAGATTATATGTCACGACAAGATAGTCCATATTACTACCCCTTTCGGCGAGATCATTTCGGTCCAAGGTGAGAGAAGCGGCATGACCACCAGCGTCATTACTCTTATGAAGGCGCAGAAGTACCTGCGAAAGGGTCATCCGGCAATTTTGGCGCAGATTGTTGAGAAACCCGCGGAGGAGAAGCGAATGGAAGATATACCGATTGTGCGCGATTTTCCGGAAGTTTTCCCGGATGATTTGCCTGGACTCCCTCCTGTACGACAAGTCGAATTCCAAATCGAGTTGACACCCGGTGCAGCACCCATAGCACGAGCCCCGTATCGGCTCGCACCGGCGGAACTTCAGGAGTTGTCCACTCAGTTGCAAGATTTGTTGGATAAGGGTTTTATCCGACCTAGCTCATCGCCATGCGGAGCCCTGTCTTGTTTGTCAGAAAGAAGGACGGGACTTTCCGCATGTGCATCGACTATCGGGAGTTGAACAAAGTGACGGTCAAGGACCGTTATCCTTTACCCCGAATTGATGATTTGTTTGACCAGCTTCAAGGATCGAGTTACTACTCGAAGATCGATCTGCGATCCGGTTACCACCAACTGATAGTGCGCGAAGAAGATATCTCAAAGACGGCTTTCAGAACACGGTATGGTCACTACGAGTTTTCGGTTATGCCTTTTGGCCTAATCAACGCACCAGCCGTATTTATGGATCTCATGAATCGAGTATGCAAGGCGTACCTCGACAAGTTTGTGATTGTGTTCATTGACGATATTCTCGTCTACTCCAAGAATGAAGCTGACCATGAAGAACACTTAAGGGTAATTCTGGAGTTATTGAAGAAGGAACAACTGTATGCTAAACTCTCGAAATGTGAATTTTGGCTTCGCGAGGTTCACTTTTTAGGACATGTGATCAACGAGAATGGTATCCATGTCGATCCCGGTATGGTAGAGGCAATTCTTAGGACTGGCCGGCTACTACCGACGTTTTATCGAGGGATTTTCAAAGATTGCTCAACCCCTCACCGCTTTGACTCACAAGGGTACTAAGTACAATTGGGATGACGCGCAAGAATCCGCTTTTCAACTGTTGAAAACCAAACTCTGTAGCGCCCCTATTTTAGCCGTCCCCGAGGGAACGGAAAATTTTGAGGTACACTGTGACGCATCGATACAAGGTCTCGGTTGTGTGCTGATGCAACTTGAGAAGGTTATAGCCTATGCCTCTGGACAACTACGGGTTCACGAGAAGAACTACACGACCCATGATTTGGAACTCGGAGCTGTGGTGTTTGCCCTTAAGATATGGAGGCATTACTTGTACGGAACCAAGTTTACCATTTACGCCGACCACAAGAGTCTCCAACATATCTACGATCAGAAGGAGCTGAACATGCGACAACGTCGTTGGGTCGAGCTGCTCAAGGATTATGATTGTGCCATCAAGTATCACCCTGGCAAGGCCAATGTAGTGGCCGATGCCCTCAGCAGAAAAGAAATAGATAAATCCAGACGAGTGCGAGCATTGCAACTCACGATTCATGCAAACTTACCCGACCAGATTCGCGAGGCGCAACACAAAGCTTTGAAAGATGATAATCTTCCATCGGAACTCATGCGGGGCATGAACAAGCAACTTGAAACCAGATCGGACGGGGTCCGATATTTTGAGAACTGGATTTGGGTTCCACGGTACGGAGAGTTGAGAACTCTGGTGATGGACGAAGCTCACAAGTCCCGGTATTCTATCCACCCTGGCTCAGATAAAATGTATCATGATTTAAAGGCACTTTACTGGTGGCCGAACATGAAAGCCGACATTGCCACCTAAGTGAGCAAATGCTTGACTGGCGCCCGAGTCGAAATAGAATACCAGAAACCGTCTGGTCTACTGCAGCAACCGGAACTCCCAATGTGGAAATGGGAACACATCTCAATGGATTTTATCACGGGTTTACCTAAGACCCTGACGGGATGCGATACTATCTGGGTGATCGTTGACCTGTTGACTAAGTCTGCACACTTCTTAGAGATTAAGGAATCGGACAAAATGGAAAGACTGACTCGCGTCTACATGAAGGAAGTAGTGTCTAGACACGGAGTGCCTGTCTCAATCATTTCTGATCGAGATTCTCGTTTCACTTCGCACTTTTGGAAGTCGCTGCAAAGCGCACTAGGCACCCGTCTTGATATGAGCACAGCATACCATCCTCAGACGGATGGGCAGAGTGAACGAACTATTCAGACCCTGGAGGACATGTTGCGTGCATGCGTGTTGGATTTCGGAAAAAGTTGGGAACCCCACTTACCTTTGGTAGAGTTTTCGTATAATAACAGCTACCACGCAGGTATTGAAGCAGCGCCGTTTGAAGCGCTGTACGGACGAAAGTGTCGATCACCACTCTGCTGGGCAGAGGTGGGTGACAGCCAAATCACTGGTCCAGAACTGGTACTCGAAACTTCGGAAAAGATTGTTCAAATCCGAAATCGCATGGCAGCAGCACGAGATCGCCAAAAGAGTTACGCCGACAAGCGCCGAAAACCTCTCGAATTTCAAGTGAATGACTAAGTGTTACTCAAAGTCTCACCTTGGAAAGGTGTGGTTCGCTTTGGTAAGCGAAACAAACTCAACCCACGATATGTTGGTCCTTACCGGATAACTGAGCGCATTGGTCCGGTGGCGTACCGACTGGACCTACCAACGGAACTCAGTGGCGTACACAATGTATTCCACGTGTTCAATTTGAAGAAATGCCTATCTGATGAAACCCAAGTAGTCCCTTTGGAGGAACTACAAGTTGATGAACAGTTAGGTTTCATTGAGGAACCAGTCGAGGTTTTGGATTGGGAAACCAAAACGCTCAAGCACAGCAAAATTCCAATCGTTAAGGTTCGTTGGAACTCGAGACGTGGACCGGAGTTCACGTGGGAACGCGACGATCAAATGTTGAAGAAGTATCCTCACCTTTTTGAAGGGCTAACCAAACACAGAAAACCGCGAAACCCAGCA
Organism: Bidens hawaiensis; assembly: GCF_021521415.1. NCBI lineage: Eukaryota > Viridiplantae > Streptophyta > Magnoliopsida > Asterales > Asteraceae > Bidens > Bidens hawaiensis. The sequence goes on along the minus strand of NW_027491120.1, from coordinate 236,317 downwards.
AACCGTCAGACATCACCGGAGGTATGAATTAAATTTCGGGACGAAATTTCTCTCTACTAGGGGATGATATGACAAACTGAAATTTTTTTTCTTACTCTTTCAGACACTCATCACGACTTGACTCAAATTTTCGGGACGAAAATTCTTTAACATGGGAATGATGTGACAATCGTCAATTTCAGGTTAACTCCGTTAACTCAACTCCGTCAATTCAAACTTAAGATCACTGAATCTATAACGCACACTTCATTACATTTAAACTACGGTTTAAATGACGCTTAACACTTACTACATGTGTAGTCTTTCGGGAGTTGCACCGAAACGCAAACGAGTTGACGCAAACGATTGATGAATAAACGAAAAACGTCAAAACAGTAATTATGTGATAATTATATGTTAGACTTATGTGTTATGTGATAACATGGTTATAAACGTTAACTCAAGATGTAAACAAGTTAGTTTAGGCTAGGAAAAGTAATACTTAGAAGTGGAGGGGCCAAAGTGTAACATAGATTATTATAAATACTATGTTATAATAAACCCTAACCATTATTTTTCTTTCTCCCTAAATCCCGATCGGAACTCCCTTGGCTTCTCCTTGGCTGCCGTCGACTTACACACACACATACAATCAAGAAATCAAGTGTTTGATTGAAGAATTAGGTGCTAGGAAGGTATAATTGGTTATCCTATGCATCCTTTATACTTGATTTTGATGTTTGTTGGGTTAACTACAAACCCTAGCTGCCGTTTTCATGTGTGCATGTAACCAATATGATTGTTGTTGATTGAGTAATGATATGATAACTAGTATTGATATTGTTACACGTTAATTGTTGTGTCTTTGATTTGAGTTCAAACAAGAACCCTAATCATGTATGTAATGTGTAATTGATGTGCATGGATGGTGTTTATGGAGTCTAGAGTGTTATATGAATGCATGATAGTTCATAGATAGTTAATATGTTGAGTTTGGATGCAAACAGTTTCTGGACAGAATGTGTATTTGATGTTTAAGTGACTGTAACGAAGTGTAAATGTGAAAATTGGTTGAGATTATTGGTACTACAGTAAACTAGGTTGAGTATAGTTTCTATAGAGTATAAATTTGTAATTTTTGGACAAGTAAAGGTTAAATTTTATAATTTTACAAAAACGTTGTGCAAAGCTGAGCTGTTAGACCTGCTGTTAGGTTGTTTTGTAAATGTTATATCTCATGAACTACGAGACCAATCGGGTTGGTTCTACTTCTGTAAGTTGACTTATTGAGTTAGGAACCTAACCCAAGTGGTCTTGCATTTATTGGATTTTTCGTTTAACGGGAATTCCAAATAAGATTCTGTTGCGCATGAATTTGACTGTTATGAGTTTGCTGTAATGATTTGATGATTGTGAGATAACTATGTGGAACAAAAATATAATAAAATATGTTCTGGAAACCTAAGACATATATGCTTCTGTGATGATTTTTGGTAAATTAATTGAGATGCTATGATCGGTGGAATAGTACAATCTTTCAAGTAGAATTTCTGTCTCGGTGAAACTAGCTGCTGAGTTTTGTGAAATTGCATGAAACATGATACTTGCTATATAATTGTTATGTTTTGACCAAATTACCCTTGCGGGAAATAATTGCTAATTGATTGTCATAATTTGACCAAATTTCCCTTATGGGGAATAATGGCTAGTTAATTGTCATGATTTGACCAAAATGCCCTTACGGGGAGTAATTGCTAGTGATGTGCTTTATGAATACATGACACGTATATGATTGCTTACACATGTAATGTATCACAAATACATTTGTTAAAGTCACACACGATTCACAAACGAAACACGAAACATGTTATGTGCATAGGTAATATGTGCCGGGTCTAGAGACTCGATAATATTCCGACACTTAGAAAAATCTCTTTGTTGTTTTAGAACGCTAGAGAGAGTTTTTCTGTGACGCGCATCTTGGTGATTTAATTTGGGAATTTCTTCGCAAACAGTGAGTTTCACTTTCCCCTTTTAAACTTTTTAAACGCTTTTCACTTGGGGGAGATAACATACTCCGAAACGCATTTAAGATTTTGTTAATATAAATTATATATCACTTGTAAAGGCTAAGTGGCAAACGCGTAAACTAAAGTCCTTCATAACATCGAACCGGTTAATATTTGGATAATAGCGAGTCACTGTTGAGTAGTACTACTGGGTTTGACAAACCCCACCCAACGCTAAACTCGACTGGATGTCGAGCGGGTGTAATCTTGGCTAAACACATACCATGGTCTGGATGACCTGGTGGCTAGGCAAATTGATAAACAGTCAGCTTCGGTGTCGAACACTTAGTGATACTTGTTTTATAGGCTAGCTACCTATAGATATATAATTGACATAACACTATTTGGTAACGCAAAACGATGTAACGCAAAACGCTGTAACGCAAAACGCTGTAACGCAACACGCTGAACGCAAACGCTAATCGCTTTATTTTTTATTTAAACTTGTGAACTCACCAACCTTGTGTTGACACTTTTAGTATGTTATTCTCAGGTAGCCGAGGCGGGCACGCGGTTTAGGAACATGCATTGCTTGCAAAACTTTTAACTATGCAAACTTACTTTTAACTGTTATCATTGGGTTTTAAATCGTCCTGCGTGACGTAACATTGTTTTCTAAGGTTTTTATGCTTCCGCATTAAATTACTCGTAAACGTTTTCATGGTTTTGAAACTTTGTTTTATGGTTTGATTATAACTTATGATTCCGATCCTGTTAGTTCACACCCTCTGACGGTAAAACTCCGTTAGTGGATTTTGAGGGTGTGACACTTCAAACCTCTTGATCATAGCAAACTTTGCTCGATATGATCCTACGAGCAAACTTGTTCTTTTGAAATCCCTTCACCTCTTTGTTAAATTTAACTTATTGAACAAACCAAAGTATGTTGGTAACACTGTAGCTTGTACCACTGTAGCTTGCTATGAGTTGAACCTTGCAAGAATAAGTCCTTAACATATATCTTTATCAACATTCTTTAAGCTTGCTGGGACCACTATTTATTAAATAAACCTTGCTATATCTTCCAAAATACTTGGTTTCTTTAGCTTGGTTTAGCCAAGGGTTTGCTAGAAACAAACCTTGCTTGACTTGAAGAACAACCCTTGCTAGACAAAGTGAGCCTTGATCGGATTAACACTTAAGAGGAATTCTAGAAACCTTGCCCGGAAGGCAAAATACCTTGCTAGGATAAGTAAAAGCTTGCTCGGATGCCTAAGTGTGCTCGGTATCAGCCATTTTTAGAGAGGTTGAGAAGATTCCAATCATCATTTTGTCTTTACTTGTCATTTCTTCGACCCAACAAAACTTTGCTCGACCCACCAAATTACTTGGTTTAATCTTGGATAAGTCAAGAGTTTTCTCTAAAACAAAGCTTGCTCGACTAAAGAACAACCTTGCTTGATAAAGTGTAGTTTGCTCGAACCTAACACTTAGAAGAATTCTAGAAGATAACCTTACTTGAAATAAGATACCATGCTTGAATAAGTGTAAAGCTTGCTTGAAGTGCCTGGTTTGCACGAATTCCATACTTAGCATATTTTCTAGGAGAAAGAGAAGATTCGAATATTCCATGATCATCTTTTAGGCCCAACAATCTCCCCTAGATTGGAACAAACACAAATACACCAAAACACCTCTAGATTACATAAACTTGTTTAAAAAATACACATCAAATCCTTAAAAGCAACAAATTACATTACTTAGAAGAAAAGATTACATGCTCAAATTAAAATAAAGACTCATGAACAAAACCAAAGATCATACGAAGTCCAAGAAATACTCCTTGTTCAATATTGTCTCTTGCTTCTTAGTTGGTTGATTCCGGGATATGCTACTTCAGTTTCATTTTGTTGGAACATGAAAATTTCAAAATAAAAGGGATGGTAACAAGGCAGATTCCATCTCTTTATGTTGATAAGATCTTCCAAGTGTAGAAATTTCAGTTCACTGTCATGAGAAATTATATGAAGTATCATTCCCTTAGAGTGTTGGGATCAAGAATTGATCAAGAATGATTGGAATCTTCTCAACCTCCTCAAGAAAATGGCTAAATATGGAATAAAAGCAAACTAGGCACTTCGAGCAAGCCTAGAACTTATTCAAGCAAGGTATCTTACATCAAGCAATGTTATCTTCTGGATTCTTCTAAGTGTTTAGTTTGAGCAAACTACATTTCATCAAGCAAGGTTGTTCTTAAGTCGAGCAAGGTTTGTTCCAGAGCAAACCCTTGACTTAACAAACCTTAAACCAAGTAATTTGGTGGGTCGAGCAAGGTTTCAATAAAAGAGATCTCAAACACACTTGCAGGAAGTTGATGGAATTATACTAAGGACTTCTACGAGCAAGGTTAAACCTCAAGCAGCTACAGTGTCACCAGCACGCTAAGTTTGCTAGAATAAGTTATCAAAAAAAGGTTGAAAGAGATCAAGAAGAACAAGTTTTCTCGTAGGATATTATCGAGCAAAGTTTTGATATTATCATGAAGATTGAAGTCCGCTTGAAGAATATTTTGTAAGAAAAATATTCTAAGTAAAGCTTGCTCGGAGAAATGTTCCAACACACTTATGGTTTACAAGGTCTGATCGACAAAGACAAAAACTTACTCGAAGACCTGTATACACTTACAATATTTTGAATACGTTTGAATATGTTATGCAACAATCATTAGGGTTTCTAGAAAGTTTCAGGTTTGCCTATTTAATGACAGTTTTTGTCACATTTATAGAACACTCAGAGCAAAGAATACGGTGATTTGACAGCTGATAAAACTTTCTTAGAAAACAGAATATCATTGTACGGAAAGTAGCCTCCACCTAGAAACCATAGAGACTTTCTTTGTATTTTGAATTAATATCAACGGAAATATTTTGAGTGACTTGTGTGTTTGTCATCTTTGTGTTCTTTGAGCAACAACCTTCATACTATTGATTCCGCCCTTAGTACTCATCGGGTTTTCACATAAGCATATTCGTAATCGTCTTGTCAATATTAAGTTGTTGTGTTGATCAGTTCTTCATGTAAGTAATATAAAACATGTTAAATATTAAAGCTATGAACCTGATACAACATTGAGAGTAGTAACCACAATAGAGAAGGATGTAGACGACATGGTTGTCAGGTTGGTCGAGTTCTCCTTTAGAATGTATAGTTAAGGATGGTGTTAGGGTTCATGAGAGGAACCCAACTTAGGAGAGAGGCGGCACACAAAATTGTTATGTGTGTGTGATTAGGTTATGATGTTAATATTTATCTCCTTTTATATACACCCAAGGGGAAACCCTTTATTAGCTAGTAAGGGTAATATGGTCAATCAACAATTACCAAAATAATATATAATAAGGTATAGTAAATATTTTGATCTATTATAATAGAAATGATTATAATGGCCACATATAAATATATATAATCTTACATTCTCCCACTTGGCTGAATAAACATTTATTATGAGTATTAGAATAGTCTGATCAGAAGTTAATACTCATTTTAGCTTTAAACTCAAACTGGAGCAGAGACATATAGTCATTGAATTGAACATCAGCTCAAGACCCCCATTAATCATATTGCAGTCCTTATTAAAACCTAAGTAATTATGATCAAAATTTTCAAGTAAGCCCTTCAAACGTTTGATTTGTATAATAAATTGTTTATATGTCATTATGCATGCAGAACATATTAGGAGACGTAAAAAATCAAAACTGAGGAAAATTAATAATTAGTCATTCATAGTATGATATGCAATTATACATGGTCATTAGTAATCCTGTCTTAATTATTACGCACTTAAATAAGACTTATGGGTGACAGACTTTTAGTTGTTGGATCCTTAAGCATATCATGAATGTATTCGATACGAAAATTTAGATTCCTCAATTAGTTTATAAACGAATAATTAATTTCATATCGAAATTTTAAGGCATCACTTCTCGAACTGTTATTGTTTGAGAAAACATGGTAGCTGGCATTATCACAGTTATTCTTCAATATATAATTTATATGGAGTTAACTAACTTATGAGTCCATTGATAAATTTTAAGCAACACTTATTTACTATTGTGATGTGATTAATCAACATGCTATGTCATCATGACTTAGGTTGTTGTTATCAACTTATTATGACTACGGCTGACATAAGAATATATCCCAAAAAATTACATTATGTTATCTTTGAACATAATAGAGTTTAGAGTAATCAACCGATTTAAATTCTCACTTCTTCTTTTAAATTATAGTCTTTCATTTCTTCTAAAGATATTTTAATACTCTTTTAGATGCTTCACGTACATTAATCTAGACATATCTAGTGTGTTGCAATTTGAGTAATATCTAAACGAGTATAGACTTAAACTTATATAAGGCTTCTACTTAATGAAGCATAAAGGAAAAATCTATGTTTTCCTATTATCCTCTAAAGTAGAGCAATATTGTTTGGTACATGTGTACGGAATATTTCAAAGATCTATAATATCAAAGTATGTGTGAACAATGCTTTGACTTATGTAACATATACTTGTCAGATGAATGTCATCTATATAAGGACAAGTTTGTTTTTAGTTCCTCCCACTCATCTTGAGGTAGGTACATCAATTCACTTGGTTTTTGATGAAAATACTTGTATAAAGATTTCATCACATTTTGATGTTTGCATTAACCCACACATGAATTTTATTGACTTATAGACTAAATGTTCATTGACCTTCAGTTTATAACTTTTAGGTTGTTTTATGAACATATAAATATGTAAGTCAATTGTTATGGAAAGTTATTTTAATGTTCATCTAATGTAGCTCTTAACTATTATACGATACTAGAACAATAATGATACTTAAAGATATATTTGTAATATAGGTAAGAAGATTCTTTGATAATTGGTTTCTCCTTGAATATAACCTTTAACAATAAATCGTGCTTCTTAATGTATTAACTTTTTTTTATTCGGATTTAGTTTAGTTATGAACACTCTTAGGTGATTCAACCAAATCGCAAATGTTATTTTGACTTATGGAGTCAATTTTGCTAATAATAGCTTTATTCCATTCAGAAGATTGATTGATTTAATGGTTTAATTACAAGGGGTAGGATCATTAAACTTTCCAACATCCATTTCAACTTTAGTTAGGGAGGTTGCATAATCATCAATGTTAGTAGGTTTTAAAACCTATATGGCTTCCTAAGTTGATTATTGGGTAATTTTAAAAGTCTCAGTTTTATGGATTAGCTCTTTGTTAGGTTGCTACCATTTTCAGGATTCTAAGTGTGTAAGAGTTGGTGCAGTATGGTGTACAAGAGATGTAACTGGAGTTAAATTTGGAGTAAAATTTAATGACTCTCCCCCCCCGGTTCCCCCGTCTCGTGTACTTTTAACAAATCATTATAAGGACTTTTACTGCTCCCACTGACCTAAGAAGCCTTTAGAATAATTTGCATGCTTAGGGTCAATATTTAAATACCAACAGATATTAATAGAGAAACAAGTTAATTTTAAAACTCGTCGTAGTTATTCTTTTGAGGATTATTTTAGTAAGAAATTGGAGTATGCCCACATTTAAGAAACAATAAAACTTTTGTAAGTGTAGTAGTAAATTCTAAAGAGATAAGTTTTGATGTAATAGTGTTGGGACGGAGCAGTGTCTTATACAAGAGGTGTAATTATGATAATATCAAGTTTTCACTCCCCCACCACTTGCAAATCTTGTAAGTTGTGATTGAGACACTTATAGCTCCCACTGATTTTTATTATCTCTAGGAAAAATACAAGAGGAGTTTCAATGACGTGCGTGATGTGGGAATCTATCATATATATGTTAGACTTGATTTGATTTGATTTCATTAACCTCCAAATGTCATAATAAAATTAGGGATATATTTAGAAAAAATCATAATAAGTATATATGAATGAATCTCTTTAAGATTGTGGACCATAGAAGACATATTATATACAAGTAAATAGCCTTTTAAATGATAAAAACATTATGTCTGAATATTCCATTTGAATAAGTTCCACGAATGTCAGTGAAATATAACTTACGGTGGACCCATACTTATAAGCCAAGTAATGTTTATGGCATTTAACACATGATTAAAAGCACTAAGAATTAGATTAGATGAAAAAATCACCCACATCAACCATGTCATGATTTCTCATGAAATTTGGTTTTAATGGATGAATTTTATAAGTCTCATTTGTCTTTTGTTAAATTCTTATTGCATAATAACAAAAGTTGTGAAAGCATGTAGTATCATCTAGTTCTATTTTATAAATATTTCAATCCGGATATTCATAACAATGATATGAGAGTTTAAGGTAAGAGTGACTTTATACTGGCTATGCAAACCTCACAACTGTCATATTGTAGCTTAAGTATTGATACTAAATTCTAATCAATCCCTATAATATTTAAGGTATCATAAAGTGTAATTAGAAGACGGTTTATCATGGTTCTAGTAACCTTAACATTTAAATTTGTCACTAACACTCATGTTAGTGATTTGTTGATTTCGGGTAAACATATAGAAGTAGACTCAACCAGTCATGTGTTAATGGGAATATTATGATTAACATACTTAAATATCATTGATATTAAACTATCAATTTTAGGCAGATATTATTTTAAATTATGGATAGCTTTTTTTGCTTATGCCTGATTTAATGACATATTTTTGCAATGAGACTTCTCCTTAGAGTAATACTTGTATTTTGTTTATGAACCTTAGAATTATCCTCATTAAGGTTTTTGTGGTAGTGAGTCGAATATCATCTTATGTTCCACTGCCAAATTCTTTTCTTTTACATGTGTTGCTTATTAACACACTCATTTTCCTTTGGTACTTTTGAGTGTTATAATTGATTTTTAAGGCAACAAATTGTACTAGTCTAATAGTTTAGTATGTAATGCATTAGAAAAGTGTATATATTTCCATGTGTAAGCCCTTAAATTTGTGGGTCATGGTATTGTACATTATGATGTATTCAGGGATACCATTTAACCTTATAGTTAGAATATAGAATAAATACATGCATCTTAGGAGTTATTTTGATTAGTCTTAGGAAAAACTAAATCTTGAGTAAATCTAGTGATAACATTTATTTAAATTAGTTATTGATTATGATTATCATAAGAGACATTATGATTGACTCATCCCATTTGTTATGCTCAACATTTCAATAGAATGATTGTTATTAGAAAGAGCAGTAAGATAGTCATATCATGTCCTAAGGGATAATTAAAACTAAGAAGAGTTCAATATTATTGAAACTCTTTATGATGTAAAACTTATACTATGTTTTAATATTAGAGTGGATGATTTGGATGCGATAGTTATTTATAGAAGAAAATTATACTGAGTAATGCTATGGGATATTAAAGTAATACATATTAAAATTTATGATCATTAGATTAATGAAGGATCATTAATGCGAGGATCATTATATTTTATTGAAGATGTAATATGTCAATTATAACATCAAACTAATAGACTATTAAAAATTCTACTTAAACAAAAAATAAATCACCTTTGGTCAGAATTAAAATTTATTTGAGTATGTGTGCAAAACAATTGTAACACATCACCTTTGGGCATAAGTGAGACAATTATTTTAATTATGCACGGGCTAGTTTTGCTAGATAAAAATGTAACACATCACCTTTGGGCAAAGGTGAAACATTTGTATCTTGTTATGCAAACACTAACAAAAGCTTTCAATTAAACTTGAATGATGGTAAATGTAACACTTCACATTTGGGCAGATGTGATATATCAAAATTCACTCAAATTAAGATTTTTATGTTTTGTAAAATATTTATAAGATTCAATTATCTACCAAACATTTAATTAGGTTTAGTTTATGGAAAGATTAGAGTTGTTGGGAAATTAGTAATCGATACTTTTAATTTCTTGGGAATTATGAGTTCTTGAGAATTTTAGTGAGCCCGACTTTTAATGGGTTTTCGGGATTATGAGAATTTTCTGGTTTTATAAGGTCATCGGGATTTTGGTAAACCAAAATTTAATTTTAAATCCTTAACCCATAAACTATTTTTTACCTATAAATTATTTTATCCCATCAATTATTTTTAAATCTCATAAACTAATTTATGATAAAGATAGAATTCGAATTTTAATGGATTATCTTGTTTCCAAATTTTAAAGATTTAATTATAATTATCCAAGATTTTGAAATCTTTTATTGATATAACTATATCATGTTTCAAAATTTTTATTAGATAAAAATTAATTAAAATTGGAAACAACATATTTTATTCCTACGATTCATCCAAAATAAGGACGATTCTTCGGTTTTTATGATGAACATGAATAAAATCTTCGAAGAATCTTTAGCCAGTTTTCTCTGGAATTGAAATCTTAAACATATTTTTAACAGATTTCAAATATATTAGAGTTTTAAATTTGAATTTTAGCAATTATAAATAGTTTACTTAACAAAACATGAAAACAAAAAAAAATAGGGTTTTAATCAAAATTCATGTTTTTCTATTTTAATTCTAGATTTTGGGAAAACATTAAGAACTGATTAATCAACATTACTCTGTTGTCACATGTTGATCAGTTCTTCATGTAAGTAATAGAAAACATGATTAATATTAAACCTGTGAACCTATTACAACATTAAGAGTAGTAACCACAATAGAGAAGGTTGTAAACGACATGGATGTCAGCTTGTTCGAGTTCCCCTTTAGAATATATAGTTAAGGATGGTATTAGGGTTCTTGAGAGGATCCCAGTATAGGAGATAGGAGGCACACAAAAGTGTTATGTGTGTGTGATTATGATGTTAATATTATCTCCCTTTATATACACCCAAGGGGAAACCCTTTATTAGCTAGTAAGGGTAATATGGTCCGTCAACAATTACCAAACTAATATATAATAAGGTATAGTTAATATTTTGATCTATAATAATATTAATGATTATAATGGTCATATATTAATATATACTAGCTTGGTGCCCGCGCGATGCTGCGAGATACACGCTCAAACACGACATCGAACGGATAAGCGGTGACCTCACTATTGTACGCATGTAGCTTGACTATAGTATGCATGTAATGCGGTGTCGGACGTGTACCATTCGTCGGTGAATGGGTATCTCGGTCTGAAACATGACCCAAGCCCACCAGACCCGTTGCTGCCCTAATTGCATGTCACGTAACATGTTATTTTTTAAATTTTAATAAGTATAGCAATACCATACTCAAATTAAAGAGAATAAAATGCTCGTTTTTATGGTGTAATTTGTTTTTTAAAAAATATTAATATGTAAAAAAGTTATTGTCGTTCAAACATCGTGGGGTTGTCGGTTTAGAATAAGGGGGTTAATATGTAACTATTTAATTAGTTAACAAAACTTACCCTTAAGTTTAAGGACCATTATTGTAAGTATATTTCAAACTAAATTGTTAAAACTTTAACCGTAAATGATCATAGTAAGCAAAGACTATACTACCCCTAGATTTTCAAAATAGATTGCATTAGTGATTATACTTTAAGCAAGAGTGATTGTACCTCTTAAAATTTAAGAGGTCCTTCACTCATACATTATATATAGTATAGATAATCTTACATGTTGGTTACGAGGTTTATCGTGATAAATTGATTCTGACAAGTGGTATCAGAGCTTTGTTTTGCTCTTGTGAAGACCAATTTGTTACTATTTTGACTGAATGTGAAGCTTATACTGAATATTAGTGGATTTTGAAAGAGATGATGATGATGTTAGCTGTTTTGTTCTTCATTTTTCAGATCTACAATCATCTAAGGTTTAAAAGTATTTTAATATCATATTTACCTTGTTTATTGTTTGTTTTGAGTCTAAATCTTGGTTTAATTCATTTTTTTCATCAAATTAAGGATTTTATCCTCGTATCTGATTATTTTTCAAAGTTTGTTTAAATTTTTAAGTAATTTTCATTTTAAAAAAATATTCAAAAATACCAAAAACATATCTAAACAAATAGATGACCAAGAGGTGTCTACTAACAAGATTTCCAAGATTGTTAGGTCAAGTAAACTACATCAAGTGAAAAGTTCTGTTTGAGGCTGTTGTATGCTACAATGACATTGAAATGTGGAACTCTATGTTCCAACTTATGGTGGAAACAATATAACCAAGCTGTTGAGAGAAAAATGAGGGAAAATGATAAAAATGCACTTTCTATGTTGAAGTTGGGTCTGTCATGGGAAATATTGACAAGTGTGAATCATCACACAACTGCAAAAGCCATGTATGATGTTGTGGTAGAGATGCTTCAAGGAAACACTGAGTTAAAGGATATCAAGAAAGATAGGATGAAGCAACAACTTGACAGATTCAAGTTTAAAAAAGGAGAAAGGTTGAAATCAGTGTTACAAAGATTTGTAACAATTGTCAATGAAGTTATAAGAATTGATCTTGCTATAACTGATTTAGATCTATATAAGAAGTTGCTCTCATCATAATCTGGTGAATGGTACACAGCTAACAAGTTTATCAAGGAGAAGATAAACTTCTCTAATTTCAAACTTGATGATGTTATCTGTTTTCTGCAAGCAGTTAAGCAAGAAATGATTGAAATTCATATGATAAAAGAAGAGAGACCAAGCTTTCAAGTTGCTAATGCTTTGACTTCTCCAATGGGAAACTTGTCACCACGAATCAACAAGAAGTTCCCATCATTGAAGAACCTAGTGAATTCAATTTTGAAACTCCAAGAGTGTTTGTGGCAAGCCAATCTGGACAATAAAGATTTAATGTCCAGATGATAGATGATGCTGATACATCTTCAATGGCAAGTGGACATGCCACATATGTTATAGGAAACCAAAATCAAGGAAATGAATATCAGACCTTGTTCTCAATGTTCACTGAATCGTACGATGCCTTTGGGGTCAAAAATCATATTCATACAAGTGTGGTGCAAGAGGATCTGGAGCAAATTGATGTTGGTGATTTGGAAGACCTAGATCTTAAATGGCAAACTGCCATGTTAGTTGTGAGAAGCAAGAGATTGTACAATAGGACTGGAAGGTCTACATTTTCTAGACCAAGTGACAGGATTGGATTTGATAAATCAAAGCAATTTGCTATAACTTTCAACAACATGGTCACTTTGCTAGAGAATGCTGTTGGTACATGTTTGTCAGTAGTTCATAGTCTAGAAATTGTAATCGAGTCTGTATTGTAATTGTGTATTTGATTATGTTTTAGTTTGTGTAACTAGCGAAGTTGTCAACAAGTTCGCTCAGGCGAACTTGTTGAACAAGCGAAGTTGTCAACAAGTTCGCTCAGGCGAACTTGTTGAATATGCGAAGTTACAGACAACTTCGCCTGTGGCGAAGTTGTCGTTTATATATTCACTGTTTCAGCCGAAACGGAAAAATAATAAGCAGTTTAGGGTTTCAGTCAAGTGTTCGAGTTTAAGCAGACGTGTTTGCTAGTTCCAGTGTCTGTAATAGTGACTACGAGTCACGTGTTCGGTTAATAATATTACGTGTTTGATTCATTGCTTGTGTTATTCTTTATCTACACTCGTAATCTACCTACGCAGGGATTCCGCACCTGCGTTGTTAGAGAACATCCCGTGTACGATCCGTCCAGGAACCTACAATTGGTATCAGAGCCATCGGCTCGATTGTGAGGTTCGGGATTTCACGCGGGTGTAGTTTCGTCTCGTTTGACCTATTCGCGAGACGTATTTTTGTTGGGATTGTGTTCTACTAGTGCTTGACAGTCTTTTTCAAGCCTTAGCATTGATCGGGAGCTTCTGGTTTGAAGAAAACAGATCTGGAAAAACTTCCAGGTTCATCGGGCGAACTTGCTGATCTTCAGGCGAAGTTGTTGAATTCAGGCGAAGTTGCCGTCACTGGAACTAGGGTTTTTGGCGAAGATATAAAAGTTTAGCGAAGTTAACCACAACTTCGCTTACTTCATAAGTTCGCCTTAGCGAAGTTATCCTCAACTTCGCTTACTACCCAAGTTCGCTTACCTCATAAGTTCGCCTTAGCGAAGTTACGAACAGGCGAAGTTGACTTTGGGCGAAGTTGACTTCTCGGCGAAGTTAAAAAAAAAAAAAAAAAAAAAAAAAAAAAAAAAAAAAAAAAATAATCTTCAAGAAGGATGTCATCAATCAACATCTCAGACTTAGTCAAAATGGAAGTCGAAGCGGGATCTGCTACTAAGGCCCCAAGATTGCTGAAAGTAACCGATTTTGTGGCGTGGAAGGATAGGTTCATTCAGTATATTAAATACCAGGATGCAAAGATGTGGGTGTGCATCCAGGATGGATATATTCCACCGTCAATGGAACACGAAGGTCGGGATGTGATAAAGAAATACAGCAAGATGGAGGAAGAGGAAAAGAAGATGTATGAAGCCGAAAGCAAGGCTCACGCTGCAATCACAATGGCCCTTCCACAGGAGATCCTCCATACTTTCCGAAAGTATACATCGGCTCGAGAGCTTTGGGATGCTCTGGAAAATAGATTCGAAGGGAACGTAGGCATTCGTGCCTCGAAGATTAAACTGCTGAAGACCCAGTTCTCTGTCTTCAAATACTTGAAGAACGAATCTCTAGATGATATTATCACCAGATATTATCATCTAATGACAGAGCTGAACAACTACTCGATTGCGTACAGAGAAGAGGAAATTGTTGAGAAACTTCTCGATGCTCTCCCACCAAAATGGGAGATGTATACTGTGCTGATGAGGGAATACAAGGACTTCTCTACTTACGATCTTGAAACCGCTGTCAACAAGCTCAGGACATTTGAGCTTAATATGGTGAGAAAGGAGACTTCTATGGATCAGGTACAAGATCCAAGCATATATGGAGCTAAAATCAACAGTAGCTCTTGTTCAAAGACTGATTCTGCCGCCTACTACACGAAGAGCGAGTCTGGTACAAGTTCTTCACAGGAGGGGCATGTGTCAGTAAACACAAATGGGGATGTGTGTTTTGTTGCTGGAGGTTCAAGTGCGTCGAAACCTCAACCATCCAACAGTAGTTTCTCTCCAAGTGCTTTAAGCAATAATTACTCAAGGATGCCAATGAGTGTGAAATCTGTTGAAGAGCAGTTTGCACTATATGCATCTTTTATTGCCTCATACGAGAACTACATACAGGGAAAGATTGTGGACCCTGCTGCTTTGGATGAGGATTATGACCAGATCGATGCTGATGATCTGGAGGAGATGGATTTGCAATGGCAAATGGCCATGATTGTGAGGCGAGTCAAGCGTTTCATGAATAAGACGGGGAGAAAGTTCGTTGGTGGTAAGCCCGGATTCGATAAATCTAAGGTAAAGTGCTATAACTGTCAACAGAACGGGCACTTTGCCAAAGAATGCAGAAACGAGAGAGTCGAACGTAGTCAAGGCCGGTCTGCACAGCCTACTGGTTTTAATAAAGAAATCAATGCTATGTTATCCAGAGAATCCGGTGAATACAACTGGAACTTACATTCAAATGAAACTGGTGAGAAGGCAAATATGGCTAAGGTAGAAAGTGAAGATTGTGAGAAGATGACAGAAGAGGAGAAAGCTACTGGTAATGAGAAGGCTTTCATGGCGAACACCGATGATCAACCCACCGAGGTATGTTCTAAACCTGTTTGTACGAAATGTGAGAATTTGTCTGAGCAACTTGCTACCATAACGGATCAGTATGTTCGTTTAGATGCTGAATTTAAAACGCTTAAGGAAGATCACCACTTTACTAAGGCAAGAGAAAACAATTACAAAGTTAAAATCAAAGCATATGAAAAAGATGTTAAGAGCTTAAAAACTAAACTTGCTGAGAAAATTGATGTAATTGATCTTAGTTATGAGGTTTTAGAAGAAAAAACTAAACTGATTGCTGAACGTGATAAGCAGATTGCTGACCACCAGGTGAAAGTGGTGGAACTGAACCGAAAACTCGAACAGTTCCGAAATTCCTCAGCTATTCTTGATCACCTCGTTAGTGATCAAGGTACCTCTGCAAAGAGGGGAGGAATTGGTTATCACGAGGTGCCCCCACCTTATAACCACAACTACACTTTCAACCCTAGTGTTCAGAAATCTGTGGATTTTGAAGTTCCTCAGACAGTTCCCATCAAGATTACATGTTTAGAACCGAGTGTTAGTAGTGGCGAAACGAGTTCGCCGGTGTCAAGTGTAAATATTTCTGTTACGAGTCCAGTCTCATCGGATTCGGATAAGTTGTCCGAATCAGGTAAGACAAAAGAGAATGTTGTGTTACCCACTGGTGGAGATAAAAATAAAACTTCTAAAAAGAATACTCCACTCAACCCGTACGTCCCACCTTATGTGAGACGAACTGACAGTAACACACCCTCCACATCTAAAACACCTTTTGAAAAGAAAAAGGAGTATAGGTGTTGTTTTAGATGTAATAAAACAGGGCACCTTGTTGCTGATTGCCCTCTGAAGCAACGCATCAGAGAGGTGAGGCCCTCGAAAAATGAGACTAAGGCTTTTGGTAATCGTTTGAATGATTCAAATTTGAGACATAATACTGGTTTTCAAAGAAACACATCTCGTTTTTACACTAATAAACAAACCAGATGCTATAATTCTTTTGAGTCTCTTAATGTGCGTCGTTTTGGTTGGTCTCACTATCAGTCTCCAAGGAGGTATCCTGTTAGGACTTGTGGAAATTTTTCTAATGCTAACTTTGGTCAGCCAAGGTGTGTGAGTTCGGTTGAGAAGGTTAATCGACCCAAGACCAAGAGGTCTTGGGTCCCCAAATTTTAATAATCTCTTTTATTTGTGCAGGAACAGTTGAACAGGGCTTCCAATAATCTTTGGGTTGTGGACAGCGGCTGTTCCCGGCACGTGACTGGTAACAAGAATTTGTTACAAGATTTAAAACCTGTTCAAGGAGCGAGAGTCAGTTTTGCCGGTGAGAGTGGAGGCAAAATAACAGGAAGGGGTACGGTATCTAACGGGAAGATGACGTTAGAAAATATGAACTTTGTTGAAGAGCTGAAGCTCAATCCCGAGTAACCATGTTTTTTTTGTGTTTATTTAAAAAAAAAAAAAAAAAAAAAAAAAAAAAAAAAAAAAAAAACGTCACTATTGCTTAAAATTAGTCGGTTACCTCGGTTTGATGGACATATCCTCAGATATGTTTTGGTCCTCGTTTCTACTTGTAGAGAATGAGGGTCGCCATTAACCAGATGACTGAAAGTGACCGGGGCGGTTATGATGTGTTTTCTTTCTGTCGCTGAAAATTAGTCGTTCATACTTAGTTACAAGGACACATACTAGTATGTGGTCGGTCCAGTTGATCCATTGGATCTTCAGGATTGCCGTTTACCTGAAGACTTTGTCGTGATCGGGGCGATTGAAGTCAAAATGTTTTTTTTTGGGAAATGAAATTACCTTTCAAGTCTATTACTTCGTAAGAAGTTCTTTGCTGTGTTTAACAGAAAATTGATCCAACCTTGGAAAATGATATATATACTGATAGTGTGGGCTTAACTAGTGAAGTTATTAAGCTTAAAAGACTTTAGAACAGTCATTGTATGTCATGGTGATTTTTATGGTGCGTAAAAGTGTATGTGATGCTAACTTAAATTACTCGAGTTTACGTGGAAACTTCTTAAGAGTTTTGTATGTCTTCATACAGATCTTTCCGAATGATAGGCAGAAAAGCAACTACCCAGTCATACACGAGCCCGTTAGTGTTCTGATTCCCGTGAAGAAAGCATTTCAAGACACTGCAGTGATCCAGATTCGGGACTTGCAGTGGTTTAATACTCCGAAGTCAATACGAATGTTTGTTTAAAAAAAACATTAAAAAAAAAAAAAAAAAAAAAAAAAAAAAAAAAAATTTTGTACTTATGAGAAATAGTAACAATCAAGACTTCTCAAGTCTGGAGTAAGAAGAGACCGGGAAGCAGACAATGTGTATCTACAGGATAATCAGACACTATGGGTCGAAGTCAATTCGGGGTGATTTGGGTATAGCCAAATACGCTTTGAGAATAGATAGAAGATATCATTACCTCTGAGTTGTTGCCAACTTAAATTTTTGAGCTTAACTGAACCTTAATCCGTATCACAGAAACGATGAAAACCATTTAAGTTATTTACATGCTTACAACCTGTCTCTTTATGTCATAATACAGCTAAACACGGATCTATGTGACAGTCACATAGTTAGTATGATTCCTGTTAGGATCTTTTCTAAAACGTGCTAGTCCTTAACTAGACTGAAATTTGATCCCTTATACTTTAATTTTTTTTTAGATAGTTTTATGTTTTTTTTTCTGATTACTCTTGGTTGAGGTTGAGCATAGGAACGTAATAGATACCTTGAAGGAGTTCTTGGCATCTCAGGGGGAGATAAGCTATAGAGGCGATGAACTGAGGACTAAAAGAAGAAAAACTGAGGACTAAAAGAAGAAATGATCAAGACGATGATCCCAATGCACCGGAAGGTGCAGGTGGTGAGTTGCCAAGAACTACTATAGCTCTTGGGGCTTCCACAGCTGAGGGGGAGTCTGCGGCTCGTGATGATGTGGTTGCTGTTGGTGATGATGTGGATGTGTTTGAAAATGTTGAGAGTGTTGATGATGTGATAGATCCACTGAAAGAGATAGACGATGTGCTGTTTGATTAAGATGTGCTGCCAAATGATATTATTGAAAGGAACTCGACGTGATTGATATGTGTTTGATCAAGATGTATTGAAGAGTCTGAAATGGTGGTATGTAGACTGCCAGACTGCTGAAGCCGTGCTGGAAGACGAAGACGAACAAGAAAGTGCTGAGGGTTTGTGATCCGATGCATCTTGTTAACTTATCGAAAGCTGATCTGAAAGTACTCAACGAGAAGAAGATCTTCTACATTCCTGCTTGGAAGAATCAAGCTAGGAAATATCAACGGGTAGTATCGGTATGTGTGAGAGAAGGGGCGCACGCGTAGAGTTGCAGATTACAAGACTCGAGATTTGAAGATCAAGATATGAAGCTACTGCCAAGGGGGAGTCTGTTGGTACATGTTTGTCAGTAGTTCATAGTCTAGAAATTGTAATCGAGTCTGTATTGTAATTGTGTATTTGATTATGTTTTAGTTTGTGTAACTAGCGAAGTTGTCAACAAGTTCGCTCAGGCGAACTTGTTGAACAAGCGAAGTTGTCAACAAGTTCGCTCAGGCGAACTTGTTGAATATGCGAAGTTACAGACAACTTCGCCTGTGGCGAAGTTGTCGTTTATATATTCACTGTTTCAGCCGAAACGGAAAAATAATAAGCAGTTTAGGGTTTCAGTCAAGTGTTCGAGTTTAAGCAGACGTGTTTGCTAGTTCCAGTGTCTGTAATAGTGACTACGAGTCACGTGTTCGGTTAATAATATTACGTGTTTGGTTCATTGCTTGTGTTATTCTTTATCTACACTCGTAATCTACCTACGCAGGGATTCCGCACCTGCGTTGTTAGAGAACATCCCGTGTACGATCCGTCCAGGAACCTACAAATGCAACCAACGAAGACAATTACAAAACAACAACAATCAAAAAAGAAACCAATTCCAGTATCAGAATCAGAATCAAGGATAACAACAGAGACAGTTCTATAACAACAATTTTCAACAGCGAATAATTCCTCAACCACAACCTCTTCAGAGAAATCAACAAATTCTCCTCAAGCTCCTACCAATCAGAATAGAAACAATGCAACTCAGCCAAGAAATCAAGGAAATGTTGTTGTAGCCCAACAAACACAAGATGGTTTGTTTGATTGGAGCAATCATGTTGAAGATATTGAGAAGGAAAATGTTGTTCTCATGGCAAAGATTGGTGATCAATCTGAATCTTCTAAATCAGTGATCAAGCTGAATTGTTGAGTCAAGAATTTGACTTGAAATGACTAAAGGAAGATTAAGGGAGATTGGAATCTTCTCAACACTCCTTTGAAACGGCTAAGTATGGAAAACGAGCACACTTGGACATCCGAGCAGGGGTTTACTTGTCCCAGCAAGGTATTTTACCTATCGGGCAAGGTTATCTTCTTGAAGTCTTCTTAAGTGATGATCCGAGCAGGGTTCACTTTGTCTAGCAAAGGTGTTCTTCAAGTCGAGCACGGTTTGCTTACTAGCAAACCCGTGACTAAACCAAGCTCTTGAAGCCAAGTATTTGTAAGACTAGCAAGGTTTGATTAATATACAGTAGTCCGAGCATGCTTGTTTAAAGTGATCAAGAAATATTGTAAGTACTTTCTCCAGGAAGGTTCAACTCCGAGCAAGCTACAGTGCTACCAACACAGTTCAAACAATGTTACCAGCACACTTTGGTTTGCTTAATAAGTTATCACTTAACAAAGAGTTGAAGGGATTCATGAAGAATAGTTTGCTCGTAGGACCATAACGAGCAAATTGTGCTATGGTCAAAAAGATTGAAGTCTGCTAGGTGAGTACTTTCTTTAGAAAATACTCTAAGCCTACCCGGAGAACTATTCACCAGCACACTTGAAGATTACCAGGTCTGCTCGTAGAAGACAAATGGCACAAAGTGTGCCCGGAGACCTGTTTTTACACTTAGAGTGTTTTTGAATATGTAATATGATTATGTACCAATCATTAGGGTCTCTAGAAGGAATGAAAACTGTTAGGAGGCAGGCTTATAAATAGAATATTTTAGGGCACGCCTCCTACGGACGAATTTGCCACTTTACACTTTTCAGACCTAATCGAATATTCCTGATTGAGTGTGACGGCTGCCCTAAGATTAGTACGGATAAACATTCCTTACAAGAAACCCTAATCGATTTACATTTGTATGAAATCATTCTATAAATGGAAATCTTTTGAGTTATTGTTTATGTTTGTTACATTTATTAGTCTTTAAACAACAATTCTGTTTGTTTCTGATTCCCCCGTTAACAAACATTTGTTCTTATCCTAAATAGCACAGTCACCAACCTTCTTGTTGACACTGTTATCTGTGTGGGTTGTGACATTTGTTGTGAGTTTGAGTGATCAATTCGGGACCGACAAGTGGTACCATAGCTAGTTTGTTGTTCTTTAGGTGAAGAATCGTTGCTTATTGTTGATTGATTGAAGATGAAGAATGACGTGAGCTGAGTAGTGTTCCATTGATTTCTGACGTCAGCAACTTTGTTCTTCATTATTCGTCCAGATCTACAAATTTTGGTGTCCTTTTTCACTTATTTTTACTTAAAGTTTGTATTTTTATTACTAGGTCTTGCTCCAATCGAATCAGAAACATTAGATCTAAAGAATTACCTCTCAGATCTGATTGATTTTCAAATTTGATCTTTGACTCTTGTTTTAAGTTTTACCTATCTTTCCTTAAAATCATTTTACAAAATACCAAAAATATGTCTGGTTTTGAAGAGCAAGTAATTTCCACTAACAAAATTCCTAGATTGTACGGGCAAGAAAATTTCACCAAGTGGAAGGTATTGTTCGAGGCTGATGTGTGATATAATGACGTTGATATGTGGAACTCAATCAAGAATGGTCCACATTTAGCTAGTTGATGGTGCAAATCCTAACATTTTTGTGCGTGATAGAATGAGGAAGGTGGATGACAGGGCTCTAACTATGATCATGCTGGGACTGTCTTGGGAAATCTTAACCAAGGTTGCACATCATACGACAGCTAAGGCTATGTATGATGCAATCCTTAAGATGTTTGAAGGGAATTCAATAAAGACTCAAGCAACAACTTGAGAGATTCAAGTATAAGGATGGAGAAAGATTGAAATCAATTCTTGATAGATTTTTAGCTATTGTGAATGACCTAAGAACCACAGACTTTGATTTGAACACTAAGTTACTGACTTCAATTCCAAAGGAGTGGTATACAGCTAGCAAATCCATCCTTCATAAACAAATTTTGAACAACTCAAGTTGGATGATGTAATTTTCTTTTTACAAGCTGCTGAGATAGAGGTGATTGAGAACGAAATGATAGAGGAAGAGAAGCCATGTTTCCAGGTGTCCAATGCTGTTATTGCACCTATGGGAAGCTTTTCCACCAAAAACCAACAACAGATTCCCATCATAGATGAACCAACTGAACATGGTATTGATACACCTAAAGCATTTGTTGGTGGTAGTACAAGCAACCAAGGAAACCCATCAAGGTTTAATGTTTAACTCATAGATGAAAATGATTCTGCCTCCATGGCAAGTGGACATTCACCTTATTCTGGTGGAAACAATGGTCAAGGAAGTGAAACTCAAGCACTGTTCTCTATGTTTACTGAGTCATACAATGCATTTGTAGCCAAGAATATGATTCACACAAGTGTCATTCAAGATGATTTGGAGCTAATAGATGCTGATGATCTTGAAGATATGGACTTGAAGTGGTAGGCTGCAATGCTTGCACTCAGAAGCAAGAGGCTGTTTAACAGGACTGAAAGATCTCTAGTGTCTGGTCCAAATGAGAGGATTGGTTTTGATAAGTCCAAGGCAATCTGTTACAATTGCCAACAACCAGGACACTTTGCTAGAGAATGCAAACATCCTAGAAACTTCCAAGTGAATCAGTACCAGAACCAACAACCAAGAAATCAGTTGCAATATCAGCAGAACCAGCCTAGAAACAACAACAAAAACTACAACAACAACCCCAACAACTTCAATACCTATAAACAGCCTCAAATGAATAATCAGCAAGTTGTGCCTCAGAACCAAAACTACCAAAGAAACTAACACCCTTAAACTGCTCCAAATAACCCCAACAGAAACAATCCAAATCAACCCAGAAACCAAGGGAATGTAGCTCTTGCTGCACAAAAAGAAGGGAATTTTGATTGGAGTGATCATACAGATGACATCACAAAGGCTAATGTTGCATTGATGGCAAAGATTGAGAATGAGACTGAATCTTCTTCTTCATAGGTACCTTCACTCTCTACAACTGATTTACTTGAAACAATAGATGCATTGAATGTGAAAGTAGGTAAGTTGGAAAGTGAATGCTTTAGAAAACAAAGCATAATTAATGGGTATCAAGCAAGTGATTTAATCAATGAAGAAAAGATAAGAAGTCTTGAAGATGATTGTGTAAGCAATTATAGAACTCAGTCAAGGTATGTGACTGAGATTGATGGTTTAAAGAAGATGATTATTGAAGAGAAGGTGAAGAATACTAAGTTACAAGTTGAGAATGAATTTCTGAAGAACTTGGTGTCTACAGGAAACATTTGTGGTATTTTGAACCAAGTAAAAGAGGATGATATATACAAAGCTGTTCCACCACCATTCAACAACAATTATTTGTCAAAGGTTGACAAAGAAAAAAGAGAAGAATATCTTCAACAGCTTAGAGATGTCTTTCAAGACAAAGAAGAGTTCATGGACATCTACAAGAGGGTGGAAGTGAGTGAAGAGGGAAAGTTTGTAGTAAAGGAAGAAATTAGAGATGACAAGTCAATTGGAGTGCAAGTCTCTGAGGATGACTTTGATGATGTGATCTGAATGTAGATGACTTAAGTGACTTAAGTGATTAGATCACAGATGAAGAGATTCAGGCTGCAGAGAGAAACAGAAGACAGAAGAAACCTGGTTCAATTGACAAACTTCCATTGTAGCCACCTATGACACCAAAAATGAAGAAACAAAATGAAAGAATGAAGAGAGAACATGTGTCCTTTGACATATGTGAAAGGACAAAGGTGAGCTATAATGCAGTAAGGCCACCAAGCAAGGCTGTCTTGAAAAGGATAAGTGACAACAACAATAAAAAGGTCACTGAAACAGTTGTTGGTGACAACTTCATTCCAGTTTATCCAGTTTTCTCAAGCCATGAAGTGTGAGAAGAGGCAGTCAAGGCATAAGGGAAACATAGATGAAGAGCCTATGAATATGAAGAAAATCATCTTTGTGAAGGGCAAAACTGAAAGACAAGATATCAAGATTGAAGAGTTATTCCTTTTTCAATTGATTTTGATGGCTTGAAAACTTAGTGAGAGGTTCAAGAAAGGGAATGCTCCTGAAAGTTTCAAAGGAAAGATGTGGTGCAAAAAATGTGATGAATATGGTCACCATACTGTTTCTTGCAATGAAAGATTCAACTTCAAACCTTTTCATGTTCCCAATGAGAAAAATTTTGGTCAAAACTTTGTGCTCTATAAACAGAAGTATGATGAATACTTGAGAAAAGGAAAAATGATAGCAAAACTATTTAGAAAGTTGATAACAGTGTTAATAAGGAAGGGAGAGATGAAAAGAAACCACAGAAAAATGTGGCTGAACAAGTCAAAAGAAGCATATCTCCCAAGAAATCTGAAATGGTTGTCAAAAAGAACTTTCAGCCTTTGATAATTATCCCTAATCAAGATTCAAAATCAGTTAAGTCTGATGATTCTAAAAATTCACCAAACAATGAAAAGAAAAGAAACAAAAGTGTATTTTCAAGAAAGAAACCAACTAAATTAACTGGTGATGAAAAGTTTCTTTTGAAGCATGGATTTGAACCTCAAGGATTTCTTTGGAAACCAAAAGGTGAAGTTCAGGAGAAAAAGGATTTTGATGTGAGAGATTACTCAAGCACAAAGGATTATGTTGTTCAAGACTGTCAAAGCATAATACCTTGTGTGCAAAGTCCAGCAGAAAGTGGCTATGAAACAGACAAATCTGAAGATTGTGAAGTTGTACATGAAGATCCAAAGCCCCTCTCACAACCAATGCATCCATTGTTACTGCTTCTGATGATTTTCAAGTTGAATCAGCTTGCAGTTCATCATCTAACTAATTACTCTCTATGATATGCACAGGAACAGTCAACTCCACTGAATGAAGTACGGTATATGGATAGTGGATGTTCTACGCACATGACTTGTGACAAGAGGTCACTTGTTAACTATGAAGAGAAGTTTGAGGGTCCAGTAGCATTTGGCAGTGATGAAAATGGTGGAAAAATAGTTGGAAAAGGGATCTTGACCAATGGAAAGGTCTCAATTTGACAATGCCTTCTATATGGAAGGGCTATAGTACAACCTTTTGAGCATATCCCAGATGTGTGATAAGGGTTATAAAGTTGGTTTTGATAACTCACACTGTTTCATCTTAAGACCTGAATTTGTGATCCCACCTAATATGATCATGATGATGGCCTCAAGGAATGGCAATTTATATGAACTTAACATGAAAGATGTTGTTTCAAGGGGTGGTACATGTTTTGTTTTTAAAGCCACTAAAAATGAGTCAAAATTGTGGCATGTCAATCTCAAGAATATGAACAAACTAGTCAAGGGTGAGCTTTTCATTGGTTTACCTCTAGAGAGTTCAAGTTGGATGAAAAATGTATCTCATGTCAAAAGGGGAAGCAACATAAGTCTTCTTACAAGACTAAACTCATCAACACAATTAATCAAGTGCTTGAGATGCTTCACATGGATCTCTTTGGTCCTGTGAGTGTACCAAGAATTGGGAAGAAAAGATACTGTCTTGTGATCATTGATGACTTCTCAAGATACACTTGGTTTATTTCCTAAGTACAAAAGATGAGACTGCTGAGTTGATTATGAATTGTGTAACCAGGATTAAGAATCAACTGGATGCAAGGGTTAAAGTAATGAGAAGTGACAATGGTACTGAGTTCAAAAAATGGAATTATGGAAGAATTTTGCAATACAAATGGAATACTTAAACAATTCTCAGCTCCTAGAACTCCTGAACAAAATGGTGTTGCAGAAAGAAGGAACAGAGTACTCATTGAAGCTGCAAGAACCATGCTAGCAGATGCTTATCTACCTGTTACTTTTTGCACAGAAGCCATTAACACAGCCTGCTATGTTCAGAACAGGATACTTCTCAACAAAAGTCAAGATAAGACTCCTTATGAAATCTTGTGTAAAAGAAAGCCCTACATCAAGTTTCTCAAGCCGTTTGGATGCAAGTGTTCACTCTTGAACACCAAGGATTATTTAAACAAATTTCAAGAAAAATCCTTGGATTCTTTTTTGGCTACTCTACACACTCAAAGGCCTACAGAGTATATGTGAAAGATCATTTGAGTATGATTGAATCCTCTGGTGTAATCTTTAATGAAAATCAATTCAACACAGTCGATGGTGAAGCATGGCTGTTTGACCTTGAAAAATTGATTAAGTCTTTCAAGATCTATCCTGTAGACTTTGATGAATCATTTAACAAGACCAGTGTGATTGAAGAGACATATCAGAAAACATTGGATTTAGAAAAGTTGTGGAACAAGGTTGCAAGTAAAGAAAGTGAATATACATTCATAAAAGATCCCTCAAGTGCAAATGTTGATCAAGTTCAAGATAATGATCAAGAAAACAATCAGATTCCAAAACAAGATCAAGCAGATAATAATCAAGACAATCAAGTAGTGCAAGATGATCAAGTTCAAAATGGGGAAGATCCAAGCAACCAAACTAGTGAAGAAGAAACTGCCACAGGAGCAAGGTTTCAAGATTTATTTAACAGATTATATTTGAGAAACAATGGTGCATCTACCTCAAGTCAGAACAATGAGGAAGCACCTGAAGTTGATAATAGAATAACTAATTTGGTAATTGATGAACCAGACCTCAATGAATCAAATCTTGACACTACTGTGTCTACAGATATGATAATTCAAACCTCTTATGTTGAAAAGAATCATCCTTCTGAGAACATCATTGGAGACATTAATGAAAGAGTTACAAGAAGTCATTCTAAATCTCTAAACATTTGTTTATACTTGAGCTTCCTATCCTAAATTGAATCTAAAAACATTGTTCAAGCATTAAAGGACAACAGTTGGATAGAGCCAATGCAAGAGGAGTTGGCTCAATTCAGAGATCTACATGTATGGAAACTTGTAGACAGACCAAGAAACATATATGCAATTGGAACCAAATGGGTTTTCAGGAATAAAAGGGATGAAAGAGGTATTGTGATTAAGAACAAAGCTAGACTTGTTGCATTGGGATGCCTACAAGAAGAAGGGAATTGACTTTAAGGAAGTCTTTGCCCCAGTTTCAAGACTTGAAGCAATATGAATTTTCTTAGCTCATGCTTCCTCAAAGAATATAAGGGTATTCCAACTTGATGTCAAATCTGCATTTCTAAATGGAAAAAAAGAAGAGGAGGTGTATGTGACTCAACCACTAGGATTTGAGGACCCAGTGTATCCTAACAGGGTGTATAAGCTAAACAAAGCCTTTTATGGATTGCATCAAGCTCCTAGAGCTTGGTATGATGAGTTATCAAATCATCTAATTGAAAATGGTTTCCAACAGGGAGCTATTGACAAGACCATCTTTTACAAATAGAAAGGAAGAGTTTATGTGGATGACATTATATTTGGGTCAACCAATGAACAGATTTGTATAGAGTTTGAAGAGGTAATGAAATCCAAGTAAAGTATGAGCTCAATAGGAGAAATGAACTTCTTCCTTGGATTGCAAGTTCAACAGAAGACTGATGGGAATTTCATCTACCAGTCTAAGTATGTGCAAGACATACTAGATAAATTCAAGTGTAATGATCTTAAGACAGCTTCAACTCCTATGGATCCAAAAGAAAAGATGATAGTTGATGAAAAGGGTGAGCCAGTGGAAGAACATGAATACAGAGCAAAAATTGGATCTCTGATGTATCTGACTGCTTCAAGGCCAGATATCATGTTTGTTGTGTGTGTCTGTGCAAGATTCCAATCAAGTCCTAAAGTTTTTCACATGAATGCAGTCAAAAGGATCTTTAGATATTTGAAAGGAAGACCTGATTTGGGAGTTTGGTATCCAAAGAACCAGTCCTTTGATATGTTGCCTACACAGATAGTGACTATTATGGGTGCAATATGTGACATTCGTGACAAAACGAGGTATACCTTATTTAATACGTAGCGAGTAAACGATAAATCGGTTAATTCGTAGTGCTTAAACGAGTAACCGACTGATAGTGATTATGGCCCGTATATATACTGAGGGGTCATATATGAGTTATATATATATTATAGAGGCTAACATATTGATATTTAGGCCCCAGTACGTTTAAAACCATTTAAACGAAAACGGTTTCGTTTATTGATACGCTATAAGTTTAAACGCAATCGTTAACATCAAAACGAGAATTGTAGCATCCGTTAAGCCGAAAAAGATTTATAAAACACTTATATGACATGTTCTAAGCAATCCTCGAAAATGTTTTGGATTTTTACAACGAGTCAGTATGTTTTTCTTATTTTACAAAAATAAGCTGAAAAAAACACTCGTTTTCGAGCTATTTCTCACACCCGAATTAATTTTCTTACGAAAAACCGGACCCGAATTAAATTTTGGACCGACGTTTACGCGTGGCACGAATACCGAGGCATCATTGGGCCAAAAAGGAGGCCCAAAGGGCCTTTATATGTTGCGGCCGCAAGTAAGGGTTAATTCCCTTGTTTCTAGTTTATAGTATATATTAAAAAATGAGATAGTTTATCATTTTTCACACAAACCAACTCAAGAACAACAGAGAGACTTCATTTTTGCAGCCAAAACTTTGAGGTAAACACTCTAATTTTCATGGATTCTATACTTGATTAACATAGTTTAAACATAGGAAATTAGTTCTTGATTAGTTTTAAACATGTTTAATCATTCAAAAACCATAAAAATTAAGTAAAATCATGTTTTGATGTTAAACATGTCTACGAAGCAGAAACATATAGATTTTTGGTCAAAAACGCGGATTAGAACTTGAAAACAACGTTTTTACGGTTTGAAAGTTCGGTTTGAAACAAAAACCCTAGTTAACAAGACTGTTCAATGGATGATTTGTGCTTGGTTTGATGTTATATGATATTTAGATACACTAAGTTTGCAACCCAATACCCGGAGAGTCGTTTAAACTATCGAAAAATCAACAAAAACCGACAAGCTAATACCGTATAACTTGTTTAGGGGCTGTTTAGTATTAGGTTGTGACGTGCTTGTTGTTAGCTTGTGAAACATTGCAGGGACATTAGGGATCATGTAAATGAGTCCTTGTTCAAATTTGGTATTTTTTCGATAAACGGAGAATATTTGGCGAATTTATTTCCGTTTATTGGCGTTTATTCCGGAAAAATAGGTAAACTTCATGAAAAATTATGAAACTTGGTTTGAAAACCAGAAATGTTATGTTAAGAGTACTGGAAAATTTTGAGAACATTTGGAGATGTCTAAGTATTCTTTGTGCAATTGTGTTTTAATCGAGTCTTAATAGCCGAAAAACGCGCAAAAAGGCATTTTGGCAAAAACGTTAGATTCGGGAGATTTTTCAGGAACTATGTAATGGTATTAGGACCACTTGGAAAAATTATCGGATTTTCCGGATGTCGTTTGCTATAAAAGAGCTATTTATTACATAATTATAACACATTAAATGAATTTTTATAAATTGATAATTAATCATAAAATATCTGAAAATACTTTTTATAAAATTCTCCATATTTTAATTTATTTTTACAAAAATTTCCATAATTTATATATAAGTACATAATTAGTTATGATTAATCAAAGATTTAAACTATAACTGTTTTAACGAAACCGGCAGTTTTGTGTTTAATGGACTGACTGATATGTCAAAATGTCAAAAGTGGTAAAATATCATAGTTTTAGATGAATTTGATAAAAACGAACTTTCTACGAAAATTCCAGACAATTCGGGTGGATTGTACGTGTTTTGTATAATCAAACCCGTGTGAAAACGGAAACGAACCCTGTGATCAATCCAGATACCGAAACTTCAAAATTATTTCATAAATCAAATCATTTATTCAATCAATATGTTTACTTAAGTTGGTTTGAACTTACCTAATCCCGAAACGCATAAACGATCAACTTGGCTTGGCTCGGAAAACCGTGAAACTAAGCTTAGTCTGATTTTGAACATTTCATAGTATATACGTCACAATCTAAGGCTATACCCAGACTAGTTATATAACCCGATTTAGCTTAAACACTGTACTAGTATTAAATGTACGATACCGGTTATAGGTGTCAAGCTATAATCGAGGAACATTACTTACTGATACATATTACCAGCTTGAACTGCGATAAGGTGAGTTTCATGACCCCACTTTCTAAACTGTTTTACGAACTTTTGGGGTGGAAAGCATGTTTACGTATACTTACTTACTTGAAATCGTGTGATGATGTGAATTATCTAAGTACTAACACTTGAAAGTCCCCACAAACACAAGTGATTAACTTCGTGCCGGTGACGTGTGGATAGTACTATCGGTTTGACAAACCCAACTGACAGGGCCGGTGGGGTATGCCGGAACATGTTAACCCAATTGCACATTGTCATTTAAACTTATTACCAACTGCTATGTGGTGTTAGACATAGTACATACTTGGGGCAAAGTGGCTGTTAAATGCCAACGGGAGTGCATGGGCAGGGGTGGCCATGTGTTTTAGCTCATTTTGGTTTCACTTTTGGCTTAGTATAATACATCATACACATGCATATATACATACGTACTATGAACTTTACGAACTCGTATACTGACTTTGTTCGTACTCGTGAAACTTGAAACTCACCAACTAGAATTAGTTGACCCGTTTTAACATGCTTTTCAGGTAAGCCGAAGTTGGAATGAATGTGTGTGTGCTTGGTGTTAGAAGCAAAGTTGAATAGATATGAATAGATGCAAATACGTACTTATGAATAAGAAACCGAGAACTGGTTATGTGATTTTCATCTGTAACATCCCGAAATTTCAAAGGTAATATTAATTACATTACTTATTAATAGATGGGA
This sequence comes from Bidens hawaiensis, assembly GCF_021521415.1. Taxonomy (NCBI): domain Eukaryota; kingdom Viridiplantae; phylum Streptophyta; class Magnoliopsida; order Asterales; family Asteraceae; genus Bidens; species Bidens hawaiensis. The sequence continues at coordinate 205,550 of NW_027491120.1, read as the reverse complement.
AGTTTACTCGGGTTATCAGGGAATAAATAAAAGAATAGGAGTTGGTATGGGTCGGGCTAATGTCGGGTAATGGAAGTGGGTTATGGACTTGGGTTAATTGAGATAGGTTAAATGAGAATGGGATTTCAGGGATATAAATACCCCCAAAATCCCAAAATATCTCATTTTCTCACCAAACTCCCTAACACACACTCCTTACACCCTCAAAACACACACATTCTAACCGATCAAGATTCGGAGCCGAGACCCGAGGTTTTGTTGATAGATCTGCGTTGGTAAGGTAAGAACATATCCAACAAAGCTAATATTACTGAAAATGGTTAGGATTGGATGGGTTAAACCGGACCCGAACCCAAACTGCCCAAATCGGACCTCTAAAACGTCGATTTTAGGCCGATTTGATGGTTAGGGTTTGTAGGCGCCGATCATACGATTCCGTGGGTACCAAAATCGAGTTATTTGGCTAAGAAACGAAGGAGTTATGGGCAAACAGATCTGCAGCGCGACAACTTCGCCTTCATCTGGGCAACTTCGCCCTCAAGCGATGAACTTCGCCTGCAAGCTAAGTTCGCCTGATGAACTTCGCCAGCAAGCCAAGTTCGCCTGATAAGTTCGCCTGAAGCCAAGTTCGCCTGATGGCAACTTCGCCTAAATGGTAACTTCGCCTAAAAGCCAAGTTCGCCTAAGGTTTAACTTCGCCTGAAGCCAAGTTCGCCTAAGGTTTAACTTCGCCTGAAGCCAAGTTCGCCTGAGGTTTAACTTCGCCTAAAAGCCAAGTTCGCCTGAGGTTTAACTTCGCCTGAAGCCAAGTTCGCCTAAGGTTTAACTTCGCCTGAAGCCAAGTTCGCCTAAGGTTTAACTTCGCCTGAAGCCAAGTTCGCCTAAGGTTTAACTTCGCCTGAAGCTAAGTTCGCCCGAAGGGTTAACTTCGCCTAAATCCAAGTTTGATTAGAAAATAAATTATAAAGCGATAAGTTAAAGTAAGCTAATACTAGGCCACCAGATTAGGTCAGGCGAGTATTGATACGTGTAACTTGTACAGTTAGCCGAGCTCAGTTAAAGAAGGGATTTACAGCTCTCAGAAAAAGAAGCAGTATTCAGGTGAGTTTCTAGCCCCATTCCTTGTTATGTTTTCGGGGCTGTGTGCATACTCGATGTGTTGTTAATACATTTATCCTAAGTGATAAGTGTATGTCATATGTGAAATGTGTGATAGATATGAATGACTGTTTGTCGATACGCGAACGATCTTCGGATATTGCGCGTACTGTCAGGTTAAAAATAAAGGTACGAATATTATATATCGTAGATGTATGAATGTTCAAATGAATACTTGTCGGGGCGTGAACGATCTTCGGATATTGCACGTAACGACAAGGGGTATGGTTGTTAATGAATGAGGTAAAGAATGCCTAGAGTGTTCTTATGTTATAATGTAAGTATGTGTGTATAGGTACACGAATGGTATGTGATATGTGTGATATGTATGAATGATTGCTTGATGGTACGTGAACGATCTTCGGATATTGTACGTACTGTCAGGTTGTAACGTTATAAATATGGTAAGTATGATATGTATGTTTATGTATATGAACGTAATAAAGTTAATAAAAGAAGGAAATGACGGTTGTATGGTTGTATAGTCACGAAAAGGGTACCGAGCCCTAATAATACTCGAGGTAGGATGTATGGTTGTATGGTAATGAAGAGGGAATCGAACCCTACTAATATTCGAAAACCAAGGGACCAGACCCTTATAATATCTGTGATGTTAGGGACCAGACCCTTATAATATCTGTGATGTTAGGGACCAGACCCTTATAATATCTGTGATGTTAGGGACCAGACCCTTATAATATCTGTGATGTTAGGGACCAGACCCTTATAATATCTGTGATGATAGGGACCAGACCCTTATAATATCTGTGATGTTAGGGACCAGACCCTTATAATATCTGTGATGATAGGGACCAGACCCTTATAATATCTGTGATGTTAGGGAATCGAACCCTTCAAATATTCGAAAACTAGGGACCAGACCCTTATAATATCTGTGAGGTTATAGGGCGAAAGGCTCTTTAAAACGTATGATTATGAATGTAAAGAAAGTATGTAAGTAAGAAAGAAAGTATGTAAGTAAGAAAGAAAGTATGTAAGTAAGAATGATGGTATGAGTACTTATGTGTGTATGAAAGAAAGTTATGAGGTTAAGTACGTATGTATGTAAGAAGGTATTGCATGATATTGTATGATTAACTAGAACTCACTCAGCGTAGCTGACTTTTAGTATGCACGCAGGTGAGCTGATTATAGAGTTAGCATGAGGATGACACACGGCATGGATTGAACGGCTGGCATCTGAAGAAAGAAGTAAAGATGTTTTAAATATAAAGTTTTGTGTTATGGTATCAAAGAAAAGATTTAATGTTTGGTAACAAATGATTGATGTTTTATATTCCGCGAAAAGTTTTAATAAACTCTGATTTGAAGAACTGTGTTTATGAGTAAATCCGACGCTAAAGTAGGGTCACCGGGTTCGGGGCCTTACAAGTTGGTATCAGAGCATAAGTTCGAGAGATTTAAGCATCCTACATGCTTACACTCGAACAGAAAATGGGATTTAAGTAAGAAAGGAAAGAAGATGCCAGTTCAAGAATGCCATGTGTCGCTCAAGCAAGATCAGTAAAGGTAAAGTGTATGATTAAATGATATATGTTAATGAGAAAGAAAGGATATGTGAACGATAGGGATAGGAATAATTGATTGTTTGATTTGACTAACTGCTTAAGTAGAACCAGCACAAATAGACTCATAAAGGGAAGTGTATAGGACACGGAAAGCAATGTGATCAGCTAGTCACTGCTGGCCACTGTTATTACCTGTTAGCCTTGCTATCCTTGTACTAGATAGTTCCTTGAGTGATGATGTTTGTGTTTTCCCTTAGAATACTAATGGCTGGAGCAAAAAGGTTTGTTGGTAAGGGAGGTCACACTGGACGTCCTCTTGGAATACGCGTTGTCCGAGAACCTTCTGAAGAACTAGTTACTACCACGAAAAAGGATAAAAGTGAAACTTTGCAAGGACCAAGCAGCAATGAAGGGTATCAGCTGGATCCTGTTACTCAATTTGCCATTTCTTACGCTGTGGCTGCTGCAGAGAAGAAATTTCGTACTGACAAGTCTGCCGAAAACCATGCAAGGGCCACTGAGAAGGCAGGAGGAGACGGAAAGAAGGGTGATGATTATAAGGGAGGAGCGAAAGGAACCAAAGGATCTGTAGATGTCGTGGAGTATGCGGGGAAGAAGATACCAAAGGTCGCGGGAAGGGAAACATGCAAAGTGTGCGGGAAGATGCACCTAGGAGAATGCAAGGCTGGTCCAAATCAGTGCTACCGATGTGGGAAGAAGGGACACATAACTCGTGATTGCACCGAGAACCAGAAATGTTATAAGTGTGGTAAGTCGAGTCACTTAGCTAGGGATTGTGGGGGAGCAAGAACGGTGGGGGAAAAGAAGAAAAAGAACCCAACTCCAGAACCAGAGGAAGCCGATGAGGTGGATCCACGCAAAAAGAAGGCAAGGCAAGAGGGGTTCACTGCTTGTGAAAAATGTGGGAAGAGACACCCCGGAGAGTGCAGAAAGGGATTAGGTGTTTGCTACAGGTGTGGAAGAGCAGGACATTCCTCTGGGGAATGTGATGATTACCATAGGTGTCACAACTGTGGAGGACGTGGGCACCTAGCAAGGGATTGCAAGAAGCCAAAGGAAGGACATGAAGGAGAAAAGAAGGAGAAGAAATGGGCTACCTCTGCTAAGCGGTCTGGCGAGATGGTGACAACAACTGATGAGAGGAAGGCCAAGGTTGGGAACAAGGATGCGTGTAAGACATGTGGGCGAGTGCACCAGGGAGAATGTAAGACTGGGACAGACAGGTGCTATCGGTGTGGAAAGAGTGGGCATTATTCTCGAGAATGCCCTGATCGTCCAAAGTGCTTCAATTGCGGAAAAGCTGACCACATGGCTAGGGATTGCAAGGAATCAGGGGCGGTAGGTGCGAAAGGATGAAGACTTTGGGAAACTGCAGAGAGGAACACCTGATGAAGGAATAATTGCTCATGCAATGGTTTATTTAAATTACTTTTGCTTAAGAACTTGTTTTGTGTTAAGGTTTAAAACTTATGTTTATCTGTGGCGTGTAATTATTTTGAGTTTGGTTAAGAATGATTATTATGTTATGGTGAAATGTTGTTTTAGACAATAGTGTTAAAAGTACTAATCGAAACCCTTAGAAGGATGAGATGAGTCTTGGTGCATCGAGGGTCTCATGGACAAGCTACCTTAAATAGCTAAAACACATGACCACCATTCGATGGCTGTAAAGTCGGAAGTAGGAAGGGTAACTCAGAAAGCGAAGGCAATTCTATAAAACGTGTATATGTAAGAAGTTTTCCTTTTATAGGGAATAAGTTAGGTTTCGGGGACGAAACCTCTTTAAGGAGGGAAGACTTGTAACATCCCGAAATTTCAAAGGTAATATTAATTACATTACTTATTAATAGATGGGAAGTTTACTCGGGTTATCAGGGAATAAATAAAAGAATAGGAGTTGGTATGGGTCGGGCTAATGTCGGGTAATGGAAGTGGGTTATGGACTTGGGTTAATTGAGATAGGTTAAATGAGAATGGGATTTCAGGGATATAAATACCCCCAAAATCCCAAAATATCTCATTTTCTCACCAAACTCCCTAACACACACTCCTTACACCCTCAAAACACACACATTCTAACCGATCAAGATTCGGAGCCGAGACCCGAGGTTTTGTTGATAGATCTGCGTTGGTAAGGTAAGAACATATCCAACAAAGCTAATATTACTGAAAATGGTTAGGATTGGATGGGTTTAAACCGGACCCGAACCCAAACTGCCCAAATCGGACCTCTAAAACGTCGATTTTAGGCCGATTTGATGGTTAGGGTTTGTAGGCGCCGATCATACGATTCCGTGGGTACCAAAATCGAGTTATTTGGCTAAGAAACGAAGGAGTTATGGGCAAACAGATCTGCAGCGCGACAACTTCGCCTTCATCTGGGCAACTTCGCCTTCAAGCGATGAACTTCGCCTGCAGGCTAAGTTCGCCTGATGAACTTCGCCTGCAAGCCAAGTTCGCCTGATAAGTTCGCCTGAAGCCAAGTTCGCCTGATGGCAACTTCGCCTAAATGGTAACTTCGCCTAAAAGCCAAGTTCGCCTAAGGTTTAACTTCGCCTGAAGCCAAGTTCGCCTAAGGTTTAACTTCGCCTGAAGCCAAGTTCGCCTGAGGTTTAACTTCGCCTAAAAGCCAAGTTCGCCTGAGGTTTAACTTCGCCTGAAGCCAAGTTCGCCTAAGGTTTAACTTCGCCTGAAGCCAAGTTCGCCTAAGGTTTAACTTCGCCTGAAGCCAAGTTCGCCTAAGGTTTAACTTCGCCTGAAGCTAAGTTCGCCCGAAGGGTTAACTTCGCCTAAAGCCAAGTTTGATTAGAAAATAAATTATAAAGCGATAAGTTAAAGTAAGCTAATACTAGGCCACCAGATTAGGTCAGGCGAGTATTGATACGTGTAACTTGTACAGTTAGCCGAGCTCAGTTAAAGAAGGGATTTACAGCTCTCAGAAAAAGAAGCAGTATTCAGGTGAGTTTCTAGCCCCATTCCTTGTTATGTTTTCGGGGCTGTGTGCATACTCGATGTGTTGTTAATACATTTATCCTAAGTGATAAGTGTATGTCATATGTGAAATGTGTGATAGATATGAATGACTGTTTGTCGGTACGCGAACGATCTTCGGATATTGCGCGTACTGTCAGGTTAAAAATAAAGGTACGAATATTATATATCGTAGATGTATGAATGTTCAAATGAATACTTGTCGGGGCGTGAACGATCTTCGGATATTGCACGTAACGACAAGGGGTATGGTTGTTAATGAATGAGATAAAGAATGCCTAGAGTGTTCTTATGTTATAATGTAAGTATGTGTGTATAGGTACACGAATGGTATGTGATATGTGTGATATGTATGAATGATTGCTTGATGGTACGTGAACGATCTTCGGATATTGTACGTACTGTCAGGTTGTAACGTTATAAATATGGTAAGTATGATATGTATGTTTATGTATATGAACGTAATAAAGTTAATAAAAGAAGGAAATGACGGTTGTATGGTTGTATAGTCACGAAAAGGGTACCGAGCCCTAATAATACTCGAGGTAGGATGTATGGTTGTATGGTAATGAAGAGGGAATCGAACCCTACTAATATTCGAAAACCAAGGGACCAGACCCTTATAATATCTGTGATGTTAGGGACCAGACCCTTATAATATCTGTGATGTTAGGGACCAGACCCTTATAATATCTGTGATGTTAGGGACCAGACCCTTATAATATCTGTGATGTTAGGGACCAGACCCTTATAATATCTGTGATGATAGGGACCAGACCCTTATAATATCTGTGATGTTAGGGACCAGACCCTTATAATATCTGTGATGATAGGGACCAGACCCTTATAATATCTGTGATGTTAGGGAATCGAACCCTTCAAATATTCGAAAACTAGGGACCAGACCCTTATAATATCTGTGAGGTTATAGGGCGAAAGGCTCTTTAAAACGTATGATTATGAATGTAAAGAAAGTATGTAAGTAAGAAAGAAAGTATGTAAGTAAGAATGATGGTATGAGTACTTATGTGTGTATGAAAGAAAGTTATGAGGTTAAGTACGTATGTATGTAAGAAGGTATTGCATGATATTGTATGATTAACTAGAACTCACTCAGCGTAGCTGACTTTTAGTATGCACGCAGGTGAGCTGATTATAGAGTTAGCATGAGGATGACACACGGCATGGATTGAACGGCTGGCATCTGAAGAAAGAAGTAAAGATGTTTTAAATATAAAGTTTTGTGTTATGGTATCAAAGAAAAGATTTAATGTTTGGTAACAAATGATTGATGTTTTATATTCCGCGAAAAGTTTTAATAAACTCTGATTTGAAGAACTGTGTTTATGAGTAAATCCGACGCTAAAGTAGGGTCACCGGGTTCGGGGCCTTACATCATCTAGTTTATAAACTTAGTACCTATCAATGTAATATGATGTAAATTAGTTTGTTGAATTTCTTTATAAACAATGTGGTTGATACCAGTGTTATCTGTTACATTCCCGTATTACGCTTCCGCAACTACTTAGTCGGGGTGTGACAGAAGTTGGTATCAGAACCATTAGTTATAAAGAATAAGGATGTCCCTTAGGATACCCTAATATAACTTTAGGCTCGATTAGCTCTGGGAATAAAATAATATTAAATAATATATACTGATGATTCTCCGGATGAATTCGAATGGACAAGTGGGTTATTATGGTCCGGAATAATAACGGACTTGTTTGTACGAGGGAATTCGAGAAAGAGTCGTTGAACAATCTAATAGGTAAAAGCAGCAACATATATGTATAAAATATAATATTAAATAAATATATATCTATATAAAGGATTATCTGTGCTAATGTGTACGAATACATGTAAGTACTAAACTGTAATTAATATTATACATTATTATAATTAATGTTATCAAGAATTGTTAGTATTATAGTAACCTTTGTACAGAGGGATGCCGAGAATCAGATATGATGCAACTGATCAAGTACCAACACTATCTCTTGAGAAGGAAGAAAGAGAAAAAGACTCAAAGGAGAACATATATGTGGAAACAGATGGAAATGAGAGAAATGAGGTGATTCCATATAAGGCGCGTAAGCCTTACTTATCAGGCTATAGATGAGACAGTTATTCCCCTAGAACATCACCTAAGTATGAGGTAGGATTCACCAGTACTTACCACTAGAACACCTTGATCTCCCACACAATCATCACATAATAAGCCCGGTGACTGCATCCACTCATAGAGCTAGTCAGACTGACTGTACGAGAGTACCACCACCTGATAGTATGTCTTCCCACCCAGATTGACTTATCATAGGGGAAGAACCTTCCGTATCCTAGTTAACTTTCCCTACACGGAGTATACCTATACCCAATCAAAAACCTCCCCATTTAGCCGACCCAGCATGGTTAGCTATATTGACTGATCAGATACTAGGGCACTTAATAGCTATTATTATCAACTTACAAAGAAGACGAAAGCTATACAAGTAGTAATTAACTTACATTGATCCGATACTCATTCTTGATGGCTCTTGGACAGAGTGACAAACAAGTTATGCGGTTGTCAAGCAATTATTGCAGCCTAAATGGTTGTTTATGTGTGGTTATTGTATTATATACATATGAATAAATATAAATAAAAGTAGTATGGTTTGTTGTACGTAGTCTTTTGATACCCCATGCAGCACTAGTAGTAGCATATTGCGCTGACATGGAGGATGTTTTTAATCTACTATTGTTACAAGAACTGACCCTTACCGGGTTAAGCCTTTATATAGTGACAAATTTTAGTATGTCTATTTAAAGAGCCGGCCTATACCAGGTTAAGCCTATGCGTTGATTTTGGAATAAAAACGTACAGTAACAGTTATGGGTAATACAAATGTGTTCTTTGGCATAGTTGTGTGTTTATGATTATTGTTATAGAATGGCCCCGGAGAAAACTAATACTATATCTGAGGTGGAGGTGGGCTAAGTGAATGCTCGCCAACTACAAGATGTGATAATGACTATTGCAGCTCTAGTCACTGCTAGCATACTTGAAAATACAACCGTTAACCAACTGTCGAGCACCGATACAACCGACAATACTACACCTCCGCCGAACACTAACGCAGCTACGAATACTATTTCCCCATTGAATACAAATAATGTCACGAATATAACTCCCTCACTATATACTAATAATTCTGATACACGAATTCCCCGCGTCGAGAATGTTCGTATGAAAAGTTTATGTCGTGCATACCTATAAATTTCAGTGGTACTGATGTCCTAGCGGATTGGTGAAATGGATTGAGAAAACCGAGTCTGTAATCAACATTAGTGAATGTCCACCGGACCGTATAGTCAAATTCGCCACTACTATGTTTCTGGATCATGCCTTGATGTGGTGGAACACAGTGATACAGTTAAGGGGACAAGATGCTATAAACCATATGTCCTGGACAGACATTAAAGTATTAGAACATTTTTGCCCAGAAATGAGATCATGAAATTAGAACACGAACTTTGGAATTTGGAAATGAGAGGCGCTGATCATTTAAGTTACACAAATCGTTTCAATGAATTGACTCGTTTAGTACCATGGTCAATTATTCCGGAATCCAAGCGCATTGAGCGTTATATTTGGGGACTTACCCCAGCCGTGAGAAGTATAGTCAATTCCACAGCCCAACCAACTTTAGAAAGTGTTGTGTCACTAGTCAGCGTCGTTACTTTTGACCTTACAAGAAACGGTGTATTAAGAGTACCAGGAGAATCGTCCGGTTTGAAACGAACTAGTTATTGTAGCACCCCGTAATCGCAGCGGAAACGTAAACGGGATGCAACAGACGCCTCTGATATCAACCACATTGTTTATAAAGAAAACTGAATGCATTAAAATACTTCAAAATTACATTATCTCGTATTTCATTACCGTCTAGGTGATACACACATCATACAATACGATACATAATTCTATTTATTATAATGTATCCTAACATCCAGCACGCAAATCTTACACACGTCAAGCACTTAGCACGTAATCAATCACTTCATCTTAGTTGTACCTGAAGAGCATGTGAGAAAACGGGTCAACTACGAATAGTTGGTGAGTTTCACAATTTGAGTAAACCATGATAAATCCATATCAAAATATAATATTATCTGGGGACACTGTTAACCCAGTACTGTACTCATTCCGGGGGCAATGTTAACACAGAAACACGATGTAATTATGCTGAGCTCACAAGTGAAACCTCTGACTATCACACACAACCCCCGTGGCATATCCCCCGCCCACGGACCCGTGGCATATCTCCCGCCCACGGAACTGCCCCAAACCGCTATGTCTAACATTACATAGCAAAATAAATAACAACAAAATAGACATGTGCAACTGGCTGTGAAACATCAGCAAATCCATGCCGGACCAGTTGGGTTTGTCAGACCAATAGTACTATCCACACTCTACCGGCTTTCAGTTAATCACTCGTGTTCCGGGGCCTTAGAATGTTAGCAACTCAGACAATTACCATCTTAGTACCTTTCCGTACGATTCCCGTACAATAAAATATATGTAAATCCACGCAAATCCATGCGTTCAGTATGTACTTAAATATTTCAGTAGGAACATGCTTCCGGCCCGAGAAAATATTTAAAAACAATTCAGAAAAAGGGGCTCGTGAAACTCACCTTAGCACATGCAAGCAGGTAACAACAATCATTATCAGTTAACACGTCCAATCTGTAATATGATCCCTACGATCGTTACTATACACTCATTATTAATATAACTTTAACCAAGTTAACCGGTACATCTGGGGACACTGTTAACCCAGCACTGTACCCGTTATGCGGGCAATGTTAACCCAGAAACACTTCTCCGGACTCAGATTGTGATGTCGTTTAGAGTTCCATGGTCACAACTACTATTAGTCGTTTTTCTCGTTTTGCGTGCCTAGCACGGTTATCCGTTTTTACGTTTCAAAAATGAGTTTGGTCACACACGACCCGAAAGTAGTGGTTGACTGATAATTTAATTAAAGTTGTGAGATTTGAGCTCGGTTTAGACGCTCCGATTGGCCGCGGGTCCCGTTTCCGTCTTTGACGTACCGGAAACTGTTAAATCGGACAAAAATTACTCAAATCATCCGAATTATTTTCGGATGATTTATTTTTACTTGTTTAACTCATTTATATGAAAATAGTTCATTTTTAGGGTTTTTATACACCAGTCAGCTCGATTAAGCGAACTTCACCGGTTTACGCGTTTTAACTTTAAAAGTTTGATAATTAGCACAAATAATTACCCGTTTAATCTCGGATCTTGAAATTTTGCACAAACCACTTTTTGACAGTGGGGAATTTTATAAAAATATTTCCAGAATTAATTTTTATATTTAAAATTTATTTATCTATTTTTAAACACCATTTAAACACTAAATATGTCGTAAATACCAAACGATCTTAGAAAAATCCCAAATTTCTCCTGGATGTCCCCTGCCATCCACATAGTCCCCTTTAATTTTTCTAGAACCAAAATTATCTTTTACATGCCATTTTCACTAAAACCGAGCTAGAAAACCCTAGAACTCGTTTAACCGAAAAGCCTACTTAGACTTCTCCAACGGACCTCAAACTTTGTGTGTGAATTATACATGATATAAAAAGCTTATCTGCAATTTTCCAGAATTTTTCATGATATTTAACTATTTTTCACCATTTTTGGCCAAAACCGAGCATTAAATTCACCAAATATTCATCCTTTGTCCAAAAATACCAAAAATTCACAGAACTCTTATTTCATGTGTAGAACATCCCTGTAAAATTTTATGACCTAATTCTAAACCATCAACAATCTGTCCCAAAACACATACACCGAACATAACCGAATATACCTTTCGTTTTCCGCCACTACAAGCTACAAACTCGTCTTTCCGCCTTATCTACCACTAAACACAGAGCCTACAAACAACATAACACAATACCAAGCAAGTTACAATCACGATCAAGCCATTTCTTTCATGGTTTCGGTTATGATTCCAAAAACAAAGATTTAACCGTAGAAACTCGTTTTTGATTCGTTTAACTCCTTTCTTGGACCAAGATCCCTTGTATAACCCGTATACATCACTTGATCATGCAAGAATCGGTTTTCATCTTAGAAACCTCATTTTCTTGCAAATAAACTCAAGAAACGAAGATGGAAACGTGAATAACTCGATCATTACCTCGTTTTCCTTGCTAGAACTCTCGGTTTTTGGATGAAATTGTTGAGAGAAGATGAAGATTGTTGAAATGTTTTGATGAAAAAAGAAATAAGGGCTTGGGGTAACACCCCTAAGTCCGATCGGTTTGGTTAGGGGGGTGGGGTGGGACCCACCTCTCCATTCTAGGCCACATGTTTGGATTCTCGTAATCCGGATAATGTTTTGGATAATCTGGTTCAGTTTGTTTTTCGGTTAAATGTTTAATTCGGCTTAAAACGAGGCTAAAATGGTCGTTTTTCGGCTAAAAATGAAATTTATATAAAACCACTTTAAAAAACTTAAACCATGACTTCCATTAACTTAAAATACCATGTTATTAATTATCGCGCATCTTTTTCGGCTTGATCGATCATCTCTTGCTCGGTTTGATATTAAAGGTTTCGTTTAATGTACCGACGTACCATTAAATCGAAATTCTTTTTATGTGCTTTAAAAAACTTATCCCGAAGCTTTAGTACTTCGTAAACATCACTAAATATTATAGATATCGTTTATAATTGAACCCTCGATTCGTTCGGGTTTCAATAACTATCGATCGATTGATCGCATATTCAATACGATGAATTATATATTCACGTACAATCAATACAGTGAACCATGTATTCTCGTATAATTACTGTGGTAATTCATGTACCCGACATTAAATATGACGTAACTATTGTCTACCGGTTAGGGTATACCGGGTTTCGTCGGAATCGTTACAGTTATGTCTCTAGAACACAAGTGAAATCTCATAATAAACGAATCTGCCCTACAACTTAGAGATATGCTAAGACCAATTCCGACATGAAACAAGATGCATACAAAGGGTTGTTGCCAAAGTGTGGAAAGTTTAATTTGCATCATACTGGTGAATGTCGAACGACCATATGTCAAATATGCAGAATGATTGGGCATTATACCCCAATTTGTAGAACTATAATGAATACTTCAAACCGACAGGCTCAAACAGCCCAACCTCATTATCCACAAACATCTAGTCCCCAACCAATTTGACAACAATCTAATCAACAAACCCCATCTTCAATGAGCCTCCAGACATGTTATAAGTGCGGTGGTACGAAATACTTTAGGAGACACTGTCCCAAATTGAATCCCGATGTAGTAAAACGACAAAATCAAGGGCAAACATCAACTTCCTATCCAGCTAGGGATGGGCTTCCGTAAATGGATCTGGCGAAGCGCAACAAGACCCACATGTAGTAATAGGAAGTTTTGATGTTATAGTCGGTATGGATTGGCTATCTAAGTATAAAGCTGAAATTGTCTGTAAAAATAAGACTGTTAGGATACCTCTTTCGAATGATGAGGCAATGGTTGTTCAAGGCTAGAAATCTGGTACAATGTTGCATCTCGTATCCCAACTTAAGGCATTAATGTATTTGCGCCAAGGTTATACATTATACTTGGCGAGCGTAACAGTTAGAGAACTCGATGAAGAGCGAATAGAAGACATCCCAGTGGTACACGAGTATTCATATGTATTTCTCGATGAGTTTACTGGTTTACCACCGATCCGACAAGTTGAATTCCGTATTGATCTAATACCGGGAGCAGCTCCCATTACTAAGGCCTCTTACCGACTTGCACCTTCTTAAATGCAAGAATTGTCCAACCAATTGCAAGAGTTACTAGATAGGGGATTTATCCGACCTAGTTATTCACCATGGGGAGCAATAGTGTTATTTGTGAAAAAGAAAGATGGAAGCTTTCGGATGTGTATTGATTACCGGGAATTGAATAAAGTGACTATAAAGAATAGATACCCCTTACCTCGAATTGATGATTTGTTTGATCAGCTTCAGGGTGCGAAATATTTTTCAACAATTGATCTCAGATCGGGTTATCATTAAGTAAGAATTCAGGAATAAGACGTACCAAAAACAGCTTTTCGAACTTGGTATGGTCACTATGAATTTTTGGTTATGCCGTTTGGGTTGACAAATGCACCTGCAGTGTTTATGGATCTCATGAATCGAGTTTGTAAACCATATCTTGACAAGTAATCTTAGAGCTATTGAGGCAACAAAAGTTATATGCAAAGTTTTCCAAATGTGAATTCTGGTTACAAGAAGTACAATTTTTAGGACACATTGTGAATCAACAAGGAATCCAAGTAGATCCCGGTAAATTGAGGCTATTAAGAATTGGCAAGTACCTAAATCACCAAAATAAATTCGACAATTTTTGGGATTAGCCGGGTATTACCGACGATTTATTGAAAACTTTTCAAGTATTGCCCAACCTTTAACCCTCCTAACCCAAAAATATGGAACGTATGACTAGGGAGAAGAACAAAAAATGGCCTTCCAAATGTTAAAACAAAAGTTGTGTGAAGCTCCAATATTAAGTCTGCCAGATGTAACTGAGGATTTGGTGGTCTATTATGACGCATCTCGTAAAGGTTTAGGATGCGTACTGATGCAAAGAAAGATAGTAATAGCATATGCTTCCCGACAAATAAAAGTACATGAGAATAATTATACGACTCACGATTTGGAATTGGGAGCAATTATCTTTTCCTTGAAGATCTAGACACATTACTTGTACGACACCAAATGTACCATCTATACTGACCACAAAAGCCTACAACACATATTTGATCAAAAGGAGCTGAATATGGGAAGATGGGTAGAACTTTTAAATGATTATGATTGTGAAATTAAATACCACCCGGGTAAGGCCAATATAGTAGCTGATGCTTTAATCCGAAAGGACAGAGTTAAACCGTTGAGGGTACGGGCACTCAGAATGATTCTCCAAAGTAGCCTAATCGAACAAGTTCATGTTGCAGAAGACGAAGCCTTAAAACTAGATCAGTTAGAAAAGGAAGAACTACACGGGAATGAGAGGAATTTTGAGAAGATTGATGAAATATATTACTACAAAAACTGGGTCTGGATTCCAACACTTCATAAACTTCGCGAACTGATTCTTGATGAAGCACACAAATCCAAATATTTTGTTCATCCAGGTGCTGATAAGATGTATAAAGATGTTAAGGAATTCTACTGGTGGCCTGCCATGAAAAAGGATATAGCCGTGCATGCAAGTAAATGTGCAATGTGTGCAAGGGTTAAGGCTGAATACCTAAAACCTTCGGGAATATTACAACCCGAAATCCCACAACGGAAATGGGAACAAATTACCATGGACTTTGTAACACACCTTCCCAAAACCTCCCGAGGACACAATGCCATTAGGGTAAATGTAGACCGATTAACCAAATCCGCACACTTCATTCCAATCTGTAACAACTACACTACCGAAAAACTCGCCCAAATTTACATTGATGAAGTTATATCTCGACATGGAATACCTCTTTCAATTATTTCAAACCGTGATAGTCACTTTACTTCACAATTCTAGCAAGCAGTTCAAGAAGCTTTGGGAACCCGAATAGACCTGAGTACCGCTTACCATCCCCAAACTGATGGCCAATCCGAATGAACCATCCAAACCTTAGAAGATTTACTTCATGCTTGTGTACTAGATTTCAAAGGGAATTGGGATCAACACCTCTCACTCATTGAATTCTCGTACAATAACAATTATCACAGTAGTATACAAGCAGCGCCTTATGAAACATTATACGGGCGAAAATGTAGATCACCACTTTGTTGGACAGAATTGGGTGACACTCAGATTACAAGATCCGATTTAATTCAAGAAACAAGCGATAAGATTCATTAGATTAAACGAATATTGAAAGCTTCCTATGACCGACAAAAGAGTAATGCCGATATTCGCAGAAAACCGTTATCTTTTGATATAGGCGACAAGGTGTTTTTATAAGTATCGTCGTGGAAAGGTGTTATAAGGTTTGGAAAAACCGGTAAATTAGCCCCGAGATACATTGGACCTTTTGAGATTACTGCAAAAATTGGTCCTGTAGCCTACCGATTAAAACTACCCTTATAACTGAGCACTATTCACGATGTATTTCATGTATCGAATCTGAAAAAGTGTTTGACTGATGAAACGGCAATAGTACCACTGGAAGATGTTCAGATTAATGAAAAACTCAACTTTGTAGAGGAACTGGTAGAAATTGTGGATGGGAAAACCAAACAGTTACTACACAACAAAATCTCATTGGTAAAAGTTAGGTAGAACTCTAAACAAGGACCCGAATTTACTTGGGAATGAAAAGACGAATTCCGAAAGAAATACCCACACCTTTTCCCTAAAAAGAAAACCGTTGACACATCAAATTTCGGGGACGAAATTTTTTAACGGGGGGAGAATGTGACATTCGTGACAAAACAAGGTATACCTTATTTAATACGTAGCGAGTAATAGATAAATCGGTTAATTCGTAGTGCTTAAACGAGTAACCGACTGATATTGATTATGGCCCGTATTGTTGTTACCCGGTATATCAATATAATAACAATAACAGATCTCAGATCTGTATATATATATGATCAATATCTTAATAACAAATCTAGCTCATAATTACATTAGATTAAGTGTTATATATGTATATGTATTTGTTGGTGCATGTTTTGTAACAGATGATCTTTTGTGTTTGTTAGAATTGAGAGCAACGGTCAAAGGGGAGTCTGTTGGTGCATTTTGTGACCGTCGCTATGCAATTCTGTTCAGCGGAAACGAAGTACGAAGTTAGAACAACTTCGCCATAGGCGAAGTTGTAACAACTTCTGCCATAGGCGAAGTTATAACAACTTCGCCTACTGGCCCAAGCCCAAGCCCGCGAAGTTGTTTCGGTATATATATATACGTGTCTTGTTTATGTTTGAGTATCCAGAAAATTAGAATATCGTGTGTCCAGTTCAAGTAGCTAGAGAGAAACCGAGAGGGAGAGTCGTGTGGGACGGCCCGAGGTAGAGCTCACCTCGGGTCGGCCGTCATTTGTTTTCGTGTTTGGTATGTAACGAGTTATGATTATTATATAAAAGATCTGCAGATTCGTTTATCCCGTTCTTGTGTTTGTATGTGTGTAATCATGTTTTTCGTCTTCTACACCAATAAACGAGTCTAGGAGGATTCCGCACTCCTAGACATCTTGCGGATCTCGTATCGATCGGCGACGCCCCGGGGGGACCTATAAGTGGTATCAGAGCCTTAGGCTCTTATGCTACGGTTCGAGATCTGCGTTTTGGTGTTTCTGGCACGTTTCTGATGCGTTTCTGGCCGAACAGCCGCCGCAGGCGAAGTTATGGGGTTCGGGCGAAGTTGTCGCTTAAATTTTAGGGTTTAGGAGAAGATATAAGGTTAAGCGAAGTTATTCACAACTTCTTCTACCTCACAAGTTCGCTTATCTCAGGCGAAGTTATCTGTCAGGCGAAGTTTTGGACATGCGAAGTTATGGACAGGCGAAGTTAAGGAGGAGCGAAGTTGACTTTAGGCGAAGTTAAAAAAAAAAAAAAATGTGTTTGGAGTTTTCGTCTGTATGGCCAGGTGTACACGATTATTGTGAGACCGAAGACGTTGTTCTGTCAACGAGTGAAACTTGTTATCTCTTGGTCTTACGTGTGAACAAATACGTGTCAACTCTGGATTTGGAGTTGAGGTTTTGAATGGGATAT
Organism: Bidens hawaiensis; assembly: GCF_021521415.1. Lineage (NCBI taxonomy): Eukaryota > Viridiplantae > Streptophyta > Magnoliopsida > Asterales > Asteraceae > Bidens > Bidens hawaiensis. The sequence goes on along the minus strand of NW_027491120.1, from coordinate 188,042 downwards.
TGATTGAAACTGGATATTGACACATATTTGGGTGTTTGTGGGCAATGAAATAGTTGTTGTTCGAGGTTGACCAACTGAAGAAAGTCAAATTGAACTGAAGGTTTTCGTCATTACTGGATTACGGTCAGAGCATATTATTTATGTTATTTTCAAGGCGTTCGAGAATTGGATCCTGAAACGTGATGCTTATTTATTAAAGTGAAAATTCTGGAACAAGTTGGATTTAATCGGGAATTAAAGTGTTTATGTTCTTGATCGTTATCCCTGGTGATTGAAGATGCTTCGGATTAATTAATGGTCATGTGTGTTAGATTCTATCAAGGTGGTTTTGTGATGAAATTGATCACTTGATGTTGAGTAGTTGAAGATTAAACCTTATCGTATGCCGACGTGTAGGTGAAGTTGTGGAGGGAGCCCAACTTCACGGGTTGGTGAAGTTAGAAGAACTTTACGTGTTGGTGAAGTCAGAAGGACTCACGTGATTGGTTGAGATGATCAATTAGGCACGGAGATGCATGCATTTCAAAGACCTCAATCTATTTAGTCGGAGAAGCTTACACTGAAGGGGAGATCTGATATGGAAGACGCTGGGTGATTGGTAGATTTGTGAAGCTACACGACAGTTTCAGACACGGCTGGTTGAAGAGCAAACAGAAGATCATCAGTTAAGAGGGAGTCTGTTGGTGCAAGTTTTGTAACAGATGATCTTTTGTGTTTGTTAGAATTGAGAGCAACGGTCAAAGGGGAGTCTGTTGGTGCATTTTGTGACCGTCGCTATGCAATTCTGTTCAGCGAAAACGAAGTACGGAGTTAGAACAACTTCGCCATAGGCGAAGTTATAACAACTTCGCCATAGGCGAAGTTGTAACAACTTCTGCCATAGGCGAAGTTAGAACAACTTCGCCTTAGGCGAAGTTATAACAACTTCGCCTACTGGCCCAAGCCCAAGCCCGCGAAGTTGTTTCGATATATATATACGTGTCTTGTTTAGGTTTGAGTATCCAGAAAATTAGAATATTGTGTGTCCAGTTCAAGTGGCTAGAGAGAAACCGAGAGGGAGAGTCGTGTGGGACGGCCCGTGGTAGAGCTCACCTCGGGTCGGCCGTCATTTGTTTTCGTGTTTGGTATGTAACGAGTTATGATTATTATATAAAAGATCTGCAGATTCGTTTATCCCGTTCTTGTGTTTGTTCGTGTGTTTGTATGTGTGTAATCGTGTTCTTCGTCTTCTACACCAATAAACGATTCTAGGAGGATTCCGCACTCCTAGACATCGTGCGGATCTCGTATCGATCGGCGACGCCCCGGGGGGACCTACAGTATTATCAGTATGTGTATATCAATAGTTCGTATAATATTAGGATGAAGATCGAGAGAGGATCTTGACAGGGTTTTGTTAATTAACTCTCAGAACTTAAATTAAACGTGAACAGTGTTCACTATATATAGAAGATAGGTCTAACATCCCCTAGCGAACGAGACGCTACTTCGTTACATACATTAATAAGACGAAACACCCCCTGATTCGTTAACATCCCCTAACGAATCAGGAGGGAATAAGCTTAAGTCTTAGTTCGCTAACATCCCCTAGCGAAGTAGACCTTAAACATAACGAACTAGACTTTAACTTAATTGTTTATTACATTAATTATAAAACAATTACGTTAACGATAATTACAAAGACTCAAGACGCAAAACCGTGCACTAACAGACACCCCCTCGTCTTGAGCTCTTTGTCTTTAATTTACATGAAGCGCTTGGATTGTCAGTCTCTGCAACTATGAATTCCATTTTCTTGACAAACGCGCACAACGCGTTGGAATTGCATAGCCAGATCGTAGTCTTCATTGCGCTCGATCAGAATCTGTTTGTTGTGTAGCACGTCATTTTCGGTCTCTGATAAATTAACCAACCACATCGGGTCGATTATCTTGATAAGTTCAGTCTTCAGACCTTTACCAAGTACAATGACGGCCTCGCCAGTACGATTGTCATAGAACCAGCGGTTGAATGAGAGATGCATCTGTTGGGGCATCGTCTTCACAGGAACCCGCTTCATCGTCTTTGGCGGCTTTACCTTAAGAACAAGTTTCCTCCAACTAGTCCTTGGATCAATCTCATCAATGCGTTTGCGTCTCGGGACCTGGGACTTGAAGAACTTGAAGCCATGATTGACCTCGAACAGTAAGTGTTGATGAAACCACTCAGCTGTCCGGTAACCACCACGATTGATAAAAGGACATCTCGCGAGGGTACGAACATTCCAACGCGATAAAGTAAGTACATCCTTCATCGTTTCGTAGTACTGGATCCCCTTCTCCCACTTAATTATACTTACTCTAAGATCAGGATCATAAAGCCATGAGATAATATCACCATGTACCTTGGAAACAGTCTTGAAGGAGGTCATTTGGTTTTCTTTAACCCATGCTGTTGGGACTTATATTTTAGACCGATGCATCGAATTAATTTGTGGGTGAAAAATATATTATTTTTTTCTCAACCAAGGGTGGATGGCTTGAAGACCAAGTCATGCTAGACTAGTGTAAATAGATGTTTTTATCATTTGTCTAGTATGAGTGACTGTATTGTGTATGTGTGAGATTTAGGGTTTTATCCCTTTGAGAGAGTCTCCGCCTCCAGGATGTGCTCTCCTGGTGGCAGCTGATATTTCTTAATCGATTGTATGTATGAATGTATGTATGAGTGTTTCATCTTTGTGTGAATCATTCGGCTAATATTAATCATACTACCATTTATATCTTTTGTATTTTGATTACAATTGTTCATCCTATTTTATTGTTGATTGTTAATCAAATCAGGCTCTATCCAATACACCTCATCCATCCAGACATCTTTCAAGAGTGAATACGAGTGAGATTTGATCCTAACCCTAGTTTCGAGCCTGGGTTACCGAATCGTTCAGACTAACCGCTGAACAGATTCATTTCACTCTTGAATCCACCATGGACGTTAAACGATGAAGTTCGTTGAAATTATTTTTGGGGGTTTTTAAATTATTTGATGATTTGGAGAAAAGTATATGGATTGATGTTTGGGCTGATGACTCGTTTGGAGATCCAACATCAATTTCATGTTTATGTGGTCAGAACGGTCCAGATCTGATGTAACAGTGTTATTTGGCTCGTTTTGGGGCAACACTGTTCATCTGATTATTTCGAGATCTGAAAAGGTTGATTATGATATGAAGATAGGTTTCTTTGATTTCGAGATGACTTGGATGGTGCTACAATGATTTATTTCAGGTGCCTAAACTTGTTTTTGGATTTGAATAATTAGGGTTTTGTGTGCTCGTGCTGCACAAACAGTAGATGTGTGTTGAAAAATATTGTTGATGGTACAAACTGATAAGGAGAATGTACAAGTCAAGAATGAACAAGTACTAAAGGCAATTTCATCATTGTTTGTTGCAGTAGATGCAAAGTGAATATTCGAGCAGGTTCTGCATGGGCAAATCAGTGACTGATGACGCAGAAATGAATTTTTGATGTCTAGAGCACACTATGAACAAATAAGATTGGACCCGAGTATGAAAAATGACTAAGTGTTGCTTCGAGCACAAGAGGTGTTTTGCCCAAGCACATCTTTGTTTGGCTCAAGCACAGGTTATTTCGAGCATATCTTATATTGAGCACATCAAATTCGAGCACACTTTGTGAAACCCAGAGCATGTCCTTTGTCTTCTCAAGAAAACTATCTTCTTTAAGTCTCGAGCACACTTTGTTATTTATTCGAGTAGACTCTTTTTCGAGCATACTTTGTTTTGTCTTGAACAATTATGCTTGTGAAGAGAAAACTCAAGTTTGTGTCGAGCACACCCTTGCTCCCGAGCACACTTTTGCTCCCGAGCATGTTTGGTGGAAAATGAAAAAAAGCAATAAGTAATCCGAGCACACTTTTGTTTCCGAGCACTAAGTAATCCGAGCACACTTGTACTTTCGAGCACACTTTGTGCTAGTTGAAAATTGAAAAATCACAAGTGTTTTGATTTCCTGGTACACTTTGTGCTAGGAATGTGCTTCAGGGTACACTTTGTGCTAGTGCTAAAACTGAAAAAATCACAAGTATTTTGCTTTCCGGGTACACTTTGTGCTAGGAAAGTTACTCCGAGTACACTTTGTGCTAGGAAAGTTATTCCGAGTACACTTTGTGCTAGGAAAGTGATCCCAACACACTTTGTGCTAGGAAACAGAGTTTGTGAAATATTTCAAAGTTTTGAAGAAACTTTTGAGATTTTTGGTACCGTTGACCGTTTGACCAAGCTGTTCTCTATGGAAGATATATACCAGGGGTATTTTGGTAATTTTTCTCCAATCATCAACAAGATTATGGAATTCAAACCTCATCCAATTTCACAACTTCATCAAGAGCTTTACAAGAACAAGTGTTGACCAAGTTTAAGGATTTAATCACACTAAGTGTCATCCAATTTGAAGACACGTTTATTAAAGACAATTGCATCGAAATTGGGGGAGTAAAAATCTTTGAATTTCATTGCAAATGGCATGCTTCAAATCAAGTAAGAGACTCGAGTTAAGGAAAAGTTGATCAAGATTAATAATCCAAGGTTTTTCAAAGATGTTTCATCGTATGTCAGTTTTCAGATTTCCTAGTACGGATAAGAAGATAGAGTCATCTCAAGCAAAAATGTTGAAAGGATGATCAGTAGAGTTCAACCTCCTATGAAATAGTCACTTGAACAGTTAAGAATGGGTTGTGGTTGAACTTGAATGTTATATTAATTCAGGGAATGGTTTGAAGATAATTTACAGGGGAAGAAACAGATTTGAAGAATGGAAGACTATTTGATGATCACAATGAGTTTATTTCTTTTTGTGATAACCTTGTTACTTGAAGTTGATCTTTGAAGTTCAAAGCCTTGTTCATATGCCCATACAACTATATCCAAAAGTGGTATAAGAGTGATGATTCGAAATGAACAATGGGAGAAGCATAACGTGAGGGGGAGAATTTCAATGAAAGACAACGAGTTATGAGGTGATCATGGAAGAAATTCGATGGCATCGGTCTAAGGGGGAGATTGTTGGGACTTATATTTCAGACCGATGCATCGAATTAATTTGTGGGTGAAAAATATATTATTTTGGTCTCAACCAAGGGTGGATGGCTTGAAGACCAAGTCATGCTAGACTAGTATAAACAGATGTTTTTATTCATTTGTCTAGTATGAGTGACTGTATTATGTATGTGTGAGATTTAGGGTTTTATCCCTTTGAGAGAGTCTCCGCCTCCAGGATGTGCTCTCCTGGTGGCGGCTGATATTTCTAAATCGATTGTATGTATGAATGTATGTATGAGTGTTTCATCTTTGTGTGAATCATTCGGCTAATATTAATCATACTACCATTTCCATCTTTTGTGTTTTGATTACAATTGTTCATCCTACTTTATTGTTGATTGTTAATCAAATCAGGCTCTCTCCAATACACCTCATCCGTCCAGACATCTTTCAAGAGTGAATACGAGTGAGATTCGATCCTAACCCTAGTTCCGAGCTCCACACCGTTGTTTAATAACGATTATTCACACTTCCGCACTGGGGCTTGGACCTGTCACATGCAGCAGCAGTGTCTTTCCGTTCTTGATCAACATATCGATTTGCACTGATAATTTTACCCACCTTCTGGCGTTTGAACCATCTTGCAATATCATTATCAGTTATAACTTCAAGTGAATGAACTGTCCGCTTACACTTCAATACCTTTTCCAATTCGTCTTCTGCCGCTTTAACCGTCTGTTCATCAAATATTGGGGTACCTTGATCAACATTAGAGTGTTGAAACAAGTCCGGATACTCCTTAGCAGTTACATCTTCCATCTCAACATCCTCATCTTCATAAATAAAGTCCGTATTCTTCTGAATTGACGGATCATCCGATATACCTTCCTCATTCACCACCTCGACATCAGGCTCAGTCTCTAAAGCAGTCAACTGATCGTCATTCAGCCCAAGCAGTATAGAAATCTGCTCCTGTGTCAGAGACCTATCCACAAACTCACCAACCTCTATCTCATCTCTGTTCACCACACTTCTAACCACCACCGAACCATCTATAAATACAGTATTAGCCGCAATCATCTCAATTGGCTTGGCGGCAGTTGGATCTTGATATATAATAATCTGTTTCCTAGAGTCTTCACCGCCACTTGTACCAGCACCGGAAGATGAACCATGCGATTGTTTAGGCTCACCTCCTGCACCAGACTCATCAGGATCTTGATCATCGTCTTTGAGTTTCTTTAGGGCATCTTCTTTGCAAGTCAACTGCAAAATTAATTCTTCTTGTTCTTTCATTTTCGCCCCCTGAGACTCAACAATCGCCCGCAGCGCTTTCGTCTCCTTCTGACAAAATGAGATATAACTCATCATCCGCCTTTGATTCTCCATAAGACGTTCTTGATTCTGACGGTCAGCTGCCATTTGGTTTTCATAAAGATGTAGAAGATTCAGCAGCATCTCAGTCTGACGGTTTGGTGGCAAGTTGTATAGTGAGGGATGAACAGGTTGAATCGGTCCCTGAGGCCGAGTGATTCTTATAAACGAGACATCACTTGGAGGAGGTGGAGTAGGACGAGGAGGAGGAGGCCTCATCGATGGTGTTGAAGGGACAGTAAATAATGTAGCAGGAGGCCTTGGTATCTCGGATAACGCCATTTGAGGGATTAAGCCAAGCCTTTCATGTGATACCATCGTCGTAGTCAATGTAAGCATCGGAGTGCTAGTAGTAGGCGGCACTACCAAGCGTTGAGGCGTTAATTGACGAGGTGGTGGTACACCAATAATTACCCCTGCCCCAGTGGAAACACGTCTTTTCTTCGATGACACTCCAGTTGACACCACTTTCCCTTTCCTCTTTCGTTCTTGTTGAGCAGCAATGGTGGCAGCTAACGCAGCTTCAATTGCAGCTTGTTGTTCTATAAGAGCTGCATCACCAGCTCCACTATCACCATCATTACCGTCATAATTCCCATCATCATCTTCATCGTTCCCACCTTCTCCCCCTTCACGTTCGGAATCCGAGTCGTCATGGATCCATCGTTCATCAGGAGGACAAACATAATTAGGATTAATTATATGACCAATCATTCGTTTATCCCGAGGCTTCTCTTTACGATACACTTTCATTCGACGTACCGTGTCTGCCTTAATGTGTTCCAAAGGAAGCACATCATCCCTCAAAGCTTGATTAATTACCAAGTTTGGAATCAAATCTTGAATTATCAATTGTAGAAATCGGGGATACATTAGAAACCTCTTCGACTGAGTTGGCTGTTGGACTTGTTCTTTCAAATGATCAAACACCAGCTCGGAATAGTTAAATGGCTTGTTGAGTATAAGAGCAACAAAAGCCGATTGTATACTGCTTCTACATTCATTAAATCCTCCACGACGACCACTCATACAATGAATTAGAACATGAAGAAGATACTTGTTTGGTGGGCATAAACCATTCTTGTTCAACATAGATTTATCAATATCACCACCATAATGTAGACGAGTAAACAAACCCTTGATCAACTGCTTGTCAAACTCACTAGGGTTGTCATCATTATCACCAAATTGATGTACGGGGCGAACCACTCCCACATTAATTGTAGTAGCAGTTTGATTAATTGTGGCTCGAATATGATTTTCCGCTTCAACAACTTCAGCAGTATCCTAAAACTGCTTAATAATATTTAGAGACACTCTGGGTCGAGCAGTGATTGCATAACGTATCACTGAACGTCTTAAGAATGCTAACGTGTCTCCAAATACGTCAACGTCAGCAATATCTTGATCAATATATGCACAGATGTTGTGTTTCGTGTCATATGGTAACAAAATAACATCCTCTTGAGGTGGTTGCTCCTGTGGTGGTTGTTCTTGTTGCCCTTGATCGTCAACTAGTGGGTCATGATGTACTTGATCGGCCATTTTAACTGTATAAGTATAAAAGAATATAAGGAATGTGAAGACATAATATGCATTTAGCACCAATATATATCTAGTTATTTATAAATGGTGTATTCAATGTCAAATGATATGTGTAATTAATATATAATACGTGTTTAGACGATTCACATACTTTATTTAAATTAAATTATGAATTTAAATTTGATTAAGTAATTAAAAAGAATGTCATTCGTGTAAGTATCACTCTGATTCGTTACCATTTAGTAACGAATCGAGCGATTCGCTATCAGGTAAATAATCTAACGAAGTAGACTTAGTGAATTACTATTCAAAATGACGAACTATGGATCTAGTGTACTTTTAACGAATCCACATCTGATTCGTGAAGTAATTTATTCGCTGAGCAAGTTCGTGTATTTCTGTAATGAATTGGACATGAATTAGTTCCAATTCGCTAAAGATAACGAATGGTCAATAACATTAGACTTGATCGTTGACTCGCATAGTCAAGGTCAAAATTAATAAGAACACCGAAGGTCAACAACATAAATCCAGCTACAATTAGCGCATGATTATCGTCGAACAATCAAAATAGCAGGTCTATGTGACTCGGAATTGCAATACTAAGCACACGATGTTAAGATTAAGGCTTAACATCATAATATAAACAAGAACAATCAGTTCAGGAAACAGAGTTTAAGCCGTCAAACATATACTCATTCAATCAATCTAGCAAACTACAATCGAACACCGATTAAAGTCTACACAAGGTCTCAGAATCACATTCCGGTGACATTGAATCACATATAAGTAATTTTAACATGATAAATCACAAATAAATCAGTGTTTATAAACTCGGAAAACCCTTAGATCACAAAAATCCATAAATAGTCTATCAAAAAACCATCATTTTTGACGAAAATCACATCGCGGTGATCATCGATACCTTAGAAATACAATGGTATCCCTGAAATGTCGAAAATTGAAGATCTAATTTCAGAGAAAATTTTGAATAGGGTGTCTTTAGGGTGAAGGAAAAGATGAACAGTGAAGGACTGTTCGTCTTTTTCTGTCTTATATAGTCTAGCACGCTACCCGAGGTACTCGTTGTACGAATTACGCAATTCGTTTGAATTATAAATAACGAATTAGATAATTCGCTATTCCAGTTCGTTACCTTAGAGTAGCGAACAAGACATGACTTATGTGTTTATTCGTTACAGAGTGCGGAAGCGAATTAGGTGAGCGAACTAGAAACCAGTTCGCTAAAGAATTACCTAGTTCGTTATCCATAATTAACGAAGTAGCTTTTTCTGAATTAAAACTTTATTTAATTTTAACATAAATAATTAGATGAATTAAATAAATTTCAATAAATAACTAAAGGTTTTAACTTAAATTAATTACCGAGAACCGTTTATCCCGATAACTAAATAACTTTAAAACGTTTCGTTTTTACGAAACATAACTTAAAATCATTAAATAATATGTAAAACACGAAAGATAAAATATTTTTGGTATTTTGTAAAAAATTAAAGAATGTAATTTACAAAAAAAAAAGATCTGAACCAAGAAATAGACAATCTTTTTGTGTTTTATATGATTTTCAAAAGCAGTACATATTTTTGTATTTTTGTTGAGATTGAGCAGAAAATCATATTGACTAAAATGCCCTTCCATCACAGTTTTATATTTCAGCGATATTATGACTGGCCTTAAGTTGGTCATTGATATTGTTCTCCACTTAAATCTTATAACAATCCTTTAAGCATTTTTGTGATATGATTAATGGTTCAATTTGCGCACAGAATATCAGAAACTATTAGCCCCTAATCTTGGTTCAAGCTTAATTTGATTTTTTGCCAAATCACCCCAACTTGACTTAAACCGTTATAGTGTTAATCAAAATTTTGAGAATTTTATAACTTTGAGCAATGCATCAAATTTCCTTTACTGTGAGTGAATATGCACGAGTCCATATGTCGGCTTACATACATTGTATCCCCTGGGGTCCGTTTCTTATTGGTAATGAGACGCACGCAAGGGAGGAACAGTTGTATGACTAACTGTGGATTTTGATCAAGTAAGTAATTTAGTTGTACAAAGTACAGCGGTGATCAAGTTTAATGACTTTGGGTTTGCTCTAAAAGCGAGTGAAATATTCATGCTTATGAATACCTAGATGATTAAGCCGCATAAAGACTCACAGTGTCCAGAATCCTAACGCTTGTTATTTGATCAACTATAAGGCTTGAGTATGATCGGTTATTACATTTCTGCCATCTTCACCGAGACTTTTGCTAGAGACTAACACCTCTTTGAATTTGGCTTTTCTTTAAGTTTATATCACTTACTTTACCCTAACAGCTTGTTTAAGACCTATCAATGCACCAATGATTAAGCACACAGTCTTTTAAGCTTAATTCTTTCTGGATTTGGGGTCAAATAATCAATGTACTAGCATATTCTCTTTTTGCTTCAAAAAACTCAAAATTTTGAGGAGCATAAAATAAAATGATTTAAATTTCCCCAGTTAATTTAAGTTCATAATTTAATGGCTATCATATCCATCTACAAGTAGAGAACATGACCAAAACATGCAAACAAGCTTCACAAACTTAGATACTGACTAAATTTTCAGATAAAAATAAAATAGAAAGCTTAAAGAACGCCCCAAGTACTATCCATTCGTCAGGTAAATGGCTAACCCGAAGATTTACAAGAAATTATCAGGACCAAACATATATAAGTATATGTCCTTCAAAATAGAAGCAAATGACATAATTTTCAGCGAACATAAGCAAAAAAAAAAATCTTTTTGGTTTTTCTCTTTACAAACTAAAAACACAATTTTTTTGTCTTTTCGGATTTTTTTTTTACAAAACAAGAAAATTCACATTCTTTTTGACTTTTTCAGAATTAATCTGTACAAACAGAAATCACAATCTTTTTGGAATTTTCTAATTTTAAAATGTTTTTGGTTTTTCAGATATTAAAATAAAACAAGAAAGAACACAATATTTTTGATTTTTCAACGTTTTCTAATGTTTTGGGTTTTATCTATACAAACTAAAAACACAATATTTTTGTATTTTCTAAGATTCACCCCCTAAAACCTAAAAACAAAATATAATTTAAACTAGACCAAAACTAAAATAAAAATAATTATCCTAATTTTAGGATCTCAGCAAGGGTCTTCAATCCATTTAAACCAAGCAAAAAATTAAAACGTGTTTTATCAAACGCTTTGGTAAATAGATCGGCTTTTTGAAAATCAGTGTCCACTTTCTCAAGATCAATTAATTTTTTTCATAACAATCCCGTATAAAATGATGTCGAATTTCGATATGTTTCGTTTTAGAATGTTGTACGGGATTCTTGGTGATACTAATGGCAGCAGAATTATCAATCAAAATGGGAGTAGTAAGAAACTTCAAGCCGTAGTCGCGAAGATGTTATTGTATCCACAAAACCTAGGAACAGCAACTCGAGGCTGCAACATACTCAGCTTCGGCGGTTGAAGTGGAGACCGTTGTCTGCTTCTTACACTGCCAGGAAACAAGCCGGCTTCTTAAGAATTGACATCCTGCTGTAGTAGACTTGAAATTAATCATGCATCCTCCATAATCTGAGTCTAAGTAAGCGGTAAAATCGAACGTATCATCTATGGGATACCATAACCCGATGTCTGGATTTCCCTGTAGATATTGCAGAATACGCTTGACCGCTGCCAGGTGAGTCACTCGGGGACTTGCTTGGTACCTAGCACATAAACAAACAGCAAACATTATGTCGGGTCGAGAAGCAGTTAAATACATCAAAAAACCAATCATGGCACGATAGAGGGTCGGATCAACGGTATCCTCCAATTCATCCGATGATAAATTGTGACCCACAGGAAGAGGAGTAGAATGGATTTTTCCGGCAGTAATCTTGAATCGGCTTAAGACGTCGTTCACGTATTTTGTCTGATGAATGAAGATTCCCTTCGCAGACTGATGAACCTGCAACCCTAAAAAGAAATTCATCTCTCCCATCGAACTCATCTCGAACTTGGTTTGCATAGATTTCTCGAACTCCTTACACAACATGTCGTTCGTAGACCCAAAGATTATGTCGTCAACATAAATTTGAACGAGCAGAAGATCATCACCAATATTCTTATAAAACAATGTGCAGTCGACAGTCCCTCGTTTGAAACCATTATCCGTCAGATGGTCGGCGAGTGTGCCATACCAAGCTCTCGGGGCTTGATGTAGACCATATAATCCCTTGTTTAAACGGTAAACACGGTCAAGATAATCCGGATCTTCGAAACCTGGAGGCTGTAAAACAAACACTTCCTCGTGAAGTTCACTATTGATAAAAGCACTCTTAACATCCATTTGATACACCTTGATCTTCTTGTGAGAAGCATATGCCAGGAAGATTCGAATCGACTCTAATCTTGCAACTGGAGCATACACCTCAGTGTAATCAATACCCTTTTGCTGATGAAAACCTTGTACCACTAAACGTGCCTTGTTTCTCACAATTACCCCACGATCATCTTTCTTACACTTATATACCCACTTAGTTGGAATTGCCTTCTTGACTCTAGTAGGTTTGTCAATAAGATCCCAAACACCTAAACGTGCAAATTGTTGTAATTCTTCTTCCATGGCTTCTACCCAAGATGGATCTTGCAGAGCCACACGAGGAGTTGTAGGCTCAACTTGCGATAGAAAGCAAGTGAATTTAGCAATAGTTGCAATTTCAGATGAGTGTAAGTCAGCATAAACACATAGGGCATTATTGTCACTTGAGGAAGCAACTTGATGTCGTGTCTGAACCCCTACATCAAGGTCTCCAATAATGTCTTCTTGTGGATGGTAATTATGAATCCTGAGAGTAGGATTTTTAGAAACAACAACGTTTTCAAATAAATTAGTGTAATGTTCACCCAATTCAGGAGATGAAACATCACTGTCAAGTGTAATAACTTGATCCACAATTGTATTATCATCAGATGAAGTAGACGCATTATCATCATGAGTAGAAGATTCTTCAATTGGAGCCGCAATTGGAGCTTCAATATCATTTGAACTTGCAAACCTTGGAATATCCAAATGTTCTTCAAAATAAGCACGAACTAAATCTTCATCTGGATGATCAGTTGATGGAGTAAATGAATTAAATAAACCATCATAGTCAAACATCCAGTCGGGTCCTTTCCCTTGTGAAGGAGTAGTGTACTTTTGACAATCAACATGGTACCACTCTTCAACACAAATTAAAAAACTGTTTCTTAGGTGACGCATATCCCAAGAAATACCCTTCAATGGCTTTTTCATCAAATTTACCCACATCCTTTTTCAGCATAGTACAGGGACACCCAAAAGGTTCTAGGTACTTTAAGTTAGGCTTACGATTATTCAATAATTCATAACTGGTCTTCTTGAGTCGTTTAACAGTTAGAACACGATTGAGTGTATAACAAGCCGTATTCACCGCCTCACTCCAAAACTGGACAGGTTGCTTAGAATCAGCAAGCATAGTTCTTGCAGCTTCAATCAAGGTTCTATTCTTTCGTTCAGCAACGCCATTTTGTTGAGGTATATATGGTGCACTATATTCACGGTGAATTCCCTTTTGGATACAAAAGAAATTCAACATAGTGTTTTTGAATTCAGTTCCATTATCACTCCGAATTCTCCTTACCTTTTGTTTGTAAAGTGATTCGATTTTAGTGATAAGGTTTTGTACCAAAACAGGCGTTTGATCTTTAGAACTCATAAATAAGACCCATGAATATCTCGAAAAATCATCAGTCACAACTAGGCAATACCAGTCTCCAGAAATACTCGCATGATTCGCTGGACCGAACAAATCCATATGAATTCGTTCAAGCGGAGTATCAATGGAATTCAATACCTTAGATAGGTGCGATTTCTTCTTCTTCTGTTTGCCCTTCTTACAAGCAACACAGTGATCGGATAACTTAAAATTCTTTAACGACACCCCCTCTACCAGATATTTTTCCATTAAATAATTCATTTTTCGAACATGTATGTGACCCATTCGTCGATGCCAAAGCACTGAGTCTTTCTCGGTTGCTTTTGAGACAAAACACGTTTCGATTGACGTAGATACTTTAGAATTCATGTTCAAGACATAAATATCATTTGATCGTGGTGATCGCATGACAACCATGTCCTCGGGAATCACATAACCCGGTTTCAAGATCAGACACTCTTTATCTGTAAATATCGTAGTGTATTGCTTATCACAAATTTGCGATACGCTCAATAAGTTATGATCCACTTTATCACAATAGTTAACCTTCTCAAACGTAATCTTCCCATTTGAAACATCACCCTCCTGTGTAATAATACCCCCAGAATTCCCAGCAAACGCCACATAACCCCCTTGAATATTTCTCACATTTGATAAGAGGTTGAGATTTCCAGTAATATGACGAGAACATGCACTATTCATGATACAGTTTTCACCAAAATGTTCTTGGATGTACCCTACACACAAAAGAAAATGATTAGTTCAAAAAGGCAGCCTAGGCCTCGGTCTTGGGCACCTTTTGGTTTCCTTGAGAAAAGTTAACTTTAGTTGCATTCAATTGTTGTTCAGCAACTTGAGAATAAGTTACAGGTTTCTTCAACTTTCGTCTTAGATACGTAGCTTGAACCACATTTGAATTAACATTTTTGCATAATGGTTCAGTAGGAATAAACTTAGGTTTAACGGAACCATGAGTTTCATTCACATGAACAACTTTTTGAGGATGTATGTTCAAAAACATAATATGAGTATCATCAGCACACGACACAGGTCTTTTCAGAATCTCCTTTACCACTGGAACCGGTTTGGGATGGTCCTTGATAAAAGGATGAAGATTCTGATAGTTCTTCTGGCCACAGTTTCTTACTACATGACCTTGTTGACCGCAAAGAAAACAACTTCACATGTCAACATGATGATGTTGAAAATTTGTTGGAAAGTGTGACACAGATGATGTCTGATGACTCACATTTTTGGTCATGCTCTTACCAAAATCATCAGATAATTCAGATTTCTTTTTTAAGTAAAAATCTAAATTAGACAGTTCGAAAAACTTTTCAACGTATCTGTCCCAGTTGACTTCACAAATTGAATTTTCTTAGCTTGTTTTAAACAGATTATTATATATCAAGATCCAACTGCCGCCAAGCCAATTGAGATTATTGCGGCTAATACTGTGATATTTATGGATGGTTCGGGGGTGGTTATAAGTGTGGTGAACAGAGATGAGATAGAGGTTGGTGAGTTTGTGGATAGGTCTCTAACACGGGAGCAGATTTCTATACTGCTTGGGCTGAATAATGATCAGTTGACTGCTTTAGAGACTGAGCCTGATGTCGAGGTGGTGAATGAGGAAGGTATATCGGATGATCCGTCAATTCAGATGAATATGGACTTTATTTTTGAAGATGAGGATGTTGAGATCGAAGACGTAACTGCTGAGGAGTATCCGGACTTGTTTTAAAACTTGCTTTCCTTAATCAATGAATCAGATGAAACTGATATTTTTGCTTGAGCATATTGACGTTCAAGTTCACGAACTTTGGAGGTTTCATTGTAAAACACACTCTCAATCAGTTCAGGTTTAATGATACTTATTGGAATGTCTTTCTCAGTGAACATTGTGTCCATCCCCTTTAACTTAAACACACGAGCAGATGACGGCTTAAGTGCATTAGGATTTATAAAACGCAACAAATCCTCATCATGGGTTATTCTGGTTTCTTAGCCTTCTTTCATCTTGTTTTATCTTAGTTGTGTGCGAACCATACACAACCTCCTCAAATTCATGAGGTTCACACAGTATGTGATTAGAACTTGGAATGTTCTTGTTATTGTGTATAATTTCATGTTCAAACACATCCCCAATGATAACTTTGTCAACATTTTCAACAAAAACTTTGTTGCTTTGAACATGAGGTTTCTGAGAAACAGATTGGGTTTTAACAGTTTCAGACTTACTTGGTTTAGAATTTTCTGAAATCACAGGTTCTTTAAGAATAACATCTTCTTCAGTTGGAGCAAAAGGATTAATTTTATAATCATTGTGAAATGGTGGTGGAATTTCAACAAAACCTATACCTTTCTTTGAATCCTTTTGTTTTCCAGAAACTTCAATAATTTCATTCAACAGAAAAGATGAATTTCGAAATTTACCCAATTTGTTCTTTAACTCAAGAACCTCATTCTCAAGCTCGGTTATCTTTGAACGGTGTTTCAAAATTTCTTGAAATTTTTGATCATTAATTGTCATTTTCACAGATAACTCAGCTTTAAGATCATGATTACTGATAGTCAACGCATCAATTTTCTCTCTCGAGTTTATTTGAGAAGTCAAGGATTGCCTACAAGTATCTTTTAAGGGCACAATCTCTTTTAGCAAATTATCATTTTGAAGTTTTAATGAATCAATTTTAGATTTATTATAATCACAATCAACACATGATACCTTAGAAGCAGAATTACTAACCTCGCTTTGTTTGGCCATGCAAGCAGATGTGGTAGACTCACTGATCTTAGCCATACAAGCAAAATTAATTGGAACTTTTTCACTTGAATAATCAGACTCAGATCCAGAATCATTATCAGAAGATAGCTTGCTTCCACTAGCATCTTGAAAATTTTCAGTATATCCAAACATTGCCAGATTTGCTTGAGTATCATTACATAGTAGTCGTTGTGACCAATCATCTCCATTAGCTAACATTGCTTGTGATCCAGAACTTGAAGGTTTCTTCTCAGCATCATTACCTCGTGGTGTTGAAGAATTTGAATTTTGACCACGAGGACCAGTATATTCCTTTTTCGGTTTGTCTCATTCTTTTGCAAAATGACTGAATTCTTGACCATTGTAACATTTCACTTTCAACTTGTCAAATCCCAACTTCTTGTTTAGAGCAGGAAGATCTTTTCCAGTTCTTTGCATGAATCTTTTCACCTTTCGAACAATCATTGCCATATTCCACTTTAAATCCATGATTTCTAAGTCATCTGGATCAATCTGATCATAGTCTTCATCAGTTAAATCACTAGTGGCAATTTTGCTACTAACCAGATTTTCATAAGACGTCATGAAAGCGGATAGAAAGGCAAAGTTTTGTTCAGCTTCTTTCATATTGACGTTTGAAGGTGTTGAATGTTGATTTGTAGTGGATGAACTACCCGACATTCCAGATGATCCAGAAATACCAGAAGATCCAGTATTTCCCGCTGTGTAAAAACAAGCTCGTGGATCACTATACAACGTAGTTGAATTCTCACTTGCAGCTTGAGTAATAAAAGCAGTCAGTGGAGAGATGATTGAACTAAGAGGCATACTACCACCATAGAAAGAAGGATCTTGACTTTCCTTTGAAGATTTTTGACACTTAAGATCATATTCTCTGGCTTCAATCTTTTGCAAAAATTCAATTGCTGTCACATCTTCATTTAAGAAATAATTGTTTTCCTTGAGAAACATTAAGAACATGGAATAAGAACTTGGAAGTACACTCTTAATAGTGTCAATTTTATCCCTCTCAGAAACATCTAATTTCATCTTGTCCATCTCAGAAATCAAGTGATTGAATCTTGTTGTCATTTCTTCAACCGTCTCACCTTTCAATAAATTAAAGTTTCTGAATTGAAACTTAAGCATCACCTTTTTGCTCTCAGCCGTGTTACCCATACTTCTCATTCGAATATGTTGAAACAGAGAGCACATATTTTTATACTACCCACTTGGTGAAAAATATTCTCAGACAAAGCCATAGTTAGAGTAGAATAAGCTTTTGTCTCTATCTCTAATGCTTTCTTTTCTTCAACAGAACACTGTGAAATAGCTTTTGGTGTAAAACCAATAGTCTCATCTCCAATTATAGGAAAGTATAGACTTCATCTAAGCAGTATGAACAATCAGGATGAACTGATCCTAAATGAGCACGAAACCGAGGTTCCCACTTGGCAAAGTCACTGAACTTCATCAATCTTGGACATTTCGAATGTGAACCTATCTCGGTATCAAGTTGCAACATTTGTTGCATCAACATGTTTTGAGATGCCAATGAATACATACCAGCCATTTTTGACAAGTTTCAAAAATTTAAGGGTGTAACGAATCAACAAGCGAATAAGATTAACGAACTGTAAACAGTTGTAGCGAACTGTGAACAGTAAAATAACGAATCAAATATTAACGAAGTTAAGATGGGTCATGTAACGATTCCGGCAAATTCAGGTATACCCTAGCCGGTATATACTATTTACGTGTTATTAAATATTGAATATATGAATTATAATGCATTTATACGAGTATATATGATTCACTGTACGAATTATACTCGATTATACAGTGAATCGTATTGGAAGTACGGTTAACCGATTGACGGTTATTGAAACCCGAATGAATCGGGGATTACATTATAGACGAAATATATAATGTTTAGTGATGTTTACGAAGTATTAAAGCTTCGGGATAAGTAAAATAAAGCACAGAAAAGAATTTCGAGTTAATGGTACGTTGGTACGTTAAACGAAATCTTTTATACCAAACCAAGCAAGAGATGATCGATCAAGCCGAAAAAGATGCACAATTATTAATAATATGATGTTTCAAGTAAATAAATGTCATGGTTTAAGTTTTTAAAGTTTTAAATCGGTTTTATATAAATTTTATTTTTAAGCCGAAAAACGGGTCGTTTTAAGCCGAATTAAACGTTTAACCGAAAAACGAACTGAACCAGATTATCCACAACATTATCCAGATTTCGTAATCTGAGCTTGTGGCCAAGATTGGAGGTGTGGGCCCCACCCCTCCATATTAGACCGATCGGCCAAGGGGGACTCCCCTTAGCCATTCATTTTCTTTTTCCTTCAATCCAACTCTCAAAATTCTCTCCATCCTCCACACATTCAACCAAAAATCTTTGAGTTTTAACAAGATTCACAAGGTATAAAAATGTTGTTATGGTTGAAACTTGGTTTTTAATTCCATAATCTTGAGAAAATGAGGTTTCAAGTGAAAAATGGGTGAAAACCCGAGATGAAACCGATTCTTGCATGATCAAGTGATGTATACAAGTTATACAAGGGATCTTGGTCCAAGAAAGGAGTTAAAAGAGTCAAAAACGAATTTTTACTGTTAAAATCTTTGTTTCTTTATCATAACCGAAACCATGAAAGAAATGGCTTGATTGTGGGTGTAACTTGCTTGGTGTGGTGTTATTGTGCTTGTAGGTGTTATATCTAGTTGCTAGCAAAGGCTAGAAAGCAAGATCTGTTGGCTTGGGCAAAAACCTCAAACTCTTCCCTGTTCACGCCTGAAAATGGCTTGGGCAAAAACCTCAAACTCTTCCCTGTTCACGCCTGAAAGCTGGTATTTATACCCGCTGCCATTCGGTCAGGACTCATTCGATCGAATGAGTCCTATTCGATCGAATGGCAGACTCATTCGATCGAATCAGAAACTCATTCGATCGAATGAGTATCCATTTGAAAATGCTCTTTCAAATGGATCACTTTCAGCGTGAACCACTACCTAGGTGTACAGCATACAACATAAACATTCTAAACTATTCGCCAAGCGACGGCCACAAAACATGCACCAACAAGATCTTGGCGATCTAAAGCTAGAAACACAAGGTAGTTCGGTTTTTCGTATGATTTATATGATTTGGACAGATTGTGATAGACTTAGAGTTGGGTCATGAAATTTAACAGAGATGATATACACATGAAAATATGAGATCTGTGAAAATTGGGTAATTTTTGGACAAAGGATGAATATTTGGTGAATTTAATGCTCGGTTTTGGCTAAAAATGATGAAAAATAGTTAAAGTAGTTCTGTGAAAATATGAGATATGATGAAAATATGAGATCTGTGAAAATTGGGTAATTTTTGGACAAAGGATGAATATTTGGTGAATTTAATGCTCGGTTTTGGCTAAAAATGATGAAAAATAGTTAAACATCATGAAAAATTCTGGAAATTCCAGATAAGCTTTTTATAACATATGAAAGTCACACACAAAATTTCTGATCCGTTGGAGAAGTCTAAGTAGGCTTTTCGGTAAAACGAGTTCTAGGGTTTTCTAGCTCGGTTTTAGTGAAAATGGCGTGAAAAATGAGATTTTGGTTCCGGAAAAATTACAAGGAACTATGTGGATGGCAGGGGTCCTCCCACAAAAATTTGGGATTTTTCTAAGGTCGTTTGGTATTTTCGATATATTTGGTGTTTAAATGACGTTTAAAAATAGATAAATAAATGTTAAATATAAAAATTAATTCTGGAAATATTTTTACAAAATTCCTTACTGTCAAAAAGTGATTTGTACAAAATTTCAAGATCCGAGACTAAACGGATAATTATTTGTGCTAAAAAGAACATAAAAACAAACTTTTAAAGCTTAAAACGCGTAAACCGGCAAAGTTCGCCTAAGCGAGCTGACTGGTGTATAAAAACCTTAAAAATGAACTATTTTTATGAAACTAAGATAATCAAGTAAAAATAAATCATCCGAAAATAATTCGGGTATTTTTATCCGAAATAACAGTTTCCGGAACCCTAAAGACGGAAACGGGTCCCGCGGCCAAACGGGGCGTCTAAACCGAGCTCTAAATTCACAGCTTTAACTAAAATATCAGTAACAACTATTTTCGGGTCGTGTGTGACCAAACTCATTTTTGAAAACATAAAAACGAATAACCGTGCTAGGCACGCAAAACGGGAAAACAAACTAATGGTAGTTTTTACTAAAGAACTCTAAATGATATCACAGTCTAAGTCCTGAGAAGTGTTTCGGGGTTAACATTGTCCCCGGATCGTGTACGGTACTGGGTTAACAGTGTCCCCAGACGTACCGGTTAACACGAATTTAAGTTATATTAATAGAAATTGTATAGTAACGACTTAGGGATCGTATTACAGATCCGGACCGGTAGCCGTGTACAGTGTTACATATTTGCTCACGAAAAGGTGAGTTTCACGAGCCCCTTTTTACTGAATTGTTTTAAATATTTTCCCGGGGCGGAAAGCATGTTCCTATCAAAATGTTTAAGTACATACTGAACGTATGGAAATTGGGTGTATTTTTATATTGTTTATCATACGGGAATCGTACGGAAATGTACTAAGATGGTAATTATCTGAGATGCTAATATTGTAAGGTTCCGCAACAGGGTTCTGGGTTAACATTGCCCCCAGAATGGGTACAGTGCTGGGGTTAACAGTGTCCCCAGATGTCACTAGAAGTGTTTCTGGGTTAACATTGCCCCCAGAATGGGTACAGTACTGGGTTAAAAGTGTCCCCAGATGTCACTAGAAATGTTTCTGGGGTAACAGAGGTTTCACTTGTGGGCTCAGCATAATTACATCGCTAATATATGATTATTATAATGATTTGTCATCGTTTAATTAAATTAGTGAAACTCACCAACTATTCGTAGTTGACCCGTTTTCTTTACATGCTTTCTAGGTACACCCAAATTGGAATGAGTGATACGTGCTTGATGATGTGTGCTATTTTGTGGAAGCTTAAGGATCTTTAATTTGTATTAAATATGTTAATGTACTATCGGTAAAACTTATGTGTTAACGCCTAGACGGTAACGAAACTCGGAACAATATAATACGTTGTAAATTAATGTAGTGGTGTTTTCTTTATAAGCAATGCTGTTGATATCAGACGTGACTGTTGCATCCCGTTTACGTTTCCGCTGCGGTTACGGGGTGTTACAGAACTTGGTATCAGAGCCATTGGTTATAAAGAATTAGGATGTCTTTAAAAAGGTACCTAAAATATAACCAGTAGCTCTAGTATTATAGGATCTGAATATCAACTAATAATTTATAGTGACGAGATCTGGATGAACTTGGATGGACAAGTGAGTTATTATGGTCCGGAACATAATAACAGACTTGTCTGCACGAGGGAATTCGGGGGAAGTCACGGGGGACTTTAATAGGTAAAATTGGCAACATATGTGTAAATATATGATAATATTGTTATGTGGTCAAGTTGTATAAGTAAGTGTATATTAATTTGATTATGGTTTACACTATGGAAAGAACTGCATGTTTGATTAACTTGTGTGCAGGTAAGAATGTCGAGAACTCATTGTTTATCGGTGGAGGAGGACCCGGAGGAAATCAGCTCCGGGAACTCTGGGAGTCTACGCATATCATCCAGCTCTGAGCCTAGCGAGGCTAGTCGTAGGAGCTCTAGCCAGTCCTCCCCAGTCAGGATTGTCAGATCCCCCACCCCACCCGCACCACAGGCCACCCCTATCCCTCCCGGATTCGGACCCCGCCTCACGGCGCGGATCAGTGTCCCGCATGTCCCACCTACCTTTCCCCCACCCAGACCTGCTACCCGTCGGGGCGAGTCCTCGCGCTCCCAGCCCGAGCCTGGGACTCCACCTGTGTGGGGTCTTCCTAGGCAGGAAAGGGACGCGGCGGCATGGCTTCGAGTGCTCACCGAGCAGGTGAATGAGCACTCCGCCGCCCTGTCAGTGGGAGTACAAAGGAGGATGTATCTGGGGGACCGCATACTGGATTGCCAGTATGCGATTGACCAGTCGAGGAGGGAGTGCTCATACTCCCAGTGGAGGGTCGACCGGATGGAAACGCGGATCCGGGGTATGTTGGCTGTGATGGTGGTGTTGGTGGCTGTGTTGGTGGGGTTGGTATACCACCGTGTTTAGTTGTGTTAGGATGGGAGTAGACAGGGACCGCTTTTTGATACTCTGTGTAAGCAGTTAGTGGTGATGCTAACATAGAGTGAATCTTGTGTAGTTATAATACAACCACTGGCCTTTAGGGGGTCTCTTTCGGGGTATAGCATTATAGATACTTTTGGGTATCATTCAAGCACTGACCCATTGCGGGTTATGTCGAGATGATGCCGACATAGGCCCTATGTATGAAAACTTAACCTATGTAATGATGACAGGAAAGTATGTGAACTGACGTTGATGTAATATGTACTGATATTTATTAATGAATGGAATGTGGGTTGTGTGTTATGATTGGAACTTGTATTAATTATATGTATTTTCTTGATGTTGTGTAGAATGGCACCAAAACGATCAGCTCAAATGTCGGAAGTAGATGTGAGCCGTTTGATTGCTCAACAGTTAGAGGCGGCGATACCGGATATAGTATCGCGCATCGCCGCCAGTATTAACAATTCGACCAATCCAACCCCTCCGAGCAATCAAACGACCACCAATAATGACGGGGAACAAAATGCTAATCCTCCACAGAATGATAACCCGATTCCGGGAAATGACGCACCGCCTAGGGTGGTTGTTACAGACAGTAATGGCCCTATACCTACTGTAGAGACGAACCGTACTGAACCGATTCCTGCATCCAGGGGATGCTTGATCAAAGACTTTATGTTGTGCAAACCCCTAGAGTTTAGCGGGTCTGAAGGACCAAATGGGTTGGTTAAGTGGATCGAGAAAATAGAATCCGTTGTGAATATCAGCAACTGCCCCGAGGATTTTGTTGTTAAGTATGCTACCTGCACATTCACGGACCATGCCTTGACATGGTGGAACACGATAGTGCAGACTCGCGGTCAGGCGGCGACAAACCGCATGACCTGGACAGAGCTCAAGGCTCTTGTACTAGGACATTTCTGCCCGAAAAATGAATTGCAGAAATTAGAAAACGAATTGTGGAACCTGGAGATGCAGGGGGCAGACCACTTGGGTTATACAAACCGGTTTAATGAGTTGTCGCGATTGGTACCATGGTTGGTTACCCCGGAGTCGAAGAAGGTTGAGCGTTATATTTGGGGACTAACTCCAGGA
Organism: Bidens hawaiensis; assembly: GCF_021521415.1. Classification (NCBI taxonomy): domain Eukaryota; kingdom Viridiplantae; phylum Streptophyta; class Magnoliopsida; order Asterales; family Asteraceae; genus Bidens; species Bidens hawaiensis. Next base: position 164,253 of record NW_027491120.1, on the reverse strand, counting down.
GTGAGGAGTATAGTCAACGCTGGGGGACACCAGACGTTTGAGGTTGTGGTGACGCAAGCTGGCATCGTCACCTACGATTTCGTGAGGAGTGGGTCACTGAAGGTGGCAGGAGAGTCTGCTGGGGGAAAACGGGGTACGTATGACCATAGGATCCAGGAGAAGCAGCAAGGTAAACGTGCTAGGCCCGCTGCCCAGAACTACGCCATGACCAGTTCAGGCGGAAGGCAGGGACCGCAGACAAGGACGTTTCCTAGGTGTGGGAAATGCGGTAACCAGCATGGTGGCGAGTGCAGGGGGGTAGTGTGCCATCGGTGTGGTAGGGAAGGGCACTACGCACCGAGATGTAGGACAGACCTGAACAATCTGAACCGACAACCTCAACCTATCCGTGCGCAACCAGTTAGGACCCAACCAGCCCGACAACAAAACCCCCAAGGAAATCAAGTGATGACCACCAGCAGTGCTTGCTTTGAATGCGGCAGCACAGATCACTTCAAGAGAAACTGTCTGAAACTGAACCAGGGAGGAAATGGGCGGCAAACCGCGGGTCAGGCATCGACGTCCAACCCGGCAAGAGGCCGAGCATTCGTGATGGGGGCGAGCGAGGCACGCCAAGACCCCAGCGTAGTGACAGGTACCTTCCTCGTCTCTGATCATTACGCTTCTGTATTATTTGATACGGGCGCCGATAGAAGTTTTGTCTCCGTTAAGTTCCTATCGATAGCAAACCTTCCAATTGGTGAAACCATAGAACCTTATACCGTAGAAGTCGCTAACGGTAAAACCATGACAGTTAATCGAATAGTTCGGAATTGCCCTTTTAATTCTGAACGATCAATCCCTTCCGATTGACTTGTTACCGGTAGAATTGGGTAGTTTTGACGTGATAGTGGGAATGGATTGGTTAGCACGTAACAAAGTAGAAATAAACTGTGAAAAGAAAATCGTCAAGATCCGGGTGTCGGATGACGAAGAGGTATTAGTGCAAGGAGAAAAGTCAGGCACCATGATACCATTTATATCCCACCTCAAGGTGTTAAAATATATACGCCAGGGATGCGTGGCGTATCTAGCAAGCTTGACGGCCACTGATTCTGAGGAGAAACGGGTGGATGATATTCCAGTGGTACGCGAATTTCCACAAGTTTTCCCAGAAGAACTTCCTGGATTACCGCCAACCTGCCAGGTCGAATTCAGAATCGATTTATTACCTCAAGCTGGCCCTGTTGCTAAGGCGCCCTACCGACTTGCACCATCTGAGATGCAAGAACTATCCAATCAGTTGCAAGAATTGTTGGATAAAGGATTTATACGTCCCAGTTATTCCCCGTGGGGTGCACCTGTACTATTCGTGAAAAAGAAGGACGGGAGCCTTAGAATATGCATCGATTACAGGGAATTGAACAAGTTAACAATCAAAAATAGGTACCCTCTTCCCCGAATTGATGACCTGTTCGACCAACTACAAGGTGCGAGCTACTTCTCAAAAATTGATCTTAGATTGGGATACCATCAGGTTAGAATTCAAGAGGAGGATATCCCAAAAACCGCATTCCGGACTCGCTACGGCCATTACGAGTTCTTAGTTATGCCTTTTGGGCTAACAAATGCGCCAGCAGTGTTCATGGATCTCATGAATCGAGTCTGTAAACCCTACCTCGACAAATTCGTCATCGTGTTTATTGACGATATTTTGATATACTCGAAGAGTAAAGAAGAGCACGAGCAACACTTAAGATTAATTTTAGAACTTCTTAATCAGGAGAAGTTATATGCAAAATTCTCCAAGTGTAACTTCTGGTTACAAGAGGTGCAATTCCTCGGTCACGTTATAAACCATCAAGGAATACACGTTGATCCGAGTAAGGTTGAAGCAATTAAGAATTGGCAAGCGCCTAAATCTCCAAAGGAAATCCGCCAATTCTTAGGCTTAGCTGGATATTATCGTCGATTTATAGAGAACTTTTCCAGCATCGCCCAACCTTTAACCCTTCTGACCCAAAAGGATCGAAAGTATGAATGGGGTGAAGAGCAGGAAACGGCGTTTCAAACGCTAAAACAAAGATTGTGCCAAGAGCCGATCTTAAGTCTCCCCGACGGAGACGATGGTTTTGTCGTGTATTGTGACGCATCCCGTAGAGGGTTAGGATGCGTGTTGATGCAGAATAATAAGGTCATAGCCTATACTTCCCAACAGTTAAAAGTACACGAGAAAAATTACACTACTCATGACTTAGAACTGGGAGCGGTTATCTTCGCACTTAAAATCTGGAGACATTATCTCTACGGTACAAAGTGCACCATCTTCACCGATCATAAAAGTTTGCAACACATATTCGATCAGAAAGAACTGAATATGAGGCAACGAAGATGGGTCGAGTTGTTAAGCGACTATGACTGTGACATCCGTTATCACCCCGGCAAGGCTAACGTCGTAGCCGATGCCTTGAGTAGGAAAGATCGAGTTAAACCATTGCGTGTGCGAGCGCTGGGGATGATAGTCCAGTCGAACTTTTCGGATTTGATTCGAGTCGCTCAACGTGAGGCGTTGAAAGAGGAACAAATGGAAAACGAGGGACTTTACGGGAATGAGAAGAATTTCGAACAGCGCGAGGACGAAATTCTCTATTTCAAAAATCGGGTTTGGATCCCGACCCTCCATGACCTTCGTGAATTGATCATGGACGAAGCGCATAAATCGAAATATTCCATACATCCGGGATCGGATAAGATGTACAAGGATGTGAAGGAATTCTACTGGTGGCCGGGTATGAAAAAGAATATAGCCACGTACGTCGGTAAGTGTACGACTTGTGCGAGGGTTAAGGCGGAGCACCAGAAACCCTCGGGAAGATTACAACAACTGGAAATTCCGGAATGGAAGTGGGAGCAGATCACAATGGATTTTGTGACACATCTCCCCAAGACGTCCCGAGGACATGATGCAATTTGGGTAATCGTGGATCGATTAACCAAATCGGCACATTTTATTCCGATTAGAAATAATTATAACACTGAGAGACTTACGCAGATTTATATAAATGAAATTGTGTCTCGTCATGGTAGACCCATCTCGATCATCTCCGATCGGGATAGCCATTTCACCTCCAATCTTTGGCAAGCTGTCCAAGAAGCGTTGGGAACGCGTATTGATCTAAGCACAGCTTACCACCCTCAGACTGATGGTCAGTCTGAGAGGACCATTCAAACCCTGGAGGATTTGCTTCGTGCGTGCATACTGGATTTTAAGGGAAATTGGGATCAACATCTCCCACTCGTTGAATTTTCCTATAATAACAGTTACCATAGCAGTATAAAGGCAGCACCTTACGAAGCATTGTACGGACGGAAGTGCCGATCACCACTCTGCTGGACTGAAGTGGGCGACACACAGGTTATTAGATCAGACCTGGTCCAGGAAACGACCAGCAAAATCCTTGAAATTCGGAACAATCTGAAGGCCGCGCGGGATCGGCAGAAGAGTTATGCCGATACCCGTCGAAAAACGTTATCATTTGAGAAAGGTGATAAAGTGTATTTGAAAGTATCACCTTGGAAAGGAGTAGTCAGATTTGGAAAGGCGGGGAAGTTAGCCCCTAGATACATTGGACCATTCGACATTACTGCAAAAATCGGTCCTGTAGCATACAGATTAGAACTGCCTGATGAACTGAGTGCAGTTCACAATGTGTTTCACGTGTCAAACTTGAAAAGGTGTCTGTCGGATGAGACATCGGTATTACCCTTAGAGGGTGTCCAAATAAGTGATAAGCTTAATTTCGTAGAGGAACCCATAGAAATAGTGGACGAGAAAATCAAGCAACTTAGACACAATAAGATCTCGTTGGTCAAAGTTAGATGGAATTCGCAACGAGGCCCAGAATATACATGGGAACGAAAGGACGAATTTCGGAAGAAATACCCCCACCTATTTCCTCAAAAGGAAGTAGTTGACGCATAAAATTTCGAGGACGAAATTTTTATAACGGGGGGAGAATGTAACGATTCCGGCAAATTCAGGTATACCCTAGCCGGTATATACTATTTACGTGTTATTAAATATTGAATATATTAATTATAATGCATTTATACGAGTATATATGATTCACAGTACGAATTATACTCGATTATACAGTGAATCGTATTGGAAGTACGGTTAATCGATTGACGGTTATTGAAACCCGAATGAATCGGGGATTACATTATAGACGAAATATATAATGTTTAGTGATGTTTACGAAGTATTAAAGCTTCGGGATAAGTGAAATAAAGCACAGAAAAGAATTTCGAGTTAATGGTACGTTGGTACGTTAAACGAAATCTTTTATACCAAACCAAGCAATAGATGATCGATCAAGCCGAAAAAGATGCACAATTATTAATAATATGATGTTTCAAGTAAATAAATGTCATGGTTTAAGTTTTTAAAGTTTTAAATCGGTTTTATATAAATTTTATTTTTAAGCCGAAAAACGACCGTTTTAGCCTCGTTTTAAGCCGAATTAAACGTTTAACCGAAAAACGAACTGAACCAGATTATCCACAACATTATCCAGATTTTGTAATCTGAGCTTGTGGCCAAGATTGGAGGTGTGGGCCCCACCCCACCCTCCTTATTAGACCGATCGGCCAAGGGGGACTCCCCTTTGCCATTCATTTTCTTTTTCCTTCAATCCAACTCTCAAAATTCTCTCCATCCTCCACACATTCAACCAAAAATCTTTGAGTTTTAACAAGATTCACAAGGTATAAAAATGTTGTTATGGTTGAAACTTGGTTTTTAATTCCATAATCTTGAGAAAATGAGGTTTCAAGTGAAAAATGGGTGAAAACCCGAGATGAAACCGATTCTTGCATGATCAAGTGATGTATACAAGTTATACAAGGGATCTTGGTCCAAGAAAGGAGTTAAAAGAGTCAAAAACGAATTTTTACGGTTAAAATCTTTGTTTCTTTATCATAACCGAAACCATGAAAGAAATGGCTTATTGTGGGTGTAACTTGCTTGGTGTGGTGTTATTGTGCTTGTAGGTGTTATATCTAGTTGCTAGCAAAGGCTAGAAAGCAAGATCTTTGCGATCTAAAGCTAGAAACACAAGGTAGTTCGGTTTTTCGTATGATTTATATGATTTGGACAGATTGTTATTGACTTAGAGTTGGGTCATGAAATTTCACAGAGATGATATACACATGAAAATATGAGATCTGTGAAAATTGGGTAATTTTTGGACAAAGGATGAATATTTGGTGAATTTAATGCTCGGTTTTGGCTAAAAATGATGAAAAATAGTTAAACATCATGAAAAATTCTGGAAAATTCCAGATAAGCTTTTTATAAAATATAAAAGTCACACACAAAATTTCAGATCCGTTGGAGAAGTCTAAGTAGGCTTTTTGGTAAAACGAGTTCTAGGGTTTTCTAGCTCGGTTTTAGTGAAAATGGCGTGAAAAATGAGATTTTGGTTCTGGAAAAATTACAGGGAACTATGTGGATGGCAGGGGTCATCCCAGAAAAATTTGGGATTTTTCAAAGGTCGTTTGGTATTTTCGATATATTTGGTGTTTAAATGACGTTTAAAAATAGATAAATAAATTTTAAATATAAAAATTAATTCTGGAAATATTTTTATAAAATTTCTTACTGTCAAAAAGTGATTTGTGCAAAATTTCAAGATCCGAGACTAAACGGATAATTATTTGTGCTAAAAAGAACATAAAAACAAACTTTTAAAGCTTAAAACGCGTAAACCGGTAAAGTTCGCCTAAGCGAGCTGACTGGTGTATAAAAACCTTAAAAATGAACTATTTTTATGAAACTAAGATAATCAAGTAAAAATAAATCATCCGAAAATAATTCGGGTATTTTTATCCGAAATAACAGTTTCCGGCACCCTAAAGACGGAAACGGGTCCCGCGGCCAAACGGGGCGTCTAAACCGAGTTCTAAATTCACGGCTTTAACTAAAATATCAGTAACAACTATTTTTGGGTCGTGTGTGACCAAACTCATTTTTGAAAACATAAAAACGGATAATCGTGCTAGGCACGCAAAACGGGAAAACAAACTAACGGTAGTTTTTACTAAAGAACTCTAAATGATATCACAGTCTAAGTCCTGAGAAGTGTTTCGGGGTTAACATTGTCCCCGGATCGTGTACGGTACTGGGTTAACAGTGTCCCCAGACGTACCGGTTAACACGAATTTAAGTTATATTAATAGAAATTGTATAGTAACGACTTAGGGATCGTATTACAGATCCGGACCGGTAGCCGTGCACAGTGTTACATATTTGCTCATGAAAAGGTGAGTTTCACGAGCCCCTTTTTACTGAATTGTTTTAAATATTTTCCCGGGGCGGAAAGCATGTTCCTATCAAAATGTTTAAGTACATACTGAACGTATGGAAATTGCGTGTATTTTTATATTGTTTATCATACGGGAATCGTACGGAAATGTACTAAGATGGTAATTATCAGAGATGCTAATATTGTAAGGTTCCGCAACAGGTTTCTGGGTTAACATTGCCCCCAGAATGGGTACAGTGCTGGGGTTAACAGTGTCCCCAGATGTCACTAGAAGTGTTTCTGGGTTAACATTGCCCCCAGAATGGGTACAGTACTTGGTTAACAGTGTCCCCAGATGTCACTAGAAATGTTTCTGGGGTAACAGAGGTTTCACTTGTGGGCTCAGCATAATTACATCGCTAATATATGATTATTATAATGATTTGTCATCGTTTATTAAAATTAGTGAAACTCACCAACTATTCGTAGTTGACCCGTTTTCTTTACATGCTTTCTAGGTACACCCAAATTGGAATGAGTGATACGTGCTTGATGATGTGTGCTATTTTGTGGAAGCTTAAGGATCTTTATTTTGTATTAAATATGTTAATGTACTATCGGTAAAACTTATGTGTTAACGCCTAGATGGTAACGAAACTCGGAACAATATAATACGTTGTAAATTAATGTAGTGGTGTTTTCTTTATAAGCAATGCTGTTGATATCAGACGTGTCTGTTGCATCCCGTTTACGTTTCCGCTGCGGTTACGGGGTGTTACAGGTCAGGCAATGAATCACAATTGAGTTTAACGAATCAATGTAACTAATCAGAAATTTAACGAATCAGAAAGTCAAACCAACGAATTGACTAGCAAACTGGCCAACGAATTAGCTATCAAACTGATAAGAAAAACTTAACGAATTAGAGAGTCTTCAGTAGCGAATCACTAAGAAAGACTTAGCAAAATAGATAACGAACTAGTTACAGTTGATTAGCGAAACAACTATAACGAATCAGGTTGTTACAACTGTTTGTAACAAACACTGACACCTTATGCCACGTGGCAAAGGTTGTTATGACACAAATTCCAAAATAAGCGCGTGTCACACGAATCAGTTAATCCCAAATAACGAATTAGATCACACGAATCAACTATTTTAGTGAACCGGTTAGGGAATCACTTGAAATAAATGACGAATTAACAAACTTAATGAACGAATCAAAGGAAACAAGATAGCGAATCACCATAAAGTTGATAACGAATCATCTTCATCTTTGAATCTTCAAATCTTCAACACAAGATTTCCAGAAATCTGGAAATGATGAACATCAACCAAGAAACCCAAAAACTCAGAATTTGTAATACACTCTCGATACTAAACCAAATCACACAAATGACCAACCAAAACACTCGGAACACAATTGCGAAACCAATACGCTAATCCTCGATACCAAACATCTATGATTACCAATCCAATTTTACCAAAACACTAACCCTGTTTCGGCCTAAAACCGAAACCGATACTAATCCACTCAAAACCAATCCAAAACTCAATTCCAATTCACAAAACCATTCCAATACTCTAACCAACTCGAACTCAATCCAATTCGTCCATAATTCAATCAATTCAACTTAAAATTGATTCTAATTCACTCAAAACAGAATATTAACAATATCAAAAACTAATTAAACACCAAATCAAGTGTAATTGAGCTCCAACAGCTCTGATACCACTTGTTGTTACCCGGTATATCAATCTAATAACAATAACAGATCTCAGATCTGTATATATATATGATCAATATCTTAATAATAGATCTAGCTCATAATTACTTAGTATGTGTATATCAATAGTTTGTATAATATTAGGATGAAGATCGAGAGAGAATCTTGACAGGGTTTCGTTAATTAACTCTCAAAACTTAAATTAAACGTGAACAATGTTCACTATATATAGAAGATAGGTCTGGTTCGCTAACATCCTCTAGCGAACCAGACGCTACTTCGTTACATACATTAATAAGACGAAACACCCCCTGATTCGTTAACATCACCTAACGAGTCAGGAGGAATAAGCTTAAGTCTTAGTTTGCTAACATCCCCTAGCGAACTAGACCTTAAACATAACGAACAAGACTTTAACTTAATTGTTTATTACATTAAATATAAAACAAATACGTTAACGATAACTACAAAGACTGAAGACGCAAAACCGTGCACTAACACGTATATATACTGAGGGGTCATATACGAGTTATATATATATTATAGAGGCTAACATATTTATATTTAGGCCCCAGTACGTTTAAAACCATTTAAATGAAAAAGGTTTCGTTTATTGATACGCTATAAGTTTAAACGCAATCGTTAACATCAAAACGAGCATTGTAGCATCCGTTAAGTCGAAAAAGATTTATAAAACACTTATATGACATGTTCTAAGAAATTCGCGAAAATATTTTGGATTTTTACAACGAGTAAGTATGTTTTTCTTATTTTACAAAAATATGCTGAAAAAACACTCGTTTTCGCACTATTTCTCACACCCGAATTAATTTTCTTACGAAAAACCGGACCCGAATTAAATTTTGGACCGACGTTTATGTGTGGCACGAATACTGAGGCACCATTTGGCCAAAAAGGAGGCCCAACGGGCCTTTATATGTTGCGGCCGCAAATAAGGGTTAATTCCCTTGTTTCTAGTTTGTAGTATATATTAAGAAAAATGAGATATTTTCTCATTTTTCACACAAACCAACTCAAGAAAAGCAGAGAGACTTCATTTTTGCAGCCAAAACTTTGAGGTAAACACTCTAATTTTCATGGATTCTATACTTGATTAACATAGTTTAAACATAGGAAATTAGTTCTTGATTAGTTTTAAACATGTTTAACCATTCAAAAACCATAAAAATCAAGTAAAATTATGTTTTGATGTTAAACATTCTACAAAGCAGAAACATATAGATTTTTGGTCAAAAACGCGGATTAGAACTTGAAAACAATGTTTTTACGGTTTGAAAGTTCGGTTTGAAACCAAAACCGAAACCCTAGTTAACAAGGCTGTTCAATGGATGATTTGTGCTTGGTTTGATGTTATATGATATTTATATAAACTGAGTTTGCAACCCAAGACCCGAAGAGTCGTTTAAACTATCAAAAAACCAACGAAAACCGACAAGGTAATACCGTATAACTCGTTTAGGGGCTGTTTAGTATTAGGTTGCGACGTGCTTGTTTTTAGCTTGTGAAAATTTGAAGGGACATTAGGGATCATGTAAATGAGTCCCTGTTCAAATTTGGTAGTTTTTCGATAAACGGAGAATATTTGGCAAATTTATTTCCGTTTATTGTCTTTTGATCGGGAAAAATAGGTAAACTTCATGAAAACTTATGAAACTTGGTTTGGAACCCAGAAATGTTATGTTAAGATTACTGAAAAATTTTGAGAACATTTGGAGATGTCTAAGTATTCTTTGTGCAATTGTGTTTTAATCGAGTCTTAATAGCCGAAAAAGTTAGATTCGGGAGATTTTTCAGGAGCTATGTAATGGTATTAAGACCACTTGGAAAAATTATCGGATTTTTCGGATGTCGTTTGGTATAAACGAGCTATTTATTACTTAATTATAACACATTAAATGAATTTTTATAAATTGATAATTAATCATAAAATTTTTGAAAATACTTTTTATAAAATTCTCCATATTTTAATTTATTTTTACAAAAATTTCCATAATTTATATATAAGTACATAATTAGTTATGATTAATCTAAGATTTAAACTATAATTGTTTTAACAAAACCGGCAGTTTTGTGTTTAACGGACTGACGGGTATGTCAAAATGTCAAAAGTGGTCAAATATCATAGTTTTAAATGAATTTGATAAAAAAGAACTTTCTACGAGAGTTCCAGACAATTCGGGTGGATTGTACGTGTTTTGTATAATCAAACCTGTGTGAAAACGGAAACGAACCATGCGATCAATCCAGATACCGAAACGTCAAAATTATTTCATAAATCAAATCATTTATTCAATCAATATGTTTACTTAAGTTGGTGTGAACTTACCTAATCCCGAAACGCATAAACTATCAACTTGGCTAGGCTCAGAAAACCGTGAAACTGAGCCAAGTCTGATTTTGAACATTTCATAGTATACAACGTCACAATCTAAGGCTATGGTCATGTTCTGGGCCTAACAGCTATACCCAGACTAGTTATACAACCCGCTTTAGCTTGAACACCGTACTAGTATTAACAGTACGATACCGGTTATAGGAGTCAAGCTATAATCGAGGAACATTACTTACTGATACATATTACCAGCTTGAACTACGATAAGGTGAGTTTCATGACCCCACTTTCTAAACTGTTTTACGAACTTTTGGGGTGGAAAGCATGTTTACGTATACTTACTTACTTGAAATCGTGTGATGATGTGAATTATCTAAGTACTAACACTTGAAAGTCCCCACAAACACAAGTGATTAACTTCGTGCCGGTGACGTGTGGATAGTACTATCGGTTTGACAAACCCAACTGACAGGGCCGGTGGGGTATTCCGGAACATGTTAACCCAGTGGCACATTGTCATTTAAACTTATTACCAACTGCTATGTGGTGTTAGACATAGTACATACTTGGGGCAAAGTGGCTATTAAATGCCAACGAGAGTGCATGGGCAGGGGTGGCCATGTGTTTTAGCTCATTTACGTTTCACTTGTGGCTTAGTATAATACATCATACACTAACATATATACATACGTATTATGAACTTTACGAACTCGTATACTGACTTTGTTCGTACTCGTGAAACTTGAAACTCACCAACTAGACGTAGTTGACCCGTTTTAACATGCTTTTCAGGTAAGCCGAAGTTGGAATGAATGTGTGTGTGATTGGTGTTAGAAGCAAAGTTGAATAGATGTGAATAGATGCAAATACGTACTAATGAATAAGAAACCGAGAACTAGTTATGTGATTTTCATCTAGTTTATAAACTTAGTACCTATCAATGTAATATGATGTAAATTAGTTTGTTGAATTTCTTTATAAACAATGTGGTTGATACCAGTGTTATCTGTTACATTCCCGTATCAACTACCTAGTCAGGGTGTGACAGAAGTTGGTATCAGAGCCATTAGTTATAAAGAATTAGGATGTCCCTTAGGATACCCTAATATAACTTTAGGCTCGATTAGCTCTGGGAATAAAATAATATTAAATAATATATACTGATGATTCTCCGGATGAATTCGAATGGACAAGTGGGTTATTATGGTCCGGAATAATAACGGACTTGTTTGTACGAGGGAATTCGAGAAGGAGTCGTTGAACAATCTAATAGGTAAAAGCGCAACATATATGTATAAAATATAATATTAAATAAATATATATATCTATATAAAGGATTATCTGTGCTAATGTGTACGAATACATGTAAGTACTAAACTGTAATTAATATTATACATTATTATAATTAATGTTATTAAGAATTGTTAGTATTATAGTAACCTTTGTATAGAGGGATGCCGAGAATCAGATATGATGCAACTGATCAAGTCTCAATGAATGTTGTGTGTATGTGTTTGATTATGATAATTTTTTATGTTTAACTGATATGTGCTTAACTGATTATCTGTGCAAATTAGGTATCTTTGATGCTTATGATTGGTTATCAGTAGACTTGTAGGATGTCATGATAAGTATTTTGAATTGATATACCTGATAATATGCTTATCTGATGTCATAATTGAGTATTTGAATATGTAAGTAATCTGATCTGATGAAGTTGTTAGGATGAATTGACTATGCATGATGTGAAGTCTGCTTGTTTTAATAATGTCATTAATGATTATGATTTGAATATGTTACTTGTCTTTGTGTCAAAGTGTTCTTTTGTGTCAAAATGTTATTGTCAAATGAACTCTATTAAGAAAACCTTTGATCAAAACAATTTTTGATAAATCAAACAGAGCAAGTTGTTTATGGTGGAGAGATATGCTAATACTATTCAGTTCAAGCTTTATAGAAGCTTAAAAGAAGTTTTTAAAGAAAAGTCTCAAAAGAGTTACTTTTGCTTAAAATTATGTTGTTTGCTCCAGTTGGAATGACATATACTTGTATATGTTTGGTCCTGTCATCTACTTGTAGATTCAAAGGATAGCCATTAACCTCTAGACTGAAAGCATTCTGGGCAATTGTAATTTGTTCTTTCACTTAAAATTATGCCATTGACTCTAAGCCAAAAGGACATGTATTTATTTATGTGTTTGGTCCTGCTGACTATCTCTAGACAGACAGGATAGCCATTAACCTGGAAGCTTAGAGCAATTGGGGTGACTGAAACTTTAATCTGGGAAATGATAGTACATTGACTACTTAGCCAATCATATGGATTTAATAGGCTAAAAAGGCACTTAGTACAGTCATTAACATATATGGTTGCTTTCCCATGATGTGTAAAATCTAAGATGATATAAACATAAAGAATCTGCTAAGCTTAATGTGGAGTTACATTATTGTCTATGCATGTTCTAAGATAAATCTTTCGGAATGATAGGCAGAAAAGTGATTATCCAGTCATACACGAGCCCATTGGTATTTGGTCCCCAAAGTGAAGTACTTATTCAAAGAATGAAAAAGAACAATAATGAACAAAATTTTGATCAAACAACACAATGTTGTTAAATGTTCACATGTTAAAAAAATCATAAGTTCTGTCATTAAAAGTTTTTAAACAAAATTCAAGGGATCAAAGTCAAATCGGGGTGATGTTGAGAAAGCCAAATAAGCCTTGAGAATCGATATGGAGCACTAGAAAACAATATGTGTTATCCATTAAGGATTATACATCTTAATTGAACATTAATCATATCACCAAAGAAATGAAATTCATGCTAAGTTTAAACATGTTGTTAACCTGTCTATACTGTCATAATAACGCTGAGAATGAAGTATTCAGAAAGCTACTTAGTCAATATGATCCCATACTTGAGATCTTTTCAGAAAAAGATAGAAAATGTTTTGCAAGGAAACATAACTGAAATTTGATCTCTAAATGCACCGTTTGCTCTTAAACAATGATTTTTAATGAAAAATATGTTTGATAATTGGTTTAAGTCAAAAAGTGTTGCATTTTACCTTCAAAAGGTTTGAATATGGTTTTTTTTTTCAAGTAAGGTTTGATGATTTATAACCTTCTCGAGCGTACTTAGACATTTTGGTCTAAGTTTATCCTTATCGAGCATACTTTGAAGTTTTTATACTTTTCGGGTAGATTTTACTACTTAACTTGAAATTTTAACCTTCCGAGTAGGCTTGATATTTGATTATGTCTGAATATGAGGTTAACTAGCAAGCTTTTATATAGTTAATACTTTCTAGCATACTTTAGTACCTTGAATGAGAGTATAAATATTATTAGCAAGCTATTTGATATGTTTGATTATACTGTTCACTAGCAAGCTTTTTTGATTTCTGAACTTTCTAGCAACTAAAGTGTATTCTAAGTTATTGTAAGTCAGTCTAGCAAGCTTTGTAATTGATATGTTACTTCCAGCAAGCTTTAATGTTCTTAGACTATCTAGCACACTTATGTGATTGTTTAATGTAACATCCCGAAATTTAAACCGCTGACCAAAACCTATCCTTTGTAAATAATTGATATATTTCATTATTTTAAAAGATTGCAGATATTTTATTTAAAGCTATTTTATGAAGGTTCTTAGAAAAGAATGTTTCGTTTTATAAATCTTATGAACTCGGCTAGTCTCGACCCGTAGGAAGCCAACCCGAGCCTAACCAAACCCGTAGTATATAAACAAAAGTTCTTGACACTTCCACCATTTTCACCAACTTCCCTTCACTTGCACCCACCCAAACACTCTCATTTCTAGAGAGAGAAGCTAGAGAGAGAAATTTCTCAAATCACAAATCCGAGTCCACAATCTTGTTCCTTATCATTTTTGGTAAGTCCCTCTCGAAAATCATCCGTTTTCATAACCATTTTCGGCCTCAAATCGAGCAAAAACTCTCATTTTCGTAACTTGAGTTTTCGGGTCAAAAACCGTCTTGTTTTGGTGTCAAAATGCAGGTTTTTGTGTTTAAAATCACTAGGAATTGATAGCCCTTTCAATCCCGAGCATTTCCATGTCAAAAACTTCGATTTTGGGTCAAAAATCTGGAAAAATCTGGAAAACCCGTAGGTTTCTCTGTCGCCCAGCTTGAAAGAGTCGAATCAGACTCATTCGATCGAACTGTTGAGTTTCTATGGAATTTACAAACTTAGTTAACCGATTAACTAGTTATAATATATGCGGAAACGTGATAGACAAACTAAACATATGAACAACCTAGTTTATTCATTTCAAGATTACCAATAATCTATTTATTAGAAACCCGAAGCAAGGATCACATGATACGGGAACAACTAAACTATCAAAGCATATAAACACTTACAATCTTAACCCTTTAAGAGTTTAGTGATGGTTGAAGAAGATGATGATGAATGCAAGACTTTCAAAGGAAAACCCTCAAACGGAATATACCCCGAGCCTCCAACACGCACCGAGCTATGCTAGGAAGCTTGAACACGAAAAACCCGAGACCCGAACTTTCCCTTCTTTGGCCGTGAGCTAGAGAGAAAAGAAAGAAAGGGTGTGTTTTTTTTTTTGAAAAGATTACTTGAAAGTGTTGTAAGTATTGATCATTATATTTACATGCACACTCTTGATTAGATGTTTATACAAGTCCATACTCCATCTATGTTTGCATGTTGACAATTTTGACCAAGTGAGTGGGGTGTGGGGCCCACCCAAAATCGGCCCCAACATATTTTATTTATTTATTTATTTTTTTTTTTTTTTTTTTTTTTTTATGTTATATATTTTATACTTTATAAAATATATAAACACCCCATCTTTTATAAACCATTTTATAAAAGAATACATAGTTAAATAATCATTCCAATTATTTAAATAAATAAATTAACCAATTAATTATTTAATACTTTCAAGTAATTATTCAGAAACCCGTTTTTCTGAATGTGTCGTGTTCTGTATTTGTCTTAAAGATCTTATCTTAACAAATACATAATTGGTGTGTGTCTAACTCGTTATTGGGTATGACCCGACTTGGATCAAACATAACTAGCCACATTAACTTAATTATGTGTCTCGGGCATACGATATTCCAACAATCTCCCACTTGCACGAGACTCATAGGAAGTTAATGCTAATGGTGAATACCGCCTAACAACAGGTCACCACCCCTAGTGTGTTTGACTAAGTGCCATTCAATAACATCATCCCCTTCAAGTCCATACTTGATATGATATAGGTAAGTCTTATCATTATTTCCCTTTGTTACTAGATGTCCTGTCAAATCGAAGAGACATAGATTGATCATTCTCTCATTGATTTAACTTAACAGGCCTTAGACATCTAAACTCTCAACACATAAGAGGAACAAATCCCATCTTGACTGCATACATCCTTGTTGACATCTCGTATGATATCTGAGCTCTTTCTTTTATGTCATCGTGTTACCGAAAAACAAAGAAGAGAGTCAAGTTATCAGACTTGATGAAAGGTCAGATCCAATATGCATCTCAGGTCAAAGGACACAATGATACTCGCCTTTACTCAAGGATTACTTATGATCAGTTGCACTAACTCCATGCAGTGATCCTCGAGAGCGGATCATGTCCAATATTTGTATCCCACAAATATCTATGAACCTTGGTGGCAAACCTATGCCTTATATTCATCACATGAATATCATCCAATCCGGGTTCATAATAGTCTTACCTTCATACTTGTTCCCACAAGCATGATCGACTACGGACGTTTAGAACAACATAAGTCATTCATGGATTAAACATGCAAAAATAGAACATAACTCATTTAATAATTAAAACTTAATTAATTTCATGAGATACCCATTACATTCGTTCTTAAACAAACACTAAACACGGATTAAATCCACTCACTAGAATACCGAAGTCCTAATGCACAAACATGACCCTCATGCTTTGGCCTATCGAGGAGCTTCGTGAGTGGGTCCGCAATATTTTGATCGGTATGAACTTTATGAATACATATTTTTCTCTTTTCAACTTCATCCCTTATGTAGTTGAATCTGCGCTCAATGTGCCTCGTTTTCTGATGAGCACGAGGCTCCTTGATCTGTGCAATAGCACCCTCATTGTCACAGAATATCTCTAGGGGCTCCTGAATGGAAGAGATAATCCCTAGATCCATGATGAACTTTTTCATCCATGCAGCCTCTTGGGCTGCCATTGAAGCGGCGATGTACTCAGATTCTGTAGTGGATAACGCGACAACATCTTGCTTCGAACTCTTCCAAGAGACAGCGCCTCCATTTAAGATGAAAACATATCCCGACTGTGACCGAGAATCATCTCGGTCAGTTTGGAAACTCGCATTCACGTAACCCTTTACGACGAGTTCCTCCTCACCAGACCCATATATTAAAAACATATCCTTAGTCCTTCTAAGGTATTTTAATATATTCTTGACAGCCATCCAATGACTGTCACCTGGGTTGTGCTGGTATCTACTTGTTATGCTTAAAGCATACGAGACATCCGGTCTAGTGCACATCATTGCATACATAATAGATCCTATTGCCGAAGCATAAGGAACATGCTTCATCCTATCCTGCTCTTCCTTAGAGCTAGGACTTTGGGATGAGCTTAATACGGTTCCTCTAGGAATAGGCACCAAACCTTTCTTAGAGTTTTCCATCCTAAACCTCTTTAGGATTTTATCAATGTACGCACTTTGATTGAGTCCGATCAATTTCCTTTGTCTATCCCTATAGACCTTTATTCCCAAGATATATGTCGCTTCTCCAAGATCCTTAATTGAGAAACGACTACTTAACCACGCTTTAACGTTTTCCATACTTGGTATATCATTTCCAAATAAAAGTATATCATCGACATACAAAATAAGGAACATGATTATACTCCCACTAGCCCATTTATACACACACGCCTCATCACCGTTTTGGACGAAACCAAACGCTTTGATTTCTTCATTAAAACGATGATTCCACATCCGTGATGCTTGTTTCAACCCGTAGATTGATTTCTTTAACTTACAAACTTTATCAGGATTAGATGGATCGACAAAACCTTCAGGCTGAACCATATGGACATCTTCCTCAAGATATCCATTTAGAAAAGCGGTCTTGACATCCATTTGCCATATCTCATAATCAAAATGAGCTGCAATGGCAAACAATATCCTGATCGACTTAAGCATCGCGACTGGCGAGAAGGTTTCATCATAATCAATCCCTTGAGTTTGCGTGAAACCTTTTGCGACAAGTCGAGCTTTGTAAGTATCTAAATTTCCATGCATATCGGTCTTCTTTTTGAAGACCCACTTACATCCAACCAGTTTGGAGTTAAGTGGACGATCAACCAATTCCCAAACTTGGTTATCGTGCATGGATTGCATCTCGGCGCTCATGGCTTCAAGCCATTTGTCACAATCAGGTTGTGACATAGCATCTTTGTAGGAGATCGGTTCATCCGAATCAATCAAGTAGCAATCATCCACAAGAAATCCATATCTCTTGGGAGGTTGACTAACCCTACTAGATCTGCGAGCAACGTGCGTATGATCAACCATTTGATCATCTTCAACATCCTCGTGTTGAAAGCTAGTATCGACCAACTGTGTATCATCCAGTGATTCTTGAACCTCTTCAAGTTCCACTCTCTTTTCACTAGGTCCTTCCATAAGGAACCTAGTTTCTAAGAAGTATCCTTTGCGTGAAACAAACACTCTTTGTTCACTAGGATCATAGAATATATATCCTATATCATCCTTTGGGTATCCTATGAAGACACACCTGATGGATCGAGTCTCAAGCTTATTTGGGGTGTCACGTTTAACATAAACTATGCATCCCCATACCCTTAAATATGAAAAGGATGGAACCTTTCCATGCCACACTTCATAGGGTATTCGATCCACCTTTTTGGTCGGGGCCATATTCAAAATACGAGCCGCTGTGAGTAGCGCATATCCCCAAAATGATGGCGGTAGTGAGCTTCGTGCCATCATTGATCGAACCATGTCCAACAGTGTTCGATTCCTCCTCTCGGATACTCCGTTATGTTGAGGAGTTCCAGGAGGAGTGAGCTGTGAAATAATTCCACAATCTCTAAGATGACTTTGAAAAACATCACTTAGGTATTCGCCTCCTCTATCGGAGCGGAGTACCTTGATTGTTCGGTTGAGCTGATTTTGTACTTCATTTTGAAATTCTTTGAACATTTCAAAGGCTTCATGTTTGTGTTTCATTAGATAAACATACCCATATCGACTAAAATCGTCGGTAAAGGTAATGAAGTACCTTTCACTATTCCTACTAGTTGGCTTGAAAGGTCCGCATACATCCGTATGTATGATACCTAACAAATCCTTAGCCCTTTCATTTGTACCTTTGAAAGGCTCTTTGGTCATCTTGCCTTGAATACAAGATTCACACTCATCAAACGAACCTAACTCGTTTGTTTTCAAAAGACCTTTCTTTTGGAGAGTATTTATACGATTCTTGTTTATGTGTCCAAGGCGACAATGCCAAATGTAGGAATCACTCAAACCCTTTTTGAGTCTTTTAGTAGAAGTTTGATATAATGAGCTATTTGAGGTATTATCATGAACCAATTCATAAATACCGTTGTTTGGTACAGCTTTAAAATAAAAGATACCATTAGATGACACATGCATTTCCGATCCTACAAATTTAAAGTCAAAGTTACATTGTCTAAGAAGGTGCACAGAAATAATGTTCCTAGTCAAACTAGGAGCATACAAAACATTTTTTAAAACAACTTCCAAACCACTTGGAAGTGATAAAGTGAAGTCTCCTCTAGCGACCACGTGTACTCTTGCACCGTTGCCCATGAAAAGATTCACTTCGCCCTTCTTTAAGTCTTCATTCCTTTTGAACCCCTGCAACCAATTGCAAATATGAGTTCCACATCCGGTATCCAATACCCATGTGTTAGAAGAAATAAGATTTAGCTCAATATTAATCATAAAGACATTACCCGAGGTATGCGCCGCATTCCTCTTGTCTTTTAGCTCTTTTAGGTAGACCGGGCAATTGCGTTTCCAGTGTCCGGTCTCCCCACAACCAAAACAAGGATCATCCTTATGACCCCTTGGTTCCACAACCTTTTGTTTCTTTGCCATAACCGGTGATTTGCCCTTACCCTTAAGATGCATAGGGGGACCCTTCCTTTTAGCTACCTTAGCCTTAAGATTGGGTTGAGATCGATTCTTGGATCTACCTTCATTGATTGCAAACACGGGTAAAACCCTTTTGCCCATGCTCGCCTCGGCTGTTTTAAGCATTGAGTGAAGTTCTCCAATGGTTTTGTCCCACCCGTTCATGTTATAATTTAACACGAAAGTGTCGAACCTTTTCGACAAAGAGTTAAGGATCAAATCCGTTGCTAACTCATTTGAGATGGGACAATTGAGCTTAGTGAGCCGATCAATATAACTTTTCATCTTAAGTACATAAGATGAAACTGGTTGACTATCATCCATTCTACATGCATGTAAGGCTCGAACCGTTTCGAACCTTTCCACTCTCGATTGCTTAAGGAACATTTCCTTAAGTTGAGTAATCATGTCGTACGCATTATGGTTTTCGAAATCCTTTTGGATTTCGGGAACCATAGTCGCCAACATGAGGCATGATACTTGAATGGAATCTTCCGTGAGTTTGACCCAATTCATGTATTCGACCTCAGTTCCCTCTTCCGGTTCTTCGGGGATAGGTGTTTCCAAAACATGATATAATTTTTCTTGTTTTAGAACAATCCTTAAATTTCGGAACCAATCCGAAAAGTTATTGTGGTTAAGACGGTCTTTAGCAAGAATAGATCGGAGAGATACGTTTTGGACGTTAGGGATAATGTTGTCGTCGACGTGTGTGGCCATCTGCAGAATTTTAAATAAGTTCATTTTAGTGTTTTAACCTTTTAATTATTAATACCCTTTTATATATACCAAATATAATTAATAATTAAAATCTAGAATCCAACGATAAACCCGACTCCGGTTAGGTGACCTTTTTCCCTTTGTCGGTTTATCAAGGTAGTTATTCATAACAATTGCAAACCCTTTTGCAACTTCTAGAATTTATGGGACCGGTTCGAAATCATATTTCGTGTTGGCATGTTTATCCCATCAACACCCATTAGACCCCATGCTTGGGTGACCCTCTTCACATGGTTCTAATTTAAGTCGTCCTACTTGTATCAACTTGTAATATTAACATACAAATGGTTAGGTGACCTTTTTCCCATTTATATGCCAATATTACCTTAACATGTTAGTTTACTCTATGCGGTTAGGTGACCTTTTTCCCACTAAGAGCTTACTAATATGTTAAGTGTTATACAAAAGGATGGTGTTTAACTTATTATCCTTAATTTTAAAGGGATTTTTAGTTTTAATAATTCTAGATATAAAACTTTAAATCATGTTCTAACATGCATTTAGAAACATGATTTTGAAACCATTTTCAAAACTAATTTATAATAAAACCATTTTTATTATGGGCGTGAGACGGCTAGTTAATAATTCCATTTTATTAAACTACGTGTCACGTAATTACCGATAATTATTAGAACCCGTTTTATGCTTTGTTAATTAATTCTATGTGACGGAGTTGATATCCTAATATCTAACAACCACACAATCAAACAATCAATCAACAAGCATACACACAATATATACTAGACACGAGCCACTAAGTTAGACCACACTTGTTAGCCGAAACAAGTGTGTGTCTTAGGTCCAATCCTAAGGGACACATGACACATGGATGTTGTAGCTCCCACTCGATCCCGCATCCAAATGCTTCGAGCATCTTCTTCAACCTTGTTGTGATCCATTGGGCTTGAACTTGGGCCTTAGCTTCCATAAGCTTCCACTTGGGCTCAATTGGTGGGCTTAGGTCCTTTTGGGCTTGAATCCCTTAATGGGCTTGTGAAACCCATTATGACCATACCCGGCCCAATTAGGCCCAAACTTCCAACTTTGCAATCTTCTTTAATTTTACAAAATTAAATGTCCTAATACATTTTTTCTATAAAATAAAGATATTACAAATTACCTATTTATTACATGCCCATATGAATAAATAATTACAAAATAGCCCCTAATTAATTATTACAAACCGATACTTTGAATAATAAATTACAATCACAACCATCAATCACAAACAAAACATCCATTTGGTCTACGGCTCGGTCTAGTACTAACAAACATAACCCGATATGTCATAGGAACCCGTTCCAAAACCCCTTGCCTTTATCGGGCCTAGCCCAACCCATTTGGGCTCGACCCAATAACAAGATTATGGGCCTCGGCCCAATTAAAAAAACTGCTTGGGCTCGGCCCAAACAAAATTACATGGGCTCGGCCCAAATGACTTACATGGGCTCGGCCCAAATAAAACTTATGGGCCCGGCCCAATAACAAAAATGGGCTTCGGCCCAATTTTCACCCGAAATGGGCTTCGGCCCATTAGCCCGGTTTTTATATTTTTTTTTTTTTTTTTTTTGAACTTAGCCAAAAACGATAGCAAGATTAAATACAAAAATATCATGCATGTTAATTTTTGTATAAAATCTTTCAAGGGGAAAATAAAAACCGAGAACCCGAAGCTTAGTATCCCGTATCCCGGCTCTTGATGCCATTTGTTGAGTTTCTATGGAATTTACAAACTTAGTTAACCGATTAACTAGTTATAATATATGCGGAAACGTGATAGACAAACTAAACATATGAACAACCTAGTTTATTCATTTCAAGATTACCAATAATCTATTTATTAGAAACCCGAAGCAAGGATCACATGATACGGGAACAACTAAACTATCAAAGCATATAAACACTTACAATCTTAACCCTTTAAGAGTTTAGTGATGGTTGAAGAAGATGATGATGAATGCAAGACTTTCAAAGGAAAACCCTCAAACGGAATATACCCCGAGCCTCCAACACGCACCGAGCTATGCTAGGAAGCTTGAACACGAAAAACCCGAGACCCGAACTTTCCCTTCTTTGGCCGTGAGCTAGAGAGAAAAGAAAGAAAGGGTGTGTTTTTTTTTTTGAAAAGATTACTTGAAAGTGTTGTAAGTATTGATCATTATATTTACATGCACACTCTTGATTAGATGTTTATACAAGTCCATACTCCATCTATGTTTGCATGTTGACAATTTTGACCAAGTGAGTGGGGTGTGGGGCCCACCCAAAATCGGCCCCAACATATTTTATTTATTTATTTATTTATTTTTTTTTTATTTTTTTTTATGTTATATATTTTATACTTTATAAAATATATAAACACCCCATCTTTTATAAACCATTTTATAAAAGAATACATAGTTAAATAATCATTCCAATTATTTAAATAAATAAATTAACCAATTAATTATTTAATACTTTCAAGTAATTATTCAGAAACCCGTTTTTCTGAATGTGTCGTGTTCTGTATTTGTCTTAAAGATCTTATCTTAACAAATACATAATTGGTGTGTGTCTAACTCGTTATTGGGTATGACCCGACTTGGATCAAACATAACTAGCCACATTAACTTAATTATGTGTCTCGGGCATACGATATTCCAACACGAACCAGTCGATCGAATCAGTCCAGTCGATCGAATAGGAAAGCAACCGAATGGTCTCCAACTCATTCGACCGAATGAGTTTCGTATTCGATCGAACGAGTGTCTATTCGATCGAACAAGTTCCATGTTCGACCGAACGAGTTTTTCCAACTGGTTCGACCAAATGTGTTTCTAGTTCGATCGAGTGTGCCTCAGATTCGACCGAATGTGTGTCTATTCGATCGAACGTGTTCCTATTCGATCGAATCAAGCCAGAACCAAGCTGTTTTCGTCTTTAAAACCCAGTTTTTGCTCGAGGTCGCGTAAGCTCGTTTCCTTAGACTTATAACGCGCTGTTAACCCTATATATATGTCCAATTCTAGGCTAAGGAGATCTATTGTAGCACCATCCTAACCCGAGATCAAGGTGAGTTCATAACCCCTTTTTTAACTGTATTGCTTTATCAAACCACGGGGTGAAAATATGCAAAAAAACACTTTACTTCAAAACCTTTACACACTGTTTCTCTACTATTACACGCCTTCACTTATAACTTAATGTAATGTAAGCACTATCACAATTACTTTACTTATAAATTGTAACTTCACTATGAACTGCTGCCCTATGAACTGTTACTTTATGAACTGTTGCACTATACGCGTTTGCTCTACACGTTATTGTACTATGAACTATATGCTCTCCACACTGTCGCTCTATGAACCACGGCCACTATCACGACTGCTTTGGGTATCCTGCGGGACCCATGTAAGTCTCGCTCCACTACTGACTTGACGGCCTTGGATTCTGTGTGAATCCATGTAAGTCTCGCCTCTCTCTCTCGCGTGGCCTCTTATGTGTATTATGTGTTATTACTTGCTCTTTTAGTCTATCTGTTATGTGCAATTATCTCGAGTATTATGAACTATTGCGTTGCCTCACACACATCGTAACTCTGGACTCTCCTCTCCACTCAATGACCCACGTGCACGCTTTTCGCGCACTATTATGAACTGTAATAACCCATGTACCCGCACTACGCTTTTACTTATGAACTGTCTTCTCACTTTGGATTTATAAACCCCTACAACCTATTTTGGTGCGCTTGATCTTTTTCTAACTATTTTTCCTAAAAACCGGGATCATGCTCAACATGGTAGAACAAGTTGTAGGAGTGGTGGGTTAGCCGCTGGTACACCCTATATATAAACCCCTACAACTTGATCTAGCATGCTTGTGTATGAAATCCCTTTTTCTTTTTACCACAACTTATGTTCTCACTCAACTATTTTTGTAGTTGACGTTTTCCTGCATATTTTTAGGTAATGCTGATAGATGAAGAACAGGGATTTCTAGATGGCCTTAGGAGAAGACCGAAGGCGTAGTACTAGATTTAGCATCTGTTGGACAATTGTGGTGTTATTTGTATCTTTTGAACAATGTAACTTGAATATTTATGTATGCATTTCATTTAGACTCTTAACCTGTGTTATGGCTTATTCAATCTGAGACTTCGTCCAAGCCCTTGGCTTTCCGCCTTTGGCCGGGGTGTGACAGATTGGTATCAGAGCCCAAGGTTATAGAGAATTAGGAATTACCTAGACTATAACTTAGGGACCATACTCTGGATAGTTTCATGCATCACTTGCACATATCACACTTGCTTACTTGCCAACTATTTACTTGCTACTTGCTTACATGTTTATCTGTTTAATCGCTTGTCTCTCCACTCTGATCTATGTTCGAGCATGATGCCACACATCACTATATCGCCACTTGTATCACATCTACACATTGTTTGCTTATCTTGTGATCGCCTTACTCTATTGCTATATCCTCGATGTATCTCTTTTGCACATGTCTCTCATTTTGTCTATTCCCAGAATGCCTCCCCGACGCGCTGATAACACTGACCCTGCCGAGCTGGCCAACATTATCGCACAGCAGATAGCTGCTGTCCTTCCTGGAATGGTGACCCAAATCGCCCAGACCATGCAAGAGGGAGTTCAACCCGCTGCAAACCAAGACCAGAACCCGAACGCTAATGCAACCGATCGACACTACAAGGCCTTCCAAAGTGCCCGACCGACGAACTTCGAAGGATTTGAAGGCGCTGCTGGTCTTCTGCAATGGTTCGAAAAGATGGAAGTTACGTTCGATATCGTTGCTTGCCCGGAAAATCTGAGAGTCCGCTATGCTGCAAGTATGTTCCTCAAGCGCGCTCTAAACTGGTGGAACAACGAAGTCAGAACTCGTGGCCGTGAAGCTGCCAACGCTTTGCCCTGGACCGAATTCAAGGAAGTCGTCACCCGAGAGTTCGTACCCCGTAGCGAGCAACAGAAGCTCGAAACAGAGTTTTGGGAACATAAGATGGAAGGGGCTGACTACCAAGGATACACCGAACGTTACCACGAGCTCGCCCTTTTGGTACCACATATGGTTACTCCCGCAGAACGTGCTGTTGAAGCTTACATCCGTGTCCTTCCCGATTGCATGCGCGCCATCCTCATCGCAGCTGATCCCCAGACGGTCCAAGCCGCTGTTCACCTCACCGCTCTTGTGGCCCAGAGCCTAATCAAAGCCGGCCAACTATCTGACGAACCGAACCGCAAGAAGCAGAAGGTCCTTGCCACCACCACTACTGTCACTCAAGCTGTTCCCCTGAACACAGTTTGTAACGCCCTGAAATTCGATTGGTAAACTAGGATCGTGAAATCATCGGAAACTATAGACTTTGGGATTCTGGACGATAAGTTCGGAACCCATATCATTGGAAAAATCTGCTTTTATCATTTAAAATGTTTATTTTATAAAACGACATTTACGCCTGAAAAATATTAATTTTTATGCTTTCGAAAAATTAAATGTTCTTATTTAAAAAGATTTCAAATATTTATTCGGAAAATGGTTTTATAAAAGTTTTGCTGAAAAAGTTTTAGTTTGTTTAAAAAAAAACTTATGAACTCGACTAGTCTTGACCCGTCGGTAGCCTAAACCCGAACCCGAGTCACCCGAGTATTTAAGCGGAAAATCAAGTATTCTTACACCATCTCTTTCATTTCCACCAACACTTCCCACCCAAACACTCTCATTCTAGAGAGAGAAACTAGAGAGAGAAAGTCTTCAAACTTCAAATCCGAGTCCACAAATCTGTTTGTTGTTATTCTTGGTAAGATCTTCTTGAAAATCATCCATTTTCATAACCATTTTCGGCCTCAAATCGAGCAAAAACACCCACTTTCGTTTCTAGAGTTTTCGGGTCAAAAACCGTCTTGTTTTGGTGTCAAAATGCAGGCTTTTGTGTTTAAAATCACTAGGAATCGATAGCCCTTTCAATCCCGAGCATTTCCATGTCAAAAACTTCGATTTTGGGTCAAAAATCTGGAAAATCTGAAAAACCCGTAGGTTTCTCCGTCGCCCAGCTTGAAGGAGTCGAATCAGACTCATTCGATCGAACCAGTCGATCGAATCAGTCCAGTCGATCGAATCAGTCCAGTCGATCGAATAGGAAAGCAACCGAATGGTCTCCAACTCATTCGACCGAATGAGTTTCGTATTCGATCGAACGAGTGTCTATTCGATCGAACAAGTTCCATGTTCGACCGAACGAGTTTTTCCAACTGGTTCGACCAAATGTGTTTCTAGTTCGATTGAGTGTGCCACAGATTCGATCGAATGTGTGTCTATTCGATCGAACGTGTTCCTATTCGATCGAATCAAGCCAGAACCAAGCTGTTTCGTCTTTAAAACCCAGTTTTTGCTCGAGGCCGCGTAAGCTCGTTTTCTTAGACTTATAGCACGTTGTTAACCTTATATTTATGTTCAACTCTAGGCTAAGGAGATCTATTGTAGCACCATCCTAACCCGAGATCAAGGTGAGTTCATAGCCCCTATTTAAGCTTTTCAAAACTATGGGGTGGAAACATGGTAACTTTACACGTTTGGATAAAATCATTTATGCAAACCCTCTTTAAACTATAAACTTTTGGATTTCTACACACGTGCGGAAATCCACAAGCTTTTTAAGAATCTATAAACTTTGGAAATCTATGAACATGGGGAAAACCCATCAACTTATGGAGATCTAAGAAACATTGGAAATCAATGAGTATGGGAAATTCTATGAACATTGACATCATGGGAATGGGAATCATATTCATATCATCATAGTCATTGTGTCAGCATGGAAATCTAGAGATCAAAGCATCATGAGTTGAATTGGACGCGAGAGTCTATTCTACTCTCGGTAGAACTCGCGACCATGAGTGGCATTCTATTCTCGGTGGCACTCGTAACTCATGGGATTTCATACTAGTCTCGGTGAAATCCATAACTCTTGAGGACCTATACTAGTCTCGGTAGGGACCAAGGGAACCCAGGATTCTTTGGGGAGCCTATCCTACTCTCGGTAGAACCTAGCTGAGTCCTGGATGACAAGAACGAGGTAGTCTTGGTTTAAGCCTTGCGTAGGATCAATCAAGTCTTGTGTGATCATTGAGTTTCATCATCCTTCATCATCATCATCATTTATTCACCATCATCTTGGATACTAGTAAACAGTGGGATCTTGGTGTTGGTTTATCTAGTAAACTTAGCATGCTCAAATCTATATGTCCTTATTTATGCTTAACTGCTATGTGCTACATGTACCGTTGGGAGACCACAAATCTTTGAGTAATCTTATCACAAACGACTCTAATGGGAGAATAATAAGCCCGCCGAGAGTCCAGGAGAACATTTCATGTTTTACTTACTACAAAAACCTCTTTGGGAAAACCAAGAGACCTTTTCTTACAAACCATCTTAAAACCGGGTATTATATCCAAACATAGTAGTATAAGTTGTAGGAGTGGTGGGTTAGCCGCAGGTACACCCTATATATAAACCCCTACAACCTATACTAGTATGTTTGTGTATAAACTCTTTTTCTTTAAACCTATGAATTCACTCATCTACTTTATGTAGTTGACAGTTTGTTACATGTTTTCAGGAAATAATGCAGCAAGAAATCCCTAGCAAGTTTAGAGGCCTTAGAGTGATGAAGGCTAGTCTAGGAGTTGTTTGGAAACTTGATATTTTGTATTAAAACAGTTTGTTTCATGTTACCTGGATGGTGTAATATTTGACATTTTGGTTATGTTTATGCATTTAGACTTTTATACTATTGTGCTCAACAATCACGACTTAGTCGCCGCGCCTCGATTATTCCGCCATCACGATCGGGGTGTGACACAGTTGCTCCTGATGCCTCCAACAGACCCCGAGCGGGATACGCCGGTGCCCATCCCAAATGCCACACGTGCCAACGTCATCACCCCCAGGGAGTCCAATGCTACAGATGCACAAATTGTGGACGACTCGGCCACCTAGCTAATACCTGCAGATCTGCACCTGCCGCCTCCAACAACGCCGCCTCCAACGCGAGAGCCTGTTACGAGTGTGGAGCCACCGATCACCTCAGGAATCGCTGCCCCCGCATCACCGTCGAGATTCCTCCTGCAAGAGGACGCGTTTACAGGATCGGAGCCGCCGCAGCGCAGCCAGATCAAGACGCCGCTCCAGGTATGTTCTCTTCCTTTCCTTTCGACACGATTCTAACTCTTTTCTCCTTGCTCTCTTCTTACGACTTTAACCCTTGCCGGAGCTGCTCGCCTTTGACCCCTACACGCCCGCACAACTAGTTTAACTCGAATTCTTGACAACACCGGTTATGATCAACACACTTTCCACTATTATCACTACTACACTTTGTACACTAAGCACTATTACACGAACCACGCACAAACGCAATGCTCTCGTATCCCTCACACTATGACCAACGAGCAAACATGCTTCACGACCGATCGAACTATTTACGCATTATACTGCTGCCGCTTATGTGATTGCCTGGTTATGTGATTATGTGTAGAGTTTTCCCTTAAGCACTTACGCGATGGAGTGACAGTTGCAAGGACGATGCAAGGTGAAATAACGATTATAGTCCGGAATATAATTGTTAAGTCACAGGTGCGTACGTATGCAGATGTTCCATCATGGTACTGTGAGTCCTGAGCCCAATATTCGTGGAGTAAGGGCTACTCAAAGAATGTCGAAGGAGTGGTGGGTACGCCGCTGGTACACCCTATATATAAACCCCTTCGGCAGGGCGTGTGTAGTTCTGAAGCGAGTATTGGAGGTAGGGACTTGTGGTAGTAAAGTGTGTCGCAAGTCTTGAACCCAATGGCAGTTGAGAGAGTATTCAAGGAATGTTGTAGGAGTGGTGGGTACGCCGCTGGTACACCCTATATATAAACTCCTACAACTGGAATTGAATATGATCGAATACGAAAATTGGAAATTTAGGGCTTGTGAGGGGAGTAGGAGTGTCACTGTGAGTCCTAGTCCATGATCAGCGGAAAGGAACATTCAGGTAAAGTTGAAGGGGTGGTGGGTTAGCCGATGGTACACCCTATACATAAACCCCTTCAGCAGTGCATGAATGTGCCCGAAGCAAGTCTTGGGTGAATGCTCATATTTTTGTGTTTGGATGAACTAAGTTGCTCTAATCACTAGTATCGCGAATGAACTATTTATGCTCATGAACTCACTATTTAAACCACTATGCGCAATTTAATTTCTCCCTTGGATTGATTCCTCTATCTCGAACTAAGTTATCTCATGCTCAAATTTCATGGTACTTAAAAGTCAATATAAGCCATTTGGACGTTATGCATGGAAAGGGGAAATTCCCAAATTACGATGAGGGAGTGGTGGGTTAGCCGATGGTACACCCTATATATAAGCCCCCTCCTCGTTAATTTGCGAATCCCTGAAAGTGCACATCAAAAGAATGACCTGTACTAATTTGGTAAGAATCTATTTCATAAGTTGGACAGTGTGCTTGAATTTCGGGACGAAATTCTCTAAAGTTGGGGAGACTGTAACATCCCGAAATTTAAACCGCTGACCAAAACCTATCCTTTGTAAATAATTGATATATTTCATTATTTTAAAAGATTGCAGATATTTTATTTAAAGCTATTTTATGAAGGTTCTTAGAAAAGAATGTTTCGTTTTATAAATCTTATGAACTCGGCTAGTCTCGACCCGTAGGAAGCCAACCCGAGCCTAACCAAACCCGTAGTATATAAACAAAAGTTCTTGACACTTCCACCATTTTCACCAACTTCCCTTCACTTGCACCCACCCAAACACTCTCATTTCTAGAGAGAGAAGCTAGAGAGAGAAATTTCTCAAATCACAAATCCGAGTCCACAATCTTGTTCCTTATCATTTTTGGTAAGTCCCTCTCGAAAATCATCCGTTTTCATAACCATTTTCGGCCTCAAATCGAGCAAAAACTCTCATTTTCGTAACTTGAGTTTTCGGGTCAAAAACCGTCTTGTTTTGGTGTCAAAATGCAGGTTTTTGTGTTTAAAATCACTAGGAATTGATAGCCCTTTCAATCCCGAGCATTTCCATGTCAAAAACTTCGATTTTGGGTCAAAAATCTGGAAAAATCTGGAAAACCCGTAGGTTTCTCCGTCGCCCAGCTTGAAGGAGTCGAATCAGACTCATTCGATCGAACCAGTCGATCGAATCAGTCCAGTCGATCGAATAGGAAAGCAACCGAATGGTCTCCAACTCATTCGACCGAATGAGTTTCGTATTCGATCGAACGAGTGTCTATTCGATCGAACAAGTTCCATGTTCGACCGAACGAGTTTTTCCAACTGGTTCGACCAAATGTGTTTCTAGTTCGATCGAGTGTGCCTCAGATTCGACCGAATGTGTGTCTATTCGATCGAACGTGTTCCTATTCGATCGAATCAAGCCAGAACCAAGCTGTTTTCGTCTTTAAAACCCAGTTTTTGCTCGAGGTCGCGTAAGCTCGTTTCCTTAGACTTATAACGCGCTGTTAACCCTATATATATGTCCAATTCTAGGCTAAGGAGATCTATTGTAGCACCATCCTAACCCGAGATCAAGGTGAGTTCATAACCCCTTTTTTAACTGTATTGCTTTATCAAACCACGGGGTGAAAATATGCAAAAAAACACTTTACTTCAAAACCTTTACACACTGTTTCTCTACTATTACACGCCTTCACTTATAACTTAATGTAATGTAAGCACTATCACAATTACTTTACTTATAAATTGTAACTTCACTATGAACTGCTGCCCTATGAACTGTTACTTTATGAACTGTTGCACTATACGCGTTTGCTCTACACGTTATTGTACTATGAACTATATGCTCTCCACACTGTCGCTCTATGAACCACGGCCACTATCACGACTGCTTTGGGTATCCTGCGGGACCCATGTAAGTCTCGCTCCACTACTGACTCGACGGCCTTGGATTCTGTGTGAATCCATGTAAGTCTCGCCTCTCTCTCTCGCGTGGCCTCTTATGTGTATTATGTGTTATTACTTGCTCTTTTAGTCTATCTGTTATGTGCAATTATCTCGAGTATTATGAACTATTGCGTTGCCTCACACACATCGTAACTCTGGACTCTCCTCTCCACTCAATGACCCACGTGCACGCTTTTCGCGCACTATTATGAACTGTAATAACCCAAGTACCCGCACTACGCTTTTACTTATGAACTGTCTTCTCACTTTGGATTTATAAACCCCTACAACCTATTTTGGTGCGCTTGATCTTTTTCTAACTATTTTTCCTAAAAACCGGGATCATGCTCAACATGGTAGAACAAGTTGTAGGAGTGGTGGGTTAGCCGCTGGTACACCCTATATATAAACCCCTACAACTTGATCTAGCATGCTTGTGTATGAAATCCCTTTTTCTTTTTACCACAACTTATGTTCTCACTCAACTATTTTTGTAGTTGACGTTTTCCTGCATATTTTTAGGTAATGCTGATAGATGAAGAACAGGGATTTCTAGATGGCCTTAGGAGAAGACCGAAGGCGTAGTACTAGATTTAGCATCTGTTGGACAATTGTGGTGTTATTTGTATCTTTTGAACAATGTAACTTGAATATTTATGTATGCATTTCATTTAGACTCTTAACCTGTGTTATGGCTTATTCAATCTGAGACTTCGTCCACGCCCTTGGCTTTCCGCCTTTGGCCGGGGTGTGACATTTAACTATTTGAAATCATTCTAGCAAGCTTTTTGATTTTGAGTGTGTCCTTGAATTTGTCTTATTATGTTCAAGTAAACTTAAAATTCTAGCACACTTGATGATTATGTGAATTTGAATATGTTTCTTTGAAATTACAAGTGTTTTTGGGCAAACGTAGTTTCCCGAGCACACTTTATGTTTCGAGCACACTATGAAATCCTCAACTGTTCTCTCAACATACTTGTTATTATTCAAATATTTGCTCTTCGAGTACACTTTGTGACTAGAAGTCAACTCTAGCACACTTTGCTTATTCAACAGTGTCTCGGGCATACTATGTATAACAGTTTACTTGATTGATTATTTGTAACACCCCGCAACCGCAGCGGAAACGTAAACGGGATGCGACAGACACCTCTGATATCAACCACATTGTTTATAAAGAAAACTGAATGCATTAATATACTTCAAAATTACATTATCTCATCTTTCATTACCGTCTAGGTGATACACACATCATACAATACGATTCATAATTCTATCTGTTATAATGTATCCTAACATCCCGCACACAAATCTTACACACATCAAGCACTTAGCACGTAAGCAATCACTTCATCTAAATTGTACCTGAAAAGCATGTGAGAAAACGGGTCAACTACGAATAGTTGGTGAGTTTCACAATTTTAGTAAACCATGATATATCATTATCAAAATATAATATTATCGATGTAATTATGCTGAGCCCACAAGTGAAACCTCTGTTAACCCAGAACACTTCCAATAACCTTTGGGGACACTGTTAACCCAGAACACTTCCAATAACCTCTGGGGACACTGTTAACCCAGAACACTTCCAATGACATCTGGGGACACTGTTAACCCAGAACACTGTTGCGGGACCTTACAATATTAACAACTCAGACAATTACCATCTTAGTACATTTCCGTAGGATTCCCGTACAATAAACAATATATATAATCCACGCAAATCCATGCGTTCAGTAAAATCCACGCAAATCCATGCGTTCAGTATGTACTTAAATATTTCAGTAGTAACATGCTTCCGCCCCGGGAAAACATTTAAAACAATTCAGAAAAAGGGGCTCGTGAAACTCACCTTAGCACATGCAAGCAGGTAACAACAATCAATATCAGTTAACCCGTCCAATCTGTAATATGATCCCTACGATCATTACTATACACTCAATATTAATATAACTTTAATCGTATCAACCGGTACATCTGGGGACATTGTTAACCCAGCACTGTACCCGTTCTGGGGGCAAGGTTAACCCAGAAACACTTTTCCGGACTCAGATTGTGATGTCGTTTAGAGTTCAACAGTCAAATCTTCTAATAGCTTGTTTTCCCCGTTTTGCGTGCCTAGCACGGTTATCAAATTTTATGTTTCAAAATGAGTTTGGTCATACACGACCCGAAAATCGTTGTTGACTGATAATTTAATTAAAGTGGTGAAATTAGTACTCGGTTTAGACGCCCCGATTGACCTCGGGACCCGTTTCCGTCTTTGGCGTACCGGAAACTGTTAAATCGGTTAAAAATACCCAAATCATCCGAATTATTTTCGGATGATTCATTTTTACTTGTTTAACTCAATTATATGAAAATAGTCCATTTTTAAGGTTTTTATACACCAGTCAGCTCGCTTAAGCGAACTTCACCGGTTTACGCGTTTTAACTTTAAAAGTTTGATAATTAGCACAAATACTTATCCGTTTACTCTCGGATCTTGAAATTTTGCACAAATCACTTTTTAACAGTGGGGAATTTTATAAAAATATTTCCAGAATTAATTTCTATATTTAAAATTTATTTATCTATTTTTAAACACCATTTAAACACTAAATATGTCGTAAATACCAAACGATTTTAGAAAAATCCCAAATTTTTCCTGGATGTCCCCTGCCATCTACATAGTCCCCTGTAATTTTTCCAGAACCAAAATCCTCTTTTACATGCCATTTTCACTAAAACCGAGCTAGAATCCCTAGAACTCGTTTAACCGAAAAGCCTACTTAGACTTCTCCAACTGACCTCAAATTTTGTGTGTGACTTATACATGATATAAAAAGCTTATCTGCAATGTTCCAGAATTTTTCATGATATTTAACTATTTTTAACCATTTTTGGCCAAAACCGAGCATTAAATTCACCAAATATTCATCCTTTGTCCAAAAATTACCAAAAATTCACAGAACTCTTATTTTCATGTGTAGAACATCCCTGTAAAATTTCATGACCTAACTCTAAAGCATCAACAATCTGTCCAAATTGCCCAAAACCGAACATAACCGAATATACCTTTCGTTTTCCGCCACTACAAGCTACAAACTCGTCTTTCCGCCTTATCTACCACTAAATACAGAGCCTACAAACAACATACCACAATACCAAGCAAGTTACACTCACGATCAAGCCATTTCTTTCATGGTTACGGTTATGATACTAAAACAAAGATTTAACCGTAAAAATTCGTTTTTGATTCGTTTAACTCCTTTCTTGGACCAAGATCCCTTGTATAACCCGTATACATCACTTGATCGTGCAAGAATCGGTTCCATCTCGGGTTTTCACCCTTTTTCACTTGGAAACCTCATTTTCTTGAAAGAAAACTCAAGAAAACGAATATGAACACGTAAATAACACGATTTTACCTCGGTTTTTCTTGCTAGAATTGTCGGTTTTTGATTCAAGATCTTGAGAGAATTAAAGGTTTGTTGGATTGTGTTTGTAAAAAAAAATGAAAAGTGTTTTGTGGATAGGTGGTCCGATCGGACTAAAGGGAGGGGTGGGGTGGGATCCACCTCTTCATTTCTAGCCACATATTCCGATTTCCAAAATCTGGATAATGTTTTGGATAATCTGGTTCAGTTCGTTTTTCGGTTAAACGTTTAATTAGGCTTAAAACGAGGCTAAAACGGTCGTTTTTCGGCTAAAAATGAAATTTATATAAAACCGATTTAAAAACTTAAACCATGACATTTATTAACTTAAAACGTCATATTATTAGTTATTACGCATCTTTTTCGGCTTGATCGATCGTCTATTGCTCGGTTTGGTATTAAAGGTTTCGTTTAACGTAGCGACGTACTATTAAATCGAAATCCTTTTTCTGTGCTTTAATCCACTTATCCCGAAGCTTTAATACTTCGTAACATCACTAAATATCATATATTTCGTCTATAATTGAACCCTCGATTCATTCGGGTTTCAATAACTATCGATCGTTTGATCGCATATTCAATACGGTGAATTATATATTCACGTACAATCAATACAATGAACCATGTATTCTCGTATAATTACCATGGTAACTCATGTACCCGACATTACATATGACGTAACTAACGTCTACCGGTTAGGGTATACCTGGTTTCGTCGGAATCGTTACATTATTTGTTAACTGTTTATACATTTTCGGGTAAGGTTTGAGTTTTTCAGACATTCGAGAAAGGTTGACAATTAGGAATATGTCTAAGATATTATTTTAGGATTCTTAATTGATTCCTATCAGGTTGACTATTTGATAATGTATACTTGATTATTAATCTTTTGATTTATTTCTCGAGCAATCTTGTATTTCGAGTAAGGTTCCTTCATTTTACTTAGATTCATTTCTAAAATATTTTATGTTATGAAATAACTCTGAAACGAGCAAGCTTTGAGAAAGTGGAATATACCTAGCACACTTTGTAAAAACTGACTTTTCCGAGCAAGGTTTGCTAAACGAACTTTATCGAGCAAGGTTTTAAATGTGAACATATTTAATGGATAATGTTACTGTTTGACAGCTATTAACTCACTACATGACAAAATGCATTTAAAAGCCACTTTCAAAAAGGTATAAAAGAGAGAGTTAGTGAAATTTTCATCACTCTCACTTCTCTCTCCTTCCACACTTGCTTTTGTTTCAGACACCCAACCGACTTATCGCATTCATCAAAATTCCTAACCCTAGTTTGTCATCCCACCTAATCCGACTCGGTAAGCATCAATTAAGTGTTTTCCGACCACGATTGAGTAATAATGGGCTTTGATTATTCATTTTTACTAACTCTCTGTTTCTTGTGTAGGTTATTAACTTGCCGAAGATCAGGTTCAAAAGACATTTCTTTATCCTTTCTTCAAATTATAACCTAACTCATTCAAAGTTTTGAACTTTATGACTAATGTCTACTTTTAATATGTTGTTTTTGTTTGTGTATTCAGATATGGCCGAAGATGATGAACCGAGATATTCGTTCGAACATAAGCAAAATAAGTGTGCTTTATTACAAGTTACTCCTGAGAATGAGGAAGTAGCTCTGATGATCAGATGGCTACAATGATCCAACATACGCTTTGCTTTGACCGAGTCCCGGTGATATACAGAAATCATCTACTTGATTTTTGGCGATCAACAAGATTATATGATGATGTGAACGGTAGACGGATAGATGCTAACGTGGCAAGACAGGAAATACGGATAACTGAATGACTAATCAGAAGATGCCTGCAATTACATGATGATAATCACAATCCAATTCACTTTACAACAGATCATCTGCTGAATATATTTGTGCAGACTATGGGATATCAAGGAACAGTGCACGAAGGACAATTCCAAAAGTGAATGTTCCCCAATTTATAGAGATTCTTGATACACCACAATATTCAGGGCTTTACCCCTAGTAAGGGTTCTTGGACTCTTATGAGTCGGGATTTGGCTAATGCAACTGTTGCAATTGTATATGATCTTCCATTCAACTTTTCTAAGATGATTTTTGAAGGAATGGTGAGCATACTGAAAAAGTCTAACAAAGACAAATTTCTAGCCTATCCCAGATTTCTACAGATAATCTTCAATGAAGAGTTGGAAGATCTACCCACAATGGGTACAACACATGTGTTACAGAATCCCAATACTTACAAACAGATTGCTAATCTTGGTAGCACCAGCAGATTCAATCCAAACACTGAATTTGATATTTTACCATGGTTAGTGAACCATGATGCTGTGATTATGCCAGTACCTGAGATAACCTCAGAGGAAGAGGATGATGAGATGGAGGATGATGATAGCGATGACAACAATGATGGAGGAGATGGTGGAGACGGTAATGAAGGATGAGGAGTTATTGTGGAGAATGTACAAGATCAGGGGGAGTCTCAACCCATACCAACACCACCAACCACACCCTTAGCCACACCACCACCTGAAACCTTAAACCAATGAACTGTTGAACACTGTGACTGAAGATGTTGAGGATGATTTGTTAAGGAAAGAAAATGAGACTGTGGATGAGATGGTACAAAATATTGATAATACGGTAACAACTTATGTTGCTACTAATGTTGTAATAGAGGAAGAAGCTGCAATTGAGGAACCAATTCAAACTGAACCAGAAACTCAAGGAGAGGGTTCCAAGAAGGTTTTGCATGATGAAGAGATGAAGGAGTTGTCAGAGGATATTGATAACTTTCCCCCTGAAACAGAAGATGAAAAGAGAAGTAGATTAGAAAAGGGGAAAGCTATTACTGCTGATGATGGGGAGGATGATCCTGTTAAAGCAAATGTTGATGAAGAAGAAGAGGATGAAAATGCTGCTGCTGCTGCCAGAAGGCTTGAACAAGTCATGAAAGAAACAAGGGAGAGGGAATACATTGCCCAAACCCTGACTGCAGAAGAGCTGGTAGAGCAGGAAACATTGATTGAACAGGCAAACATTGCCAAAATTGTTGATGAAGAAGGTGAGGAGGAGCAGGAGGTAATTGAAACGTTGATTAATATGAAAAGGGCTGAAGAAGCTGATAATTCCTTAGCCATCGTGGTTAGAACGTTCAGACAATCTCAAAAACAACCTGAAAAGGAACCTGAGAAGGAAACTGAGAAAGCTTAACAGGAAGAACCTTTAAAGAAAGGGGAAACTGGAGAAACAATAGAAAAAATGAAGGAAAAGCTCTCCAAGTTGCATGAGGAGTTCATAGCAAAGGTGAATAGATTTGCAAAGATATATACAAGAAAAAAGGAAGGCTGATGAACAAGCAGATAAAGAAAAATCAGCTAAAATGGCTAAATGGAATAAAAAGAATGAATATTTTGTTAAAGAGAAAGAAAGCCCTTTGATGCCTGATCCAATTAAGACAGTTAGGCCTGAAAATTTACCCAATCTAAAGGAAGCTAAATGGATTGATGAATATGAGTACTTTGTTGAGAGCCCAGAGGAGCAGGCAAGTCCAATAAGGCCTACACCAATTCAGATAGTTAGGCCTGAGGATATACTCAATCCTGAAGAGGAAAAGATTGATGCTATGAATGAGTCAACTGAGAAGGAAGATACATCTGAAGATGACAGTGATGATGATGAACAAGGTGATAAGCCTGCTGAGGCTGTGAATGTTGATATTGTGTCCCCACATGTTGAAATGACAAATGAACAAAGGGCAAATATTCAACAGAGTTTAGATGAAGCTCAAAGGAAAAATCCATTAATTGTGAAACTGACCACATTTGGGCACAAGTTTGAGGATCTGGCTCCACTTTCTGATGAGGAGTTGCAGAAGTTGATTGAGAAAGAAAATGATGAGATTAAAAGAAGATTGCAGAAAAAGAACCGAGATTCATTGAGATATAGAGACTATTTGAGAGGTTGTGGATTCTCTGAAAAAGATTTGACTAAGATGACCTTCAGAGACCTTGAAGAACATTTGAATATGAAAAAAGAATTAAGGGAAATAGAAGAAAGGGAAAGATTGAAAGAAAGAATTGAAGAGTTAAAGAAAAGATATGCAGGAAAAATGTGGTTACTTGATTGATAGAGGTATGGCACCTGAATTGGTGGATAGTTTGTCAAAGCAAGCAGTTGAATCTCACTACTACAGACTGAAAAAGAAAGAGCAATCAAAGAGAGATCAACCTGAACCACCTGTCAAGAAGCGAAGGATAAAGACCCTGAGAGAAGAAAAGGGCTGAACATGAAAAGGAAGAGTTGAAAAGAGCAAAAACACAAAACATTCATGTCCTAGTGGAAGTAAAGCCAGAACTGGATGAACCCACAGATCCATGGGAAAATGAGAAAATGATCAAAAGTTTGAAAGATGTGATGGTAAAGCAAAAAGGAATGAATGAAAATTCCTTTGATATGTTGGGTAAAGCGCAGTTGAAAAAATTGTTTTATGAACAGAAGGCAGAATGGGAGAAAGTGTTGTTAGAAGGTGTGAATCCAAGGAGCTTTGTAGGTGGAAGATTTGTACCGGCTGGGCAGCTCAGAGATTACAGAATAATGGAGATGATAGGGAGACTATACAGGGATGGAGGTGAGAATTTGGTTGACCTGATGATGATGCCTGCTGAGTTAGTGGTGGAAATGTACAAGAAAAATTTGGAGTCATAGGGGCCACAAAACCAATGAAGTCAATTCCCACCAGGCCCTCAGCTTCAAGGAGACATACTTCAACAAACAGGGGTGAGTCAAGTAGAGGTGGAACTCAAAGGGGAGAAAGGGCTCAAACTGATATAGACTTACCAATGATACTCTACTATGACTCTGTCTCTCAAACTTTAAAACTGATCATGCAAAGCTGACAATTAAGACAGATCATTTTTAAAGATGACTTTGCTGAATACAAAAGAGAGCAGCTGGAGATAATGGCCAATCTTGACTTATATGACTATCATGATCGAAAAAAGATGGCCGGGAGACAACAGTATGAGTTTTCAAAGTATTTGAAGAATGAAGCTGAAAAGGGGTTTCCACTGTTGGATCAAAGAAAGAAATGGGAGCTGACAAAACATGAAAAGAACAGACGAGCCAAGCGTTTGAGGAACATAAGGGATGCTGAATATGACTATGTTTCAAAAGTCAGAAACAAAAATCCCTTGTCAAATACGAACACATGTATAAGTATGAGAAGGAGACTACAAAGAAAACGAAGGCCACTACAAAAAAATCCCTTGTCAAATTCTTCTGTATGTGAAGTACAGAAGAATGGCCGAATTGCTGAGATATACTACAAAGAAAATGAAGGCCACTACATTCTTTGTAACTCAGATGGACTTATATTAGGGATTATCAGAAATGATGAACACCC
Source organism: Bidens hawaiensis (assembly GCF_021521415.1). Lineage (NCBI taxonomy): Eukaryota > Viridiplantae > Streptophyta > Magnoliopsida > Asterales > Asteraceae > Bidens > Bidens hawaiensis. The sequence continues at coordinate 124,116 of NW_027491120.1, read as the reverse complement.
ACTCGACCTACAGTCGAGTTTAGAGTTGGGTGAGGTTGGTCAAACCCAGTAGTACTACTCAAAGGTGGCTCGCTATTATCCAAATATTAACCGGTTCGATGTTCAGAAGGACTTAGTTGGTTTGTTGCCATTTAGCCTTACAAGTGATATACAATGAGTAACAAAATCTAAATCGTTGGAGTATGTTATCTCCCCCTAATAAAAGCGTTAAAAGAGTAAAAAGGGCCGTGAAACTCACTGTTTGCGAAGTTAATAAAAAGATCCGAGAAAAGCGTGCGTCATAGAAATCCTCACTAATGCTCTTAAACAAAAATAAAATTTCTAAGTGTTTAAACTACGAGTGAATCTCTAGACTCGACACATATAAGTGATGCATGAGATGAGTCCGTGTTTCGTTTGTGAAATAAGTGCTACTCGACAAACACATTGGTGATAAGTTACATGTGTGAAAAAGTATAGTGTTAAGTGTTACTATGATACATCATCGGTAAACTATCTCCCACAAGGGCAAATAAGTCAAACACATAGCAAACATCGATCAATTAATCACTTTTCATGTTAACTCAAGGAATAAAGCAACTAAGTTACCGAGACAGATTTTAAAACAACATGATTCCTCTATTTCATATATCATAACATGTAAATAAAATCACAAAAAATCATCACAGAAGCACACGTGAGTTAGGTTTCTAAAAGTTTTTTTTCTATATTTTTACTACATACTGTTTTGTCACAATTATCAAAGCAACACAGTAAGCACACAACAGTCATTATCATGCGCAACAAAACGGTATTTACTATTCCTGTTACATGGTTAATCCAATTAATGAAAGTCCAATTGGGTTAGATTCGAAACTCAACTTATTAACTTCCAGAAGTGGAATCAACTCAATTGGTATTGTCGTTTGTGAGATACATTAATTACAAAACAGCCTACAACCAGGCTGCCCGAATCATACTTGCACAAAAGATTTGTAAATTAATAAAAATTAGCTTTCACACATCCAAACATTACAAACTCAGACTCTTTAGAAACTGAACTCGACCTACTACGTCATAGAATCAATAGCCACTTCAAAACACATCATTAACATCAAGTTACAGTCATTTTAACATGCAATTGTGAATCTGTCCAGAATCAGTTTTCATAAAAAACTCAACAAACTCTTAACCTATGAATTAACAATCATGCATAAAACCCTAACTAAATCAATTATCAATATATTTAGAATTTAGGGTTTATGATTAATATGTTTAATGATGCAAATATTCATAGAATAGATTAGACATAGTGTAACACCCCGTAACCGCAGCGGAAACGTACACGGGATGCAACAGACACATCTGATATCAACAGCATTGCTTATAAAGAAAATACCACTACATTAATTTATAACATATTACATTGTTGCGAGTTTCATTACTGTCTAGGTGTTACACACATATTTTACCGATAAGACATTAATAAATTCATTACAAAACAAAGAGCAGCAAGCTTCCAACAGGTAGCACAGATAGTTAAGCACACACCAATCAATCCAACTTGGGCATACCTAGAAAACATGTAAAGAAAACGGGTCAACTACGAATAGTTGGTGAGTTTCACTAATTTAAATAAACACTGACAAATCATTTTAATAATCATTTATTAACAATATAATCATGCTGGGAACTATGTTACCCCAGAACATTTCCAATAACTTTCTGGGAACTATGTTACCCCAGAACAATAATAACCCCTGGGAACTATGTTACCCCAGAACAATAACAACCCCTGGGAACTATGTTACCCCAGAATAATAATAACCCCTGGGAACTATGTTACCCCAGAACAACAATAACCCCTGGGAACTATGTTACCCCAGAACAATAATAACCCCTGGGAACTATGTTACCCCAGAACAATAACAACCCCTGGGAACTATGTTACCCCAGAATAATAATAACCCCTGGGAACTATGTTACCCCAGAACAATAACAACCCCTGGGAACTATGTTACCCCAGAATAATAATAACCCCTGGGAACTATGTTACCCCAGAACAACAATAACCCCTGGGAACTATGTTACCCCAGAACAATAACAACCCCTGGGAACTATGTTACCCCAGAATAATAATAACCCCTGGGAACTATGTTACCCCAGAACAATAACAACCCCTGGGAACTATGTTACCCCAGAATAATAATAACCCCTGGGAACTATGTTACCCCAGAACAACAATAACCCCTGGGAACTATGTTACCCCAGAACAATAACTCATTATAAACATTTTATATATTCTATGCATCAGTCCATATATATATAAATGTACAAGTATTTCCATACGATCGGTATGTACTTAAATACTTTAAATAAGACATGTTTTCCGCCCCGGGAAAATATAATTAAAACAATTCATTAAAAGGGGCTTGTGAAAACTCACCTTGTTGTGAGTCGGTGAGTAATATAAGGAACAGCTACGTGCCTGGATCTGTAACATAATATCTAGTCGTTACTATATAATTCCCATAACTTAAATACGTATCAATCGGTACATCTGGGAACATTGTTAACCCAGTACTGTACTCGATTCGGGGACAATGTTAACCCCGTGACACTTCTAAGGACTCAGATTGACATTGCTTAGAGTTTGACAGTCAATTTAGTTAAGGTGATGAAATTATAGCTCGGTTTGACACCCCGTTTGGCCGTGGGGCCCATTTCCGGTATTTCGGTGCCGAAAACGGTAAAATCGGGTAAAATTACCCAAATCATCCGAATTATTTTCGGATGATTTATTTTTACTTAATTTACTTAGATTTATGAAATAGTCTATTTTTAGAGTTTTCATGTACCAGTCAGCTCGCTTATGCGAACTTTGCCGGTTTACACGTTTTAAGCTTTAAAAACTTGTTTTTATGTTCTTTTTAGCACAAATAATTACCCGATTAGTCTCGGGTCTTGAAATTTTGCACAAAACTTAATTTGACAGAAAGGAATTTTGTAAAAATTTTCCAGATTTATTTTCTTATATTTATATTTATTTATCTATTTTTAAATCTTATTAAAATACTAAATATATCAAAAATACCAAAACACTTTAGAAAAATCCCAAGTTTTTCTGGGATGATCTTTATCATCCTCATAACTTTCTGGAATTTTCCCAGATTTATTTTCCTACATTTACATTTATTTATCTATTTTTAAATCTTGTTAAAACACTAAATATATCAAAAATACCAAAACACTTTAGAAAAATCCCAAATTTTTCTGGGATGATCTTTATCATCCTCATAACTCCCTGGAATTTTTCCAGAATTTAAAACTTATTTTTCAAGCCATTTTCACCCAAAACCGAGCTAGAAAGCCCTAGAACTCGTTTCACCGAAAAGCCTACTTAGACTTTTCCAACTGAGCTCAAATTTTGTGGGTGACTTTTATATGTTATAAAAAGCTTATCTTAAATTTTCCGGAATTTTTCATCATGTTTTGCTATTTTTCACTATTTTTGGCCAAAACCGAGCATTAAATTCACCAAATATTCATCTTTTATCCAAAAATTACCAAAAATTCACAGATCTCATATTTTCATGTGTAGATCATCTCTGTGAAATTTCGTGACCCGACTCTAAGCACACGTAAATCTGTCCATTTTTTCATAACACACGAAAACCGAACTATTTTGTGTTTTCTAGCTTTAGATCGCAAGGATCTCGGTTTCTAGCCTTTGCTAGCCGCTAGATACAACACTTACAAGCACAATATCACTATACCAAGCAAGTTACACCAATAATCAAACCATTTCTTTCAAAGTGTCGGTTTTTAAGTAAAAACAAAGGTTTTAACCGTAGAAATCCATTCCCGACTCTTTTTACTCATTTCTTGGACCAAGATCCCTTGTATAACATGTATACATCTCTTGATCATGCAAGAGTCGGTTCCATCTCGGTTTTTCACCCATCTTTCACTTGGAAACTCATTTTAACAAGATTTTAACCGTAAAATTTTATTCTAAACACTTTTAACTCATTACTTGGATCAAGATCCTTTGTATAACTTGTATACATCCCTTGATCATACGAGAATCGGTTTTATCTCGGGTTTTCACCCGTCTTTCACATGGAAACCTCCTTTTCTCAATATTGTAGAATTAGAAACAAGATTTAAGCATAAAAACCATGTTTATACCTTCAATTCTTGGTTTAAAGATCAAGGGATTGGATGGAGGTTTGAAGATTTGAGAGAGTTTGAGAGAGTTTTGTTGTTGAATTGTGTAAAAAAAAAAAATGAATTGAATGATAATAATAATAAGGACCGATCGGTCCATAGGGTGGATGGGGGTGGGCCCCACACATCAATTCTAAGCCACATATTCGGATTACGCAATCCGAATAATGTTGTGGATAATCTGGCTCAGTTCGTTTCTCGTTTAAACTCGTAATTCGGCTTGAAACGAAATTAAAATGGTCGTTTTTCGGGTCAAAATAAAATTTACATAAAACCGACTTAAAAACTTTAAAAAACTTAAACCATGACATTAAAACATCATATTATTAATAATTACGCATCTTTTTCGGCTTGATTGATCATCTCTTGCTTGGTTTGATGTTAAAGGTTTCGTTTATCGTACCGACGTACCAATAAATCGAAATCCTTTTTCTGTGCTATAATTCACTTATCCCGAAGCATTAATACTTCGTGAACATCACTAAACATTATATACTTCGTCTATAATGTAATTCCCGATTCGTTCGGGTTTCAATAACCGATCATTGATTAATTGTAATTCCAATACGATTCACTATATAATTGAGTATGATTCATACTGTGAACCATATATATTCGTATAAACGTACTATAACTCATATAATCAGTATTAAATAACACGTAAATAGTATATTCCGGCTAGGGTATACCTGGATTTGTCGGAATCGTTACATTCTCCCCCCGTTATAAAAATTTCGTCCTCGAAATTTTATGCGTCAACTACTTCCTTTTGAGGAAATAGGTGGGGGTATTTCTTCCGAAATTCATCCTTTCTTTCCCAAGTAAATTCTGGGCCTCGTTGCGAATTCCATCTAACTTTGACCAACGAGATCTTATTGTGTCTAAGTTGCTTGATCTTACCGTCCACTATTTCGATGGGCTCCTCTACGAAGTTGAGCCTATCACTTATTTGAACACCCTCTAAGGGTAACACCGATGTCTCATCCACCAGACATCTTTTCAAATTCGACACATGAAACACGTTATGAACTGCACTTAGTTCCTCAGGCAGTTCTAGTCGGTAAGCTACCGGACCGATCTTTGCAGTAATAATGAATGGTCCAATATATCTAGGGGCCAACTTCCCCGCCTTTCCAAACCTGACCACTCCTTTCCAGGGTGATACTTTCAAATATACCTTTTCACCCTTCTCAAATGACAACGGTTTTCGACGGGTATCAGCATAACTCTTCTGCCGATCCCGCGCGGCTTTCAGGTTGTTCTTAATCTCAAGAATCTTGCTGGTCGTCTCCTGGACCAGATCCGATCTAATGATCTGCGGGTCTCCCACTTCAGACCAGCAAAGTGGTGATCGGCACTTTCGCCCATACAATGCTTCATAAGGTGCTGCCTTTATACTGCTATGGTAACTGTTATTATAGGAAAATTCAACGAGTGGGAGATGTTGATCCCAATTTCCCTTAAAGTCCAGTACGCAGGCACGAAGCAAATCCTCCAAAGTTTGAATAGTCCTCTCAGACTGACCATCGGTCTGAGGGTGGTAAGCTGTGCTTAGGTCAATACGTGTTCCCAATGCTTCTTGGACAGCTTGCCAAAGTTTGGAGGTGAAATGGCTATCCCTATCGGAGATGATCGAGATGGGGATGCCATGACGAGACACTATTTCATTTATATAAATTTGCGCAAGTCTCTCAGTGTTAAAAGTATTCCTAATTGGAATAAAATGTGCCGATTTGGTTAATCGATCCACGATTACCCAAATCGCATCATGACCTCGGGGTGTCTTGGGGAGGTGTGTCACAAAATCCATTGTGATCTGCTCCCACTTCCATTCCGGAATTTCCGGTTGTTGCAACATTCCCGAAGGTTTCTGGTGCTCCGCCTTAACCCTCGCACACGTCGTACACTTGCCGACGTATGTGGCTATATCCTTTTTCATTCCTGGCCACCAGTAAAATTCTTTCACATCCTTGTACATTTTATCTGATCCCGGATGTATGGAATATTTCGATTTATGAGCTTCGTCCATGATTAAATCACGAAGGTCATGGAGGGTCGGGATCCAAATCCGATTTTTGAAATAAAGAATTTCGTCCACACGCTGTTCGAAATTCTTCTCATTCCCGTAAAGTCCTTCTTTAACCAATTGGCCCTCTTTCAACGCCTCGCGTTGAGCGACTCGAATTAAATCTGAAAGGTTCGACTGGACTATCATCCCCAACGCTCGCACACGTAGTGGCTTGACTCGATCCTTTCTACTCAAGGCATCGGCTACAACGTTAGCCTTGCCGGGGTGATATCGTATGTCACAGTCATAGTCACTCAGCAACTCGACCCATCTTCGTTGCCTCATATTCAGTTATTTCTGATCGAATATGTGTTGCAAACTTTTATGATCAGTGAATATGGTGCACTTTGTACCGTAGAGATAGTGTCTCCAGATTTTAAGTGCAAAGATGACTGCTACCAGTTCCAAGTCATGAGTAGTGTAGTTTTTCTCATGAACTTTTAACTGTCGAGACGCATAGGCTATGACCTTTTTATTTTGCATTAACACGTATCCTAACCCTCTACGGGATGCGTCACAATATACAACAAATCCATCGTCTCCGTCGGGGAGACTTAAGATTGGCGCTTGGCACAATCTTTGTTTTAGCGTTTGAAACGCCGTTTCCTGCTCTTCACCCCATTCATATTTCCGATCCTTTTGAGTCAGGAGGGTTAAAGGTTGGGCGATGCTGGAAAAGTTCTCTATAAATCGACGATAGTATCCAGCTAAGCCTAAGAATTGGCGGATTTCTTTCGGAGATTTAGGCGCTTGCCAATTCTTAATAGCTTCAACCTTACTCGGATCAACGTGTATTCCTTTGTGGTTTATAACATGACCGAGGAATTGCACCTCTTGTAACCAGAAGTTACACTTGGGGAATTTTGCATATAACTTCTCCTGATCCAGGAGCTCTAAAACTAACTTTAAGTGTTGCTCGTGCTCCTCTTTACTCTTCGAGTATATCAAAATATCGTCAATAAATACAATGACGAACTTGTCGAGATAGGGTTTACAGACTCGGTTCATGAGATCCATGAACACTGCTGGCGCATTTGTTAGCCCAAAAGGCATAACTAAAAATTCGTAGTGGCCGTAGCGAGTCCGAAACGCGGTTTTTGGGATATCCTCCTCTTGAATTCTAACTTGGTGGTATCCCGATCTAAGATCAATTTTTGAGAAATAGCTCGCGCCTTGTAGTTGGTCGAACAAATCGTCGATTCGGGGAAGAGGATATCTATTTTTGATGGTTAATTTGTTCAATTCCCTGTAGTCAATGCACATTCGAAGGCTTCCGTCCTTCTTTTTCACAAATAGTACAGGTGCACCCCACGGGGAATAACTGGGACGTATAAATCCCTTATCCAACAATTCCTGCAACTGGTTGGATAGTTCTTGCATCTCGGACGGTGCAAGTCTGTAAGGGGCCTTAGCAACAGGGCCGGCTTGAGGTAATAAGTCGATTCTGAATTCGACTTGTCGGGTTGGCGGTAATCCAGGAAGTTCCTCTGGAAAAACTTGTGGAAATTCGCGTACCACGGGAATATCGTCCACCCGTTTTTCCTCAGAATCAGCGGCCGTCAGGCTCACTAGATACGCCACACATCCCTGACGTATATATTTCAACACCTTGAGGTGGGATATAAATGGTATCATGGTGCCGGATTTTTCTCCCTGCACTAATACCTCCTCGTCATCCGACACCCGGATCTTGACGGTTTTCTTTTCACAGTTTATTTCTACCCTATTACGAGCCAACCAATCCATTCCCACTATCACGTCAAAACTACCCAATTCTACCGGTAGTAAGTCAATCAGGAAGGATTGTTCGCTTAGAATAAAAGGGCAATTCCGAACAATCCGATTAACTATCATGGTTTTACCGTTAGCGACCTCTACGGTGTAGGGTTCTATGGTTTCACCAGTAGGAAGGTTTGCTATCGAAAGGAATCTAACGGAGACAAAACTTCTATCGGCGCCTGTATCAAATAATACAGAAGCGTAATGATCAGAGACGAGGAATGTACCTGTCACTACGCTGGGGTCCTGGCGCGCCTCGTTCGCTCCCATCACAAATGCCCGGCCTCGCGCCGGATTGGACGACGATGGCTGACCCGCGAGTTGTCTCCCGTTTCCTCCCTGATTCAGTTTCGGGCAGTTCCTTTTGAAGTGATCCGTGCTGCCGCATTCGTAGCAAGCACGGCTAGTGGTCACCATCTGGTTTCCTTGCGGGTTCTGCTGTCGGGCTGGTTGAGTTCTAAATGGTTGCGCCCGAATAGGTTGCGGTTGACGGTTCAGGTTGTTCAGATTTGTCTTACAATTTGGTGCGTAGTGTCCAACCCTGCCACACCGGTGGCACACCACCTCCTTGCACACGCCACTATGGTGGTAACCACATTTCCCGCATTTAGGAAACGTTCCCCTCTGCGGTTCTTGCCTTCCGCCCGAACTAGTCATGGCATAGCTCTGGGCAGCGGGCCTAGCTCGTTTGTTTTGCTGCTTCTCTCGGATCCTATTGTCATACGTACCTCGCTTTCCCCCAGCCGACTCTCCCGTCGCCTTTATCGATCTGCTCCTTAAGAAATCATACGTGACAATACCAGCCTGTGTCACTGCACCCTCATACGTCTGGTGCCCTCCCGCGTTAACTATGCTCCTCACTACTGGAGTAAGTCCCCAAATATAACGTTCCACCCTTTTTGACTCTGGGGTGACCAACCACGGCACTAATCGTGACAGTTCATTAAACCGGTTGGTATATCCCAAGTGGTCCGCCCCATGCATCTCTAGGTTCCACAACTCATGTTCCAGTTTCTGCAATTCATTCTTTGGGCAGAAATGTTTCAAAACAAGATCCTTAAGCTCTGCCCAGGTCATGCGGTTTGTCGCCGCCTGACCTCGAGTCTGTACTATGGTGTTCCACCATGTCAAGGCATGGTCTGTGAACGTACAGGTGGCGTACTTAACGACACAATCCTCGGGACAGTTGCTGATATTTACCACTGATTCTATTTTCTCTAACCATTTCACTAACCCATTCGGTCCTTCCGACCCGTTAAATTCTAAAGGCTTGCATAACATAAAATCCTTGATTGAACAACCCCTGGATGGTCCAGTGCGGTTGGTCTCTACAGTAGGGATAGGGCCATTACTGTCGGTAGCGACCACCGTAGGCGGTGCGTCAGTACTCGGCATAGTGTTATCGGTAGGTGGAGGATTAGCATTATGTTCCCCGCCATTATTTATGGGCGTTTGATTGCTCGGAGGGGTTGGATTAGACGAATTATTAATGCTGGCGGCGATGCGCGATACTATATCCGGTATCGCCGCCTCCAACTGTTGAGCAATCAAACGGCTCACATCTACTTCCGATACTTTCGTTGATCGTTTCGGTGCCATTCTACACAACATCAAGGAAACACATATAATTAATACCATTCCAAATTATGAAACACAAACACATTCCATACATTAATAAACATTAGTACATATTACACAAACATCCATTTACATACTTCCCAGTCATCATTACACAACTAAATTTTAATACAAAGGGCCTATGTTGGTATCATCCCCGACATAACCCGCAATGGGTCAGTGCTTGAATGATACCCAAAAGTATCGATAATGATATGCCCTACAAGAGACCCCCTATGGGCCAGTGGTTGTACTATAACTAAACAAGATTCACTCCGTGTTAGTATCACCACTAACTACTTACACGGAGTATCAAAAGCGGTTCAAGATTCTACCACCCAACACGTCTACACATGGTGGTAAACCAACCCCACCAACACCGCCACCAGCACCACCAGCACTGCCATCATAACCCGCATTCGGGTTTCCATCTGGTCGATCAACCAGTGGGAGTATGAGCACTCCCTTTTTAACTGGTTAATAGCATACTGGTGGTCCAGTATGCTGTCCCCGAGGTACGCCCGCCTCTGTACCCCCACGACCAGGGCGGCAGAGTGCTCGTTCACCTGCTCAGTGAGAACACGTAGCCAAGCCGCCAAGTCCCGCTCCTGCCTTGGCAGACCCCACACAGGTAGGGTTGCAGGCTCGGGTTGGGGGCGGGAAGACTCGCCCCGGTGGTATGTGGATCTGGGTGGGGTAACAGTGGGCGGAACATACGGGGCACTGATCCGCGCCGTGAGGCGGGGACCGTGTCTGGGGGGAATCGGGGTGGTCTGTGGTGCGGGCGGGGTAGGAGACCTGGTAACCCTAGCAGGGGAGGGTACACTAGCACTCCTAGCTGGGGTGGTCTGTCTAGAAGTACTATGACTAGCCTCCGAAGGCTCGGAGCTGGGTGCTACACTTGGGCTTCCAGAGGCCCCGGAACTAGCCTCTTCCGGGTCCTCTTCCGTCGACACACTAGGTGTTCTTGCCATTATACCTGCACACAAGTTAACAAACATATAGTCCTTTTTGTAGTGTAATTCATAATTAAATTAATCATGCACTTACTTATACAATTTTGCCACATAATAGTATTATTATACATTTACACATATGTTGCCAATTTTACCTATTTAAGTCCCCCGTGACTTCCCCTGAATTCCCTCGTGCAGACAAGTCTGTTATTATGTTCCGGACCATAATAACCCACTTGTCCATCCAAGTTCATCCCGATCTCGTCACAATATATTATTAGTTGATATTCAGATCCTATAATACTTGAGCTACTGGTTATATTTTAGGTATCTTTTTCAGACATCCTAATTCTTTATAACCAATGGCTCTGATACCAAGTTCTGTAACACCCCGTAACCGCAGCGGAAACGTACACGGGATGCAACAGACACATCTGATATCAACAGCATTGCTTATAAAGAAAATACCACTACATTAATTTATAACATATTACATTGTTGCGAGTTTCATTACTGTCTAGGTGTTACACACATATTTTACCGATAAGACATTAATAAATTCATTACAAAACAAAGAGCAGCAAGCTTCCAACAGGTAGCACAGATAGTTAAGCACACATCAATCAATCCAACTTGGGCATACCTAGAAAACATGTAAAGAAAACGGGTCAACTACGAATAGTTGGTGAGTTTCGCTAATTTAAATAAACACTGACAAATCATTTTAATAATCATTTATTAACAATATAATCATGCTGGGAACTATGTTACCCCAGAACATTTCCAATAACTTTCTGGGAACTATGTTACCCCAGAACAATAATAACCCCTGGGAACTATGTTACCCCAGAACAATAACAACCCCTGGGAACTATGTTACCCCAGAATAATAATAACCCCTGGGAACTATGTTACCCCAGAACAACAATAACCCCTGGGAACTATGTTACCCCAGAACAATAATAACCCCTGGGAACTATGTTACCCCAGAACAATAACAACCCCTGGGAACTATGTTACCCCAGAATAATAATAACCCCTGGGAACTATGTTACCCCAGAACAATAACAACCCCTGGGAACTATGTTACCCCAGAATAATAATAACCCCTGGGAACTATGTTACCCCAGAACAAAAATAACCCCTGGGAACTATGTTACCCCAGAACAATAACAACCCCTGGGAACTATGTTACCCCAGAATAATAATAACCCCTGGGAACTATGTTACCCCAGAACAATAACAACCCCTGGGAACTATGTTACCCCAGAATAATAATAACCCCTGGGAACTATGTTACCCCAGAACAACAATAACCCCTGGGAACTATGTTACCCCAGAACAATAACACATTATAAACATTTTATATATTCTATGCATCAGTCCATATATATATAAATGTACAAGTATTTCCATACGATCGGTATGTACTTAAATACTTTAAATAAGACATGTTTTCCGCCCCGGGAAAATATAATTAAAACAATTCATTAAAAGGGGCTCGTGAAAACTCACCTTGTTGTGAGTCGGTGAGTAATATAAGGAACAGCTACGTGCCTGGATCTGTAATATAATATCTAGTCGTTACTATATAATTCCCATAACTTAAATACGTATCAATCGGTACATCTGGGAACATTGTTAACCCAGTACTGTACTCGATTCGGGGACAATGTTAACCCCGTGACACTTCTAAGGACTCAGATTGACATTGCTTAGAGTTTGACAGTCAATTTAGTTAAGGTGATGAAATTATAGCTCGGTTTGACACCCCGTTTGGCCGTGGGGCCCATTTCCGGTATTTCGGTGCCGAAAACGGTAAAATCGGGTAAAATTACCCAAATCATCCGAATTATTTTCGGATGATTTATTTTTACTTAATTTACTTAGATTTATGAAATAGTCTATTTTTAGAGTTTTCATGTACCAGTCAGCTCGCTTATGCGAACTTTGCCGGTTTACACGTTTTAAGCTTTAAAAACTTGTTTTTATGTTCTTTTTAGCACAAATAATTACCCGATTAGTCTCGGGTCTTGAAATTTTGCACAAAACTTAATTTGACAGAAAGGAATTTTGTAAAAATTTTCCAGATTTATTTTCTTATATTTATATTTATTTATCTATTTTTAAATCTTATTAAAATACTAAATATATCAAAAATACCAAAACACTTTAGAAAAATCCCAAGTTTTTCTGGGATGATCTTTATCATCCTCATAACTTTCTGGAATTTTCCCAGATTTATTTTCCTACATTTACATTTATTTATCTATTTTTAAATCTTGTTAAAACACTAAATATATCAAAAATACCAAAACACTTTAGAAAAATCCCAAATTTTTCTGGGATGATCTTTATCATCCTCATAACTCCCTGGAATCTTTCCAGAATTTAAAACTTATTTTTCAAGCCATTTTCACCCAAAACCGAGCTAGAAAGCCCTAGAACTCGTTTCACCGAAAAGCCTACTTAGACTTTTCCAACTGAGCTCAAATTTTGTGGGTGACTTTTATATGTTATAAAAAGCTTATCTTAAATTTTCCGGAATTTTTCATCATGTTTTGCTATTTTTCACTATTTTTGGCCAAAACCGAGCATTAAATTCACCAAATATTCATCTTTTATCCAAAAATTACCAAAAATTCACAGATCTCATATTTTCATGTGTAGATCATCTCTGTGAAATTTCGTGACCCGACTCTAAGCACACGTAAATCTGTCCATTTTTTCATAACACACGAAAACCGAACTATTTTGTGTTTTCTAGCTTTAGATCACAAGGATCTCGGTTTCTAGCCTTTGCTAGCCGCTAGATACAACACTTACAAGCACAATATCACTATACCAAGCAAGTTACACCAATAATCAAACCATTTCTTTCAAAGTGTCGGTTTTTAAGTAAAAACAAAGGTTTTAACCGTAGAAATCCATTCCCGACTCTTTTTACTCATTTCTTGGACCAAGATCCCTTGTATAACATGTATACATCTCTTGATCATGCAAGAGTCGGTTCCATCTCGGTTTTTCACCCATCTTTCACTTGGAAACTCATTTTAACAAGATTTTAACCGTAAAATTTTATTCTAAACACTTTTAACTCATTACTTGGATCAAGATCCTTTGTATAACTTGTATACATCCCTTGATCATACGAGAATCGGTTTTATCTCGGGTTTTCACCCGTCTTTCACATGGAAACCTCCTTTTCTCAATATTGTAGAATTAGAAACAAGATTTAAGCATAAAAACCATGTTTATACCTTCAATTCTTGGTTTAAAGATCAAGGGATTGGATGGAGGTTTGAAGATTTGAGAGAGTTTGAGAGAGTTTTGTTGTTGAATTGTGTAAAAAAAAAAATGAATTGAATGATAATAATAATAAGGACCGATCGGTCCATAGGGTGGATGGGGGTGGGCCCCACACATCAATTCTAAGCCACATATTCGGATTACGCAATCCGAATAATGTTGTGGATAATCTGGCTCAGTTCGTTTCTCGTTTAAACTCGTAATTCGGCTTGAAACGAAATTAAAATGGTCGTTTTTCGGGTCAAAATAAAATTTACATAAAACCGACTTAAAAACTTTAAAAAACTTAAACCATGACATTAAAACATCATATTATTAATAATTACGCATCTTTTTCGGCTTGATTGATCATCTCTTGCTTGGTTTGATGTTAAAGGTTTCGTTTATCGTACCGACGTACCAATAAATCGAAATCCTTTTTCTGTGCTATAATTCACTTATCCCGAAGCATTAATACTTCGTGAACATCACTAAACATTATATACTTCGTCTATAATGTAATTCCCGATTCGTTCGGGTTTCAATAACCGATCATTGATTAATTGTAATTCCAATACGATTCACTATATAATTGAGTATGATTCATACTGTGAACCATATATATTCGTATAAACGTACTATAACTCATATAATCAGTATTAAATAACACGTAAATAGTATATTCCGGCTAGGGTATACCTGGATTTGTCGGAATCGTTACACATAGTGTTTGGTTTACCTAGTTAGCAGCTTAAACCTTCAACAAGCTTGCAAGATGGATTGTATGTATGTGTGTGTGGTGTGTTGTTGATTGATCAAGGGAGAGGGGAGGGGTGGGGCTGCCATCGCACAAAGGGTGAGAGAGGGAGAGGGAGTTAGGGTTTATGGTTAAGGTTGTTTATATATTAATTAAATAAATTACAAGTTACAACTAGCACCCTCAACTTCTATTTTGTATAATTCTAGCATAAAACATCAATCTCCTCCATAATATGATGACATGCATACAAGCACACATTTACACATATAAACGTAACACATAATTATATCAAGTACTTGTTTATAATATTTATTACTTGTTCACCAACGGTTTGAGTCGACTCGTGTGTGTTTCGGTGAAACTCCAAAAGACTACTTGTGTAATGATTGTCATGCATCATCTAAACCCTAATTAAATGTAATGAGATATGCGTTAACTGGAATGACACAATTCAAGTGATCTTGAGTTTAAATTAACGGAGTTAACCTGAATTTGACGAGTGTCACATCATTCCCATGTTGAAAGAATTTTCGTCCCAAAAATTTGTGTCATGTCGCGATGGCTGTCTGAAAAAAGCAAAAATTTTCAGTTTATCACAGTTTGATATTATCATGAAGATTGAAGTCTGCTTGATGAATTTTTTCTATGGAAAATATTCTAAGTAAAGCTTACTCGGATAACTGTTCCCAAACACACTGAATGGTTACCAGGTCTGCTCGACAATGATGAAAGCTTCCAAGCTTACTCGAAGACCTGTTTACACTTAGTAACTTTTGTAATATGTTTGAATATGTTTAGTATCAATCATTAGATTTCTAGAAGGAATGTCAGGTGTGCCTATAAAAGGAAACTTTAGGGCACGCCTATGAAAACGGACACTGAGCGAATATTGTGATTTTCCGGCTGTCTTTTTCCTTAAAAGAATATCTTTGTACGGAAAAGGTTGCCACAAATACAAACATACCACCTAGAAACCCTAATTGATTTTCGTTGTATCTTTCACAATATAAATGGAAATCTTTTGAGTTTATTTGTGCGTTTGTTACATTTATGTCCTTATCAGCAATCATTTGAGTATCATTAATTCCACCTTTGATATTCATCGTTCTTTCACAAAAGTAGCATTTCTTAACCTTCTTTTCGACACGTTTTTGTGGGTTACGAGTGTGATTGAGTGAGATAATCGGGACCAACAAGTGGTATAGAACTTGTGTTGCTACTTTTGTGAAGAACTATTGTTGACTTGTTGCTGAAAACTGTTGATTTTGAAGATGAAGAATGACGTCAGCTGACAACTGTTCCATTGATTTGTGACGTCAGCTGCCCTGTTTTTCATTTTTTTCAGATCTACGGTTGTGTTGAGGTTTAAAAGTGCGCTTTACTCAGATTTGATTTGATTTCTTTCCTTTTGTGTCTATATCTTGCTATTCTCCATCCAGATTCATCAGATCTGAGGATTTATTTCACATATCTGATTATTTTTTAAAAGTTTATTAAGTTTTATGTAAGTTTCCTTTCAAAAATCTTTCAAAAATACCAAAAACATATCTGGAGTAATGGAGGAACAAGAGGCTTCAACTATCAAAATTCCAAGATTGATAGGACATGGAAACTATATTAAATGGAAGATTATGTTTGAGATTTCCGTGTGTTATAATGATGTGGAAATGTGGAATTCAATCAAAAATGGACCATATGTCCCTGATGGCATAAACAACAATCAAAAGGTTAAAAGACAGATGAGAAAGAAAGATGATAAAGAACTGTCTATGCTAAAGCTTGGTCTGTCTTGGGAGATATTGACTAGTATGGCTCATCACACTACTGCAAAGGCTATGTTTAATGCCATTGTGGAGATGTTTGAGGGAAACACTAAACAAAAAGACATCAAGAAGGACAAACTAAAGCAGCAGCTAGATAGATTCAAGTTCAAAGAAAGAGAAATATTGAAATTTGTTTTGCATAGGTTTGTTGCTATTATCAATGAAATCCAAACCTCTGACCTTGCAAAAACATACTTAGATCTAAACAAGAAGCTATTGTCATCTTTATCTGGAGAATGGTATACTGCAAGAAAATTCAATAAGGAGAAAGCTAATTTTCCAACTTTCAAGCTTGATGATATGATCTGCTTTTTGCAAGCTACTGAGTATGTGATGATAGAGAACAACATGATTAAGGAAGACAAACCATGTTTCCAAGTGGCTAATGCTCTTATTGCACCTATGGGGAATCTCTCTACCAACAACCAACAATAAATCCCCATAATTGAAGAACTAAGTGAGTGTGGTGGTGAAACACCAAGAGTATTTGTTGCTGGTCAGCCAAGCAATCAAAATGGACAATCAAGATTCAATGTTAAGTTGATAGATGATAGTGATACATCATCAATGGCTAGTGGTAAAGCACCCTATGTTGCTGGAAATATGAATCATGGAAATGAGTATCAAGCTCTTTTCTCTATGTTCGCTGAATCCTATAATACATTTGTTGCCAAGAATCTGTTTCACACAAGTGTAGCTCAAGAAAACCTTGAGCAGATTGATGTAGATGATTTGGAGTATATGGATCTGAATTGGCATGCTGCAATGTTAGTCTTGATAAATAAGAGGCTGTACAATAGAACTGAAAGGTCTTTGGTCTCTTGTCCAAATGACAGAATAGGCTTTGATAAATCAAAATCAATCTGTTATAACTGTCAAATACCAGGACACTTTGCTAGATAATGTAATCAGCCAAGGTAATTTCAGAACAACAATCAACAAAGAAATCAGTTTCAATTCCAAAACCAGAATAAGGGTTAACAAAGGCAGTTTAACAAACAACTTTCAACAGCAAAATCATCAACAAATGATCCCACAACAGCAACCGTATCAGATAAACCAACAAGTCCCTCCACAAGCTCCTGTAGTTCAGAACAGAAACAATGCAAATTAACCAAGAAATCAAGGAATGTTGCATTAGCTCAACCACATCAAGAAGATGTATTTTATTAGAGCAGCCATGTTGGTGATATTGAAAAAGCCAATGTAGCATTCATAGCAAAGATAGAGAATGAAGTAGAGGCCTCTTCATCTCAGGTACATTCAAATCTCACAAATCTTGAATTGCTTTAAATGAATGATTCTTTGAAAAATGAAATTGGTAATTTACAAAATGAATGCTTTAGAAAACAAAGCATCATAATGTGTATGAAATGAGTGATGTGACATATGAAAACCAAATCAAAAGTTTAGAACAAGATTGTATGGACACTTACATCATTCAGTCAAGATATGTTACTGAAATTGAAGAACTAAAGAAAATGTATCTTGATGAGAAGTAGAAAAATACTCAACTTAAAGTTGAGGTAGACTTTCTAAAGAACTTGGTGTCAACTGGAAATATTTTTGGTAAGTTGAAAATTATCAAGGAAGAAGATAAGTATAAAGTTGTTCTTCCACCTTTTAATGATAATTACACATTGAAAGTGGATAAGGAATAGAGAAATGATTACCTTAATCAGTCTAGAGAGATGTTTGATGATAGAAAGGAGTTTGTTGAAAATTACAGTTGGTTGAGGTTGATGACAAGGGTGATTTTGTAATGAAGGTTGTTGAAACAAAGGTTGAAAACTCTGTTGGTGTGCAATTCTCAGAAGATGACTTTGATGAGTTTATTGGATAGGGATGATTTGAGTGATTTAAGTGACAAATGTTCAAGTTGTGAAAGCTTAAAGGAAAAAAAGAGAGGCAAAAAGAAACCAAAGAACAAGATTCCTTTACTGCCAAAGATAACTCCCAAAATGAGGAAAAATCATGAGCAGATGAGAAGAGAACACAAATCATTTGATCTTTGTGATGGTTCCAAGGAAAAAAAAGAACAATGAAATATCAACCTACAAAGTGCCACAAAGAAGGGAAAGTGTCAAAGAGAACAAGAAAGAAACCATGAAGAATGATGATCTATTCATTCCTGTCTATCCTGTCTTCTCTAATCAAGAATTGTTTGATGTTGGAGAGGTGGGAAGCATGGAAGAATATGAAAGAAGGTGGTCAAGATTTAGAAGCAACAAAGATGAAAAACCAATCAAGATGGAAAAGATAATCTCTGTCAAGAGTTCAGTTGAGAGACAAGACATAAAAATTGAAGAATTTGTACCTT
Source organism: Bidens hawaiensis (assembly GCF_021521415.1). NCBI lineage: Eukaryota > Viridiplantae > Streptophyta > Magnoliopsida > Asterales > Asteraceae > Bidens > Bidens hawaiensis. The sequence goes on along the minus strand of NW_027491120.1, from coordinate 105,296 downwards.
TCTCAATTAACTATGATGGTCTCATTACTCAAAAGACTATTGGAGTTGATCCTCCAAGACCAAGTGAGAAGTTTAAAATAAGAAACTCAAGTGAAAGCTTCAAAGGACAAGTTTGGTGCAAAATTTGTGATGTGTATGGACATCATACTGACTCTTGTAATGAAAGGTTTACCTTCTAACCAATTCATGTTCCTGACACAACAAAGTTTGGACAAGACTTTGGTTTTACAAGAAAAGGTACAATGATTATCTGGGAAAGGGTAAGAAGATGGCTGACGATTCAGTTAATGATGTTAAAGAAGGAGATAAGAAAAGTAATGATCCAAATAATAAGGGCAAGAAGAAAGATCTTAAGGACAAGATGCAGGCTCCAATGAACAGACAACCTATCAGAATTAACCCTGATGTGGATTCTAAATTATCTGTTGATTCTGTAAAGTCAACAGGGTTTGAAGAGAAGATCAAGAAGGATGTGTTCAAGAGAAAGAAATCGAAAGAACTAAATGGTGATGAGAAATTTCTTCAGAAACATGGTTTTGAACCACACGGATTTTTGTGGAAACCTAGAACAGAATCACAAGTAACAATGGTTAAAAAGGAATATGTGACTGAAGAATGCTATAGCATAGTTCCTTATGTGGAGAATTATGTGAATCTAGCTATGAGACTAATGAGTCTTGTGAGCTTGTTTATGAGGACCCCAAACCAAATGCAACAGCCGGTCATGTTGCTAATGACTTGCAAGCTGAATCAGCTTGTATTTCATCACTTAACTGATGCTTTTTCTTTTATTTGTGTAGGAGCAGTCCACTCCAACGAATGATGTATGGTACTTAGACAGTGGATGTTCCAGGCACATGACTTGTGACAAGAGTTCATTGGTCAACTATGAAGAAAAATTTGAAGGACCAGTTGCATTTGGGAGTGATGAGAATTGAGAGAAAGGGGAAAGGCATTCTGACTAAAGGAAAGTGTCATTTGATAATGTGTTATATGTGGAAGGATTACAATATAACCTATTGAGCATATCATAGATGTGTGATAAAGGTTATAAGGTTGGATTTAATGATTCTCATTGTTTCATCCTCAAACCTTAATTTGTAATTCCTCCTGATATGATAATGATGATGGCTCCTAAATATGAAAATATGAAACAAAGTTGTGGCACATAAAGCTTTGTTTTGTCAATTTGAAGATATTGAAAAAACTTGCTAAAGGTGAGCATGTCATTGGTTTACCAACAAGGGAGTTCAAGCTGGATGACAAGTGCATTTCATGTCAAAAAGGAAAGCAACATAAATCATCACACAAGTCAAAGCTTATAAATTCCATTGAACAAGTGCTGGAAATGCTTCATATGGATCTCTTTGGTCTTGTGAATATTCCTAGTATTGGAAAGAAGAGATATTGCTTAGTGATCATTGATGATTTTTTCAAGATATACTTGGGTTTACTTTCTGAATTCCAAGTATGAAGCTGCTGAGTTAATTAAAGGTTGTGTGACAAGGATTGAGAATCAACAAGATGTGAGGGTGAAGGTTATGAGAAGTGACAATGGGACTAAATTCAAGAATGGGGTTATGAGTGAATTCTGTCAAGCAAAAGGAATTCTTCAATAATTCAATGCCCCTAGAACTCCTGAACAAAATGGAGTTGCAGAAAAGAAACAAAACATTGATTGAAGCTGCATGAACTGTGATAGCTGATGCTTATCTACCTGTTACTTTTTGGGCAGAAGCAATCAACACTGTTTGCTATGTTCAGAACAGAGTTCTTTTCAAAAAAAGTCAAGACAAAACTCCATATGAGATTTTATTCAAAAGAAAACCCTGCATCAAGTTCCTCAAGCCTTTTGAATGCAAGTGTTCATTGTTGAATACCAAAGTCTACCTGAACAAGTTTCAATAAAAATCCTTAGATTGTTTCTTTGTTACACTCAATAGCTTATAGAATATATATGAAAGATCATTTGAGTGTGGTTGAATCTTCATATGTGATATTCAATGAAAATCAATTCAATACTGTTGATGGAGCATCCTGGTTATTTGATCTTGAGAAGTTAATCAAGTCTTTCAAGATTTATCCTGAAGACTTTGATGAAACTTTGTACAAGACAAGTGTCCATGAAGAAAAATTATAAAATAAGGTTGATTTGGACAAATTATGGTCCAAGGTTGCTGAAAAAAATGTTGAACACTCTTTTGATAAAAATGCTTCTGGTATTGAATCAGAAGAAGAACAAAATGATGATCTTGAGCAACCACATGTTCAAGAAAGTCCCGTCATGATTGATGTGCAACCTGATAACTAGAATGATCAAGAACAAGCTGAAAGACAATCAACTTTGAAACTTTGTTTCAAACTTTGAACATTGAAAGTGACATTGCTTCAACATCCCAACAGAATGTTGAAGAAAAGGCTGAAATGAACAATACAACATCAGAATTGGTCATAGAGGAACCTGATCTCAATGATACAAATCTTGACTCAGATATTACTTCAAATCAAATCATCCAAACTTCCTTTATGGAAATAAATCATCCAACTGAGAACATAATTGGTGACCTTCATGAAAAAGTAACAAGAAGTGCATCTAAATTTGCAAACATTTGTTTGTACTTCTGCTTCCTATCCCAAATTGAACCCAAGAACATTGTTCAAGCTTTGAAAGACAACAATTGGGTAGAAGCAATGCAAGAGGAGTTGGCTCAATTCAGAAACTTGGAAGTGTGGGAACTTGTGGATAACCCAAGAGGAAATTTTGTAATTGGCACCAGATGAGTTTTCAGAAATAAAAAGGATGAGAGAGGGATCGTCATGAAAAAAAAAAGCAAGACTAGTTGCACTAGGATGCTTACAAGAGGAAGGGATTTATTTTGAAGAAGTGTTTGCGCCAGTAGCAAGGCTAGAAGCAATCATAATATTTTTAGCCTATGTTGCTTCAAAGAACATAAGAGTATTTCAATTGGATGTCAAATATGCTTCCTTAAATGGAAAGATTGAAGAAGAGGTGTATGTGACTCAACCTCCAGGTTTTGAGGATCCTGAGTTTCCTAATAGAGTCTATAAATTGAACAAAGCTCTATATGGACAACATTAAACTCCAGGAGATTGGAATGATGAGTTATCAAACCACCTGCTTGTGAATGGTTTTCATAGGGGATCCATTGATAAGACACTTTTCTACAAGAAAAGAGGAAGAGATTTGCTCCTTGTTCTAGTTTATGTTGATGATATCATCTTTGGGTCTACAAATGAAAACATGTGTTTGGAATTTGAAGAAGTTATGAAGTCTAAATATTGCAAGAGCTTAGTGGGTGAAATAAATTTCTTTCTGGGATTGCAAGTTCAACAAAAGAATGATGGTATATTCATTTTCCAATCAAAGTATGTGCAAGACATTTTGAACAAGTTCAAATGTCAAGACTTGAAGACTGCTTATACTCCAATTGACACCCATGAGAAGATGATTGTAGGTTCCCAGCCGGATCTACACGAGATATCACGTTCTACGTAGGTGTGGAATCCCTACATAAGACGTTACGAGCGTAGAAGACAAAACGATTAAACACGTTACAATAAACACAAACACGTTATATTGCAACCGTAAACACGTGATACAAAGATCACCAAATACAGACTCTCTCTGACTCGTTCTCTGAATAATGAACTCGTTGAATTATGTTTTAAGCCGTAACCTAGGACATATATATCACGACAACTTCGCCTGGCATGTTCAGGCGAAGTTGTCCCTAACTTCGCTTGTCTAACAAGTTCGCCCATATCAGCGAACTTGTTAGCAACTTCGCTTACATACAAACTCAAATCCAAACTACTCAATTACAGACACTAGACACTGAACTACTGACATCATGTACCAACAGACTCCCCCTTGGCAGTAGCTTCATCTCTTTATCTTCAAACACGTGTCTTGTAATCTTCAACGACCTTGCATCTTCATCTTCAAGCATGAACTCCTTCGCGTACACAAACTGATACAATTCTTTGATATTTCTTCTCTTCGTCTTTCCAATCAGGAATATAAAAGATTTTCTTCTCATTCAGCACCTGCAGATCAGCTTGCGACAAGTTCACTAGATGCATCGGATCATAAACTCTTAGCAGCTCTTGTTCATCTTCGTCTTCCATCACTGCTTCAGCTGTTTCACAATCAACATACCACCACTTTAGATCTTTGAGCACATCCTTGGGCATCTGTTTCATCGGCACTTCTTTAAGGCACCGGATCGGCTTATACTTCATAATCATCCAAGGTTTACCATCTGCTCTCAATCCACGATCTTTGTCTTCGATAAGTTTTCCCTTTTGTGGTTTCAACAGCTCAAACTTCTTCTCTTTTATACTTTCCTTCCAAACAATCTTCCCAATAACTCTAGCCATATTATCATCACTTCGGTTTATCAATCCCAATCTGGCTAAGTCTTTCACTTCACATTCTGGCAATGTGTTCAACGATCTCAACATTCTTTTGAAGTACTGAACGCCATCATATCTCTTAATCACAAAGAGCCTCAACTGCTCATCGTATATCTAGCAAATAATCCCCTTTCTCGCTTCAGCATAGCCTCTAATGTTGTAACTCTTCTTAAACATTGTAGGGACCGCTGTTTTCTTCGTTTTGACGAACCACTGAGCATAGCCTTCTTTCCATCTAGGCTGCTCTTCCCATTCAGTCTCATCATTCCCAATCTCTTGACTCATATATGCGTTCTCTACTTGCGGTATCTCATGCTCCACATTCTCCTCTACTATCTATCCCTCTTCAAACTCATTATCAATCACTATCTGCACCAATCTTCTCTATATCATCCACCGATAATACTTCATCATCACCAATATAGTCATCATCCATCTCCTCAACCTCCACTACCACCACATCATCACCACCAGCTGCAGTTGTCGACTCCCCCTGAGTTGTGGAAGTTCCAAGAGCTTGTACAGTTCTTGGCAACTCACCACCTGCACCTTTCGATGCATTGGGATCATCGTCTCTATCATTTCACTTCTTCGTCCTCAACTCATCGCCTTTACAGCTCGTCTCCCCCTGAGATGCCAAGAACTCCTTCAGAGCATCTATGATTTTTCCATGTTCTACCAGCAGGGACGACTGCATATGATTCTCTGCAACTAGGCGTTGAATAGCCTGGGTCTGGATAAGATTAATCCTTGATTGTTCTGCCACGACCCGTTCAAGTGCTGCTATTCGTTCTGAGTCTGATAAAGTTGCATCGAAATCAAACCTCAGATGTGATATATCTTGAGTGTACTGAGGAGGAATTTCCGATGTAACCGAGACCTCAGAAGTAGGCAAAGACGTAACCGCAGGTGGTATCGTCACCGATAACCCTGCAGTGGCCACAACAGTCGACTCAATAAAGTGTGCCACGACCTCCGTTGGAGTAACAGTCGGAGGCGGCAACGAAACGATCTCCGGAGTCGATAGTTGGAATGAAGTTGGTGGGAGGCCAAAGGCAGATGAGGTAGCCACCACGGGAACGTCCGTGGTGCTTGGCCTTGTAACCTGTAATGATGAGGGAACCATTGTCATACCGGATAGTGCGGGTGGGATGAAACGTACCACCCTCGAGCTCTCACCAGCTCCAGATCCTGCACCTATCCGTTCCCTTTTTGATCTGCATATTAACTGTTGTACCTCTTCCTCGTAATCTGACTCACTGTCATCATCAGTTCTCTTTCTTTTCCCATGAGTCCGTTCATATGTTACCAAAATCCTTCTTGCCTCATCAGAACCAGCCACCGTAGCAGCTGTCTTAGTAACATTCACAGTCGACACCCTCTCAACCGAGACTTGCACATACTCCTCTGGATCAACCCTCTCCATGTCAAAAAATCCTTGACCGCCAAACTCTGCGTCAAGGTCAACGTTCTCCTCCGGTGACACAACAGGAGCAGCAGGTATAACTTGAGGTGCTCCTGCCTTTTGTGGTGCCGGGTCCCGAAACTCGTCCCCTCGAGCAGGCACATACCCTGGGTTGATTAAGTACCCAAACAGTGGAGTATGGCGAGGACGGAGCTAAGGTTTGCTACTCGCATTGGAGGATCTGCATTGGGCAAAGATCCTTTTGCTCACACTTTCTACGTATCGGATTGGGCGGCGCTGAGGTAGCGTTGGAGCAACATGATTCAAGATCATTTGGAGAAATCTTGGATACATGATAAATCTCTCACGCGCCATCGCCCTTCTCTGACGATCAATCTCATAGAAGACCATCTGACTAAAGCTGTATCGCCTGTTGTAAGTCAGAGCAGACATCGCTGACTGCATGGTCGCGCCCATGCCATCAGTGCCCGCCTTTCTCCCTGACATGCATACAATCATGACATGCATGAGAAAGCGCCACTGGTCAAGTAAAAACCCCTTTCTTCTCTGCGTATCTCCCAAGGGACCAGAGTATCCCATCCTCAAAAACGCTCCATCACGGAAAGGAGCCACAAACTCTGTCGGGTCATCCCTCGTCTCATCTCCAAATCGTAAAGCCGCCCGGATCTGTTCAGAAGAGAACTGAACAATCTGATTGTTGACTGTTGCGCGCATCACCGGGGGCTCGACTCTACAGTCATATTCCACGGTCTGCCAAAAATCGTCAATGTTGGGCAAGGATATCGGCAGTGTTGTAGTGATCGCGTGGAATATACGCGAGCGTAGTAAGAATGTGATGATTTCGCGGAAATCATCAACTCCGCTCGCCTCCGGGTCTAATGTTATATACATGTTGTGACCCGGGAAGAACTGTCTCTGGTTATCACCACCGTCATCTCCGCCTGCACCACCTACAGCAGCCATATCTGCATCAAACAGACTAAGTTAGATACACGTCAACACAAATCACAAGTTCGCCTGTTACCATGAGCGAAGTTGTGATTTATTCTGTATAGGCGAAGTTAGAGGTGGGGCGAAGTTTGGAAACAACTTCGCTTCAACTTGAACTTCGTCTGATAACTGTTAAGTAAAAAGGTCCAGGCGAAGTTACTGAGAACTTCGCCTAACCATAACATCGCCTCATAAACTGTTTCAAAATCTATAATCAGGCGAAGTTAAACCTCAGGCGAAGTTACGGATAACTTCGCCTAAAGTGTAACTTCGCCGAATTCGAATCGGCAACAGTTAGGTTTATCGAACGACGTGTAGATGATGAAATTGGAGATCGAGGACTCCGTAACACATGATTTTATGAAGTTTTAGATGTTCAGGTATATTACGAACACGTGATAACAAGTTTGAAATCGGGTGTTTAAGGTTTCGAAAGACGATGTCGATAATCGAGTCGAAACGACCGATGATTAACCTCAAAAACATTGATATTAGAACCCTACACACCTTTAATCGGATTAGAATCTGAAAAGAGAACACAGATTGATCAATGAAATATGATCGGTTAAAGTAACGATAAGTTCGCCGGTTGACAAGAAAGTTAAGTTCGCTGGTTTTTGAAATAATGATACTGTTTGACCTTAAAACTGCTTTATATAGGGTCAAAATTTTACAGGCGAAGTTATCCAAGTTATGGATAACTTCGCCTATTGCAGGCGAAGTTATGGATAAGTTCGCCTATATATGAAAATTTTCAAAACAAACCCCTACAATTTGCAATTAAGTTTTAAAACAACCTTTAAAGAATTAAATGATACGATTAAGACCAAGTAACCAGGTATAAAATCAAACAACTACAAAAGTAGAAAAATTTGAAAAATTTAAAGTATACGGGATCAAATTTCAGTCTCGACAGGGACTACCATGTTTTAGAAAAGATCCGAACAGGAATCATACTAACTACGTGACTGTCACACAGATCCGTGTTTAGCTGTATTATGACATAAAGAAACAGGTTGTAAGCAGGTAAATAACTTAGAATGGTTTTCATCGTTTCTGTGATACGGGTTAGGTTCAATTAAGCTCAAAATTTTAAATGGGCAACAACTCAGAGATTATGATACCTCCTATCTATTCTCAAAGCGTATTTGGCTTTCCCCAAGTCACCCCGAGTTGACCTCGACCCGTAGTGTCTGATTAAATAGTAAGTACTCTTCGATCTTTAGATTTTGCTTCCCGTTCTCTTTCTTACACCTTGATTGAGAAGTATAAATATTATGAACTCTAGAATGTCTCAAATTTTTTTTTTTTTTTTTAAGTATATTCACAACTTCAGATAAACTACTGCAAGTCCCGAATCTGGATCACTGCAGTTTCTTGACACGCTATCTTCACGGGAATCAGAACACTCACGGGCTCGTGTATGACTGGGTAATAGCTTTTCTGCCAATCAATCAGAAAGATATATATGGAGACATGCACAACTCATAAGAAGTTTCCACATAAAATCGAGTAGATTTAGTTAGTATCACTTCTACTTTTACGCACCATAAAAAGCTACCATGACAACAATGACTGTTCTAAAGTCTTTTAGGCCTTATAACTTCACTAGTTAAGCACACAGAATCAGTATATCTATCACTTTCCAAGGTTGGATCAATTTTCTGTTAAACATAGTAAAGGTACTTCTTACGAAGTAGTAGACTTGAAAAATAATTTCATCTCCCGAAAAAATTTCTAACTTCAATCGCCCCAATCAAATTGAAGTTTTCAGGTAAACGGCTATCCCGAAGATCCAATGGATCAGCTGGACCGACCACATACAAGTATGTGTCCTTCTAACTAAGTATGATCGACTAATTTTCAGCGAAAGAATGAAAACACATCATAAACCGCCCCGGTCACTTTCAGTCATCTGGTTAATGGCTATCCTCATATTCTACAAGTTGAAATGAGAACCAAACATATCCGAAGACATGTGCTTCAAACTGAGGCAACCGACATAATTCTAAGGGATAGTTACGTTTTTTTTTTTTTTTTTTTAAAACAAAAACATAAAGCATGGTTACTCGGGATTGATCATCCCATTCAGCTCAACAAGGTTTTGAAATCTAGTTTTGTCAAACGCTTTCGTAAACAAGTCAGCGAAATTATCTAGCGTATCAACCTTTTCGAGCTCAATCAGTTTCTTCTCAGCACAATCCCGTATAAAATGATGACGTATGTCAATGTGTTTAGTTTTACTGTGCTTAACGGGATTGTTAGTTACTGAGATAGCAGCAGTGTTATCAATGCAAATAGGAGTAAGAGTAAAATTCAGACCATAATCGCGCAACTGTTGTTGAATCCAAAGAACCTGGGAGCAGCAGTTGGATGTTGCCATGTATTCTGCTTCACAGGTTGAAATTGCGACTGAGGTCTGCTTCTTGCATTGCCAGGACACTAGTCTGCCACCAAGAAACTGACATCCACCAGTTGTAGACTTCCGACTCTGATTGCACCCTCCATAATCAGAATCTGTGTAGGCGACCAAATCCAAGTCTCCTCCTTTTGTGTACCACAACCCAACTTAGGTTTGCCTTTGAGATACCTCAATATTCTCTTCGCACTCTTCAAGTGAGATTCCTTTGGGTTTTCCTTAAAGCGAGCACAAAGACAAACAACAAACATTATATCAGGCCTAGAAGCAGTTAAGTACATTAAAGAACCTATTATAGCCCGATATTGGGTTGGGTCCACGTCTGCATCGTTGTCTGACTCAGCACCCAATTTGTGGTTGACGCAGACTGGAGTATCGTATGGAGTGCTGTCCTCCATCTTGAAACGTTTGAGAACATCATGGACATACTTCGTCTGATGAATGAACATACCATCTTTCTTCTTATCAACCTGTAGTCCTAAAAAGAAAGTTAGTTCACCCATAGCACTCATTTCAAATCTCTTCTTCATGACGGCCTCAAACTCCTGACACATGGCGACCTTTGATGCAGCAAAGATAATGTCGTCCACGTAGACTTGCACCAGTAGAAAGTCGCTCCCTTTTCTCTTGAAGAACAATGTGCTATCAATCTTACCTCTTTCAGACTCATTCTCAAGCAAGTAGTCGGATAACGTTGAGTACCAGGCACGAGGTGCTTGATGTAGTCCATACAGTGCTTTACTTAGCTTGTACACGTGATCGGGAAAGTCAGGGTCAGGAAAACCAGGAGGTTTCTCAACGTACACAACCTCATCGACTTTACCATTTAGGAACGCACTCTTCACATCTAACTGAAAAACCTTCATCTCCTTATGAGCAGCAAATGCCAAAAACAAACGAATGGCCTCCAATCTTGCCACAGGAGCAAACACCTCATTGTAATCAATCCCCTCTTGCTGATTAAAGCCTTTAACAACCAGCCTAGCCTTGTTCCTGATAACAATCCCTTTCTCATCTCTCTTGCATTTGAAGACCCATTTTGTGCCAATCGCATGCACATTCCTTGGTTTTGCAACCAAGTTCCATACCTCCATCTTCTTAAACTGGGCTAATTCTTCTTGCATGGCTTCGACCCACGAGCTGTCCTTGAGAGCCATTTGATAGTTCTTTGGTTCAATCTGGCTGATAAAGCAGGTGTACAAGCATTCGTTGATTATGCCTGATTCTTTAATGCTTGTGTAAACACAGGTGTGCTCATTCAAGCTTTGTCTTGTTTGTACACCATCGGACATATCACCTATCACATTTTCTAGAGGATGATTTTTGTGAATTCTCGTAGTCGGAACCGAACTGACATTCAGATTATCTTCTAAGTTTGAAGATAGCTCATCAATGGGTGAATGATGTTGAGAGTGAAACGGATTGATGAATTCCTCTTTAGTAGAGGCAGCAGGGGTATTGACAGCATTTGACGAGGAAGGCTGACATTCATCATACTGTGGTCGTTGCACCAAAGTGTCTTCCTCATCGCATATCATCTTCCTAGCCATTCTTTCCTCAACTTCTGCAAAATCCAAATAAGGCATGTTAAAAGATTTAAAAAGTCTATCATAGTCGAAAACCGCGGCGGGTCCCGTGCTTGGTTTTGGTGATTTGTAACTTGTGATATCAGTGTTACACACCACCTCAACCTTGCTGGTCGATGTATTAAAGACCCGTCTGTTGGGAGTCCCAACAACGTATCCGACTAAGATTCCTTCGTCGGCTACTTCACCAAATTTAGAATTGGTCTTTAATATCGAACACGGTGACCCGAATGGTTCAAGACCACTCAAGTTGGGCTTTCTCCCATGCATAAGTTCATAACAGGTTTTATTTAATCTTTTAACAGTTAACACTCGATTAAGGATATAACAGGCTGTTGCAACAGCTTCAGCCCAGAACACCACAGGAAGTTTCGAATCAGCCAGCATGGTTCTGGCTCCTTCAATTAAAGTTCTGTTCTTCCTCTCAGCCACTCCATTTTGTTGCGGTGTATACGGAGCGCTGAACTGGTGTTCTATCCCCTTCTGTAGGCAGAAGATCTCCATCTCATAGTTCTTGAACTCAGTCCCATTGTCACTTCTGATGTACTTAACCCTTTTTCCCATGATATTCTCAACCTTGGTAATCAAATTCTTTACCATCTGAACAGTTTCATCCTTTGACTTCAGGAAATATACCCAGGAATATCTAGAGAAATCATCAGTGATCACCAAGCAGTAAGATGTTCCTCCTAGACTTTTTACATTCACTGGACCGAAGAGATCCATGTGAAGTAGTTCTAGGGAACTGACTATAGAATTAATCTTCTTGGTGTGATGGGATTTCTTGTGTTGCTTTCCCTTCTTGCATGATAAGCATTGGTCTTCGAAGTTGAAATTCTTCAAGGGAACACCCAACACAAACCCATTCTTGACAATGTAGTTCATCTTCCGAAGATGAATATGCCCCATTTTCCTATGCCATAATTCGGACTCCGATTCAGTCGCTTTCGACAAAAGACACGATTCTTCTGTGGCCATTTCAGTCGACCTCATGTCCATGATATACGTATTCTTCTCTCTTGGAGCCCTCATAACAATCCAATCCTCGGGTATCTTAAAACCAGGATGCAACACAATCGCCTCATTCTTGGTAAAATGCATGGTATAATCCTTGTCACAGATCTGCGAAACACTCAGCAGATTGTGCTTCAATTCTTCAACAAAGTTCACTTTCTCTAAAGTCATCTTTCCATTCGTCACAGTCCCAATTCATGTGATCCTTCCACCGCTCTCTCCAGCGAAACCCACTCTTCCTCCTTGAACAGGTTTCCATTCGTGTAACAAATTCTTGTTACCCGTCATGTGCCGGGAACAGCCGCTATCCACAACCCATAGATTGTTTGCAGCCCTGTTCAACTGTTCCTGCACGATTAAAGCAGAGGGTTAAAATCTGGGGACCCAAGACCTCTTGGTGTTGGGTCGATACATCCCGTACCTTGGCTGTCCAAAGTTAGTATCAGAATAATTTCTGTAAGTCCTGAGCGGATACCTTCTTGGAGATTGACTATGAGGCCATCCAAACCGTCGTGAATTAAATGAATTATTACTTATGGTTTGCTTGTTAGCAGTGAAAAACTGAGATATATTTCTTTGAAAACCTGAATTAGACCAATTTTTGAACTTTGATGAGTTTTCAGTTTTACCACTATTGTAATTACAATTAGTTCTGTTTTCAGTTTTTGAAGGCCTCACTGTTGGTGCATGAATGTCAGTAGTTCATAGTCTAGTGTCTGTAATCGAGTCTGTAATGTTATTTATGTTTTTGTTTAAGCGAAGTTGTTAACAAGTTCGCCTAGGCGAACTTGTTGAACAAGCGAAGTTATGGACAACTTCGCCTGAACATATTAGGCGAAGTTGTCGTGTATTTATATACCAGCTTACGGCTTGGTTTTAGTTAGTCGTTTTAAGTTCGTGTCAGTGGTTCGAGTTCATTGTAACGTGAGGACGAGAGTCTGTATCAGTGATTCATATCACGTGAGTTCAGTTATTAATATATAACGTGTTTCGGTTTATTCGTGTGTGTTTGTTTGGTTTTCTTTCTACGCTCGTAACGATCTACGCAGGGATTCCGCACCTGAGTAGACCGAGATATTTCGTGTGATCCGTCCAGGGAACCTATAATTGGTATCAGAGCATTTGCTCGATTGTGTGGTTCGGGATATTCACGCAGGTGTAGAAATCGTCCCGTTTCGACTATTCGCGGGACGTGTTTTCTGTGTTTTTGATCATTCTTACCTCCTACCATCGTGTTCAAGACTTTACACCGTCAAAAACCTCGTTAAAATCCGATTTACAGATCTGCAAATCTTCCGTGTTCATCAGGCGAAGTTGACGTCACTGTGCGTAGGGTTTCGGCGAAGATATAAGGTTAAGCGAAGTTATCCACAACTTCGCCTACCTTCTCAAGTTCGCCTAACTCATGTGAAGTTCTCTACAACTTCGCCTACCTCTTAAGTTCGCTTACCTCAAGCGAAGTTAAGAATCAGCGAAGTTAATCAGCAGTGTTATCAGCGAAGTTCTTCAGCGAAGTTCTCTACAACTTCGCCTACTTCAAGCGAAGTTATCCGTAACTTCGCCTACAGTACTTTAATATAAAAAAAAATTTCTTAATTTTTCAGGTTTCTTACTTGTCGGGAAAGATGTCGTCGATCAACATCTCTGAGTTAGTGAAGATGGAAGTTGAAGCAGGGTCAGCTACCAAGGCCCCAAGATTGCTGAAGGGAACCGATTTCGTTGCATGGAAGGATCGGTTCATACAATACGTCAAATACCAGGATGCGAAGATGTGGGTATGCATCCAGGATGGTTATATTCCACCAGTTATGGAGTATGAAGGTCGTGATCAAATTAAAAAGTATAGTAAAATGGAAGAAGAAGAGAAAAAGATATATGAGGCCGAGAGCAAGGCTCATGCTGCTATTACTATGGCTCTTCCTCAAGAGATCCTTCATACGTTCAGAAAGTATACGTCAGCAAGAGAGCTTTGGGAAGCTCTTGAGAACAGATTTGAAGGGAATGTAGGAATCCGTGCTTCAAAGATAAAATTGCTCAAAACCCAGTTCTTAGTCTTCAAGTATTTGAAGAATGAATCCTTAGATGATATTATTACTCGATATTACCATCTGATGACTGAATTGAGCAACTATTCAATTTCCTACCGAGAAGAAGATATAGTTGAGAAGCTTCTAGATGCTCTCCCACCAAAATGGGAGATGTACACTGTGCTGATGAGGGAAGACAAGGACTTTCCCACATACGATCTTGAAACGGCAGTCAACAAGCTCAGAACCTTTGAGCTTAACATGGTCAGAAAAGAGACACCTATGGATCAGGTTCAAGATCCAGGTATGTATGGAGCTAAAGTCAACACTAGCTCAGGATCAAAGACTGAATCTGCTGCCTACTACACAATGGGAGAGTCAGGCCCCAACTCATCACATAAGGGGCATGTGTCAGTTAACACAAATGGGGATGTTTGCTATGTAGCAGCTGGATCGAGTGGTTCTCAACCCCAGGTAAGCAAGAGTAGTTGCTCTCCAAGTTCTCCCAGCAACAACTACTCCAAGATGCCTATGAGTGTCAAGTCTGCTGAAGAGCAGTTTTGGTCTCTATGCTTCTTTCATTGCTTCCTATGAGAACTACATTCAAGGGAAGATTGTTGATCCAGCTATGTTGGATGAAGATTACGATCAGATTGATGCTGACGATATGGAAGAAATGGATTTACAATGGCAAATGGCCATGATCGTGAGAAGAGTAAAAAGGTTTATGAGAAAGACGAGAAGGAAGTTTGTTGGTGGAAAGCCGGGGTTTGACAAGGCAAAGGTGAGATGCTACAATTGTCAACAAAACGGTCACTTTGCAAAGGAATGCAGGAATGAGCGTGTAGAACGAAGTCAGGGCAGGTCTACACAGCAAAGTGGAGGTTCTAAAGATTATAGTGCGATGATGTCCAGAGAAGATGGTGAATACAACTGGAACCTGCTGTCTAAAGAAACTTTTGAGCAGGCAAATTTGGCAAAGGTTGAAACTGAAGAAAGTGAGAAGGTTACCGGAGAAGAAAAAGCTTTCATGGCAGATGTTAAAGATCAGCTCTCCGAGGTATGTTCTAAACCAACTTGTTCAAAATGTGAGAACTTGTCTAAGCAACTAGCAACCATAACTGATCAGTATGTTAGTTTGGATGCTGAGTTTAAAACGTTAAAAGAAGATCATCACTTTATTAAATCAAGAGAAAATAATTATAAAATTAAAATAAAAGCTTGTGAAAAAGATGTTAAAAGTTTAAAAACAAAACTTGCTGAAAAAATTGAAGTGATTGATTTAAGTTATGAAGTTTTGGACGAAAAGACCAAACTAATTGCTGAGAGAGAAAAACAGATTGCTGACCACCAGGTGAAAGTGGTGGAACTGAATCGAAAACTGGAGCAGTTCAGAAATTCCTCTGCTATTCTTGATCACCTTGTTAGTGATCAAGGTTCCTCTGTCAAGAGGGGAGGAATCGGTTATCATGAGGTTCCACCACCGTACAATCACAATTACACTTTTAACCCTAGTGTTCAGAAATCTGTTGACTTTGAGGTTGCTCAGACAGTGCCAATTAAAGTAACTGTTAAAGAACCAAATGTTAGTAGAGGCGAAACAAGTTCGCCTGTTTCAAGTGTTGAAATTTCTGATCAAAGTCCAGTCTCGTCAGATTCGGATAAGTCATCCGAGTCTGGTAAGGCAAAAGAGGAGGTTGTGTTACCCAAGAGTGGGGAAAAAGATAAAACAAATAAAAGGAGTACTCCACTAAACCCGTACGTCCCACCATATGTGAGACGAACGGGCGGTAATATAGCCTCGACATCTAAAACACCTGTTGATAAAAAGGTTGAACATAGGTGTTGTTTTAGATGTAATCAATTAGGACATCTTGTTGCAAATTGCCCTCTGAAGCAGCGATTCAAAGGTGTAAGGCCTACTAAAGCTGAGAATAAACCTAATAGTAATTATCATGCTGCTAAAAATGAAAACCACTTGAAATTCAAAAATGTGACTAATTCAGGTTTTCATAGAAACAAATCTCAGTTTTACACTGCTAATAACCAAACCACAAGTTATAATTCTCTCAATTCACAGAGGTTTGGTAGGCCTCACAATCAATCTTCAATGAGATATCCTAATGGAACTTACAGGAATTTTAGAGATACTAACTTTGGAAAGCCAAAGTTTGGGATGTATAGATCCATGACCAATTGGTCTTGGGTCCCTAAATTCTAATCTTTTGCTTTATTGTGCAGGAACAGTTGAACAGGGCTGCCAACAATCTTTGGGTTGTAGATAGCGGCTGTTCCCGGCACATGACGGGTAACAAATACTTGTTACACGATTTGAAACCTGTTCAAGGAGGGAGAGTGAGCTTTGCCGGTGAAAGTGGTGGCAAGATTACTGGAATGGGAACAGTGTCAAACGGAAAGATGACTTTGGAGAAGGTTAACTTTGTAGAAGAATTGAAGCACAATCTGCTGAGTGTGTCGCAGATCTGTGATAAGGAGTACACCGTTCATTTTACAAAGAATGAGGCGATCGTGTTGAAACCTGGTTTTCAGATACCAGAGGAGTGGATTGTGATGAAGGCTCCACGTGAAAGAAATACATATATTATGGATATGAGATCAACTGAAATGGCCACGGCAGAATCATGCCTTATGACAAAAGCGAGTGAATCAGAGTACGAATTGTGGCATAGGAGAATGGGGCACATTCATCTTCGGAAGATGAACCACATTGTCAGGAATGGACTTGTGCTGGGCGTTCCCTTGAAGAATTTCAATTTTGAAGATAAATGTATAGCGTGCAAGAAGGGAAAGCAGCACAAGAAATCCCATCTCACCAAGAAAGTCAATTCAATTACCAGTACTCTGGAGTTGCTTCACATGGATCTCTTCGGTCCCGTGAATGCAAAAAGTCTAGGAGGAACTTCTTATTGCTTGGTGATCACTGATGACTACTCACGATATTCGTGGGTGTATTTCCTGAAATCAAAAGAAGAAACGGCTCAGATGGTGAAGAATTTGATTACCAAAGTTGAGAATGTTATGGATAAAAGGGTTAAGTTCATCAGGAGT
This sequence comes from Bidens hawaiensis, assembly GCF_021521415.1. Taxonomy (NCBI): domain Eukaryota; kingdom Viridiplantae; phylum Streptophyta; class Magnoliopsida; order Asterales; family Asteraceae; genus Bidens; species Bidens hawaiensis. The sequence continues at coordinate 88,328 of NW_027491120.1, read as the reverse complement.
GACAATGGAACAGAGTTCAAGATTTTTGAGATGGAGATCTTCTGCCTTCAGAGAGGGATTGAACACCAATACAGCGCTCCGTACACACCGCAACAGAATGGAGTGGCTGAAAGGAAGAACAGAACATTAATTGAAGGAGCCAGAACAATGCTGGCTGATTCGAAGCTTCCTGTGGTGTTTTGGGCTGAAGCTGTTGCTACAGCCTGTTATGTTCTGAATAGAGTCTTAACTGTTAAAAGACTTGGTAAAACGTGTTATGAGCTTATGCATGGGAGAAAGCCCAACTTGAGTGGTCTTGAACCATTCGGGTCCCCTTGTTCGATTTTAAAGACAAATTCTAAATTTGGTGAAGTAGCCGATGAAGGAATCTTAGTCGGTTATGTTGTTGGGACTCCCAACAGACGTGTCTTCAATACATCGACCAACAAGGTTGAGGTGGTGTGTAACACCGATATCACAAGTTACCAACCGCCAAAACCAAGCAATGGACCTGCGGAGTTTTTCGACTATGTTAAACTTTTTAAGTCTTTTAACATACCATATTTGGATATTGCTGAAGAAGAAGAGAGAGTTGCTACGAAGATGATCCTTGATGAGAAAGAAAACCTATTGCAAAGACAGCTGATCGATAAATGTCAACCTTCCTCATCAAATGTTGTCGATACCCCTACTGCCTCGACTGAAGAAGAATTTTTCAATCCATTTGACTCTCAGCATGAAACGACCATTGACGAGCTCTCTTCTAACTTGGAAGACAATTTGCATGTCGGTTCTATTCCGACCACGAGAATTCATAAAGATCACCCTTTGGAGAATGTGATTGGTGATGTGTCCTCCGGTGTACAAACAAGACGTAGCTTGAATGAGCACACCTGTGTTTACACAAGCATCAAGGAGACAGGGATAATCAACGAATGCTTGTACACCTGCTTTATCAGCCAGATTGAACTGAAGAATTATCAAATGGCTCTCAAGGACAGCTCGTGGGTCGAAGCCATGCAAGAAGAGTTGGCTCAGTTCAAGAAAATGGAAGTATGGGATTTGGTTGAAAAACCGAAAAATGTGCATGCGATAGGCACAAAATGGGTGTTTAAGTGCAAGAGAGATGAGAAAGGGATTATCAGAAGAAACAAGGCGAGGCTAGTTGTGAAAGGATTTAATCAACAAGAGGGTATTGATTATAATGAAGTGTTCGCTCCTGTCGCAAGGTTGGAAACCATTAGATTGTTTTTGGCGTTCGCTGCTTATAAGAAGATGAAGGTATTTCAGTTGGATGTGAAGAGTGCGTTTCTGAATGGGAAAGTTGATGAGGTAGTGTATGTTGAGCAACCTCCGGGTTTTCCTGACCCAGACTTTCCTGATCACGTGTACAAGTTAAGCAAGGCATTGTATGGACTACATCAGGCACCTCGTGCCTGGTATTCAACTTTATCAGATTACTTGCTTGAAAATGGGTTTGAAAGAGGGAAGATAGATTGCACGTTGTTCTTCAAGAGAGATGGAAGCGACTTCCTGCTAGTGCAAGTCTACGTGGATGACATCATCTTTGCTGCATCAAGAGTCTCCATGTGTCAAGATTTTGAGGCCGTCATGAAAAAGAGGTTTGAAATGAGTGCTATGGGTGAACTAACTTTCTTTTTAGGATTGCAGGTTGATCAGAAGAAGGATGGGATGTTCATTCATCAGACCAAGTATGTCCATGATGTTCTCAAACGCTTCAAGATGGAGGACAGCACTCCATTTGACACTCCAATCTACGTCAATCACAAATTGGGTGCTGAGTCAGACGGTGATGCAGATGTGGACCCAACTCAGTATCGGGCTATTATAGGTTCTTTAATGTACTTAACTGCTTCTAGGCCTGATATAATGTTTGCTGTTTGTCTTTGTGCTCGTTTTCAGGCAAACCCAAAGGAATCTCACATGAAGGGTGTGAAGAGGATCTTGCGGTATCTCAAGGGCAAACCGAAGCTGGGGTTGTGGTACCCGAGATGAGGAGACTTAGAGCTAGTCGCTTACACAGATTCTGATTATGGAGGGTGCAATCAGAGTCGGAAGTCAACAACTGGAGGATGTCAGTTTCTTGGTGGCAGATTGGTGTCGTGGCAATGCAAGAAGCAGACTTCAGTCGCAATTTCAACCTGTGAAGCAGAATACATGGCAGCATCCAACTGCTGCTCCCAGGTTCTTTGGATTCAACAACAGTTGCGCGACTATGGTCTGAATTTCTTACTTACACCTATTTGCATTGATAACACAGCTGCTATCTCAGTAACTAACAATCCCGTGAAGCATAGTAAAACTAAACATATTGACATACGTCATCATTTTATACGGGATTGTGCTGAGAAGAAACTGATTGTGCTTGAAAAGGTGGATACGCTTGATAATTTCGCTGATCTTTATACTAAAGCGTTTGACAAAACAAGATTTCAAAACCTTATCGAGCTGAATGGGATGATCAATCCCGAGTAACCATGCTTTTCATGTTATATTTAAAAAAAAAAAAAACAAATCGTCACTATCGCTTAAAATATGTCGGTTACCTCAGTTTGAAGGACTTGTCTTCGGATATGTTTTGGTCCTCATTTTCTACTTGTAGATTTTGAGGATAGCCATTAACCAGATGACTGAAAGTGACCGGGGCGGTTTATGATGAGTTTTCATTCTTTCGCTTAAAATTAGTCGATCATATTAATTAGTTAGAAGGACACATACTAGTATGTGGTCGGTCCAGCTGATCCATTGGATCTTCGGGATAGCCGTTTACCTGAAGACTTTGTTTTGGTCGGGGCGATTAATGTTAAAATTTTTAAAGGGAAATGAAATTATTTTTCAAGTCTACTACTTCGTAAGAAGTTCGTTAGCTATGTTTAACAGAAAATTGATCCCACCTTGGAAAATGATAGATATACTGATTCTGTGTGCTTAACTAGTGAAGTTATTAGGCTTAAAAGGCTTTAGGACAGTCATTGTATGTCATGGTAACTTTTTATGGTGCGTAAAAGTAGATGTGATACAAACTAAATCTACCTGATTTTACGTGGAAACTCCTTACGAGTTTTGCATGTCTTCATATGTATCTTTCCGAATGATAGGCAGAAAAGCGATTACCCAGTCATACACGAGCCCGTAAGTGTTCTGATTCCCATGAAGATAGCGTTTCAAGAAACTGCAGTGATCCAGATTCGGGACTTGCAGTTATTCACTACTCTGAAGTCTGTGTAAATGTTTATCACAAAAAAAAAAAAAAAAAAAAAAAAAAAACTTATGAGTTATTGAAACATTCTAGAGTTCAAAATATCAAGACTTCTTAATCATGGAGTAAGAAAGAGAACGGGAAGCAAATGAAAAGTAATTACAAACTTAATCAGACACTAAGGGTCGAAGTCAATTCGGGGTGACTTGGGGAAAGCCAAATACGCTTTGAGAATAGATAGGAAGCATCATAATCTCTGAGTTGTTGCCCACTTAATTTTTGAGCTTAATTGAACCTAACTCGTATCACAGAAACGATGAAAACCATCTTAAGTATATTACCTGCTTACACCTTGTTTCTTTATGTCATAATACAGCTAAACACGAATCTATGTGACAGTCAACTAATTAGTATGATTCCTGTTTGGATCTTTTCTAAAACGTAGTGGTCCCTATCGAGACTGAAATTTGATCCCTTATACTTTAATTTTTAAAATTTCTTGTACTTAGGTAGTTTTATAATTTTGCATCTGGTTACTTGGACTTGATCGTGTTATTTAATTCCTAAAGGGAAGTTTTAAAAGTTAATTGCAAAATGTTCAAATTATAAGGGTTGATTTTGTAAATATTGGCGATGTTGTTAAACAGGCGAACTTGTGAATAACTTCGCCTAGGCGAAGTTAACCGTAACTTCGCCTGTATAACTTCGCCCCTATATAAGGATTTTCAAAGGTCATCAGTTCATTATTTGAAATATCAGCGAACTTATCCTCGATTATCACAGCGAACTTAATCAGTTTTTCATCCGATTATCTTTTTTCCGATTTCAATCAGTATTCAAGGTGTGTTTGGGTTCTATATCTTATACTCGATGTTCAATGTTGTTAATCCTAGGTTGTTTCGACACCCGCTTAGCGACCTCGGATGTTCGAAACCTATACCCGATTTCAAAACTTGTTTTACGTGTTCATGAGCAAACTGATCGTCCGGACTGCCTTAATACCATGTGTTTTAGTCTCCTAAATCGTCAAAATTGGCCGAAACACCAGATTTTCGATGTTTGAATCAAACTCACTGTCGCCGATTCAGTTTCAGGCGAACTTAAGGTTTAGGCGAAGTTATCCGTAACTTCGCCTGATGCTCAACTTCGCCTGAGGCGATGTTGTGGTGAGGCGAAGTTATCATTAACTTCGCCTGGACCTTTTAAAATTTTAAATTATTAGACGAACTTAAAGATGAAGCGAAGTTGTTCCCAACTTCGCCTCAACTTTAACTTCGCCTATACAGAAGTTATCACAACTTCACACATGGTGATAAGCGAACTTGTGTTAAACCTTAACGTGTATCTAACTTGGTTCGTTTGTTGCAGATATGGCTGCAGTAGCAGGTGCTGGAGGTGCTGGAGGCGATGACGGAGATAATCAGAGACAATTCTTCCCGGGTCACAACATGTTCATCACCTTAGACCCGGAAGCGAGTGGTGTGGAGGATTACCGGGAGATAATCACATTCCTCCTTCGCTAGAGGATATTCCACGCAATCACGACGACTCTGCCGATATCCTTACCAAATATCGAGGATTTCTGGTAGACTGTGGAATACGATTGCCGTGTTGAGCCCCCGGTTATGTGAGCAACCGTCAACAATCAAGAGGTTTAGTTCTCATCTGAACAGATACGGGTGGCTTTACGGTTCGGTGAGGAGACTAGGGATGACCCTACAGAGTTTGTGGCTCCATTCCGTGATGGAGCGTTTCTCCGAATGAGCTATTCTGGTCCATTAGGTGATACTCAGAGGAGGAAGGGGTTCCTGCTCGATCAATGGCGCTTCCTCATGCACGTAATGATAGTATGCATGTCAGGGAGGAAGGCGGGCACTGACGGAATGGGTGCGACCATGCAGTTAGCAATGACTACTCTGACTTATAACAAACGTTATAGCTTTAGCCAGATGGTCTTTTATGAGATCGACAGACAGAGGAGGGCGATGGCTCGTGAGTGGTTCATAATGTATCCAAGATTCATCCAGATGATCTTGAACCATGTGGCTCCAAATTTGCCTCAACGACGCCCAATACGATACGTGGAGAGTGTGAGCAAACGTATCTTTGCTCAATACCGTACTTCGAGTGCGAGGAGCAAGCTTGAACGTCGTCCAAGGCATACTCCACTCTTTGGGTTCTAAATAAACCCGGGGTATGTGCCAGCTCGGGGGGATGAGTTCAGAGACCCTCAACCACAACAGGCAGGAGCAACTCGAGATGTACCTACTGTGCCTGTGGTGTCGGCTGAGGAGGATGTAGACCTTGATGCTGCATTTGGCGGCCAAGGATTCTTCGACATGGACCGTTTTGATCCACAAGAAGAGGTGCAGGTCTCTGCTGCACAGGTTCGGGAAGTGAATGTTACTAGAGCAGCTACGACGGTGGCTGACTCAGATCTTGATGATGTTATGGATGAGGCAAGAAGGATGTTGGTGAGACGAGATAGGACGTTAGGGAAGAGGAAGAGGACAGTTGATGATACTGAGTCAGAAGAAGAAGAAGAGGATATTCACAAGCTGATTAGACGATCAAGACGTGAAAGGACAGGTGCAGGTATGGGAGCTGGAGAGACTTCAAGAGTTGTACGTTTTGCTCCATCTGCACTGTCAGGTATGTCGATTGTTCCTACTTCTGTACAGGTTACAAGCGCTGCGGATGTTCCGTGGTGGCTACATCAGCTGTCGGCATCCCATCCATCACACTACAGACGACGACTCCGGAGATTGTGTCGTTACCACCTCCAACGCTTACTCCTTCAGAGGTGGTGGCACAATTTGTAGAGTCTACCGTCGTTGCAACTGCAGGGTTGTCGGTCACGATACCACCTGCGGTTACATCCACAACTGCTTCTGATGTCCCGGTTACATTCGAGATCCCTGCTGAGTATACTCAAGATACATCTAACATGAGGTTTGATTTCGATGCAACCCTCTCAGACTCGGAGAGAATAGCTGCACTTGAACGGGTCGTGGCAGAGCAATCGAGGATAAACTTTATCCAGACCCAGGCTATTCAGCGCCTTGTAGCAGAGAATCAACTACAGTCGTCCCTCCTGGTTGAACATGGGAGAATTATAGATGCTATGAAGGAGTTCTTGGCATCTCAGGGGGAGACAGGCTGTAGAGGCGACGAGTTAAGGACAAAGAAGAGAAATGATAGAGACGATGAGCCCAATGCATCGAAAGGTGCAGGTGGTGAGTTGCCAAGAACTACTCAAGCTCTTGGGACTTCCACAGCTCAGGGAGAGTCTGCGGGTGCAGTTGGTGGTGATGAGGTGGTGATGGTTGATGATGATGATGATGTGATCGATGCGTTGAAAGAATTGGATGATGATATGCTAGAGGATGATGTGATGTTTGATGATGATGTGCTACCTATTGAGGAGATTGAGAAGATTGGAGCACAGATTGTGATTGAAGATGAGATTGAAGAAGGTGAAATAATTGAAGAAAATGTTAAACACGAGATCCCAGATGTTGAGAAAGCCGATATGGGTACTGAGATGGAAAATGATGAGACTGAGTGGGAGGAGCAGCCTAGGTGGAAGGAAGGCTGTGCTCATTGGTTTATTAAAACTAAGAAGCCTGCTGTTCCAACCATGTTCAAGAAGAGTTATAATATCAAAGGCTATGCTGAGTCGAAGAAAGGAATTATTTGTTGGCTATATGATGTACAGATAAAGTTGTTTGTGGTGAAACGTTTTGATGGGATTCAGTATTTTAAAAGAACGTTGAGATCTCTCAATACATTGCCTGAATGTTGGGTGAAGGATTTGGCTAGATTGGGGCTGATCAATAGAAGCGACGACAACATGGCAAGAGTTATTGGGAAGATCGTGTGGAAAGAAAGCATAAAAGAGAAGAAGTTTGAGTTATTAAAGCCACAGAAGGGAAAGCTAGTGGAAGATAAAGAAAGGGGAATGAGAGCAGATGGCAAGCCATTGATGGTAATGAAGTACAAACCGATTCGATGCATTAAGGAGGTTCCAATGAAGATTATGCCTCAAGATGTGTTGAAGAATCTTAAATGGTGGTATGTTGATTGCCAGACTGCTGAAGCCGTGATGGAAGACGAAGACGAACAAGAAGTGCTGAGGGTGTATGATCCGATGCATCTTGTTAACTTATCGAAAGCTGATCTGCAAGTGTTGAATGAAAAGAAGATATTCTATATTTCTGCTTGGAAAGACGAAGCGAGGAAGTATCAGCGAGTAGTCACGGTATGTGTTAGAGAAAGAGTGCATGCGTGAAGATTACAAGACAAGTGCTTAAAGATCAAGATATGAAGTTACTGCCAAGGGGGAGTCTATTGGTGCATGAATGTCAGTAGTTCATAGTCTAGTGTCTGTAATCGAGTCTGTAATGTTATTTATGTTTTTGTTTAAGCGAAGTTGTTAACAAGTTCGCCTAGGCGAACTTGTTGAACAAGCGAAGTTATGGACAACTTCGCCTAAACATATCAGGCGAAGTTGTCGTGTATTTTTATACCAGCTTACGGCTTGGTTTTAGTTAGTCGTTTTAAGTTCGTGTCAGTGGTTCGAGTTCATTGTAACGTGAGGACGAGAGTCTGTATCAGTGATTCATATCACGTGAGTTCAGTTATTAATATATAACGTGTTTCGGTTTATTCGTGTGTGTTTGTTTGGTTTGCTTTCTACACTCGTAATGATCTACGCAGGGATTCCGCACCTGAGTAGACCGAGATATCTCGTGTGATCCATCCAGGAAACCTTCACTCACACCTCTGAATCTCTGCTTCATAGGGCAATCAGCAATTAGGTGTCCTAATTGATTACATCTGAAACAACTCCTGTGTTCAACTTTCTTTTCCATAGTTGTTTTAGATGTTGAGGCTGTATTACTGCCCGTTTGTCTCACATAAGGTGGGACATACGGGTTTAGTGGAGATTTCTTTTCAGTTGTTTTATGTTTCTCCCCACTTTTTGGTAACACCGCCTCTTGTTTTGTCTCACTCGACTCGGAAGACTTGTCCGAGTTAGATGAGACAGGACTAGGCACAGAAATTTTCACATTAGACACAGGCTTACTCGTTTCGCCTTTACTAACTTCTGGTTCATTACTAGTTACCTTAACCGGAACTGTCTGACTATAATCAACATCAACAGATTTCTGATTACTAGGATCATAAGTGTAATTATGATTGTAAGGTGGTGAAACTTCATGATAACCAATTCCTCCCCTTTTAACTAGGGAACCTTGATCACTAACGAGGTGATCAAGTATAGCGGTGGAATTTCTGAATTTCTCAAGTTTCCTGTTTAGTTCCACCACTCTCACCTGATGATCATCTATCTGTTTATCCCTTTCAGCAATTAGTTTGGTTTTTTCTTCTAACCCTTCATAGCTCAGATCAATTACTTTAATTTTTTCAGCTAGATTTGCTTTTAGACTTCTAATATCTTTTTCACTAGCTTTTATTTTTACTTTATAACTATTTTCTCTAGCTTTAGTGAAATGATGTTCTTCTTTTAAGGTTTTAAATTGAGCATCCAAACTGTAGGTTCCCTGGACGGATCACACGAGATATCCCGATATACACAGGTGCGGAATCCCTGTGTAGATCGTTACGGACGTAGAACACAAGCACACGAACACACGAATACGATACGAACAAAACACACGTTATATTAATAACTCAACACGTGATATAATCACAGTTACAGACTCTCGACCTCACGTCACTTGACTCACTGATTTACACAAACTCGAACAACCCCTTAAACAGTAATCCGTAACCTATATAAATACACGACAACTTCGCCTCAGGCGAAGTTGTCCATAACTTCGCTTGTTCAACAAGTTCGCCTAGGCAAACTTGTTAACAACTTCGCTTGGTTAACAAGTTCGCCTAAGCGAACTTGTCAACAACTTCGCTTTAAACAAACAAATACATAAACAATATTACAGACTCGATTACAGACACTAGACATATGAACTACTGACATTTATGCACCAACAGACTCCCCCTTGGCAGTAGCTTCATATCTTGATCTTTCAGCTCTTGTCTCGTAATCCTGTAACTTCAAGCGTGCACTCCTTCTCTAACACACACCGACACAACTCGTTGATACTTTCTTGCTTCGTCCTTCCAAGCTGGAATATAAAAGATTTTCTTCTCGTTAAGAACATTCAGATCAGCTTGCGATAAGTTAACAAGATGCATCGGATCGTAAACTCTAAGGATCTCTTGTTCATCCTCATCTTCCATCACTGCCTCCGCTGTCTCACAATCAACGAACCACCACTTTAGGTCTTTGAGCACATCCTTGGGCATAAGCTTCATCGGTACTTCTTTAAGGCACCGGATTGGTTTATACTTCATAACCATCCAAGGCTTTCCATCAGCTCTCAAACCTCTATCCTTGTCTTCAACAAGTTTCCCTTTCTGTGGTTTCAACAGCTCAAACTTCTTTTCCTTTATGCTCTCTTTCCATACGATTTTCCCGATGACTCTAGCCATATTATCATCACTTCGATTGATCAACCCCAATCTGGCTAAGTCTTTAACCTCACATTTAGGCAGTGTGTTTAACGATCTCAACATTCTTCTAAGGTACTGAACTCCATCATATCGTTTAATCACGAAGAGCCGCAACTGCTCATCATAAATCCAGCATATAATCCCTTTCTTTGCTTCAGCATAGCCCTTAATGTTGTAACTCTTTTTGAACATGGTAGGGACTGCCGGTTTCTTTGTTTTGACGAACCATTGAGCATATCCTTCCTTCTACCTCGGTTGCTCTTCCCATTCAGTATCTTCAACTGCCGTCTGATCACCCATATCGGCCTTCTCAACCTCTGGAATGTCATGTTCGACATTTTCCTCTAGTATCTCTCCTTCCTCAATCTCATTCTCAATCTCAATCTGCTCACCGATCTTCTCAATCACATCACTTGGCAGCACATCTTCATCAAATAACACATCATCGCTGAACATATCATCGTCAAGTTCTTTCAACGCATCAATCAAGTCATCATCAACCAACACCACATCATCACCACCAGAACCACCAGCCGCGTCGGCAGACTCCCCCTCAGCTGTGGAAGTACCAAGAGCTTGAGAAGTTCTTGGCAGCTCACCACCTGCATCTTTCGATGCATTGGGATCATCGTCTCGGTCATTTCTTCTTTTCGTCCTTAGCTCGTCGCCCTTACAGCTCATCTCCCCCTGAGATGCCAAGAACTCCTTCAAGGCATCTATAATTTTCCCATGCTCAACCAGGAGGGATGACTGTAGTTGATTTGCTTCTACTAGGCGTTGAATAGTCTTCGATTGCTCTGCCACGATCCGCTCTAGTGAATCTATTCTCTCTGAGTCTGACATAGGCGTAGGCGAGACATCAGAAGCAGGCGTAACCGCAGGTGGTACCATACCTGATAACCCTGCAGTAGTGACGACCGTTGACTCTACAAATCGTGCAGCTACCACCGACTGAGTAAGCGTTGGAGGTGGTAGAGACACGATCTCCGGAGTCGTCATCTGGATGGTAGTGGTAGATGGAATGCCAGCAGATGATGTAGCCACCACGGGAACATCCGCAGCGCTTGTACTTGTAACCTGTACAGAAGTAGGAACGATAGACATACCAGACAGTGAGGCCGGAGCAAAACGTACCATCCTTGAAGTCTCTCCAGCTCCCATACCTGCACCTGTCCTTTCCCGTCTTGAACGTCGTATCAGCTTATGTATATCTTCTTTCTCTTCTGACTCATCATCATCCTCCGTTCTCTTTCTCTTCCCAAACGTTCTCTCTCGAGACACCATCAACCGTCTCCCCTCATCCATGATCTCATCCAAATCTGAGTCAGCCATCGACGTTGCTGCTCTAGTAACACTCACACCTGTACCTTGTGCCGCAGAGACCTGTACCTCTTCATGTGTATCAACTTGATCCATATTGAAATAACCTTGACCTCCAAAGACAGCATCAAGATCTATATCCTCTGCAGCCGACACAACAGGCACAGCAGATGCAGCTTGAGTTGCTCTTGCCTATCGCGGTTGAGGATCTCTGAACTCGTCCCCACCAGCAGGAACATACTCTGGGTTGATTAAAAACCCAAACAGTGGAGTTTGCCTTGGACGACATTCAGGGTTGCTCCTCGCAGTCGAAGTGTGACATTGAGCAAAGATACGTTTGCTCACAGATTCCACGTATCTGATCGGTCTTCTCTGAGGTAGATTCGGAGCCACATGGTTCAATATCATCTGGATGAAACGTGGATACATAATGAACCGCTCCCGAGCCATCGCCCTTCTCTGTCTGTCAATCTCGTAAAAGACCATCTGACTAAAACTATAGCGTTTATTGTAAGTCAGTGCAGTCATTGCGGACTGCATGGTCGCACCCATACCGTCAGTGCCCGCCTTCCTTCCTGACATGCAAACTATCATGACGTGCATAAGGAAGCACCACTGACCAAGTAGAAAACCCTTCCGTCTCTGTGTATCGCCTAATGGACCAGAATAGCCCATTCGGAGAAACGCTCCATCACGAAACGGAGCCACAAACTCAGTTGGGTCGTCCCTCGTCTCTTCTCCAAACCGTAACGCCACCCGAATCTGTTCAGAATTGAACTGAACCTGTTGATTGTTCACAGTCGCTCGCATGACCGGGGGCTCAACACGATAATCGTATTCTACCGTCTGCCAAAAGTCTTCGATGTTTGGTAATGATATCGGCAGAGTGTTCGTGATAGCATGAAAAATCCTCGAGCGTATGAGGAAAGTAATAATCTCGCGGTAATCCTCAACGCCGCTCGCTTCCGGGTCAAGGGTGATGTACATATTGTGACCCGGGAAAAATTGCCGTTGGTTATCACCATCGTCTCCTCCTACACCTCCAGCACCAGCTACTGCAGCCATATCTGCAACAAACGAACCAAGTTAGATAAACGTTAATGAGTAACACAAGTTCGCTGGTTACCATGAGCGAAGTTGTGATAAACTCTGTATAGGCGAAGTTAAAGATGAGGCGAAGTTGGGAACAACTTCGCTTCAGCTTTAAATTCGTCTAATTAATATTAAGTAAAAATGATCTAGGCGAAGTTAATGTTAACTTCGCCTCATCACAACATCGCCTCAGGCGAATTTAAGTTTCAGGCGAAGTTACGGATAACTTCGCCTGAAACTGAAACGGCGACAGTAAGGTTATGGAACAACGTGCAGTTGATGTTTTCGTGATTAAGGAATCCGGAAAACATGATGTTTAGGTTATCTAGACGATCAAAGTGGTTCTTGACACGTAAAAACAAGTTTTGAAAATCGGTTTTTAAATTCCGATGGTCCGAGGTTTCGAAATCGGTCCAAACGACCCCGGATTAGCATAAATGAACATGGAATATATGATAAATCGACATCTCGAACCTTGAAACTTAATGAAATCTGGGAAAATAACTCGGAATCGAAATAAACAATAAGTTCGTCGGAAAATCAGTAAGTTCGCCGGATAAGTTCGCTGTGTTTTGAAAAGTGATGAACAGTTTTGACTATTGAACATCCTTATATAGGGTCTGGGTTATACAGGCGAAGTTACGGATAACTTCGCCTAGGCGAAGTTATTCACAACTTCGCCTGTTTAACAACATCAATTCTAAGTAACCAGTTAAAAAATCATAAAACTATCTAAGTACAAAAACTTAAAAAATTTAAAGTATAAGGGATCAAATTTCAGTCTAGTTAGGGACTACCACGTTTTAGAAAAGATCCGAACAGGAATCATACTAATTACGTGACTGTCACATAGATCCGTGTTTAGCTGTATTATGACATATAGAGACAGGTTGTAAGCATGTATAACTTAAAGTGGTTTTCATCGTTTCTGTGATACGAGTTAGGTTCGATTAAGCCTCCAAATTTAAGTGGGCAACAACTCAGAGATTTTGATGCCTCCTATCTATCCTCAAAGCGTATTTGGCTTTCCCCAAGTCACCCCGAATTGACTTCGACCCATAGTGTCTGATTAAACTTGTAAGTATTCTTGATCTGCTTCCCGTTCTTCTCTCTTACTCAATGATTGTGAAGTCATGAATTTGTCATCTCTAATATGTTTCAATAACTCCAAATTTTTTTTTTTTTTTTAATAAACATAGACTTCAAAGTAGAAATTAACTGCAAGTCTCGAATCTGGATCACTGCAGTATCTTGAGACGCTATCTTCACAGGAATCAGAACACTTACGGGCTCGTGTATGACTTGGTAATCACTTTTCTGCCTATCATTCGGAAAGATATATATGAAGACATGTAAAACTCTTAAGGAGTTTCCACGTAAAATCAAGTAAATTTAGTTTGTATCACATCTACTTTTACGCACCATTAAAAAGTTACCATGACATACAATGACTGTTCTAAAGTCTTTTAAGCCTAATAACTTCACTAGTTAAACACACAGAATCAGTATAACTATCATTTTCCAAGGTTTGATCAATTTTCTGTTAAACGTAGCAAATGAACTTCTTACGAAGTAACAGACTTGAAAAGTAATTTCATTTCCCCTTTCTTTCAAAATTTTAACATTAATCGCCCCGACCAAAACAAAGTCTTCAGGTAAACGGCTATCCCGAAGATCCAATGGATCAGCTGGACCGACCACATACTAGTATGTGTCCTTCTAACTAAGTATGATCGACTAATTTTAAGCGAAAGAATGAAAAACTCATCATAAACCGCCCCGGTCACTTTCAGTCATCTGGTTAATGGCTATCCTCATATTCTACAAGTAGAAATGAGGACCAAACATATCCGAAGACATGTGCTTCAAACTGAGGCAACCGACATAATTCTAAGGGATAGTTACGTTTTTTTTTAAATAACAAGAAAAGCATGGTTACTCGGGATTGATCATCCCATTCAGTTCAATAAGGTTTTGAAATCTGGATTTGTCAAACGCTTTAGTATATAAATCAGCGAAATTATCAAGCGTATCCACCTTTTCAAGCACAATCAATTTCTTCTCAGCACAATCCCGTATAAAATGATGACGTATGTCAATATGTTTAGTTTTACTATGTTTCACGGGATTGTTAGTTACTGAGATAGCAGCTGTGTTATCAATGCAAATAGGAGTAAGTAAGAAATTCAGACCATAGTCGCGCAACTGTTGTTGAATCCAAAGAACCTGAGAGCAGCAGTTGGATGCTGCCATGTATTCTGCCTCACAGGTTGAAATTGCGACTGAAGTCTGCTTCTTGCATTGCCACGACACCAATCTGCCACCAAGAAACAGACATCCTCCAGTTGTTGACTTCCGACTCTGATTGCACCCTCCATAATCAGAATCTGTGTAAGCGACCAGCTCCAAGTCTCCTCCTCTCGGGTACCACAACCCCAGCTTCGGCTTGCCCTTGAGATACCGTAGTATCCTCTTTGCACCTTTCGAATGAGATTCTTTTGGATTTGCCTGAAAACGTGCACAAAGACAAACAGCAAACATTATATCAGGCCTAGATGCAGTTAAGTACATTAAAGAACCTATTATTGCCCGATATTGAGTTGGGTCCACATCTGCATCACCGTCTACTTCAGCACCCAATTTGTGATTGACGCAGATTGGAGTATCATATGGAGAACTGTCCTCCATCTTGAAGCGCTTGAGCACATCATGAACATACTTCGTCTGATGAATGAACATCCCGTCCTTCTTCTGATCAACCTGCAATCCTAGAAAGAAAGTTAGTTCACCCATAGCACTCATTTCAAACCTTTTCTTCATGACGGCTTCAAACTCCTGACACATGGAGACTTTTGACGCAGCAAATATAATGTCATCCACGTAGACTTGTACCAGCAGGAAGTCGCTTCCATCTCTTTTGAAGAACAACGTGCTATCAATTTTCCCTCTTTCAAAACCATTCTCGAGCAAGTAATCCGATAAAGTTGAATACCAGGCACGAGGTGCCTGATGTAATCCATACAACGCCTTGCTCAACCTGTACACGTGATCTGGAAAGTCTGGGTCAGGAAAACCCGGAGGTTGCTCAACATACACAACTTCATCAACTTTCCCATTCAAAAACGCACTCTTCACATCTAGCTGAAACACCTTCATCTTTTCATAAGCAGCAAACGCTAAAAACAATCTTATGGCTTCCAACCTGGCGACAGGAGCGAACACTTCGTTATAATCAATCCCCTCTTGTTGATTAAAACCTTTAACGACTAGCCTCGCCTTGTTTCTTATAATAATCCCCTTATCATCTCTCTTGCACTTAAACACCCATTTTGTGCCTATCGCATGCACATTCTTTGGTTTTTCAACCAAAGTCCAAACTTCCATCTTCTCGAATTGAGCCAACTCTTCTTGCATGGCTTCGACCCACGAGCTGTCCTTTAAAGCCATTTGATAATTCTTCGGTTCAATCTGGCTTATAAAGCAGGTGTACAGGCATTCATTGATTATTCCTGTCTCCTTAATGCTTGTGTAAACACAGGTGTGCTCATTCAAGCTACTTCTTGTTTGTACACCGGAGGACACATCACCAATCACATTATCCAAAGGGTGATCTTTATGAATTCTCGTGGTCGGAACAGAACCGACATGCAAATTATCTTCCAAATTAGAAGAGATCTCGTCAATGGTTGTTTCATGCTGAGAGTGAAAAGGATTGATAAATTCTTCTTCAGCTGAGGCAGCAGGGGTACCGATAGTGTTTGATGAGGAAAGTTGACATTTATCAATCAGCTGTCTTTGCAATAGATTTTCTTCCTCATCGAGTATCATCTTCGTCGCAACTCTTTCTTCTTCTTCAGAAATTTCCAAATCTGGTATGTTAAAAGACTTAAAAAGCTTAACATAGTCGAAAAGCTCAGCAGGTCCATTGCTTGGTTTTGGCGGTTGGTAACTTGTGATGTCGGTGTTACACACCACCTCCACCTTGCAGGTCGAAGTATTGAAGACACGTCTGTTGGGAGTACCAACAACATAACCGACTAAGATTCCTTCATCGGCTACTTCGCCAAATTTAGAATTTGTCTTCAAGATCGAACAAGGGGACCCGAATGGTTCAAGACCACTCAAGTTGGGCTTCCTTCCATGCATAAGCTCGTAACACGTTTTACCAAGTCTCTTAACGGTTAACACTCTATTCAGAACATAGCAGGCTGTAGCAACTGCTTCAGCCCAGAACATCACAGGAAGCTTCGAATCTGCCAGCATAGTTCTGGCTCCTTCAATTAAAGTTCGGTTCTTCCTTTCATCCACTCCATTCTGTTGCGGAGTATACGGAGCGCTGTATTGGTGTTCAATTCCTTTCTGAAGACAGAAGATCTCCATTTCAAAATTCTTGAACTCCGTTCCATTGTCACTCCTGATGAACTTCACTGTTTTACCCATGAAGTTCTCAACTTTGGTAATCAAATTCTTCACCATTTGAGCCGTCTCATCTTTCGATTTCAGAAAATATACCCACGAATATCGCGAGTAGTCATCAGTGATCACCAAGTAGTAAGAAGTACCTCCTAGACTTTTTACATTCACGGGACCAAAGAGATCCATGTGAAGCAGTTCTAGAGTACTGGCAATAGAGTTGACCTTCTTGGTGAGATGGGATTTCTTGTGTTGCTTTCCCTTCTTGCATGCAATACATTTGTCTTCAAAGTTAAAACTTTTCAAGGGAACGCCATCACAAGTCCATTCCTGACAATGCGGTTCATCTTCCGAAAATGAATGTGCCCCATCCTCCTGTGCCACAGTTCGGATTCCGATTCGCTTGCTTTCGTCATTAAACATGATTTTTCCGTGGCCATTTCAGTAGACCTCATATCCATTACATAAGTATTTGTATCACGTGGAGCTTAAATCACTATCCACTCATCTGGTATCTGAAAACCAGGCTTCAACACGATCGCCTCATTCTTCGTGAAATGAACAGTGTACTCCTTATCACAAATCTGCGACACACTCAGCAGATTGTGCTTCAACTCTTCTACAAAGTTCACATTCTCAAGAGTCATTTTTCCATTGGACACCGTTCCTCTTCCAGTAATTCTTCCTCCACTTTCACCGGCAAAGCTAACTCTCGCTCCTTGAACAGGTTTTAAGTCGTGCAACAAGTATTTGTTACCCGTCATGTGCCGGGAACAGCCGCTATCTACAATCCAAAGACTGTGGGCAGCCCTGTTCAACTGTTCCTGCATAATAAAGCAAAGGATTAGAATCTAGGGACCCAAGACCAATTGGTCTTGGATCTATACATCCCGTACTTCTGCTTTCCAAAGTTAGCATCTGGATAATTCCTGTCAGTCCTATTAGGAAATCTCCTTGGAAATTGAGTGTGAGGCCTTCCAAACTTTTGTGTATTGGAAGTATTATATCTTGCGGTTTGGTTATTAGCATTGTTAAACTGAGGTTTGTTTCTGTGAAAACCTGAATTAGTTACATTTCGGAACTTTGAAGGGTTTTCATTTTTAGCAGTATTAAAATTACCATTAGGCTTATGCTCAGTTTTAATAGGCCTCACACCTCTGAATTTCGGCGTCAGAGGGCAATCTGCAACAAGATGTCCTAACTTATTACACCTAAAACAACACCTATGCTCCTTTTTCTTTTCAAAGGTTGTTTTGGATGTCGAGGCTGTGTTACCGGCCGTTCGTCTCACATAAGGTGGGACGTACGGGTTGAGTGGAGTACTCTTTTTATAAGTTTTACCTTTTTCTCCACCAGTGGGTAACACTACCTTCTCTTTTGTCTTACCCGATTCGGACAACTTATCCGAATCTGATGAGACTGCACTCGTAACAGAAATTTTCACACTTGAAACAGGCGAACTCGTTTCACCACTACTAACACTTGGTTCTTTACTCGTAACCTTGATTGGAACTGTCTGAGGAACTTCAAAATCAACAGATTTCTGAACACTAGGGTTAAAAGTGTAATTGTGGTTATAAGGTGGTGGAACCTCGTGATAACCAATTCCTCCCCTCTTCGCAGAGGAATCTTGACCACTAACCAAATGATCAAGAATAGCTGAGGAATTTCTGAACTGCTCAAGTTTTCGGTTCAGTTCTACCACTTTCACTTGGTGGTCAGCAATCTGCTTTTCTCGTTCAGCAATCAGTTTAGTCTTTTCTTCTAAAACCTCATAACTTAGATCAATTACTTCAATTTTTTCAGCAAGTTTTGTTTTTAAGCTTTTAACATCTTTTTCACACGCTTTTATTTTAACTTTGTAACTGTTTTCTCTTGCTTTCATAAAGTGATGATCTTCTTTAAGAGTTTTAAATTCAGCATCTAAACGAACATACTGATCAGTTATGGTAGCAAGTTGCTCAGACAAATTCTCACATTTAGTACAAATAGGTTTAGAACTTACCTCGGAGAGTTGATCCTTGTTATCTGCCATGAAAGCTTTTTCCTTACCAGTAGCTTTCTCTTCTCCGGTAATCTTCTCACATTCTTCATTCTCGACCTTAGCCATATTTGCCTGCTCACTAGTTTCATTCGAATGCAGGTTCCAGTTGTATTCACCTGCTTCTCTGGACATCATGGCATTGACTTCTTTACTACTCCCAGTGTGTTGTGCAGACCGGCCTAGACCACGTTCAACTCGCTCGTTTCTGCACTCTTTGGCAAAGTGCCCGTTTTGTTGACAGTTATAGCACCTCACCTTAGACTTGTCGAACCCTGGCCTGCCACCAACAAACTTTCTCCCCGTCTTTCTCATAAACTTCGTCACTCTCCTCACTATCATGGACATCTACCATTGTAAATCCATTTCCTCCAGATCATCAGCATCGATCTGGTCATAGTCTTCATCCAGCATCGCTGGATCAACAACCTTTCCTTGAATATAGTTTTCATATGAAGCAATAAACGAAGCATAGAGGCCAAACTGCTCTTCAGCAGATTTGACGCTCATTGGCATCTTAGAGTAATTATTGCTTGAGGAACTTGAAGATCCACTACTCTTGCTTGCTGTCTGTTGAGTACCACTTGATTCACCAGCAACAAAGCAAACATCCCCATTTGAGTTTACTGACACATGCCCCTCCTGTGAAGACTTGGCACACGACTCGCCCTTCGAGTAGTAGGCGGCAGAATCAGTCTTTGAACTTGAATTTGAGTTTACTTTAGCACCGTACATGCCTGGATCTTGAACCTGATCCATAGATGTCTCTTTTCTGACCATATTAAGCTTAAAAGTTCTGAGCTTGTTGACAGTGGTTTCAAGATCATAAGTAGGGAAGTCCTTGTCTTCCCTCATCAGCACAGTATACATCTCCCATTTTGGTGGGAGGGCATCGAGAAGCTTTTCCACAATCTCTTCTTCTCGGTAGGAAATGGAGTAGTTACTCAATTCAGTCATTAGATGATAATATCGAGTGATAATATCATCAAGAGATTCGTTCTTCAAGTACTTAAAGATTGAAAATTGAGTTTTGAGCAACTTTATCTTTGAAGCCCGAATACCTACATTCCCTTCAAATCTGTTCTCAAGAGCTTCCCAAAGCTCTCTAGCTGATGTATACTTTCTGAACGTATGGAGGATCTCCTGTGGAAGAGCCATTGTGATTGCAGCATGAGCCTTGCTTTCGGCTTCATACATCTTTTTCTCCTCCTCTTCCATTTTACTGTATTTCTTGATTTGGTCTCGACCCTCATACTCCATGACTGGCGGAATATATCCATCTTGGATGCATACCCACATTTTCGCATCCTGGTACTTAACGTATTGTATAAATCGATCCTTCCACGCGACAAAATCGGTTCCCTTCAGCAACCTTGGGGCCTTTGTAGCTGACCCCGCTTCAACTTCCATCTTTACAAGCTCCGAAATGTTGATCGACGACATCCTTCTTGAAGACTAAGAAACCCGAAAAATTCTGAGTAGGCGAAGTTAAAAAATTTCCTCTGAACAGTACTGTAGGCGAAGTTAAGGATAACTTCGCTTAAGTAATAACTTCGCTGGATCTTTCTTAAATTCGCGTGACTGGGCGAAGTTGAGAATAACTTCGCTTAGGGTAAGCGAACTTAGAAAGTAGGCGAACTTGAAGAAAAATTCGCTGAGCTAGGCGAACTTAATGAGAACTTCGCTGAGTTAGGCGAAGTTGAGAAGGTAGGCGAAGTTGTAAATAACTTCGCTTATCCTTATATCTTCGCCGAAACCCTACGTATCCTGACGGCAACTTCCCCTGATGAACAGCAACTTCTCCTGACGAACTCAAACTTTCTGCAGATCTGAAAATCGGATTTTAACGAGGTTTTTGACGGTTTAAAGGCTTGAACACACTGGTAGGAGGCTAGAATGAGCAAAAACACCAAAAACTCGTCTCGTGAATAGTCGAAACGGGACGAATTCTACACCTGCGTGAATATCCCGAACCACACAATCGAGCAAAAGCTCTGATACCAATTGTAGGTTACCTGGACGGATCACACGAGATATCCCAATGTACACAGGTGCGGAATCCCTGTGTAGATCGTTACGGACGTAGAACACAAGCACACGAACACACGAATACGATACGAACAAAACACACGTTATATTAATAACTCAACACGCGATATAATCACAGTTACAGACTCTCGACCTCACGTCACTTGACTCACTGATTTACACGAACTCGAACAACCCCTTAAACAGTAATCCGTAACCTATATAAATACACGACAACTTCGCCTCAGGCGAAGTTGTCCATAACTTCGCTTGTTCAACAAGTTCGCCTAGGCGAACTTGTTAACAACTTCGCTTGGTTAACAAGTTCGCCTAAGCGAACTTGTCAACAACTTCGCTTTAAACAAACAAATACATAAACAATATTACAGACTCGATTACAGACACTAGACATATGAACTACTGACATTTATGCACCAACACAAACTAACATACTGATCAGTTATAGTTGTCAATTGTTCAGACAGATTTTCACACTTAGTGCAAGGGAGTTTAGTACTTACCTCGGTGAGCTGATCTTTCACATCTGCCATACAAGCTTCATTTTGAGCCTCTGCCATGTAAGCTTCACTTTCGCCAGTCACTTCCTCAGTAACTGCAGTTTCGATATTTGCCACATTTGCCTGTTCGAACACTTCTTCAACGTGCAGATTCCAGTTATATTCTCCATTCTGTCTGGAAATCATGGCTCTATTATCATTACCACCCCCATTCTGGTGTGTCGACCTGTTCTGACTACGTTCAACTTTCTCATTCGTGCACTCCTTCGCAAAGTGGCCATTCTGCTGACAGTTGTAACAGCGCACCTTTGACTTGTCAAAACCCGGTCTCTCACCAACAAACTTCCTTCCTGTCTTCTTCATAAACCTCTTAACCCTTCTCACAATCATCGCCATCTGCCACTGCAGATCCATCTCTTCCAGATCATCAGCATCGATCTGATCATAATCTTCATCCAAAGTCGCAGGATCAACAATCTTACCCTGAATGTAATTTTCATACGAAGCAATGAAGGATGCATAGAGAGCAAACTGTTGTTCAGCAGATTTAACACTCATGGGCATCCTTGAGTAGTTGTTGTTCAAAACACCTGGGGAAAAACTACTCTTGGTTGCTTGAGGGTTAGAAGCATTCGATCCTCCAGCTACAAAGCATACATCACCATTCATGTTGAGAGATACATGACCGTCATGTGTTGAGTTAGCGCCCGACTCTCCCTTTGAGTAGTAAGCAGACGAATCAGACTTCGAACTTAAACTTGTATTAACCTTTGCACCATACATTCCTGGATCTTGAACCTGATCAGTATGTGTCTCTTTTCGAACCATGTTTAGTTCAAAAGTTCGTAGCTTGTTTACTGCCGATTCCAAATCATAGTCGGCAAAGTCTTTGTCTTCTCTCATCAACACGGTGTACATCTCCCATTTCGGTGGGAGAGCATCAAGAATCTTTTCAACAATCTCATCTTCTTTGTAAGTAATCGAATAATTGCTGAGTTCTGTCATCAGATAATAATATCTAGTGATGATATCATCAAGTGATTCATTCTTCAGATACTTGAAGACCGAGAACTGGGTTTTAAGTAGTTTAATCTTTGAAGCACGGATTCCCACATTACCCTCAAAACGGTTTTCAATCGCTTTCCAAAGCTCTCTGGCAGTTTTGTACTTTCTGAAAGTGTGCAGAATCTCTTGTGGAAGAGCCATTGTAATTGTTGCATGAGCTTTTCTTTCGGCCTCATACATTTTCTTCTCTTCTTCTTCCATCTCTTTGTATTTCTTTATCTGATCACGACCCTCATACTCAGTAGTAGGTGGAATGTAACCATCTTGTATGCATACCCACATCTTAGCATCTTGGTACTTGACATATTGTTCAAAACGATCTTTCCACGCTACATAATCGGTTTTCTTAAGCATCTTCGGTGCCTTTGTAGCCGAACCCGCTTCCACTTCCATCTTAACTAGTTCCGTAATGTTGATTGAAGACATCTTTCACGAAACACACAGAAACCCGAAAGATAAAAATTTTATTTATTTTTTTAACAGTACTGTAGGCGAAGTTGTGGATAACTTCGCTTAAGTCTGAACTTCGCTGATTCTGAACTTCGCTTACTTTTTAAATTCGCCTGATTCGGCGAAGCTGTGTATAACTTCGCTTAAGGTAAGCGAACTTGTGAAGTAGGCGAAGTTGTGGGTAACTTCGCTGGTAAAGGCGAACTTGAGAAGGTAGGCGAAGTTGTGGACAACTTCGCTTAACCTTATATCTTCGCTGAAACCCTACGAACAGTGACGGCAACTTCGCCTGATGAACACGATGAATATGCAGGTTAGATTTCTGGATTTTACGAGGTTTGTGAAGGTGTTATGGGTTGCTTATGATTGTAGGAGGTGAGTATAACACAAAAACTCAGAAAACTCGTCCCGCGAATAGTCGAACGGAACGATTTCTACACCCGCGTGATAATCCCGAACCACACAATCGAGCAAATGCTCTGATACCAATTGTAGGTTCCCAGCTGGATCTACACGAGAAATCACGTTCTACGTAGGTGCGGAATCCCTACGTAAGACGTTTCGAGCGTAGAAGACAAAACGATTAAACACGTTACAATAAACACAAACACGTTATATTGCAACCGTAAACACGTGATACAAAGATCACCAAATACAGACTCTCTCTGACTCGTTCTCTGAATAATGAACTCGTTGAATTATGTTTTAAGCCGTAACCTAGGACATATATATCACGACAACTTCGCCTGGCATGTTCAGGCGAAGTTGTCCCTAAGTTCGCTTGTCTAACAAGTTCGCCCATATCAGCGAACTTGTTAGCAACTTTGCTTACATACAAACTCAAATCCAAACGACTCAATTACAGACACTAGACACTGAACTACTGACATCATGTACCAACAATGATAGCTGACGAAAAGTGGGAGTCTGTTGATAAACATGAATATAGAGCAAAGATTTGGTCACTAATGTACCTGACTGCTTCAAGACCGGACATTATGTTTGTTGTGTGTGTGTGTGCTAGATCCCAATCATGTACAAAAGTGCCTCATTTGACTGTTGTCAAGAGGATCTTTAGATATTTGAAAGGAAAACCTGATTTGGGGATATGGTATCCTAATAACCATGCCTTTGATCTACTTGCTTACACCGATAGTGACTACGATGGCTACAACATGAGTAGGAAGTCTACATCAGGTGGATGTAAGTTCTTGGGAGACAGGCTGGTGTATTATGAAAACTGTATTTTGAACAGCTTTAATATTTTTAATATATATGTATTATTAAATCCTTAAAACATATTATCAATAACACTAATGTAATAATTAATCAATATCAAACGACATACTAACTAGTTGATTTTCCGAATCATGGTTAAAACCATATATGTATATGTATATGTATATATATATATAATAGTTATTAAGATTGATAAATGTTTTAATATTATAGATTTAAAATGGGTTTTTATTTAAAATATGTCTTGCTAAAATAATTATTGGTAAAATATTTTTTAAACAAATGTATTCTTATAAACAAATATTTATCTTAATTACTAGAACTTTAATATTTTTTTTAAGTTAAAGGATTTTAAACATGTAATATATATATATACACACACACACACATTAAACATTTTTTAGTTTAAAATAAACATTTAAAACAAATCTCTTTATATAAACTATAAGATTTTTATAAATATTTATTTAAGATTTTTACGTATTTTATATAATTAAAATTATATTATTTATGATAAAACTTTGATAGATAAAAGTAATGTCACAAAATAATAAATTAAAGTAATAAATAACTTTCGCAAGAACACACCCGGTCATTATCAAATTTCGAGTCTCTATCGAGTATAGGTTCCGTCTTTGATTCATATTTATTTCCACAATTATTTTTACTTAAGATTTCTCGTCGGTAATTCCCGAGGAGCGTGATTTAACGCTTTCTTATCAAATCATTCTCGCTTTGCGTATTTTTATAAGGTGAGTATTTCACTCCCCTTTGTACTTATTTTTAATCCTTTTGGGGACATATGTGTATCTTATTATATTTACCTATTATATAGTATTCACACAATCAACTGTTTAATCCTTGTGTGTATATCAGTTTAATGCCTAACTTGCTATATTCTTATTTGCTTAATTGTCCGCATTCGGAGAGGTCTATCATAATCACAATAACTATATAATCATACGACCGTCGTAGTAGCCAATGCCCGCTTCGCAAGGCTACGGTTTTACCGACACCCCTTATCTTCTCTTTGGTTGTATTGTTTATTCTCACATGAACAATTTTGCACTTTTGTATTATATTGTATTCAAATTAACTGGTGTTTTACTCACTCAACCTCGTGTGGACAAAACTATTTTATTTTATACGCATATGCAGGTTATCGTTTGAACCGATATCAGGATTGGTGAAGAATTTAAAGATTTTTATTGTTAGAAGAATGAATCAAGACTTAGCTTTAGGTTATAAATTATTAATTATCTTGTTGCTTTTATTTTTAATTTTATGTACTTTGTATTTGATTTATTTGAATATTTAATTAAATTTAATAGATATTGTCACATTTAATATTGCATGATAGTACCTTGAGAGTTGTGAGCAATCAACTCACGTCGCGACATTTTCGCATTTGGTTGGGGTGTGACAGTCCGTACTTGTCTTAGGACGCGCGTAAAACGGACACAAACAAGACTTCTTATACATTACTCACTGACACCAAGTTGAGTTTCACGGGGCCCTTTTCTCTTTTACTGTTTTACAAACTAAGGGAAACATACTAAACTTATTTGATAACTTTTCATGAACTTAGTTAGTAACTTTGCATGAACTTGTTTAGTAACTCATCATAAAATTATTTAATAGTTTTAGATAAACTTATTTAGTAATTTTGCATCAACGTATTTGGTAACTTTGCATTAACGTATTTTCGCAACATTGCATGAAAATTATTTGATAACATTACATAAACTTATTTTTTTCATAACATTGCATAAACTTATTTGACAACTTTACAAAAACTAATTTAATATTATAATTAGTGAGCAATTGTAACATCATGAAAATTTCGAGTTCAAAGTATCAACTTTCCAAAGTCTAGGGACAAAAATTGCCAAAATCCAAACTAGAGGGTTAAAAATGAAAAATTGGTTTTCCTGACCCATCGCGCTACGCGATAAGTCAAAAGAGACACCCATCGCGTACCGCGATGGGATGTCTGACAACGTGTGACACGTGTGCCACATGGCACACGGTGGCACCATGTGCCGCCACGTGTCACCACGTGGCAACACTGTCGCCACGTGTCACCACGTGGAGCGGCGACTACCACGTGTCAACACGTGACAGGCCTATATGGGTGACTCAGCTGACCTATATCGCGGTACGCGATAGGTCAGCCCAGGCCTAAATGGGCATTCCTCGATTAGCGTGTCAAGCAAAGTAAGGCGGTATCGGAGTGCTGCACGAGTCCCTAGCATTTCTAAACGCCAACGAGGTTAGGCGTAATAATGAATTCAGATAATTGAATATTATATTCAAGGCTTAAGCCTTAAGTCGAGGTTATACTCGATACCTCGATAAAAGAAAAGAAAACATAAAAAAGAAATGAATAAAAGTATGATTATTGAATATTGTGAATTCATATATATGTGTGTAAGTATATATGATTATATTCTTTGTTATGAAATTATTATTTAATGAATAAAGAGCATTTTTAAATAATAAAAGAAAAGATTACGTTTCTTGGAGAACAAGAAACGTCGGGTTTTGAATATAAACTAAAGGTTTATAATTTACTTTTAAACAAGAGGTTTTCAAGTAAATAAGAATTGAACTAAAGGTTCAATCGAGGATTGAGATATAAGACTAAAGGTCTTAAGCCGGATCGTGTATCCGACTAACAAACATTTAAACTCATAACTATTGGTTCGAGATAAAGAAAGGGAAAGACCCTTGGACGGTGAGTGAAGCCGATCCTAAAGATATAAGGTGAATACGCCCCCAAACTTTGAAACTTGTTTTCAAATGAGTCAAACTTGCTATATGAAATTGTTTACAAGGAACTATGTGTTCCTAAAACCGTTATAACTATGGGTATAAACCTAGCCCTCAGGCTGTGTTTACATATGTCTGGATCCTTACATAGGTGGTACTATGCGATGTATGGGCATGATCGCACCACCCTTGGTCGTAGGACGCTCTTCTTCAGGGAGTACGACCGTTGTGTATATTTACGGGTACTTAACTAAGTCAAACGTTGCGGTGTTTGTGAGGTGACTTAGTGTAGAGGCTCTAGTTTATAATGTGTTATTTGACTTTGTTATTCCTAAGCCACGTTGGGCCGAGGCAGGCGTAGTCTCGAGGTGTAATAAAGTAAAAGAAGTTATTTTGCGTCAGCGTGTTCACCAGCATTCGTTGCTGACGTATTTTTGTATATTTTGCAGGTGAACAAGATTAGCACTTGGAATATCAAAGTGCTATTGATATATCCGATGGCTCGGATTTCTTTTTGTAACTTAATATATAAACATGGTGGTTTGTAATTATTAAACACATAAATATTTTGTAACTTAAGCAGGTGTTATAATCCCGTCTTTTGAATATATTTTACACTTTTGATCCTTAAAGTTTTATAAGTCTTCCGTAACTAAAAGTAACTCTGATTTATTTACAATTACGATACCAACTTATGGGTCATTCTCCTAGGCCCTAGACGGGGGTGTGACAGGTTGGTATCAGAGCCATCGATCTTAGCGAATTGGGTATCATAAAACAATACCCAAGCTTCGATCCAAGTTTAGGAAATAATTGCTTATGTGATTTAGGGATAAGATAGGCTGGTAGCCTTTCTTTCCCACTCTACATACTAAACCACTCCTAATATAGATGTCATTTAAAGCTCACATCAAAGAATTTGTTCGCAAGGCAAAAGAGGCCGGAATTGCCGAACCTTACCCCGAAGACAACATGAGTGATGGATATTATGAGGCATACTTCAACCAAGATGTGGAACACGACTTGTCCAAACCCGTGTACTACCCCGGAAGTCGACACTATCCGATAGATGTTCCCGATAGTCCACCAAAGCAAGGAATGGAGCCACCAAGACACTCAAGTTACGATCCACCAGCCCTACCGATGTATAATACTTCAGAAATACCGACGTACCATCCAACAAAGGTTACCATTTACCAACCCTCAAAGGTAACACAATGTTATCCAGCCGGATACCTACCGAACTCTCAACCATCCTCTGAATGGATGAAATACCTCTCTGAACAACAGGAGTGGCATGCCGGAAGCTCCACTTTCAATAAAGTCAACACCCAACCAACCAATCATGAAGGACCATCCCATATACCCAAGATGAGAATAATGATGCCCACTGAGACTTTCCAGATGATCTCAATAAACAATGAAACCACACAACCCATGGAAGAAGATGAACCAGAAGAAAGGGAATCAGAGGAGGAAGAGGAACCAAAAGAGGAAGAAGATCCTGAAGAGGAAGAGGAACTCGAAAAAGAATCTGAAGAGGAACCGGAAGAAGAGAATCCTGAAAACTCCAATGAAATGGCAAGCCCAATGGAAGAATCACTCACTTCCCAAAATGCAAGCTATGGTTCTGTGGATCCAAATATTCAACACCTTGAGAAACTAAGGAACCAAGCTTCGTCAAGCTTCCCACCATTTCAAGGAGAAATTCCATCAATTCAAGAGCAAGCCGACGAGATCCGAGAGCAGAACCAAGCTGCCAAGACCTACCTCTACCTTTCATCCGATATGGACTATGTTCCGTATCCAGAACCGAGGAATCATTACGAAATGGTGACTCTGGGTTATCGTTACCCACCTCCGCAGTATGGATACCCCAACATAATCCCACAGTCATATGAAGAACACCTGGATCCATTGCACGAGACCGATGACTGGAGAAAGAAGGTAGACAAGGAAGAGAAGAAAAAGAAGAAAGTTGGAGAAACACTCCTTCGAAAGTGCAACAAGATATCAAAGGTGGTGCAACAAGATATCCTGAAAACTCCAACGAAAGGCAAAGGCGTAAACCGAAACAACTCTACGCCATGCAAGACTTGTAGGAGATACCACAAGGGCTGATGCAACTTCGCCCCATCTCCTAAAGTCTGTGAGTCTTGTAATCGTACTGGACATGATGCTGCTAATTGCTGGAAGAAGAAAATGACTTGCTTTAATTGCAAGGAAATGGGCAATTTGAGTTTTGAGTGCCCAAAGAACAAGCCTGCTACTGGTGGTGCGGGTGGAAGTGGCCAAAACCGAAAGGGAAACGCTCGAGTCTTTGTACTCGACACAAAAAGAGCCGCTGATGTGCCGGAAACCATCACCGGTACGTTTCTAGTCAACGCCACCTATGCTAGAGTTTTATTCGATTCGGGTGCAAATTTAAGTTTTATAGATTATAATTTTTTTAGTCTATTAAACGAATCATTAATAAAACTAAATAAAACTCTAAGCGTCGAGACTGCTAGTGGCGAAATCGTTAAAATCTCCGAAGCCCTTGAAAACGGAAAAATTCATTTAGCTGGTTATATTCTGCCTATATGTTTGTTGCCTATGAGTCTGACTGGTTTTGACATTGTACTTGGTATGGATTGGTTATCCGAAACCATGACCGTATCATCTGCAATAGAAAAACTATTAAACTTCATGCCCCCGACAAAAGAACGATTCGAATTGAAGGGGACAAAGACGCTGGCCAAGTTAGCATAATTTCCATGATTAGGGCTAAAAAATGTTTGAATGAAGGATGCCTCGCATTCATGGTCTACGTCACTGAAGAATCAAAGCCAAAAGAAATTAAAGACGTCCCTATCGTTTCTAAATTTTCTGACGTCTTTCCTGATGAACTTCCTGGTATCCCACCCGATCGTGAAGTAGAGTTTAGGATTGATCTTATTCCCGGTACTGCTCCGATCGCCAAAGCTCCATATCGTTTAGCGCCGACCGAGATGAAGGAGTTGAAGAAACAACTCGATGAGTTATTGGAGAAAGGGTTTATTCGACCGAGTTCGTCGCCTTGGGGAGCGCCAATTCTATTCGTCAAGAAGAAAGATGGTTCCATACGAATGTGTATCGATTATCGTGCGTTGAACAAAGTCACAATCAAAAACCGATATCCACTCCCTCGTATCGATGTCCTTTTCGAGCAACTTCAAGGTGCTAGCTTCTTTTATAAAATCGATCTTCGTTCCGGCTATCACCAACTCAAAGTCCAATCCGAAGACATTCCAAAGACTGCTTTTCGAACAAGGTATGGACATTATGAGTTCAAGGTTATGCCCTTTGGACTTACTAATGCTCCGGCCGCATTCATGGACATGATGAACCGTATTCGCAAGCCATACTTAGAAAAATTTGTTATCGTATTTATCGACGACATACTTATTTACTCTAAGTCAAAGGCTGATCATGAAATTCATCTTCAAATGTTACTTGAAATCCTTAGAACCGAGAAGTTGTATGCTAAGTTCTCGAAATGTGAGTTCTGGTTGCACGAGGTGCAATTTCTTGTTCACGTCGTTAATGTTAACGGTATTCAAGTGGACCCTGCTAAGATTGAAGCTATCTCTAAGTGGGAGGTCCCGAAGTCGCCAACCGAAATCCGAAGTTTCTTAGGTTTGGCCGGCTACTACTGTAGGTTCATCGAAAACTTTTATCGTATCTCCGTTCCCTTAACTTCGTTAACTCGTAAAAACATCAAGTATGAGTGGGGAACGAAGCAACAAGAGGCGTTCGATATATTAAAACAAAAGCTCACCCAAGCACCTATCTTGGCTTTGCCAGAAGATACTGAGGATTTTGTGGTATTTAGTGACGCGTCCCACTCGGGTTTGGGATGTGTACTAATGCAACGCAAGAAAGTAATCGCTTACGCCTCTCGTCAACTCAAAGTACACGAGAAGAACTACACGACTCAGGATCTAGAGTTAGGCGCCATAATCTTTGCACTTAAGATATTGAGGCACTATCTCTATGGAGTAAGATTCACCATGTAAACTGATCATAAGAGCTTGAAACATATCTTTCTTCAAAAAGAGTTAAACATGCGCCAACGGCGGTGGATGGAAACGCTCAACGACTACGACTGTGAAATCGTTTATCATGAAGGTAAGGCCAACGTTGTGGCTGATGCCTTAAGTCGCAAGGAACATGAGAAACCCAAAAGAGTCCGAGCATTGCGTCTAGAACTTCAAATTGATCTCATTGAACAAATCAAGTCTGCTCAAGCTCAAGCAATTAAGGAAAACCAAATTGCCGATGAAAAACGTAACGGCACCATTGACTCGATAGTCAAAGGTGACGATAGTATCCTTAGACTCAGCAATAGGATTTGGGTACCAATAGTTGGAGGATTGCGTGAGAAAATCTTGAACGAAGCTCACAAGTCGAAGTATATGATGCCTCCCCGAAGTGATAAAAAGTACCATAATCTCAAGGAGAGTTATTGGTGTAATGGAATGAAAAGAGATGTCGCTTCGCATGTTGCGAAATGTTTGACATGTTTGAAAGTCAAGGCTGAACATCAAAAGCCTTCGGGATTGCTTCAGCAACCCCAACTTCCCGTTTGGAAGTGGGAGTTAATAACCATGGATTTCATTACTAAACTCCCGAAGACGACTCGACAACACAATGCAATATGGGTAATTGTGGATCGTTTAACGAAGTCTGCACACTTTATACCCATCAATGAGCCGTACTCTATGGATAGACTAGTGCGTATCTATGTAAACACCATTGTCGCTTTGCATGGAGTACCGTTGTCTATAATCTCTGATTGAGACAGTCGTTTTACGTCTCATTTTTGGAAAAGCTTCCAACAAGCAATTGGTATGAAGTTAAACCTAAGCACTGCCTATCATCCACAAACCAATGGGCAAAGTGAAAGGACGATTCAAACGTTGGAAGATATGCTCCGAGCTTGTGTGATCGATTTAGGTGGAAGTTGGGATAACCACTTACCCCTAATGGAATTGTCGTACAATAATAGTTATCACACAAGTATTCAAGCCGCACCATTTGAGGCGTTATATGGTTGTAAGTGTAGAACGCCCGTGTGTTGGTCTAAAACTGGAGACAATCAATTGTCTGGACCTGAGATAGTTCAAGAAACTACCGACAAAGTTCTCCAAATCCGAGAACGACTTAAGACGGCGCGTGATCGTCAAAAGAGTTACGCCGATGTCCGCCGTAAGCCATTAGAATTTAATATCGGTGATAAGGTTTTGTTAAAAGTCTCGCCTTGGAAAGGCGTTGTTCGCTTCAGTAAGAAAGGAAAGTTAAGTCCTCGATTCGTTGGACCTTTTGAGGTACTCGAACGAATCGGCATTGTTGCATACCGTTTGCGATTGCCCAAGGAAATGCAAGGAATAGATGATGTATTCCATGTTTCGAATCTGCGTAAGTATTTGACCGATAAATCTTTGTCTATGCCATTGAAATACGTAGAAATAAACAAAAATTTAAAATTCGTAGAACGTCCAATTAAAATTGAAGATTCGAAAATAAAGAAATTGAAAAGAAAAACTTTGAAAATTGTGAAAGTTAAATGGGACTCGCGTAGAGGGCCCGAATATACTTGGGAACTCGAATCAGAAATGAAAAGAAAATACCCCCAACTATTCTTGTAAAGCAATCTCGAGGACGAGATTTGTTTCAAGGTGGGGAGGATGTAACATCGTGAAAATTTCGAGTTCAAAGTATCAACTTTCCAAAGTCTAGGGACTAAAATTGCCAAAATCCAAACTGGAGGGTTAAAAATGAAAAATTGGTTTTCCTGACCCATTGCGCTACGCGATGAGTCAGAAGAGACACCCATCACGTACCGCGATGGGATGTCTGACAACGTGTGACACGTGTGCCACATGGCACACGGTGGCACCATGTGCTGCCACGTGGCAACACTGTCGCCACGTGGAGCGGCGACTGCCACGTGTCAACACATGGCAGGCCTATATGGGTGACTCAGCTGACCTATATCGCGGTACGCGATAGGTCAGCCCAGGGACCCATCGCGTACCGCGATGGGAGCCCAGAAAACGCCTATAAATAGCAGCCATGGGATGTTCATTTCTCACAACCAAAACCTGCTCTCACTTCTCTCTAACCTCTCTCTAGAACCAATAAATGATTTGCCTCGATAAGCGTGCCACGATCCTTCGTTTGTATATAACGTTTCCTCGAAGTACTTGCCAACCCTCTACCCACACTCAATCAAGAAGGTGTTGTTATAATGGCGAGGAATCTCGAGAGTCGTGTCCTCGAGTGTTGAAGATTTGGGGTTCATCGATTAGCGTGTCGAGCAAAGTAAGGCGGCATCGGAGTGCTGCTTGAGTCCCTAGCATTTCTAAATGCCAACAAGGTTAGGCGTAATAATGAATTCAATATAATTGAATATTATATTCAAGGCTTAAGCCTTAAGTCGAGGTTATACTCGATACCTCGATAAAAGAATAGAAAACATAACAAAGAAATGAATAAAAGTATGATTATTGAATATTGTGAATTCATATATATGTGTGTAAGTATATATGATTATATTCTTTGTTATGAATATTATTTAATGAATAAAGAGCATTTTTAAATAATAAAAGAAAAGATTACGTTTCTTGGAGAAGAAGAAACATCGGGTTTTGAATATAAACTAAAGGTTTATAATTTACTTTTAAACAAGAGGTTTTCAAGTAAATAAGAATTGAACTAAAGGTTCAATCGAGGATTGAGATATAAGACTAAAGGTCTTAAGCCGGATCGTGTATCCGACTAACAAACATTTATACTCATAACTATAGGTTCGAGATAAAGAAAGGGAAAGACCCTTGGACGGTGAGTGAAGCCGATCCTAAAGATATAAGGTGAATACGCCCCCAAACTTTGAAACTTGTTTTCAAATGAGTCAAACTTGCTATATGAAATTGTTTACAAGGAACTTTGTGTTCCTAAAACCGTTATAACTATGGGTATAAACCTAGCCCTCAGGCTGTGTTTACATATGTCTGGATCCTTACATAGGTGGTACTATGCGATGTATGGGCATGATCGCACCACCCTTGGTCGTAGGACGCTCTTCTGCAGGGTGTACGACCGTTGTGTATATTTACGGGTACTTAACTAAGTCAAACGCTGCGGTGTTTGTGAGGTGACCTAGTGTAGAGGCTCTAGTTTATAATGTGTTATTTGACTTTGTTATTCCTAAGCCACGTTGGGCCGAGGCAGGCGTAGTCTCGAGGGATAATAAAGTAAAAGAAGTTATTTTGCGTCAGCGTGTTCACCAGCATTCGTTGCTGACGTATTTTAGTATATTTTGCAGGTGAACAAGATTAGCACTTGGAATATCGAAGTGCTATTGATATATCCGATGGCTCGGATTTCTTTTTGTAACTTAATATATAAACATGGTGGTTTGTAAGTATTAAACACATAAATATTTTGTAACTTAAGCAAGTGTTATAATCCCTTCTTTTGAATATATTTTACACTTTTGATCCTTAAAGTTTTATAAGTCTTCCGCAACTAAAATTAACTCTGATTTATTTACAATTACGATACCAACTTATGGGTCATTCTCCTAGACCCTACACGGGGGTGTGACAGCAATATATAGAATACTTATGTGAGCATGAGTTACACGAGGAATATGGGCTTAGCTTTGGGTTTAGCTGAGGAATATGTGGGTAGTACTATCGAGATTGTTCCCCCGCTCACGGTTAGTCGCTCTAACTAACGTGTTAATGGAAACATATATTCTATAATTCACACCTTGATGGCACAGTTATCGGTCATACATATGGATTTGGGTTTGATTATAGGCTCATTGTCATATATTAATTCGTATTCTTAGCTAGTCTACGGAGAATTATCGATCTTGTTTAGGTTATCGTATATATCATATTGCATCGCATACACTCACTTATATATCTAAAAGGGCTTTTAAGTTCTTAAACTTAAACTGTTTGGACAACGTTTTCATTGGGAAAACGCACTCATAACAAACAAAGTTTTTAACTTCAAAAATAAGTTTTAATGTACATTTGAATCATGAAGAAATAAATAACTTTTTATCTACATTTTTTTACTCAAACATGAACAAGTTTTAAAGCATGTTTTTGTCATGAAAACATAAGTTTTTGATAAATTTTTTAATCATGAAAGCATATATTTGAGAAATCATTACTTGTTTTACACATTTTAAACATTGGAAACTTAGTATTCTCAAGACAATGGGTTTAATCATGCATTTAAAATCTGTGAACTCACCAACATTATGTTGACTTTAAAGTATGTTTATCAGGTTATTAAATTCAGGAAGATATTTGTGGGCATATACAAGCATAGCATCGCATGCAGCATCACCACGTTAATCAATATCTGTGATTATCCATTAACGTCGCACGCCTGTGTTTCTGATTTGGCGGGTGTGACAATAAAAAACATATCTAAAATATATCTTATCAAATTGATAGTTATTGTGCAATTAAGTTCATATCAAAACGACCATCCCAACCAATAGACAAGATTAAATAACTGCAAAAATATAAAATAAAGTATATTGTTCCTCTGCTGCTCCATCCCCACACTTGTCTTTTTCACTTAAAACCCGTCCTCTCTCATAATCTTCATCAATCCTGCAATACTTAAAAACACAAAAACAAAGAAAAACTACAAAAAAAAAACTACATTACTGACCCGATTAATTATACAAACTCTATGAAACCTCCCCACACTTGAACTTAATTAGGAGGTTTCTCCTTGACCTGAACCTTATCTAACCCGTTCATTTCCACCTAGTACTTGTTAAACATTAAAATTTTATCGTTGGAATTGAAATATGTTTTAAAAATCCTTAACTGGTCAGGCCACCAACATTTAAACTTACCTGGCATGAACTGGATGCATGAAATGTATCAAGAAGACTGGTCGTTTTTGAACTTCAACGACTTCGTTTTTCTGTAGACCATCTACTAACTTGCAAATAGTTCTGGTTCGCAGACATCTTGGGCCTCTCGATGATTCAAACTGATCTAAATGCATGGTTGTGCTTAAACATTGTTGTCAGGTCCCAACTTTCAATGTATGGTCGATTCGGATCGGATCTTCAATCAATCATGTCATAACTCACACAAAATTAATCGTGTTGACAAGCGAGTTAATGACGGGTTACTATGTTTAGAAAGATGACCGTTTGTTAAAGGCGGAATCAATAACAAACATACGGTTGCAATGAATATTCAATGACAGAAGACACACACCGGATTCACTCAAAAGATTTCCATTTATATAATGTTAATCATACAAAAGGATAATCGATTAGGGTTTAGAAGGAATCCTAGGACAGCCGTCACACACAAAAATATTCTCTCAATTAATGTGTCGGTCTTATCTGTATTGTGTCGTCTCTTCTCCTGTCGTTTCCCTTTTCTCCGTCCTCTCTTTTGTTTTTCGTCCTTTTTGTCCCTTGGCGGTGTGCCCTAATTATTCTATTTATAGGCCTGCCAACCTAAGACAGCTGTCATTCCTTTTAGAAACCCTATCCGATAGTACATATTAAATTTACATATTCAAAAATATACTAAGTGTAAAACAAGTCTTCCGGGTAGGCTTTTCATTAAACTTCAGTCTTCGAGTACGCAGTGTACTCGGCCTTCCTTCAGACTTGGTAAACATAGAACAGTTTCCGGGTAGACTTTACTTAAAGAATATTTTACCAAGTAAAATATTCACCGAGTAGACTTCAATCTTCTTGGACTTATCAAACTTTGCTAGACAAATCCTTACGAGCAACCCTGTTCTTCTATGGTCCTATCCGGCTCATTGTCAGTTGAACAACTTATTGATAAGGCGTACTCGGGAGTACATACCTTACATGAGCAGAACCTTACTCGAAATAACTTAGAGATATTCTATTAACTCATCAAGTATACTCGGACCATAATTATTAAAGAATACCTTGCCCGGTCTTCCAATTACTTGGCTTCTTGGACTTGGTTAACCAGACCTTACTCGGAAGAGTAAAATACTTGGTCTTGAAGAACAACCCTGCTTGACAAAATGAACCTTACTCGGATATGCCAAATCAATGAACCTTACTCGGAAATCATTAAAATGCATACCTTGCTCGGATATCCACTTAAGAAGACTATTTGAAGTAAACCTTGCCCGGGAGGCAAAATCTCGTACTCGGCTAAGTAAAAGCTTACTCGAAGGTCCAAGGTGTGCTCGGATTCAATACTTAGCAGTTTCTGAGGAGGTTGAGAAGATTCCAATCTTCCAAATTCTTCGTTTAGGTCAAATCTCCTCATTTGGGTCAAACTCTTGACCCAACAATCTCCCCCTAGATTGGAACACCTCAGCTGACCCAAAACACTCTGTGGTTACTTACACTTAGCAAAATACACACCAAATTTCATAATCAAATTACATAAACAAATTACATAATCAAAAGTTTGTCCAAAGACATTACAAAGCAAAGCCTATTCTATCTACTTTGTCTTTTCCTTTCATTGTAGGCTACTTATCTTCTCAGCTGGATTACAGTTGCTGCTCTTTCTCTGAAGATATTGAGCACTTGGTAGTGAGTGTGTCCTTCTGGTATCACCAAGTCTCTAATATCAGCTAGATCTTCATTGTGCAAGCAAGCAAGATCTGCTTCTCTCTTTATCACAGCCAGCACCTTTCCATCAGAATTCCTCAATGCATATTCGCCATTTTCCTTGTATTCAACTTGAGCAATGATGCCATTCTTCTGTACAGTGTAGTTTGGCCTTTTCATTCTTCTTCTCAAACTTATACACTTACTCATGTTGGACAGTGGGTCTTCATCTCTGACATACATCTTAAAGTCTCTTTCAGCAATATCCATCTTCTTTACATTTGCAGATCTTCTTGCTTTGTTCATTGAAGCTACACATCTTCTTATGTTGTCTTTTAAGAATCTGAACCCATTTCCAGCTTGCTCATACATGTATTTAGATAAGTCATTCATTTGTCTCCCTGCAGATCTGCTTCTGTCCCTGAAATCATAAAGATGAAGTGACTCCATTCTGCTCAGTTGTTCTTCATTGTATTCTCTGAAGTCACTTCTCACAATAATTTCCCTCAACTGCCTGCTTTCCATAATCACCTTCAAAGTATCAGTTACTGAATCATAGTAGAGCTCTCTTGGTAGATCCACACCAGATTGTGGTCTTGTTCTTTGTTGTACTGAGCTGCTTAATTCTCCTCTTCTTCCTTGGCCTCTTCCTCTTGGGAATCTTTGATGGAGTGGAGGTCTGAGTGGAATTGATTTCTTGGGCTTTTGAGGTCCCAAGTTAAATGTCTTCACATACATAGCTTCCACCATCTCAGTATGAAGGTTGGCTATCTCCACCATGTCATGTCTTGCAGCCTCCAGTTCAATTAACATTTTTATCATTCCTGGAGTTCTTGCCAGTCCAGCAGGTACAAATCTGCCATCAGCATAGTATCTGGGATTTTCTCCTTCTCTCAAGGCCTTTTCCCACTCATCTTTTTGCAGATACAAAAGAGTCTTCAAATCCTCTTTCTCCAAAACATTAAAGTCTGCTTCAGTCATCCCTCTCTTGTTTATCATTATGTTTCTTAGGATGCTGATCATTTCCTCATTCTCCCAAGGCATAAATGGTTCATCATCAGGTTTAACTTCAGACTGTTCTGGCTGAGGGATCAGTGGTTGATCAGTTGTCTTTTCTTGTTCCATCTCCTTTTCCCTCACAGTCCTGAGTCTTCTTGTTCTTTTGGCAGGTGGCTCATCAGATGTTTCTTTTAAGATTGAGCTCTCAGTATAGACCCTTTTTAATTCTTTTTCTTTCTTCATGGAATACTGGTCAAATACTGCCTCTCTACTCAGATTTCTTACAACCTCAGGCTTCATGCCTTTCTCAATCAGGTATCCACACATACCATCATATTTCTTCTTTAACTCTTCCAACTCAATCTTA
The DNA here is from genome assembly GCF_021521415.1 of Bidens hawaiensis. Taxonomy (NCBI): domain Eukaryota; kingdom Viridiplantae; phylum Streptophyta; class Magnoliopsida; order Asterales; family Asteraceae; genus Bidens; species Bidens hawaiensis. Next base: position 49,655 of record NW_027491120.1, on the reverse strand, counting down.
TCATCCTGTTTTACAAATTTTTCTGATACTATCTCTTTCTCACTGTTGTAAAGATCTTGAATTTGGTCAACAGTGTATTTTTCTAAGGCAGCTTCAGGATAGCCTCTAACTTTCAAATAAGTTTTATAATGCTCAGTATTTTTCTTTCTTTTCTCAATCTTCTTTAAGACTTCCTCTGCATTGATTTCAATGTTGCCTCTTTGAATATAAGTCTTTTCAGCTTGAGGGGTCTCAGCAGTGGAGCTTGTACCAACTTTCTCACCTCCTTGATCAGGGTTGTCATCACCCTCTTCATCAGACTCCTCAGAGTCATCCTCCTCATTATCTGATAGATCAATCATGGCATCTATTTTGGGTTCATCAGAGGCAGGATGCTCTGGTTCAGAAATATTAACATCAGGGACCCCTGGTAATTTTTCTCCTGGTTTCAGTGTTTGTAAGGGGATTGCCCTGATTGGTTCATCATCCTCTGGGGTCTCCACATAACATTTATTCTTTTCATCCCATATACCCCTCCTATCAATTTTTTCAGCTTCATCCTGCTCAGCAGTTCTCTTCCTTCTTTGATAAGTCTTTTCAAATTTTCTTTCTGGCCAGTTACCAGTAGGGTTCTTTCTCAAATCCTCTTTTACTTGTTCAACCCATTTCTTGGCAGCCATAGTTGCAATTGACTCGCCAATCTCTTCAGGTATAATTATGTCATTGGTTGATGGTTCAGCAGTCTCAGATTGTTGCTCCTGAAACTTGCTGACCACCCTTCCCAAAGAGTCATCAAACTCTTGATTCTTGTTCAGATTTACCAAAATTTCAATCACCTCTTGATCTGCCACATCTTGAACTATCTCTTTTGATACATTGGCTTCTTTGATCAATAAGTCCTGCTGTGCTAACTCTTCTTCTGTCAAGGAATGGGCAATTGCTTCCCTTTCCATTAACTCTTTAATCAGTCTTTCTTTCTCAGCAAGAGCAGCAGCAGCAGTATCTACAAAGGATACATCCTTCTCAACATATACAATAGGTTCATCATCAGTTGCTAAACCGTTTCCCTTTTCTTTCCTTTTCCTCACATCTTCTTCATCCTCTTGTTCATCACTTCCAAATTCATCAATCTCTCTAAATAAGTTTTCCAATTCAGAGTCATGCTCTACCCTCTTGGAACTAGCTTCTTGATCATCATTTAGCTCAGTGTGTTCTAGTTCCTCAGTAGCAGCATTCACATTTACATTCTCAACAGTCATCTCTTCATCCATGATCTCAGTCAATTCTTCTGTAATCACATTCTCATCATCATTTGACTTTTCATTTTCATTTGTTTCCTCTCCACACACCTCTACTTCATTTTCATCACTAACATCATAATCATTCATAATCATTTTCAAACCATCAATATTTTCAACACTTTCAGCATCAGTCATAACCACATCATTATCATCCATATTTTCCCCCTGTTTTGGGGCAGCTGAGGTCTTCTCAACCTCCTGCACCAGGGTTCGAATCATCAATTCAGCATCAGCTAACTTTTTCAATAATATTTCATTTTCACTAGTTAGCTCTTCATTATTTCTTTTCAAATCAACATTCTCATCTCTAACCTCCTCAACTTGTCTTTTCAATTCATCATTTTCAAACATCAACTCAGCATTTCTTTGTAACATATCATCATGTGGACTTGTAGGGTTTGATGTAGGAAATGGTTTAAAGTCAGGTTGGTTGGTGGTAGGTGTTTGTGGTGTTGGTGATTGATGTGTGTATTGATGTGTGGATGTTTCTGGTTGGTCTAGGGTAAGGGTTTGAGGTGGTGTTTGATGTGGTGAGGTTGGTGGTGGTGAGTGTGGTAGTGTTGGGATTGGTTGTTCAGGTTCTTCTCTTTGCCCCCCCCCCCCCTTGTTTTTGATATTTTCTCAAATTTTCTTAAAGCATGTTCTTTGTCATATTTAAAAAATGTTTCATTTTGCTTGACCAAATAACAACAGGCTTGTGTATGACTGGATAATCACTTTTCTGCCATATCATTCGGAGAGATCTATCTTGAGACATGCAAAACAACTATGCATCTCCACATAAAGATTAGCATATTCATTATGTTTATATCACCTTAGATTTTACATCATCATGAGAAAGTAACCATACATGTTAATGACTATACTAAGGCCTTTTTAGCCTATTAATTCCATATGATCAGCTAAGTAGTCAATGTACTATCATTTCCCATAAATACAGTTTAATATTCAATCACCCCAATACCTCTTTATTGTCAGGTTAATGGCTATCCTGTTTGACCAAAGGTGGTCAACAGGACCAAACATATATGTGAATATATGTCCTATCAAAGTCAGAGTTATTGACATAGTTTTAAGTGAAGAAATAAGAAACAAGTCATAATTGCCCCAAATGCATTCAATTTTCAGGTCAATGGCTATCCTTTGAATCTTTAGAGATTTAAGGACCAAACATACATAGGTGCATGTCCTTCCAACTGAGCAAATGACATAATTTTTCAGCAAAAATAACTACTTGAGATCTTTCCCTATAAAAATCCTTCTTTTAAGCTTCTTAAAAGCTTGAACTGAATAATCTTATCATATCTCTACACCATTAATCAACTTGCTCATGTTTTGACCAAAATATAGTATTTATGCAAAATTCATTATAAATTTCATTGAATCACTTAATTTTGACATAAAACACATTTTGACACAAACAGTTGCTTCACATACACAAATCTTAATCATTCTTTCATCATCAAGAAAAACAGACTGTACTCACATTCAATGTCTATTCTATCTTAACAACTTCAGAAGATCAGATTAAGAATACATTCAAGTAACACATAAACATGTGATTACTTGACATTATATAAGCAATTAATCTCACCTAAACAGATCAAACTACTTATCATAACATCAGATCAGTTAACATGATAGTTAAGAATTACCATCAATTTCAAACAAATTGCACAGATAGTTACTTAACCACCTATCAATTAACTTCAAAACAGTGACATAATCAAAACATATTCAATCAACATTCAGTTGAAACATATTCAATATATGTAATCTCCAAGAAAATAATCAGTTATCACAGAGAGACACACATACAAGCAGTTAAGTTACATAACATTTAACATGCTCAGTAACATACTCAGTAACATATTCAGCAACATATTCAGCAACATATTCAACATGTGTGACCTCTTCTAAAATATTCAAGTAGCACATAGAGGTACACAACCAAGCACACATCCTTAATCAGATTTCATCAGAGTTAATCATCCCCAGGGCTTTCAAAAGAAAGTTGAACCTGGTTCTATCAAGTGGTTTGGTGAATAGGTCAGCCAGATTATCACTTGTATCAACTCTGAAAAATTATATCATTTTGAATCGGGATTGAGAAAAATTATTGTTGAACATTATATGAAAACGACCTTGATCCATGTCTCATTTAACTGGATGTCTTTTATAGAAAGAATAGTTGAATAACTCACCTCATGCTTTTGAGCTTCTCTTCGCCTTCTCTTGTGGTTTGGATTTTTGAGTGACATTTATTATAATTGCCACGAGTCAGCTGTGGTGTTCTTCCTCTACCACCACTTCCATATCTTCTAGTAGGGCTTCAAAAAATGCTAAGTCACCTTCCGAATTGAACTCACCTATTTCATCGTACTCAGGAAAACCTTCTAACTCCAAATCCAAAAACTCATCCTCCTCACACAACTTATTCTCAACCTTTTCCTCACCCTCGATCGCCAGCTCATTAAATTATTTTTGATTCATTAAGCCTAGCTGGAAATCCTCTACAATATCCGAAAGTGGTGCATTTGTATTACAACTATGGATGACATATAAGAAATCGCGTAATATCTCTTCTAGATGTGGTATGTGATCAATCATTGCGTCTAATGAGTCTTTACAATCGAGAACATTCCCCATCTTATCAAACACCATGCAGAATCTGGGCTCGTAGTAACACTCCATAACGATCACTATAAAGATAAACTTAAATAGAATAGGATCACGGGCACTAAATAGTTGTAATAAACAACATATTAAAAAAATTAAACTAATTTAAAGCAATAAAACTAAAACTAAATTAACCTAACTCCTACGAATCAAAAAAGACTTGGAAAAATAAATAAAAAGGGCAATAAAATAAAAACTACTTAGACTCCTACGACTAAACAAAATCAAAGCAAATAGCACATATGTAGCAAGTAAGTCCAATCAAAGTGAATAATGCAATCGCCAAGAATCCCCGACAACGGCGCCAAAAACTTGATATGATAAAAGTAGTCAAATAATTATTACTTAAATTACGCTAATTTAGATACTAAGTAATACTCTAGACTCTTTAAAACTCAACTGAACTACTAACTGTCAAGTGAACCGATCGACTTTAGTAAAGTTAAGTAAGTCTGGATATCGAACCCAATAGACTCTTTAAATTACGTAAACTAACTAATCGGACTCAACAAACTGACACGACTATTTATATTTATAATAGTTAAAAGGGGTTTTTAATTATAAATATAAAAACTAATATCTAATTTAGAAAAGACATGTAAATAAAACAAAATACAATTTAATTTAACTGACTCAGAAGATGATGAAAAACCACCTAGACTATAATCCCCTAAGTTGCAGTTATCAATTATTTGGAAAATATTTGTTATGGAACTTGGATCATAAAATATACACTTAAAAGAAAACCCAAACATGACCCTTGGCCCTTTTTAAGAAGACACATATGGGTTTCTAATGAGTTTTAAGACAAACCAGTTTTATATATTAACTCCCTTACGGTTAATTAAATAATTATGAGCACCCTATCCTATCTTACAACGTTGAAATCAAAGATAGTTTAATAAAATCAATTGACTCGATAGACAATGTTAACCAATTAAAACCTAAACGGACTCCTTACGAAGAACTAAATCTAACAATCTTAATTAACAAAGACCTAACAAATAACCTATCACTTTACAACTCTTTAGGTTAGTAGCACACTTTTATCCATTTGACAAATAATATTACTCCATATGATCTTATTCGAATTCAATCATAAACTAGTCAAAAACACACATCAATCATAAATTAGTCAAAAACACACAGTAGATGACCTAATAAAATCCTATTATATAATACAATCACCAAGGATAATATGAAACAATCTACCTATTCTAATAAAAGAAAATAATTGTGACACATGTCAGTTTGTGGTTAACCCTCACTACATTTTTCCATCAAAAACCAAGATATTAATTGACCCTAATATATGTGATATTTACTTTCCTTTTTACATTATATTTATATTATATCTATACATTTGTATAAAATATATATTAACATATTACTTTACTACATATTCCAAAATAGTTGGTGAAATCCAAAAATTAACAACAAGTAATGTTTGTTAAAAATTGAAAAAAAATATATAATTTCAGATGTTATTATTAACATATTGTACTATGTATATCATTGAAAATTATAAGGAAAAACAAAACTCGAATATGTTTTAATTTAACAAAGCAATTTTTTAATCATTAAATTATAAATCTATGCTTCAAAGTTTATCAATTTATTTAAAATCAATACATTTATATATTATTGTTATTATTTTAAATAGTCATATAAATTTATAAATTATAAATACATGTTTGAAATTTATCAATTTATTTTTTCGGTTAATAGTAAACTGTATATATATATATATATATATATATATTCGGTTATTTAGGAAATATATACCAATTACTTTCATATATAACAAAGTTTATCATATTAAATTTCTTGATTTTTTTATGAATGATTGTTTCGGGTTTTGCGAAACTTAAATTTGATTTATTCAGTCAAAAGTTGGTAAATATATTGTTTGGTACAAGTTAAATACATTTGTGTCAAAAAATTTTGCGGGTCTAAAATGAGAAATCTGAATATTTTTAAAAGTTTGGAATACAAAATGATTTATCGTTAAATTTGTTATGAGTTCAAAGTGTTGACTTGAAAATGTCAAACGCATGAATGTTAGAATTTTAAACATGATTCGGATTTCAAATTTTCAATGACATTTTTGAAAATAATCAAAAGGTTCGGGATTTGAATATTGACTATTTTTCCTCGACTATTATAATTTAAGAAAAGATAGTGAGCACTTCCGACATGTCACCCCCATGCATATCAATGCTTTTAACTATTATCGAATTTCAAACATTTGTGTCAGGATTAACTTTTCCTTCAATTGGAACGTTATATGGGAAGCATGTCATTCAATAGTATGCTCAAATGAAGAAAAATATTCACAAATTTGAAGGTGTTAACATGTTATTTTTTATATTGTCATTATGGAAAAGTCGGGAAGCCCCATGAAACTTGTCAAAATCTTTTTCATTGTGTAGCTCAGAAAAACATGGTTTTTGAAGAACATCCGTCATTATAATTTAATGTTTTCCTTTCCATCTATGAGTTGTAAATTGATAAATATATCAATAAAGGTAATGTTCCTTCGGTGTTTAGGCCGGGTGGTCATAACTACTATTGTATGAGAAGTCTTCTTCTTGAATTTTTTTGATTATACATATATGATACTAACAATGAAAGATTTTAATAAAATGAGCATTCTCATGTACGTTTTGGCACACATATTTTTTTTTATTAAGTTCATTTAAAAAAATCATTTTGTGATATAAATAAAATAATTTAAGTATATATACAAGCAAAGATATAATGCATTTTTTCATATACGTTATGTAATTCTTTGTTTTACTTGTCATTTTATAATTTGGATAATCCAGTGTGTTACACGGGCTCGAAATATAGTGAAACTAATCAATCAAAACCAAGCACACATATGCATCAATTAAATAAAATTAAACCATTTACTATTTCATAAAACCATAATGAAAAGTATAATCCAAACAAAATCAAACATTAACAAAGGTTCATCGATAGCCTAGACAGTCTATAACGTTTAGCCTAGCCTCGGAAAATCAAACAAAACAATCTATAACGTTTAGCCTAGCCTCGGAAAATCAAACAAAACATTAACAAAGGTTCATCGATAGCCTAGACAGTCTATAACGTTTATCCTAGCCTCGGAAAATCAAAAAAAAAAACAATCAATAACAAAAACATGGTAAAAAACAGTAGAAACGAAAGTTTAAAGACGATAAAACCCGTAGCCTTCGTGTCACACCCCGACCAAAGGCGAAGGAACATGCCGGGGTGCAACGTGATTGGACAAATACACAAGACACTATTAAAGTGACAATATTTAATCAACTCATTTTATTTCATAAAATCAACAAACAACACATCTTGTTCATACAAAACAAATTTAATACAAGTAAACATATATATATATATATATATATATATATATATATATATATATATATATATATATATTGTTCATTTTGTTAATATCCTAATAGTATTGGTAACGTATTTCGTCAAGTCCTCAAGTCAACAAAAGTCAAACCTATAACGTTGCATAAAATAAAGTTTGTCAACACAAAGGTTGGTGAGCAATTTCATGGTTTTTGAACAATATGTATATAATAAGAAATGCCACAATCTTGTATACAAAACAATAAATAAAAGCAACAATTTGGATAACAATGAGATCGCTAACAAATTAGCGACACCTGCCATAAAAGAATACCAGATGGTTCAGGATTTTTATATGAGGTCGTTAATAAGAATACATTAACGGCACCGTCTATAAGAGAATACCAAATAGATTCGGATTTCATGTGGTTGTTAATAAGAATACATTAGCGGCACCGTGTTATAAAGAATACCAGATAGTTCACGGATTTATGAATCAACCAACCAAAAACGGTAAACACATAAGCACATAATTATGTAGCTTAGAACACCAAATCGAGCATTTATTTAAGTAAAGTATACAATAAAGTTTGTGGTTTACGACTCATCTATAAAACATTTAGATTGAAATAAGTATGCAATGTCACCCCCAAAATGAAAGATGGAAAATGGGGAATTGAAAGTACTCACATTCAAGTATAAAACTTGGTGGGTAAAACACAGGAAAATGGAAGGACGAGTCTAACGATCAAGGCCTAAATAAAAGTAAAAGCCTTGAATTAGAATAGTTTTTTTAGGAAATCTTTAAAATAAAAAGATAGGAAATGTAAACATATAAAGTTTAAGAGGTTTTAAATGTAACTATGTAAGAATTTATAGAAATAACCCTTTTAAAATGTAAGTTTGCTTGAAACCAGGATAAAGTATCTAACCTTAATATTTACTTAACCTATGTTAAGTAATAAGGTGGGTAAAAATTCAAGAATGTAAGTCCCATTGGAATAAAGATACTAAAACCGGTTTTTAACGAGTGTTCGGGTTGTTGGTTCGGGTCTTGATAATTGGTCAAACCCAAAGTCAACTTTCCAAAATATTAAATGCTATGAGATAACTCATAAAAATATATTAACACTTAACCAAGTATGTAGTTCTATTGTTTAAGAACTAACAACGCATGTTAAGCGAGTGTTCGATTTTGTCGGTCCAAACTTTGTTATAAGATCAAGTTGGATTCAACATTCCAATTTTTTAATAAAATATTTAAAATCAGTTTGTAAACTATTTTTAAAGAAATATACAAGTCTTGATAGCTAAAAACACACTTGTGTGTCTTAAGCGAGTAAAATTCAGATTGGTTCGGTTTCCATCTCACAACAAGTTCATAGATGGTTTCCGCATGTCCAAATATCAAAGATCTTGTATAATAATGTACAAATGAAAATACTTAACTTTTACAACCAAAAAGTTAACAACAAAGTCTTTAAACAAAAGTTCGGTTTGGTTCGGTTTCCATCTCATAACGAGTTCATAGATGGTTTTCACATACCCAATTAACCAAGAACTTTAAACAAATTAAAATGAGCAGAAGTTAAGCAAGATTATTATGTACAAACAAGTTATATATATATATATATATATATATATATATATATATATATATATATATATCAAGGACACGAAGTCCTCCATGAAGCCCTGCCTTGCAAGGTCTGAAACCTCACCGACCGGAATAGGAGAAGTAACTATCAAAGGTAACAAGGGGTATTATATTATATATATGTTGTGCCACCATATTCAAGTGTTAGTAAAACTATATGAACAAGTTAGAAGTTTGACTTGAGAAGTCAACTACTAAGAATATGAAGAACAACCTTTGAATCTTAAGAATTGAGAGAGAATTTGGAGTAAAGATGAAGTGAGAGCATGGATGAATGAAGGAAAGGTCTTGAGAATAGGGGATAAGGTTGAGAGGATAAGCAAGAGGTATAATGGGTAGAAAATTCGTATTGGGTAAAGTGATATGAACCACACACAACAACAAACAAATATACTTGCAGACCTGAGGCTGCCACGCGCGACCCCCTGCCCCTTAGTGGCCGCACGGCGCGGTTCCCCCTAGGGTTGGGGTTGGTCAGCTCGTCTTGCGTGGTTCGTTACGCGTCCCAAAAGTTCGTTTTTTATGCAATTTGCTCGTTTTAAAGGCGTTTTCGAATCCCTATAAGGGGTTTTTCAAATTGGACAAGTGGGAATGATTTAGTAACATAAAATCCAATATTTTATATATTTGAAATGTTTGGGATATAAATCAGGTCGGTTTACGTGATAAACGAATACACAAACGAATACAAATAGAACCCGAAATTGACGAATGTCACAGTATCCCCAACATTTTAGAAATTTCATCCCGAGATTAAAATAAACTTAAAGAAAAAGTAATTATTAACGAATATAGTTTTTATTAAGATAATTGCATGAACAATTTTAAGCAAAAGAATAACGTCAAATCCTTGCATGACTCGAAAAACTTCACACATGAAAAACATAATAAAGACACTTATATATAGGTTGTACCGGCCGAGTATCCACCATGCCCTTATCATAATTCGCATTTCTACTGTTTTTTCGTTATCATCCTCGGGTCTGAGTTATCGCACACAACCACACTTACTATGGCTTCCATACAGGGATTTTGATAATTAAGTGAGCACCCATAATTATTTAAATCATCGTATGGTCCACATGGTTCGTTCCATTGTGTGGTTTAAGAGACATATTTATTTTGAAATCGTTAAATAAATGAATACGTAAATAAAATCTGTTGAATTTTACAAATATTGATAACCAATACCAGCGGTTGAATATTTTGGGATTTACTTTTAAATAAGTTGAAAAATGGGATACATAAATGAAACAGTTAAAATCTTAGAATATAAACCAAGGCGGAAATAACAATTTGGTTTAAATAATTAAAGGTGATCGAACAAACAACAATAAAATTTAGGGTAAGCAATTGCGAAACGGGATTTGAAGTCAAATGTCGTCAATTGTGAAAGAATAAACAAATCATTAAATCCATGGTTGAAAGTCGGGACAAAATTAGTATAAAATCCGATAAGTGAAATGTTAATAATGAGAACTCCGATAAAAGGAAGTGAGAAATCCAATAAACGAAACGAGAATCCAGAGAATGAAAAATCTGATGAGTGTACATGAGAAAAGCCCAATAAGTGAGTACATGAGGTTGGGATAAACAACGATACAATTAACAATAACGTCGTACGATGAGTTTCACGCATGAACAAACTTGAGGCTATAAATATTTGCGGATATGATTGCATGAAATGATTAAGTATCAAGAGAATGAGGTGAGTTCTTTGGGGTGACGTATACATATAACAAACTAAAATATAAATAGAATTTGATTAACAAACCAACAGATGAAATGTGATAAAATGTGAATACGGCCTCTATTGCGAAACCATTTATATAATCATCATTATGGTAACAGTTTCCAATAGCGCCAAAACTTGTGGGCAGCCACACATAGGCCGTTGATAGATTAGGTGAAATGATATAGAATAATGCATAGAATTTGTGTCTTGCTTGAAAAACATAAATGCTCAAACATGAACAACATAGTCATGAAAATATCGTTTAAAATGTAAACGAGATTTTTTTTTTTTTTTTTTTTTGAAAAAAATAAGGTTTTGAAAGTAGTACACAACTTGTTATTGAATAACCTGAATTTGGTCATGAATAATCAAAACACAAAAAGAAATATCATGTGCATAAAATTACCATTGAAACCTCTCATTAATTGAAGAGAATCGCAATAACAGTGAGACTCGTATAAATGATGAAATATGTAAGTCACGTATCATGTATAATAGAATAAACTTGAGAGTGAAGCCCTAAGTAAAGCCATTCAAGCGTTTCCAGAAAAATGTACATAATAACAAAGTATCGTGGTAGCGCGTAGCTAGAGAAACATTTAAATCATTACTAAATGTGAATCTTGTAAGTCAAATTGTTATAGGAATTTGTATACATAAAGCGGTTGTGATGAAAAATATCTATGAAATGATGCTTGCGATAATAAGAGATAATAGTTCGCGCAAATCGTTATTGAACAAAATTCATGTCACAATATGAAGTATAAAGCATTTATAAATGCGTCCCAAAAAGATTTGCAAAGCCATGGTCATTGAGTTTATGCAAGATGGTGAAAGTTGTAATTTGTTATTGAATCAACCTCGCGTTCAACATTCAAAATGAAACCTCGTCTTTATAAAGTTTTTATGAGATTTATCACCTTAGATGACAATATTTAAAATCTTGAAATCACACATATAATCGTTTAATAACCTTTGAAACAAATCCTCATAATAGAATTTTGTTGTCATGACAATCTTAGTTTCTTGAAAGATGATTTAGAAGGTTTGGACAATATGTAAATCGTTAATCTTGAAAGAGTTTATAATCTATAAGTGATTATTTGAACACATGAGGTTGTTATAAATACACTAGTTGTATATATATACATAAAAAATTAAGGGTAAAACGAAGCTTGCATGCGTAGGGAGGGGTTTTAGGCTTCGAATGGTGAATGGTTTGGAAATTTGGTGAAAAGTGAATGTGTTTCGGTTGGCTTGCGTAGTTGGGTTTTTTTGAGTTGGATTGATGAGGTTTGTTGAGTTTAGGTCGTTTGAGTGGGTTAGGCGTAGATGATTTGTGTGAGTAGTGGTTGGGCTAATAGGTAAGGTTTTGCTTATTTGAGCTCGGGTTAAGTTGTGGGTTGAATAATTTGATCTTGACTAGTTTGGGTTGAGATTCGGTTTATACATGTAAGGAGTGTTTGGGTTTCTATTTTGATATCAAACTCTATGGTTGGATGGGAACGGTGTGGCGATATGGTTTGTGACTCGACATAGCATGGGTCGAAGGGTTTTGAGTCATAGTTGGGTAAACTTTGGTTTGTATATATTCAAAGCATTCGTGAGTGTTCTTGTCGGTGTCTTTGAAGTATTAGGATGGTGAGCTTGATAGGTTTTCGTGGCGTAGAAGTGTCGATAGTTAGGGCCTTTTGTTGGGTTGATTTTTGTATATCTTGGACTTGCGTGGGATTTAAGTAGGTGAGGATACAAAGTAGATGTGTTAGGTTTCTTTCATATTGAGGAAAGATTTGAGTGTGCGGGAAACTTTTGAAGTGTAAGGATGGTTGGTTTAAGATAGTAGGTTGATTGGAATACGAGTGTTTGGAAACTTGGGGTTGTGCTTAGGGGAGTTTTGACTAATTATAAGTTTTAAATTGAAAATTCATAAATTATAAATAATGTTTGAAACATTCACGAAACTTTTGATGATAAAATCAAAAATTAATATTTTTGGCGTGAACACGGAACTGTCGCGAACCATCATGGATTGTTCGTGTTTAGTAAACTCATGTTTGCGAAAAGGCTATTATAACAGTTAGAGAAAATCATTTAGGAGATTCCCACAATTTTTTGGAAAGTAAAATTTTATAAAAAAAATATTAAGATTCAAGTTTATATGATAGAAAAATATTGAAAAATTTCTTAAATTTTCTTACACCAAAATGAGAGTTGTTACGATAAGTCGGGTCGGCCTAAGTTGTAAGATAATTTTTGAGAAAATTTGAAATAAACCAATCCGCGTAACATAATTCATTCTTCAAATGCTTAAAATCAAGTAGTGGGAAATATCATGAGAAACTATAATCATAACGTTTGCTAAATTTGAAGTTTATTGTAAAATAAAAGCAGATTGTCATGAGGAAGCAAAATAAATTTTTATAAAGATTAAAACAAATTTTGCTTATGAGGAAATTTAAAATAAGTAAATTGAATGTCAAAATTTGTTATGAGGTATAAACATTGAACGATGAGTGTCGTTTTGGGAATATAAAGTTGCGAAATGAAAATTTTTACCAAGTTCGTTATTTAATATCGTGTAACGAAGAATATCATGGTAAGTTAAAATGATCGTCATTGTTGTTAGTGCACGGTTTTGCATCTAGAGTCTTTGTATTTATCATTAATGTTTTATTTATTAATTAATGTAATATTTAATGTTTATTATTAACTAGTTCGTTAAGGTTAAGTCTAGTTCGCTAGGGATGTTATCGAACTAAGATATTGTAATGTATTCCCTCCTGATTCGTTAGGGGATGTTAACGAATCAGGGGGTGGTTCGTTATGTTAATTTATGTAACGAAGGGGAAGCTGGTTCGCTAGGGGATGTTAGCGAACCAGATCACCTTCTATATATAGTGAACTACTGTTCACTTTAATGCAAGTTTTTGAGAACATTAGAAAGGATTTTGAGTAATTTCTCTCTCTCAAGCTTCACTTTAACATTATACATCTAATATATTGATAATATATACACATACATAACATTAAATCAAGGTTAATTATGAGCTAGATCTTTAATAGTATTAATCGGATATTCACAGATCTGAGATCTGTTAATTGTTATTGATTGTCAATCCGGGATCCAACAAGTGGTATCAGAGCTGTTGGTGCTCTTTACACTTGATTTGATGTGTTAATTGTTATTGTTATCAAGTTTTTCGGATTTGGTTTGATTTTGAATCAATTTGTGTTTAGTTTGGTTGAATTATGGACGGACTGAATGGAATTTGTGTTGGTTAAGGTATTGGATAGGTGTGGATGAAGAGAGATTGAGGTTTGATTTGGATTTGTGTGGTTTGGTTTTGGTTTTGGTCTAAGTCCGAAACAGGGGTTTGTTTTTGATCAAATTGATTTGGTTTAAGGTGTTAATCGGTTACGAGGTTATGTGTATTGGATTCGGATTTGGTTTACGAGTAGATTGGTAGGTTATTTGTGCATTTTGGTTGAGTAACGAGGTTGTATTACGAGTTTGGTATTGTTGAGTTTCTGGGTTTGATCTTCAAAATTTCTGGAAATTCGTTTGAAGTTTTGAAGATTTGAAGATGAATGTAATTCGTTATCTTCTTCTTGGTGATTCGTTATCAACAGTGTTAATTCGCTACCCAGTTCGTTAATCAATTCGTGTGAGTAATTGGTTCGTGTTATCTAGTTCTTTAACTAGATTAACCGATTCGTGTGACATGTGTTCTTCTTGGGATTTGTGTCATAACAACCATTGCCACATGGCATAAGGTGTCAGAGTTTGTTACAAACGGTTGTAACAACCTGATTCGCTATAGTGTGATTCGCTAGTCTACTGTAGCTGATTCGTTATATTAATTCGCTAAGCATTTCTTAGTGATTCGTTACTGATTATCATTTGATTCGCTAAACTAATCCTTTGTGATTCGTTTAGTCAATTCGTTAAGTTGACTTGTGATTCACTAAGTTGACTTGTGATTCGCTAAACCATCATCTTATTCGCCATTTGGATGATTCGTTAACCTTATTCGTGATTCGTTAAGTTGACTCGTTAAGTTGACTTTTGATTTGTTAAAACACTCACCTCATTTGTTAAGGTGCTTCGTTACTGATTGGTCTTAACTTCGTTAAGGATTGATTTGCTATAACTATTCACAGTTCGCTATAACTGTTCACTGATTCGTTAATTTGTTTCACTCTTTGATTCGTTAAACACTTAAATTTTTAAAAATGGCTGGTATGTATGCATTAGCGTCTCAAAATATGTTGATGCAACAGATGTTGCAACTTGATACCGAGATAGGTTCACATTCTAAATGTCCAGGTTTGATGAAGTTCAGTGACTTTGCCAAGTGGGAACCTCGGTTTCGTGCACATTTGGGATCTATTCATCCTGACTGCTCATATTGTCTTGATGAAGTTTATGTTGCACCAATGATTGGTGATGATACTATTGGGTATACTCCTAAAGCCGTTTCTCAATACTCACAAGAAGAGAAGAAAGCTTTAGAAATCGAGATAAAAGCATATTCTACTTTGACTATGGCATTGCCAGAAAATATTTTTCATCAAGTTGGTAGTATCAAGAGATGTGCGTCTTTATTTCAACATCTGCGTATGAGAAGCATGGGAAACACAGCTGAGAGTAAGAAAGTGATGCTCAAGTTTCAGTTTCGAAACTTTAACTTATTGAAAGGAGAAACAGTTGAAGAGATGACTACAAGATTTAGTCATTTAATTGCTGAAATGGACAAGATGAAAATGGAAATTTCTGAAAGAGATAAAATTGACACTATTAAAAGTGTGCTTCCAAGTTCCTACTCAACATTTCTAATGGTTTTGAAAGAAAATGATTATTTTCTGAATGAAGACTTGACGGCACTTGAATTTCTACAAAAGATCGAAGCTAGAGAAT
This sequence comes from Bidens hawaiensis, assembly GCF_021521415.1. Classification (NCBI taxonomy): domain Eukaryota; kingdom Viridiplantae; phylum Streptophyta; class Magnoliopsida; order Asterales; family Asteraceae; genus Bidens; species Bidens hawaiensis. The sequence goes on along the minus strand of NW_027491120.1, from coordinate 34,023 downwards.
ATGATCTTAAGTGTCAAAAATCCTCCAAAGAAAATCAAGATCCAGCTTTCTATGATGGAAGTATGCCTCTTAGTTCAACGATCTCTCCAATCACTGCTTTTCTTACTCATGCTGCAAGTGAAAAAGAATCAACTATGTTCAATGATCCAAAAGTTTGTTTCTACTCTGCTGGTAATTCAGATGGTTCGGGAAGTTTAACTAATACCAATCCATTTGCTACACCACCTAGTGTTAATATGAAGGAAGCTGAGCAAAATTTTGCTTTTCTGACAGCTTTTATGTCTTCATATGAAAACTTAGTGAGTAGTAAGATTGCCACTAGTGATTTAACAGATGAGGACTATGGTCAGATAGATCCAGATGATCTAGAAATCATGGATTTAAAATGGAACATGGCTATGATCGTTCGTAAAGTTAAAATATTCATGCAGAGAACCGGAAAAGATCTTCCAGCTTTAAATAAGAAGTTGGGTTTTGACAAATTAAAAGTAAAGTGTTATAATTGTCAAGAATTTGGGCATTTCACGAAGGAATGTGACAAACCAAGGAAAGAATACACTGGACCTCGTGGTCAAAGTCAAAATGCTTCTACACCACGAGGAAGTGTGCTAAAAAGAAACCATCTTCTTCTACAACACAAGCAATGTTAGCAGATGGAACTGATTGGTCACAATGGTTATTATGCAATGATGTTCAAGCAAATTTGGCTATGTTTGGGTTACATAAAGATTGTCAAGATGCTACTGGTAGTGAGATGTCTTCTGATAACGATTCTGGATCTGATTCTGACGACTCTTGCAACAAGCCTTTTGAATCAATGTTTGCTTGTATGGCCAAGATCAATGAGGTTAGTAACTCTATTTCTGCTACTTCAGTTGTTAAAACATCATGTGTTGACTGTGAATCTAACAAATCTAAGTTAGAAGCATTGAAAAATCAAAATGATAATCTTATAAGAAAAATTTCTTTTCTTAAGGATACTTATCGACAATCTCTTGAATCTCAAAGAAGATCTCGAGAAAAGATTGAAGCATTGTCGACAAGTAACCACGATCTCAAAGCCGAGTTATCTGTGAAAATGACCATTAATGACCAAAAGTTTCAGTAAATTTTGAAACATCGTTCTAAGATAACTGAGCTTGAGAATGAGGTTCTTGAGTTGAAGAATAAATTGGGGAAATTTAGAAATTCATCTTTTCTGTTGAATGAAATTATTGATGTATCTGGAAAACAAAAAGATTCCAAGAAAGGTATTGGTTTTGTTGAAATTCCACCAACTTTTCATAATGATTATAAAATTAATCCTTTTACAAGAAAAGAAGAGGATTTGAGTCAAAAAGAATCTGTGATTTCTGAAAAACCTAAATTGGTAAAAATCTGAAATTGTCAAACCCCAAGTTGCTCCTCAAAAACCTCATGTGGAAAGTAAAAAGGTCTTTGTTAAAAATTTTGACAAAGTGATTATTGAGGATGTGTTTGAACCTGAGATTATACACAAGAATAAGAACATTCCTAGTTCTAATCATATTCTTTGCGAACCTCAAGAGTTTGAGGAAGCTGTGTATGGTTCATTCAAATCTCAAATGAACAAGGAAGAAACTGTGAAAACCAAACCAGTGAAGACAAAGAAGTCAATGAAACTTCAAAAATTTAAGAACTTGAACGTGTGTATGCTCAAACAAAAACATCAGTTCAATCTGACCCATTGACTAAGGCAAAACAATTTGTAAAACAAGCTAAGAAAGTTAACTTTGTGAAGTCAACAGGAACAGATACACTTAAAAGTTTTTCGAACTATTCTAATTTAGATTTTTATTTAAAGAAAAAATCTGAATTATCTGATGAGTTTGCTAAGAGCATGACTAAAAATGTGAGTCATCTTCAACCGTCTGCATCATTTATTCCAATTACTTCACAACATCATCATGTAGACATGCGAACTTGTTTCTTATGCGGTCAACAAGGTCATGTTGTAAGGAATTGTAGTCAGCAAAAATATCAGAATCTTCATCCTTTTATCAAGGACAAATCTAAGCCAATTCCATTGGTCAAGAAGATCCTGAAACGACCTGTGTCGTATGCTGATGATACTCATATTTTGTTCTCTAATGTGAATCCTCGGAAGGTTCTTCATGTCAATGAGACACACGGTCAAGTGAAACCAAAATTCATTCCAACTGAGCCCATATGTCAAAACAAGAATTTAATCATTGTTCAGGCAGCTTATTTAAGACGAAAGTCTAGGAAGCCAGTAACTTATTCACAAGTAGCAGAACAACAGTTGAAATTTGTTAAAGTTAATGATCAAAGAGAAAACCACAAGGTGCCCAAGACTGAGGCCTGGGCTGCCTTTTTAAACTATTCACTTTTGTTTGTGTGTAGGGTTCATCCAAGACCATTTCTGGTGAAAACTGGATCATGGATAGCGGATGTTCTCGTCATATCACTGGGAATCTTGACCTATTAACCAACGTAAGAAATATTCAAGGGGGTTATGTAGCATTTGCAGTGAATTCTGGAGGCATGATCACACAAGAGGGTGAAGTTTCAAATGGCCACATTACGTTCGAGAAAGTAAATTATTGCGACAAAGTTGATCATAACTTGTTGAGTGTATCGCAGATTTGTGATAAAATGTACACTACGATATTTACTGACAAAGAATGTCTTATCTTGAAACCGGGTAATGTTATTCTCGAGGACATGGTTGTCATGCGATTACCACGATCAAATGATATTTATGTCTTAAATATGAGTTCTAAAGTATCCGCATCGATCGAAACATGTTTTGTCTCGAAAGCAACCGAGAAGACTCGATTCTATGGCATCGTAGAATGGGTCACATACATGTCAGAAAGATGAATTATTTAATGGCAAATGACTTAGTTGAGGGTGTCTCGTTAAAGAATTTTAAGTTATCCGATCACTGCGTTGCATGCAAAAAGGGAAAGCAGAAGAAGCAGACACATCCCTCTAAGTTATTGAATTCCATTGATACTCCTCTTGAACGACTTCATATGGATTTGTTTGGTCCAGTGAATCGTGCGAGTATTTCTGGAGACTGGTATTGTCTTGTAGTGACTGATGATTATTCAAGATACTCTTGGGTATTATTTATGAGTTCAAAAGATCAAACACCGGTTTTGGTGCAAAATCTTATTACTAAGATCGAATCACTGTATAAACAAAAGGTGAAGAGAATCCGAAGTGATAACGGTACTGAATTCAAAAACACTATATTGGATTTCTTTTGTATTCAAAAGGAAATTCACAGAGAATATAGTGCACCTTATGTACCTCAACAAAACGGTGTTGCTGAACGGAAAAATATAACTCTGATTGAAGCTGCACGTACTATGCTTGCTGATTCAAAGCTTCCTGTCCAATTCTGGAATGAGGCAGTGAATACAGCTTGTTATACGCTTAATCGAGTTCTAACTATGAAACGACTCAAGAAGACAAGCTATGAGATCTTAAATAATAGAAAACCTAATTTAAAGTACCTAAAACCATTTGGGTGTCCGTGTACGATGTTGAAGAAGGATTCGGGTAAATTTGAAGAAAAAGCTATCGAAGGTTATTTCTTGGGATATGCATCTCCAAAGAAAAGGGTTTTTAATTTCACATCTGGTTGTGTTAAAGAATAGTACCATGTGGACTGTCAAAAGTACACAACTCCTCCTCAAGGGAGAGGTCCAGACTGGATGTTTGATTACGATAGTTTATTTAATTCATTCACTCATTCGACTGAACACATCGATGAAGATCTGGTTCGAGCATACTTTGAAGATCATTTGACCATTCCAAGATCTTCAATTTCTAATGATGTTGAAACTCAACCAAATGCTCCAACTGAAGGACCTCAAGTAGTTTCTCCAGTTGCTATTGATAATGTTTCTACTTCTTCTAATGATGATCAAGCTGAAGTTCAAGTTATTGATCTTGACAGTAATAATGTTTCGTCTCCCGAGTTGGGTGAACATTATACTAACTTATTTGATAATGTTGTTGTTCCTGAGAATCCCACTCTTCGGATTCATGGATATCATCCACAGGAAAATATCATTGGAGAACTTGATGTGGGCGTTCGTACACGTCATCAAGTTGCTTCGTCAAGTGATAATAATGTATTGTGTGCTTATACTAAATTACATTCTTCAGGAATTGTGAATATTGCTAAATTCTATTGCTTTCTATCTCAAGTTGAGCCACTGACAGCTCGTAAAGCACTTGAAGATCCTTCTTGGGTAGAAGCTATGCAAGAAGAATTACAGCAATTTGCACGTTTGGGTGTTTGGGATTTAATAGAAAAACCTGCTAGAGTCAAGAAAGCCATTCCGACTAAGTGGGTATTTATGTGTAAAAAGGACGATCGAGGGGTGATTATCAGAAACAAAGCACGTCTAGTGGTGCAAGGTTTTCATCAGCAAGAGGGTATTGATTACACAAAGGTATATGCTCCAGTTGCAAGATTAGAGTCGATTCGAATCTTCCTGGCTTATGCAGCTTATAAGAATATTAAGGTCTATCAAATGGATGTTAAAAGTGCTTTTCTCAATGGTGAATTACAAGAGGAAGTGTTTGTCCCACAACAACCTGGTTTTGAAGATCCTGACTATCCAGACCGTGTTTACCGACTAAACAAGGCTCTGTATGGTCTCCATCAAGCCCCGAGAGCTTGGTATGGCACGCTCGCCGACCATCTGACAGATAATGGCTTCAAACGAGGAACTGTTGACTACACTTTATTTCATAAAACTGTTGGTAATGATCTTCTTCTAGTCCAGATTTATGTTGACGATATTATTTTTGGGTCTACAAACGACACATTGTGTAAGGAGTTCGAGAAGTCCATGCAAACAAAGTTCGAGATGAGCTCGATGGGAGAGATGAATTTCTTTTTAGGGTTGCAGGTTCACCAGTCTGCTCACGGAATTTTTATTCACCAGACTAAGTATGTGAATGACGTCTTGAGCTGATTCAAGATTTCTGTCGGAAAAATCCCTTCTACTCCTCTTCCAGTAAGGCACAATTTATCACCGGATGAATTGGAGGATTCCATTGATCCTACCCTGTAGGTTCCCTGGATGGACCTGCACGGGATATCTCGATCTACACAGGTGCGGAATGTAACACCCCGTAACCGCAGCGGAAACGTACACGGGATGCAACAGACACATCTGATATCAACAGCATTGCTTATAAAGAAAATACCACTACATTAATTTATAACATATTACATTGTTGCGAGATTCATTACTGTCTAGGTGATACACACATATTTTACCGATAAGACGTTAATAAATTCATTACAAAACAAAGAGCAGCAAGCTTCCAACAGGTAGCACAGATAGTTAAGCACACATCAATCAATCCAACTTGGGCATACCTAGAAAACATGTAAAGAAAACGGGTCAACTACGAATAGTTGGTGAGTTTCACTAATTTAAATAAACACTGACAAATCATTTTAATAATCATTTATTAACAATATAATCATGCTGGGAACTATGTTACCCCAGAACATTTCCAATAACTTTCTGGGAACTATGTTACCCCAGAACAATAATAACCCCTGGGAACTATGTTACCCCAGAACAATAACAACCCCTGGGAACTATGTTACCCCAGAATAATAATAACCCCTGGGAACTATGTTACCCCAGAACAACAATAACCCCTGGGAACTATGTTACCCCAGAACAATAATAACCCCTGGGAACTATGTTACCCCAGAACAATAACAACCCCTGGGAACTATGTTACCCCAGAATAATAATAACCCCTGGGAACTATGTTACCCCAGAACAATAATAACCCCTGGGAACTATGTTACCCCAGAACAACAATAACCCCTGGGAACTATGTTACCCCAGAACAATAATAACACCTGGGAACTATGTTACCCCAGAACAATAATAACCCCTGGGAACTATGTTACCCCAGAACAATAACACATTATAAACATTTTATATATTCTATGCATCAGTCCATATATATATATGTACAAGTATTTCCATACGATCGGTATGTACTTAAATACTTTAAATAAGACATGTTTTCCGCCCCGGGAAAATATAATTAAAACAATTCATTAAAAGGGGCTCGTGAAAACTCACCTTTTTGTGAGTCGGTGAGTAATATAAGGAACAGCTACGTGCCTGGATCTGTAATATAATATCTAGTCGTTACTATATAATTCCCATAACTTAAATACATATCAATCGGTACATCTGGGAACATTGTTAACCCAGTACTGTACTCGATTCGGGGACAATGTTAACCCCGTGACACTTCTAAGGACTCAGATTGACATTGCTTAGAGTTTGACAGTCAATTTAGTTAAGGTGATGAAATTATAGCTCGGTTTGACACCCCGTTTGGCCGTGGGGCCCATTTCCGGTATTTCGGTGCCGAAAACGGTAAAATCGGGTAAAATTACCCAAATCATCCGAATTATTTTCGGATGATTTATTTTTACTTAATTTACTTAGATTTATGAAATAGTCCATTTTTAGGGTTTTCATGTACCAGTCAGCTCGCTTATGCGAACTTTGCCGGTTTACACGTTTTAAGCCTTAAAAACTTGTTTTTATGTTCTTTTTAGCACAAATAATTACCCGATTAGTCTCGGGTCTTGAAATTTTGCACAAGACTTAATTTGACAGTAAGGAATTTTTGTAATAATTTTCCAGATTTATTTTCTTATATTTACATTTATTTATCTATCTTTAAATCTCATTAAAATACTAAATATATCAAAAATACCAAAACACTTTAGAAAAATCCCATATTTTTCTGGGATGATCTCTATTATCCTCATAACTTTCTGGAATTTTTCCAGATTTATTTTCCTATATTTACATCTATTTATCTATTTTTGAATCTCATTAAAATACTAAATATATCAAAAATACCAAAACACTTTAGAAAAATCCCAAATTTTTCTGGGATGATCTCTATCATCCTCATAACCTTCTGGAATTTTTCCAGATTTATTTTCCTATATTTACATTTATTTATCTATTTTTAAATCTTATTAAAACACTAAATATGTCAAAAATACCAAAACACTTTAGAAAAATCCCAAATTTTTCTGGGATGATCTCTATCATCCTCATAACTTCCTGGAATTTTTCCAGAATTTAAAACTTATTTTTCAAGCCATTTTCACCCAAAACCGAGCTAGAAAGCCCTAGAACTCGTTTCACCGAAAAGCCTACTTAGGCTTTTCCAACTGAGCTCAAATTTTGTGGGTGACTTTTATATGTTATAAAAAGCTTATCTTAAATTTTCCAGAATTTTTCATCATGTTTTGCTATTTTTCACTATTTTTGGCCAAAACCGAGCATTAAATTCACCAAATATTCATCTTTTATCCAAAAATTACCAAAAATTCACAGATCTCATATTTTCATGTGTAGATCATCTCTGTGAAATTTCGTGACCCGACTCTAAGCACACGTAAATCTGTCCATTTTTCATAAACACACGAAAACCGAACTATTTTGTGTTTTCTAGCTTTAGATCGCAAGGATCTCGGTTTCTAGCCTTTGCTAGGCGCTAGATACAACACTTACAAGCACATCAACACCACACCAAGCAAACTATACCCACAATCAAGCCATTTCTTTCCTAGTGTCGGTTAAAACATCAAAACAACGATTTTGACCGTAAAAATTCATTCTAAACACTTTTAACTAATTACTTGGATCAAGATCCTTTGTATAACTTGTATACATCCCTTGATCACACGAGAACCGGTTCCATCTCGGGTTTTCACCCATATTTCACTTGGAACCTCTTGTTCTTGCAAAACAACTAAAAATAAAGAAATCAACACCAAAGATCATGTATTATAACATGTTTATACCTTGTGTTCTTGATTAGAGAGGATGGATTTGATGAATACTTGGAAAATTGGGAGAGTTTTGAGAGAGTTGTGAGATTTTGTGAAGTAAAAAGAAAAAATGAAATGTGTAAATGGGGTGGGGGGGGTGGCCGGCCCTTTGTGTGGTGTGTGGGGGGGCCCACATCTCAAATATTGTCCACACATTTGGATTACACAATCCGGATAATGTTGTGGATAATCTGGTTCAGTTCGTTTCTCGTTTAAACTCGTAATTCGGCTTAAAACGAGCATAAAATGGTCGTTTTTCGGGTTAAAACAAAATTTACATGAAACTGATTTAAAAACTTTAAAAACTTAACCCATGACATTAAAACCTCATTTTATTAATAGTTACGCATCTTTTACGGCTTGATTGATCGTCTCTTGCTTGGTTTGGTGTTAAAGGTTTCGTTTAGCGTACCGACGTACCATTAAATCGAAATCCTTTTTCTGTGCTATAATTCACCTATCCCGAAGCATTAATACTTCGTAAATATCACTAAACATTATATACTTCGTCTATAATGTAATTCCCGATTCGTTCGGGTTTCAATAACCGATCAATGATTAATTGTAATTCTAATACGATTCACTATATAATTGAGTATGATTCATACTGTGAACCATATATATTCGTATCAATGTGCTATAACTCATATAATCAATATTAAATAACACGTAAATAGTATATTCCGGCTAGGGTATACCTGGAGTTGCCGGAATCGTTACATTCTCCCCCCGTTATAAAAATTTCGTCCTCGAAATTTTATGCGTCAACTACTTCCTTTTGAGGAAATAGGTGGGGGTATTTCTTCCGAAATTCATCCTTTCGTTCCCAAGTAAATTCTGGGCCTCGTTGCGAATTCCATCTAACTTTGACCAACGAGATCTTATTGTGTCTAAGTTGCTTGATCTTACCGTCTACTATTTCGATGGGCTCCTCTACGAAGTTGAGCCTATCACTTATTTGCACACCCTCTAAGGGTAACACCGATGTCTCATCCGACAGACATCTTTTCAAATTCGACACATGAAACACGTTATGAACTGCACTTAGTTCCTCAGGCAGTTCTAGTCGGTAAGCTACCGGACCGATCTTTGCAGTAATAATGAATGGTCCAATATATCTAGGGGCCAACTTCCCCGCCTTTCCAAACCTGACCACTCCTTTCCAGGGTGATACTTTCAAATATACTTTTTCACCCTTCTCAAATGACAACGGTTTTCGACGGGTATCAGCATAACTCTTCTGCCGATCCCGCGCGGCTTTCAGGTTGTTCTTAATCTCAAGAATCTTGCTGGTCGTCTCCTGGACCAGATCCGATCTAATGACCTGCGGGTCACCCACTTCAGACCAGCAAAGTGGTGATCGGCACTTCCGCCCATACAATGCTTCATAAGGTGCTGCCTTTATACTGCTGTGATAACTGTTATTATAGGAAAATTCAACGAGCGGGAGATGTTGATCCCAATTTCCCTTAAAGTCCAGTACGCAGGCACGAAGCAAATCCTCCAAAGTTTGAATAGTCCTCTCAGACTGACCATCGGTCTGAGGGTGGTAAGCTGTGCTTAGGTCAATACGTGTTCCCAATGCTTCTTGGACAGCTTGCCAAAGTTTGGAGGTGAAATGGCTATCCCTATCGGAGATGATCGAGATGGGGATGCCATGACGAGACACTATTTCATTTATATAAATTTGCGCAAGTCTCTCAGTGTTAAAAGTATTCCTAATTGGAATAAAATGTGCCGATTTGGTTAATCGATCCACGATTACCCAAATCGCATCATGACCTCGGGGTGTCTTGGGGAGATGTGTCACAAAATCCATTGTGATCTGCTCCCACTTCCATTCGGGAATTTCCGGCTGTTGCAACATTCCCGAAGGTTTCTGGTGCTCCGCCTTAACTCTCGCACACGTCGTACACTTGCCGACGTATGTGGCTATATCCTTTTTCATTCCTGGCCACCAGTAAAATTCTTTCACATCCTTGTACATTTTATCTGATCCCGGATGTATGGAACATTTCGATTTATGAGCTTCGTCCATGATTAAATCACGAAGGTCATGGAGGGTCGGGATCCGAATCCGATTTTTGAAATAAAGAATTTCGTCCACACGCTGTTCGAAATTCTTCTCATTCCCGTAAAGTCCTTCTTTAACCAATTGGCCCTCTTTCAACGCCTCGCGTTGAGCGACTCGAATTAAATCTGAAAGGTTCGACTGGACTATCATCCCCAACGCTCGCACACGTAGTGGCTTGACTCGATCCTTTCTACTCAAGGCATCGGCTACAACGTTAGCCTTGCCGGGGTGATATCGTATGTCACAGTCATAGTCACTCAGCAACTCGACCCATCTTCGTTGCCTCATATTCAGTTCTTTCTGATCGAATATGTGTTGCAAACTTTTATGATCAGTGAATATGGTGCACTTTGTACCGTAGAGATAGTGTCTCCAGATTTTAAGTGCAAAGATGACTGCTCCCAGTTCCAAGTCATGAGTAGTGTAGTTTTTCTCATGAACTTTTAACTGTCGAGACGCATAGGCTATGACCTTTTTATTTTGCATTAACACGCACCCTAACCCTTTACGGGATGCGTCACAATATACAACAAATCCATCGTCTCCGTCGGGGAGACTTAAGATTGGCGCTTGGCACAATCTTTGTTTTAGCGTTTGAAACGCCGTTTCCTGCTCTTCACCCCATTCATATTTCCGATCCTTTTGAGTCAGGAGGGTTAAAGGTTGGGCGATGCTGGAAAAGTTCTCTATAAATCGACGATAGTATCCAGCTAAGCCTAAGAATTGGCGGATTTCTTTCGGAGATTTAGGCGCTTGCCAATTCTTAATAGCTTCAACCTTACTCGGATCAACGTGTATTCCTTTGTGGTTTATAACATGACCGAGGAATTGCACCTCTTGTAACCAGAAGTTACACTTGGAGAATTTTGCATATAACTTCTCCTAATCCAGGAGCTCTAAAACTAACTTTAAGTGTTGCTCGTGCTCCTCTTTACTCTTCGAGTATATCAAAATATCGTCAATAAATACAATGACGAACTTGTCAAGATAGGGTTTACAGACTCGGTTCATGAGATCCATGAACACTGCTGGCGCATTTGTTAGCCCAAAAGGCATAACTAAAAATTCGTAGTGGCCGTAGCGAGTCCGAAACGCGGTTTTTGGGATATCCTCCTCTTGAATTCTAACTTGGTGGTATCCCGATCTAAGATCAATTTTTGAGAAATAGCTCGCACCTTGCAGTTGGTCGAACAAATCATCGATTCGGGGAAGAGGATATCTATTTTTGATAGTTAATTTGTTCAATTCCCTGTAGTCAATGCACATTCGAAGGCTTCCGTCCTTCTTTTTCACAAATAGTACAGGTGCACCCCACGGGGAATAACTGGGACGTATAAATCCCTTATCCAACAATTCCTGCAACTGGTTGGATAGTTCTTGCATCTCGGACGGTGCAAGTCTGTAAGGGGCCTTAGCAACAGGGCCAGCTTGAGGTAATAAGTCGATTCTGAATTCGACTTGTCGGGTTGGCGGTAATCCAGGAAGTTCCTCTGGAAAAACTTGTGGAAATTCGCGTACCACGGGAATATCGTCCACCCGTTTTTCCTCAGAATCGGCGGCCGTCAGGCTCGCTAGATACGCCACACATCCCTGACGTATATATTTCAACACCTTGAGGTGGGATATAAATGGTATCATGGTGCCGGACTTTTCTCCCTGCACTAATACCTCCTCGTCATCCGACACCCGGATCTTGACGGTTTTCTTTTCACAGTTTATTTCTACCCTATTACGAGCCAACCAATCCATTCCCACTATCACGTCAAAACTACCCAATTCTACCGGTAACAAGTCAATCAGGAAGGATTGTTCGCTCAGAATAAAAGGGCAATTCCGAACAATCCGATTGACTATCATGGTTTTACCGTTAGCGACCTCTACGGTGTAGGGTTCTATGGTTTCACCAATAGGAAGGTTTGCTATCGAAAGGAATCTAACGGAGACAAAACTTCTATCGGCGCCTGTATCAAATAATACAGAAGCGTAATGATCAGAGACGAGGAAGGTACCTGTCACTACGCTGGGGTCCTGGCGCGCCTCGTTCGCTCCCATCACAAATGCCCGGCCTCGCGCCGGATTGGACGACGATGGCTGACCCGCGAGTTGTCTCCCGTTTCCTCCCTGATTCAGTTTCGGGCAGTTCCTTTTGAAGTGATCCGTGCTGCCGCATTCGTAGCAAGCACGGCTAGTGGTCACCATCTGGTTTCCTTGTGGGTTCTGCTGTCGGGCTGGTTGAGTTCTAAATGGTTGCGCCCGAATAGGTTGTGGTTGACGGTTCAGGTTGTTCAGATTTGTCTTACAATTTGGTGCGTAGTGTCCAACCCTGCCACACCGGTGGCACACCACCTCCTTGCACACACCACTATGGTGGTAACCACATTTCCCGCATTTAGGAAACGTTCCCCTCTGCGGTTCTTGCCTTCCGCCCGAACTAGTCATGGCATAGCTCTGGGCAGCGGGCCTAGCTCGTTTGTTTTGCTGCTTCTCTCGGATCCTATTGTCATACGTACCTCGCTTTCCCCCAGCCGACTCTCCCGTCGCCTTTATCGATCCGCTCCTCAAGAAATCATACGTGACAATACCAGCCTGTGTCACTGCACCCTCATACGTCTGGTGCCCTCCCGCGTTAACTATGCTCCTCACTACTGGAGTAAGTCCCCAAATATAACGTTCCACCCTTTTTGACTCTGGGGTGACCAACCACGGCACTAATCGTGACAGTTCATTAAACCGGTTGGTATATCCCAAGTGGTCCGCCCCATGCATCTCTAGGTTCCACAACTCATGTTCCAGTTTCTGCAATTCATTCTTTGGGCAGAAATGTTTCAAAACAAGATCCTTAAGCTCTGCCCAGGTCATGCGGTTTGTCGCCGCCTGACCTCGAGTCTGTACTATGGTGTTCCACCATGTCAAGGCATGGTCTGTGAACGTACAGGTGGCGTACTTAACGACACAATCCTCGGGACAGTTGCTGATATTTACCACTGATTCTATTTTCTCTAACCATTTCACTAACCCATTCGGTCCTTCCGACCCGTTAAATTCTAAAGGCTTGCATAACATGAAATCCTTGATTGAACAACCCCTTATTGGTCCAGTGCGGTTGGTCTCTACAGTAGGGATAGGGCCATTACTGTCGGTAGCGACCACCGTAGGCGGTGCGTCAGTACTCCGCATAGTGTTATCGGCAGGTGGAGGATTAGCATTATGTTCCCCGCCATTATTTATGGGCGTTTGATTGCTCGGAGGGGTTGGATTAGACGAATTATTAATGCTGGCGGCGATGCGCGATACTATATCCGGTATCGCCGCCTCCAACTGTTGAGCAATCAAACGGCTCACATCTACTTCCGATACTTTCGTTGATCGTTTCGGTGCCATTCTACACAATCATCAAAGAAATATATATAATCAATACCATCTCAAAATATAAAACACAATACATACTTCATTCATTAGTAAACATTGATTCATATTACACAAACATCAATTTACATACTTCCAGTCAACATTACATAACTACGTTTTAATACAAAGGGCCTATGTTGGTATCATCCTCGACATAACCCGCAATGGGTCAGTGCTTGAATGATACCCAAAAGTATCGATAATGATATGCCCTACAAGAGACCCCTTATGGGCCAGTGGTTGTACTATAACTAAACAAGATTCACTCCGTGTTAGTATCACCACTAACTACTTACACGGAGTATCAAAAAGCGGTTCAAGATTCTACCATCCAACACGTCTACACATGGTGGTAAACCAACCCCACCAACACCGCCACCAGCACCACCAGCACCGCCATCATAACCCGCATTCGGGTTTCCATCTGGTCGATCAACCAGTGGGAGTATGAGCACTCCCTTTTTAACTGGTTAATAGCATACTGGTGGTCCAGTATGCTGTCCCCGAGGTACGCCCGCCTCTGTACCCCCACGACCAGGGCGGCAGAGTGCTCGTTCACCTGCTCGGTGAGAACACGTAGCCAAGCCGCCAAGTCCCGCTCCTGCCTTGGCAGACCCCACACAGGTAGGGTTGCAGGCTCGGGTTGGGGGCGGGAAGACTCGCCCCGGTGGTATGTGGATCTGGGTGGGGTAACAGTGGGCGGAACATACGGGGCACTGATCCGCGCCGTGAGGCGGGGACCGTGTCTGGGGGGAATCGGGGTGGTCTGTGGTGCGGGCGGGGTAGGAGACCTGGTAACCCTAGCAGGGAAGGGTACACTAGCACTCCTAGCTGGGGTGGTCTGTCTAGAAGTACTATGACTAGCCTCCGAAGGCTCGGAGCTGGGTGCTACACTTGGGCTTCCAGAGGCCCCGGAACTAGCCTCTTCCGGGTCCTCTTCCGTCGACACACTAGGTGTTCTTGCCATTATACCTGCACACAAGTTAACAAACATATAGTCCTTTTCGTAGTGTAATTCATAATTAAATTAACACATATTTATACAACTTTACCACATAATAATATTATCATATATTTACACATATGTTGCCAATTTTACCTATTTAAGTCCCCCGTGACTTCCCCTGAATTTCCTCGTGCAGACAAGTCTGTTATTATGTTCCGGACCATAATAACCCACTTGTCCATCCAAGTTCATCCCGATCTCGTCACAATATATTATTAGTTGATATTCAGATCCTATAATACTTGAGCTACTGGTTATATTTTAGGTATCTTTTTCAGACATCCTAATTCTTTATAACCAATGGCTCTGATACCAAGTTCTGTAACACCCCGTAACCGCAGCGGAAACGTACACGGGATGCAACAGACACATCTGATATCAACAGCATTGCTTATAAAGAAAATACCACTACATTAATTTATAACATATTACATTGTTGCGAGATTCATTACTGTCTAGGTGATACACACATATTTTACCGATAAGACGTTAATAAATTCATTACAAAACAAAGAGCAGCAAGCTTCCAACAGGTAGCACAGATAGTTAAGCACACATCAATCAATCCAACTTGGGCATACCTAGAAAACATGTAAAGAAAACGGGTCAACTACGAATAGTTGGTGAGTTTCACTAATTTAAATAAACACTGACAAATCATTTTAATAATCATTTATTAACAATATAATCATGCTGGGAACTATGTTACCCCAGAACATTTCCAATAACTTTCTGGGAACTATGTTACCCCAGAACAATAATAACCCCTGGGAACTATGTTACCCCAGAACAATAACAACCCCTGGGAACTATGTTACCCCAGAATAATAATAACCCCTGGGAACTATGTTACCCCAGAACAACAATAACCCCTGGGAACTATGTTACCCCAGAACAATAATAACCCCTGGGAACTATGTTACCCCAGAACAATAACAACCCCTGGGAACTATGTTACCCCAGAACAATAACAACCCCTGGGAACTATGTTACCCCAGAACAATAACAACCCCTGGGAACTATGTTACCCCAGAATAATAATAACCCCTGGGAACTATGTTACCCCAGAACAATAATAACCCCTGGGAACTATGTTACCCCAGAACAACAATAACCCCTGGGAACTATGTTACCCCAGAACAATAATAACACCTGGGAACTATGTTACCCCAGAACAATAATAACCCCTGGGAACTATGTTACCCCAGAACAATAACACATTATAAACATTTTATATATTCTATGCATCAGTCCATATATATATATATGTACAAGTATTTCCATACGATCGGTATGTACTTAAATACTTTAAATAAGACATGTTTTCCGCCCCGGGAAAATATAATTAAAACAATTCATTAAAAGGGGCTCGTGAAAACTCACCTTTTTGTGAGTCGGTGAGTAATATAAGGAACAGCTACGTGCCTGGATCTGTAATATAATATCTAGTCGTTACTATATAATTCCCATAACTTAAATACATATCAATCGGTACATCTGGGAACATTGTTAACCCAGTACTGTACTCGATTCGGGGACAATGTTAACCCCGTGACACTTCTAAGGACTCAGATTGACATTGCTTAGAGTTTGACAGTCAATTTAGTTAAGGTGATGAAATTATAGCTCGGTTTGACACCCCGTTTGGCCGTGGGGCCCATTTCCGGTATTTCGGTGCCGAAAACGGTAAAATCGGGTAAAATTACCCAAATCATCCGAATTATTTTCGGATGATTTATTTTTACTTAATTTACTTAGATTTATGAAATAGTCCATTTTTAGGGTTTTCATGTACCAGTCAGCTCGCTTATGCGAACTTTGCCGGTTTACACGTTTTAAGCCTTAAAAACTTGTTTTTATGTTCTTTTTAGCACAAATAATTACCCGATTAGTCTCGGGTCTTGAAATTTTGCACAAGACTTAATTTGACAGTAAGGAATTTTTGTAAAAATTTTCCAGATTTATTTTCTTATATTTACATTTATTTATCTATCTTTAAATCTCATTAAAATACTAAATATATCAAAAATACCAAAACACTTTAGAAAAATCCCATATTTTTCTGGGATGATCTCTATTATCCTCATAACTTTCTGGAATTTTTCCAGATTTATTTTCCTATATTTACATCTATTTATCTATTTTTGAATCTCATTAAAATACTAAATATATCAAAAATACCAAAACACTTTAGAAAAATCCCAAATTTTTCTGGGATGATCTCTATCATCCTCATAACCTTCTGGAATATTTCCAGATTTATTTTCCTATATTTACATTTATTTATCTATTTTTAAATCTTATTAAAACACTAAATATGTAAAAAATACCAAAACACTTTAGAAAAATCCCAAATTTTTCTGGGATGATCTCTATCATCCTCATAACTTCCTGGAATTTTTCCAGAATTTAAAACTTATTTTTCAAGCCATTTTCACCCAAAACCGAGCTAGAAAGCCCTAGAACTCGTTTCACCAAAAAGCCTACTTAGGCTTTTCCAACTGAGCTCAAATTTTGTGGGTGACTTTTATATGTTATAAAAAGCTTATCTTAAATTTTCCAGAATTTTTCATCATGTTTTGCTATTTTTCACTATTTTTGGCCAAAACCGAGCATTAAATTCACCAAATATTCATCTTTTATCCAAAAATTACCAAAAATTCACAGATCTCATATTTTCATGTGTAGATCATCTCTGTGAAATTTCGTGACCCGACTCTAAGCACACGTAAATCTGTCCATTTTTCATAAACACACGAAAACCGAACTATTTTGTGTTTTCTAGCTTTAGATCGCAAGGATCTCGGTTTCTAGCCTTTGCTAGGCGCTAGATACAACACTTACAAGCACATCAACACCACACCAAGCAAACTATACCCACAATCAAGCCATTTCTTTCCTAGTGTCGGTTAAAACATCAAAACAACGATTTTGACCGTAAAAATTCATTCTAAACACTTTTAACTAATTACTTGGATCAAGATCCTTTGTATAACTTGTATACATCCCTTGATCACACGAGAACCGGTTCCATCTCGGGTTTTCACCCATATTTCACTTGGAACCTCTTGTTCTTGCAAAACAACTAAAAATAAAGAAATCAACACCAAAGATCATGTATTATAACATGTTTATACCTTGTGTTCTTGATTAGAGAGGATGGATTTGATGATTACTTGGAAAATTGGGAGAGTTTTGAGAGAGTTGTGAGATTTTGTGAAGTAAAAAGAAAAAATGAAATGTGTAAATGGGGTGGGGGGGTGGCCGGCCCTTTGTGTGGTGTGTGGGGGGGCCCACATCTCAAATATTGTCCACACATTTGGATTACACAATCCGGATAATGTTGTGGATAATCTGGTTCAGTTCGTTTCTCGTTTAAACTCGTAATTCGGCTTAAAACGAGCATAAAATGGTCGTTTTTCGGGTTAAAACAAAATTTACATGAAACTGATTTAAAAACTTTAAAAACTTAACCCATGACATTAAAACCTCATTTTATTAATAGTTACGCATCTTTTACGGCTTGATTGATCGTCTCTTGCTTGGTTTGGTGTTAAAGGTTTCGTTTAGCGTACCGACGTACCATTAAATCGAAATCCTTTTTCTGTGCTATAATTCACCTATCCCGAAGCATTAATACTTCGTAAATATCACTAAACATTATATATTTCGTCTATAATGTAATTCCCGATTCGTTCGGGTTTCAATAACCGATCAATGATTAATTGTAATTCTAATACGATTCACTATATAATTGAGTATGATTCATACTGTGAACCATATATATTCGTATCAATGTGCTATAATTCATATAATCAATATTAAATAACACGTAAATAGTATATTCCGGCTAGGGTATACCTGGAGTTGCCGGAATCGTTACACGGAATCCCTGCGTAGGTTGTTACGAGCGTAGAACACGAATCAAACAAACACACGATACGAATAAACGAACACACGTTATATTATAACCGAAACACGTGATATAATCACTGAATACAGACTCAATACTCTCTGGTTCTCACGTCTTTCAACTCACACACGTCTGTATACGATTACCTTCAAAAAACTCTAAACAAGCCGAGACCTAGCGTATAAATACACGACAACTTCGCCTTATATGTTCAGGCGAAGTTGTTGCTAACTTCGCTTGACTAACAAGTTCGCCTGATAAGCGAACTTGTCAGTAACTTCGCTTAAACATAAACAAAACACAATTAACATTACAGACTGGATTACAGACACTAGACTATGAACTACTGACATTATGCACCAACAGACTCCCCCTTGGCAGTAGATTCATATCTTTATCTTTAAGCACTTGTCTTGTAATCTTCATGCATGCACTCCCTCTCTTACACAGACTGTGACTACTCGCTGATATTTCCTCGCTTCGCCTTTCCAAGCAGGAATAAAGAATATCTTCTTCTCGGGTCGTCTCACACGACTCTCCTTGTCTCTTACTCTCTCTAAACAAACAAACTAATCAAAACACACACTAATTTCTGGATTACCAACCTAAACAAGACACAGCCGATATATATAATCACAACTTCACGGGCTTGGGCTTGGGCCAGTAGGCGAAGTTGTTACAACTTCGTACTTTGTTTCGGCTGAACAGAATTGCATAGCGACGGTCACAAAACATGCACCAACATACCCTCTATCGTGCCATGATTGGTTCTTAAATGTATTTAACGGCTTCTCGCCCTGATATTATGTTTGCTGTTTGTCTTTGTGCTAGGTTTCAAGCAACTCCACGAGTGACTCACCTAGCTGCAGTCAAGAGAATTCTTCAGTATTTGAGGGGAAATCCAGACATCGGGTTGTGGTACCCCAAGGATGATACTTTCGATTTTACTGCTTACTCAGACTCAGATTATGGAGGATGCAAGATCAATTTCAAATCAACGACTGCGGGATGTCAATTTTTAGGAAACCGGCTTGCTTCCTGGCAGTGTAAGAAGCAGACAACGGTCTCCACTTCAACCGCCGAAGCTGAGTATGTTGCAGCCTCGAATTGCTATTCCCAGGTTTTGTGGATACAACAACATCTTCGGGGCTACGGTTTGAAGTTTCTTACTACTCCTATTTTGATTGATAATTCTGCTGCTATTAGTATCACCAAGAATCCCGTACAACATTCTAAAACGAAACATATCGACATTCGATATCATTTTATACGGGATTGCTATGAAAAGAAATTAATCTATCTTGAGAAAGTACATACTGATTTTCAGAAAGCCGATCTGTTTACTAAAGCTTTTGACAAAACAAGTTTTAAATTTTTGCTTGATTTAAACGGATTGAAGACTCTCGTTGATATCCTTAAACAAGGATGATTATCTTTATTTTCTGTCATATTTTTCTTTTAAAATTTATTTTGGTTTTGGGGGGTGAAAATCTAGAAAATACAAAAAGAGTGTGTTTTTCGATTGTTTAGATAAAATCCAAAAACATTAAAAATTCAAAATTCAAAAAGATTGTGATTTCTGTTCTTTAATGTTTTTCGTTTAAATATTTAGAAAAACCAAAAACATTTTAAATTTTTTTGAAAAACCAAAAAGAATGTGATTTATGTTTTGTACAGAAAAATCCGAAAATCCAAAAAGATTGTGAAAGTTATTTTGTTTATAAGAAATTTGAAAAAGACAAAAATATTGTGTTTTTAAAGTTTGTATAGAGAAAAACCAAAAAGATTTTTAGATTATTTTCTCGCTGAAAATTATGTCGGTTATTTAAGTTTGTGAAGCATGCTTGCATGTCTTGGTCCTATTATTCACTTGTGAATTGATGGTTAGCCATTTATTTATAAATTTAAGTTAACTGGGGCGATTAAATTTATCTTTTCTTTATTTTATGCTCCTCAAAATTTTGAGTTTTTGGAGCAAAAAGAGAACATGATAGTACATTGATTATCTTGACCCCAAATTCAGCAAAAAGTAAGCTTAAAAGACTGTGTGCTTAATTGCATTGGTGAATTGGTAGATTTTAAATCAACCCAGTAGAGTAAAGTATGTGATATAAACATAAAGAAATGCCAAATTGAAAGGGGTGTTAGTCTCTAGAAAAAGTCTTGGTGAGGATGGCAGAAATGTAAAAACCAGTCATACTCAAGCCTTATATTTGTTGATCACCCAAAAATAAAATAAAGCAAATAACAAGCGTTAAGATTCTGGACATTGTGAGTCTTTATGCGGCTTAACCGTCTGGGTATTCATAAGCATGAATATTTCACTCGCTTTCTAGAGCAAACCCAAAGTCATTAAACTTGATCACCGATGTACTTCGTACAATTTAAATTACTGGCTTGATCAAAATCCGATGTTAGTCATACAATTGTTCCTCCCTTGCGTGCGTCTTAATACCAATAAGAAACGGACCCCAGGGGATACAATGTATGTAAGCTGACAGATGGACTCGTGCATACTCACTCACAGTAAAGGAAACTTGATGCATTGCTCAAAATTTCGAAATTGGTATCAAATATTTTGATCAACAATATAATGGTTTAAGTCAAGTTGGGGTGATTTGGCAAAAATCAAATTAAGCTTGAACCGAGATTAGAGGCTGATAGTTTCTGATATTCTGTGCTTTAATTGAACAATTTAATCATATCACAAAAATACTTGAATGTGTGTTATTAGATTTATGTGGATAACAATACCAATGACCGACTTATCGCCAGTCATAATATCGCTGAAATATAAAACTGTGATGGAAGGGCAATTTAGTCAATATGATTCTCTGCTCAAACTCAACAAAAATACAAAAATATATTTCGTTTGATAAATCATTTAAAAAAAAAAGAAAAAAAAAACTCAAAAAGATTGTTTATTTTTAAAGGAACGGATATTCTTTTGTAAATACATTCTTTAAATATTTTTACAAAAATTCCAAAAATATTTTCGTCTTCTTTGTACAAAATACTTAACTAATTTTAAGTTATGTTTTGGAAAACTGAAACGTTTTTTTTTTAAAGTATTTGGTTGTCGGGATAAAAGGTCTCTTGATAACCTACCTTATTTAATTAATTCATTTAATTATTTCTTTAAAATTAAATAACAGTTTTTGTTTCGTTAAAAACTAGTTCGTTATTTATGGACAACGAACTAGGTGATTCTTTAGCGAACTAGCTTCGGGTTCGCTAACCTAATTCGCTTCCGCACTCTGTAACGAATCATCCCTTCGTTATACATATTTAACGAATCGTGTAACGAATCGTGTCACGAATCATGTCTTGATTCGCTACTTTAATTTAACGAATCAATTAGTGATTCGCCAACATAAGGTAACGAATTGAGTTAGCGAATGGGCTAATTCATTAACTTTAATTTAAACGAATCGTCTGATTCGTACAAGTTGTACCTCGGGTTGCGTGCAATGTTATATAAGACAAGAAAACGAACAGCCTTCCACTGTTCGCCTTCTTCCTTCATCTTTAAGAAACCCTGTTCAAATTTTCTCTGAAATCTCGACTTTCTTGTTTGGATATTTCAAGGATATATTTAAGTGTCTAAGGTATAGCCGATCATGGCGATATAATTTTCGTCAAAAATGGCTACGAATTGATAGTTAAATTATAAACTTTTAAGAGTTTAAGGGTTTCCGATGGTTTGAAATCCATTTGTGTATAATTTATGTTCAGAACTGTATGATTTTGATGTAATTATGATCGGAATCATATTCCGATACCCTTGGTGGGCTTCATTCATGATTTGATTGTTGTTTACCGGGTTAATTATTGTTTTGTGTTATTGGGTTTACTGTAGGTTCGTCTAACCTATGTACTTAGAGATTTTGAGTATTAATCTCATTCATCTTCGATTACGAATGTAATTCCGAGTAAACCAAGCTCATTATTGCGATGATTCGACGATAGTTATGGCCTAATGGTTCCCGGGTTTATCTGGTTGACTATCTGTGTTCATCCTAATTTTGACCTTGACTTTGTTAAGTCAAAGAACAAGTTTTAATTATGACCATTCGTTAGTCTTAGCGAATTGGAACTGTTTCGTGTCCAATTCGTTAAGATTTTACACGAACTAGCTAAGCGAATAAGATGTTACACGAATCAGATTTGGATTCGCTTAAAATATAACGAACTAGAGTTTAGTTCATTAAAATTAAATAGTAATTCGCTATGTTCAGTTCGTTAAGATATTTACTTGATAGCAAATTGCCTGATTCGTTATCTTATTGTAACGAATCAGAGTGATTCCTAACGAATGACATTAATTAAAATTTAAAAAAATAAATAAAAATATTTAATAAAGGATTTAAATAATTAAAGGATTTAATTAAAGGATTTAAATCGTCTAAATATGTAAATAGATTAATTACACTTATCTTTTCTCACATTTGATTTTATTTATACAGTAAACCATGTCTGATCAAGAACAACGAAATCAACCACCACAAGAACAACCTCCACAAGGACAACCACAACAACAAGATCAACAAGTTGAAGTGATCTTACTGTCATTCGATAAGAAGCACAACATCTCTGCTTATGTTGATCACAATGTGACTGATTTGAGAACGTTTGGAGCTATGTTAACTTTCTTGCGACGTTCAAAGATATACTATGCAGTCACTTCTAAACCTAAAGTGTATCTTAGTATAATCAGACAATTTTGGAACACGGCGGAATATGTTAAGGCAGATAACTGGGTTCGAGCTACAATTAATCAGACTCCAATTACGATTGATGTTGATGTCATTCGTCGAGTACTTCAATTTGACGATAATGATGATAACCCGAGTGAATTTGACAGGACATTGGTTAGGGGTTTATTCACACGCTTGAATTATGAAGGTGATATTCGTAAATCTATGTTGAACAAGAATGGGTTGTGTCCACCATACAAGTATTTGTTGCATGTTTTACTTCATTGTATGAGTGGACGTCGCGGTGGTTTTGATGAATGTAGACTAAGTTTGCAGTCGGCATTTGTTGCTCTAATCCTGAACAAGCCCTTTAACTACTCAGAACTCATCTTTGATCATCTGAAAGAGCAAGTTCAGCAAACTCTACCGTCAAAGAAGTTCATGATGTACCCTCGCTTTTTACAGCTAATTATTCAGGATTTGATTCCGAATTTGGTGATTGATTGATCGTTGGTGAACGATGTTCTTGATATGGAACATATGAAAGCTGAAACGGTGCATCGTATGTTAATTTATAGAAAAGACAAGCCACGGGATAAACGGATGATTGGTCATATAATCAATCCGGATTACGTATGTCCTCCTAATGAGCGATGGATCCACGATGATTTGGATTCCGAGCATGAAGGGGGAGAAGGTGGAAATAATGATGGTGGAGATGATGATGGTGATGGTGAAGCTGGTGAACGTGCTCTTAAAGAACAACAGGATGCAGTCGATGCTGCTCTAGCTGCCACCATGAAAGCTCAGCTAGAAAGAAAAAGAAAGGGTAAAGCTGTAGCTACTGGTGAACCATCAAAGAAGCCCCGCATGTCTGCTGGGGCTGGGGTAATTATTGGAACTCCACCACCACGTCAATCAACTCCTCAAAGCTCGGCGGTGCCGCTAACTACTAGCACTCTGATGCTCACCTTGACGACGACGATGGTGTCACATGAGAGGCTCGGTCTTATTCCTCAAATGGCGTTAACCGAAATACCGAGGCCTCCTGCTGTGTTGTCTACAGTATCTTCTACCACATCAATGAGACCTCATCCTCCGTCAACAACTACTCTTCCTCCACCTCAGCCTATTGATGCCTCCTTCATGAGAATTACTCGGCCTCAAGGACCTGTTCAACCTGTTCATCCAACCGTATACAACTTGCCACCAGATCGTCAAACTAAAATGCTGTTAAATCTGCTACATCTATATGAAAATCAAATGGCAGCTGACCGTCAAACTCAAGAACGACTCATGGAGAATCAACGATGAATGATGAGTTATATTTCTTTTGTCAAAAAGAGACTAAGTCGTTACGTACGATTGTTGAGTCTCAGGGGTGAAATTAAAAGAACAAGAAGAGTTGATTTTACAATTAACTTGTAAAGAAGATGCCCTCAAGAAACTTAAGAATAACGATGATGATCCTGACGAGTCTGATGCAGGAGGTGAGCCTAAACAATCGCATGGTTCATCCTCTTGTGCAGATGTTAGTGGCGGTGATGATTCGAGCAAGCAGATAATTATTTATCAAGATCCAACAGCTGCCAAGCCAATTGAAATGATTGCAGCTAACACAGTGGTATTTGTTGATGGATCAGGGGTAGTTTGTAGTGTGGTAAACAGAGATGAGATAGAGGCTGGTGAGTTTGTGATTAGATTCTTGACACGGGAGCAGATTTCGATTTTGCTTGGGCTGAATGACGATCAGTTGACTGCTTTAGAGACTGAGCCTGATGTCGAAGTGATAACTGAGGAAGAATTGGAAGTTGATCCGTTATTTATGAACACGAACTTTATTTATGAGGATGAAGAGATTGAGATGGAGGATGTTACAGCTGAAGAGTACCCGGACTTGTACCAACATGCAAATGTTGATCAAGGTGCTCCGGTATTTCATGAAGAAGTAATTAAAGAGACTGAGGATGACCTGGAAAAGGTTGTGCAGCGAACAGTTCCTTCACTCAAAGAAGTGACTGATGAGGACGTAGAAAGATGGTTCAAACGTCAGAAAGTGGGTAAAATTATCAGTGCTTATTGTTATGTAGATCAAGAAAGAAAAGATACTACTGCTGCTTGGATTGAGGCTAATCAGGTGACTACCTTCAAGACTGTTTCAAAGGTACACGGTGATATTGTTTCATGGGCTTATGACTCTGACCTTAAGGTATGTATAGTAAAGTGGGAAAAGGGTGTCCAGTATTACGAGAGGATAATGGATGTTTTAACTCTACCGCGTTGGGATGTACGTACCCTCGCGAGACGTCCATTTATCAATCGTGGGGGTCACCGAACGGCTGAGTGGTTTCATCAACACTTACTGTTCGAGGTCAATCATGGCTTCAAATTCTTCAAACCCCAGGTCCCAAGACGTAAGCGCATTGATGAGATTGATCCAAGGACCGGCTGGAAGAAACTTGTCTTGAAAGTGAAGCCGCCAAAGACGATGAAAAAGGTTCCTATGAAGAAAATGCCTCAAGATATTTATCTGTCTTTCAACCGTTGGTACTATGACAATCGTACTGGCGAGGCCGTTATTGTTCGTGGTCGAGGACTACAGACTAAGCTCCTCAAGATAATCGACCCAATGTGGTTGGTTAATTTATCAGAGACAGACAACGACGTGCTACACAGGAAGCAGATTTTGTTTGAACGCCAAGAAGATTACGACCTGGCTATGCAATTCCAACGAGTCGTTCGTGTATGTCATGAACATGGAATTCATAGTTGCAGAGATTGGCAGTCCAAGCGCTTCAAATAAGTTAAAGACAAAGAGCTCAAGACGAGGGGGTGTCTGTTAGTGCACGGTTTTGCGTCTAGAGTCTTTGTATTTATCATTAATGTTTTATTTATTAATTAATGTAATATTTAATGTTTATTATTAACTAGTTTGTTAAGGTTAAGTCTAGTTCGCTAGGGATGTTAGCGAACTAAGATATTATAATGTATTCCCTCCTGATTCTTTAGGGGATGTTCACGAATCAGGGGGTGGTTCGTTATGTTAATTTATGTAACGAAGGGGAAGCTGGTTCGCTAGGGGATGTTAGCGAACCAGATCACCTTCTATATATAGTGAACTACTGTTCACTTTAATGCAAGTTTTTGAGAACAATAGAAAGGATTTTGAGTAATTGCTCTCTCTCAAGCTTCACCTTAACATTATACATCTAATATATTGATAATATATACACATACATAACATTAAATCAAGGTTAATTATGAGCTAGATCTTTAATAGTATTAATCGGATATTCACAGATCTGAGATCTGTTAATTGTTATTGATTGTTAATCCGGGATCCAACAATTGTAAATCGAGAAACCACAAGTAAACAATTTTTGTCTTTAAAATAGAATTTCTATGAAGTTTTGCATGAAAATTTCAAGAAAAATACAAGCTATAAGTTTGTGAATTTCTTGAAAAATCATGCCAAAACTATCATAAGAATTTTAAAACGTGGAAAATCGTATGATGCAAAGTTTTATTTGTGAAAATTTATAATGAATCAAAGATTTCATAATGGAGTTTTTATGAAAATAAATTTGGGTAACGAAAATTCTACCATGTGTACTTAATATGGGGTAATTTAAAATGACGTAAGAATTTAAATAATCGATATTGTAACATGATAGTTCCAAATTGAACAGGATCGTTATAAAATGAAATTTTGTGAAATCTTGTATGAAAACTTTAAAGACAATTTAAGATTTATATAATGGGAATTTACTTGAAAATTTATCATACAACCCTTCATAATTTGATGAAATTCATAAGATGAGAATTTTGTTTATAAATAGTCTTGATGAACAAAGGATAACATAATAAAATTCATTATGAATAGTTCTATATATATATATATAATTATATTGAATAGATAACCATAAACGAAATTGTAATAAAATCGTGGTGTGAAATCAATATGAGAAAATTCATATAAAAACTTTACCATGTGAAATCAAAACATATTAAGATGAATCATAACGGTCAAATAGAATTTTATAAATGAGAATTTTGTGATAAGAATTCATATGACAAAGTAAAAAAAGAAAAAATTGTTTAAATCTTTGAAATTTGTTAATAATGTCTTAAGATTTAAAGGCAGAAAAATCATGCATGAACCACCATGACTTGATATTCGGACACTAAAACCTTTTTACAAAAATACCTTGTTGGAGCCTAAACATGTGCACGTACCACCGCGTCTTTTTCATGTTTTCGACTCAAATAACGATTGTAAAAAATATAATAAATCGGAATACAACGTCATGTCAAAACACTAGTCCACGAACCACCGTGGTTCTATTGTTTTAACACCGAAAATTAGAATGGCGACCGGAACGCTTGCATTCGACTACTTAAAGTGGTAATCTCATATAAGACCATCTTTAAGGAGATTTGAAACAACGGGATCCAAGTTAAGCTCGTGATCCATAAAACATAATAAAAACTACTGTTTTTGCGGTAAGGTAAGGATACCTTAGATTATTATAAGAGTGTGTGTATGTGTATAAATAAAATTAAACAAAGTATGGTGAGGATACCTTAGGATGTTTCGAGTGTTTGTGTATATTTACGATTTGATGAAATAAATAAGTATATAAATAAACAAGTGTAATGAACAATCAAGTAGGGTAAACACGTATAGGCAACACGTATAAGGACCCTAAAACAAAGACTATACTAGGTCGTTACGTTTAACCGCCTATACTATAGTCTTGTGGCTTTGATACCATTCTGTCACACCCTGACCAAAGGCGGCAGAACATGCCGGGGTGCAACGTGATTGGACAAATACACAAGACACAATTAAAGTGACAATATTTAATCAACTCATTTTATTTCATAAAATCAACAAACAACACATCTTGTTCATACAAAACAAATTTAATACAAGTAAACATATATATATATATATATATATATATATTGTTCGTTTTGCTAATATTCTAATAGTCTTGGTAACGTTTTTCATCAAGTCCTCAAGTCAACAAAAGTCAAACCTGTAACATTTCATAAAATAAAGTTTGTCAACACAAAGGTTGGTGAGCAATTTCATGGTTTTTGAACAATATGCATATAATAAGAAATGTCACAATCTTGTATACAAAACAATAAATAAAAGCAACAATTTGGATAATAATGAGATCGCTAACACATTAGCGACACCTGCCATAAGAGAATACCAGATGGTTCAGGATTTTTATATGAGGTCATTAATAAGAATACATTAACGGCACCGTCTATAAGAAAATACCAAATAGATTCGGAGTTCATGAGGTCATTAATAAGAATACATTAGCGGCACCATGTTTTAAGAGAATACCAGATAGTTCACGGATTTATGAATCAACCAACCAAAAGCGGTAAACACATAAGCACATAAGCATGTAAGCATAGAACACCAAATCGAGCATTTATTTAAGTAAAGTATACAATAAAGTTTGTGGTTTGCGACTCAAGTATAAAACATTTAGATTGAAATAAGTATGCAATATCACCCCCAAAACGAAAGATGAAAAACGGAGAAATGAAAATACTTACATTTAAGTATAAAACTTGGTCGGTAAAAGACGGGAAAACGGAAGGACGAGTCTAAGGAGCAAGGCCTAAATAAAAGTAAAAGCCTTGAATTAGAATGGTTGTTTTAAGGAAATATTTAAAGTAAAAAGATAGAAAATGTAAACAGTTAAAGTTTAAGGTTTAAAATGTAATTATTTAAGAAATTATAGAAATAACTCTTTTAAAATGTAAGTTTGCTCGAAACCGGGTTAAAGTATCTAACCTTAATATTTACTTAACCTATGTTAAGTAATAAGGTGGGTAAAATGCAAGAATGCAAGTCCCAAAGGAATAAAGATACTAAAACTGGTTTTTAACGAGTGTTCGGGTTGTTGGTTCGGGTCTTGATAATTGGTCAAACCCAAAGTCAACTTTCCAAAATATTAAATGTTATGAGATAACTCATAAAAATATATTAACACTTAACCAAGTATGTAGTTCTATTGTTTTAGAACTAACAACGCACGTTAAGCGAGTGTTCGGTTTTGTCGGTCCAAACTTTGTTATAAGATCAAGTTGGATTCAACATTCCAAGTACCTTAATAAAATATTTAAAATCAGTTTGTAAACTACTTTTAAAAAAATATACAAGTCTTGATAGCTAGAAACACACTTGTGTGTCTTAAGCGAGTAAAAATCGGATTGGTTCGGTTTCCATCTCACAACAAATTCATAGATGGTTTCCACATGCCCAAATATCAAAGATCTTGTATAATAATGTACAAATGAAAATACTTAAGTTTTAACCCAAAAGTTAACAACAAAGTCTTTTAAACAAAAGTTTGGTTTGGTTCGGTTTCCATCTCACAACGAGTTCATAGATGGTTTCCACATACCCAAAATAACCAAGAACTTGTAAATATGATAAACAAACTAAAATGAGCAAGATTATTATATATATATATATATCAAGGACACGAAGTCCTCCATGAAGCCTTGCCTTACAAGGTCTGAAACCTCACCGACCGGAATCGGAGAAGTAACTACCATAGGTAACAATGGGTATTATACTATATATATGTTGTGCCACCATATTCAAGTGTTAGTAAAACTATATGAACAAGTTAAAATGAAATATTATGGTTAGTTTGACTTGAGAAGTCAACTACTAAGAATATGAAGAACAACCTTTGAATCTTAAGAATTGAGAGAGAATTTGGAGTAAAGATGAAGTGAGAGCATGGAAGAATGAAGGAAAGGGTCTTTAGAATAGGGGATAAGGTTGAGAGGATAAGCAAGAGGTATAATGGGTAGAAAATTCGGATTGGGTAAAGTGATATGAACCACACACAACAACAAACAAATATACTTGCAGACCTGAGGCAGCCACGCGTGACCCCCTGCCCCTTAGTGGCCGCGCGGCGCGGTTCCCCCTAGGGTTGGGGTTGGTTAGCTCGTCTTGCGTGGTTCGTTACGTGTCCCGAAAGTTCCTTTTTTATGCAATTTGCTCGTTTTAAAGGCATTTTCGAATCCGTATAAGGGGTTTTTCAAATTGGACAAGCGGGAATGATTTAGTAACATAAAATCCAATATTTTATATATTTGAAATGTTTGGGATATAAATCGGGTCGGTTTACGTGATAAACGAATACACAAACGAATACAAATAGAACCCGAAATTGACGAATGTCACACTTCGATCTTGATCATATAGCACTTCACTGGATAATTCATTGCCTTCAAAACCGCCAAATAATACAATCCTAAGTTCCAAAAATGTGACAATCGTCAATTTCAGGTTAACTCCGTTAACTCCGTTAACTCAACTCCGTCAATTTAAACTTAATGATCACTGAATCTATAACGCACACCTCATTACATTTAAACTAGGGTTTAAATAACGCTTAACACTTACTACATGTGTAGTCTTTCGGGAATTGCACCGAAACGCAAACGAGTTGACGCAAACGATTGGTGAATAAACGAAAAACATCAAAACAATAATTATGTGATAATTATGTGTTAGACTTATGTGTTATGTGATAACATTCTTATAAACATTAACTTAATGTGCTAGAACTAATTATTTAAGCTAGAGAAGTAACATGTGGAAGTTGAGGGACTTGAGTGTAATATATTGTTATTAAATAATATTATTATAAACCCTAACTCTCCTCTTTCTCTCCCTCATACCCGACGGCAGCCTCTAACCCCCCTCCCCTTGCGATCGGCCTTCATACACACACATACTACCATTGTTTGATCTTGTCTTTCACAATTGAAGCATCCTACATCCGTTTCTAGCTATCCTCTACCTTCCTATTGCTTGTATTGGTTTTTTTGAAGGTATAATTGCAAACCCTAGGTCCGATTTTCATATGTATATGTGTTCATATGTTTTATCTTGATTTGATGATGGATTGATTGTGATATGATAACTAGAATTGGTATTATTACATGATAATTGATGTGTTCTTGATTTTGAATTCAAATAAAACCCTAACCATATATGTATGGTGTAATTGATATGCATGGATAGTGATTATAGTGTCTAGAATGTTATATGAATGATTTGTGGTCCATAAATAGTTAATATGTTGAGTTTGGATGCAAACAGTTTCTGGACAGATTGTGTTGTTGATGTTCATTTGACTGTAACGGGGTGTAAATGTGAAAATTGGTTGAGATAATTGGTACTACAGTAAACTAGGTTGAGTCTAGTTTCTAAAGAATATAAATTTGCAATTTTTGGACGTGTAAAAGTTAACCTTTATGATTTTACAAAAATGTTGTGCAAAGCTGAGTTGTTAGACCTGCTGTTAGGTTGTTATGTAAATGTTATATCTCATGAACTACGAGACCAATTGGGTTGGTTCCACTTCTGGAAGTTGACTTATTGAGTTAGGAACCTAACCCAAGTGGTCTTGCATTTTTTGGATTTTTCATTTAACGGGAATTTCAAATAACATTCTGTTGCGCATGAATTTGACTATTATGAGCTTGCTGTAGTGTTTTGATAATTATGAGAAATCTATGTGGAATAAAAATAAAATAAAATATGTTCTGGAAACCTAACACATGCATGCTTTAGTGATGATTTTTGGTAAATTAATTGAGATGCTATGATCGGTGGAATACTACAATCTTTCAAGTAGAATTTCTGTCTCGGTGAAACTAGCTGCTAAATTTTGTGAAAATGCATGAAACATGATAATTGCTAGTTAATTGTTATGTTTTGACCAATTTGCCCCTGCGGGGAATACTTGCTAAATAGTTGTCGTGTTTTGACCAAATTGCCCTTGCGGGGAATAATTACTAGTTAATTGTTATGTGTGACCAAATTGCCCTTACGAGGAGTAATTGCTAGTGATGTACATTATTAATACATGACACGTAAATAATTGCTCACACACGTATCGTATCACAAATGTACTCGTTAAGTCACACACGATTCACAAACAAACACGAAACGTATCTTGTGATTAGGAATTATGTGCCGGGTCTAGAGACTCGATATTAGTTCCGATACTTAGAAAATCTCCTTGTTGTTTTAGAACGCTTGAGAGAGTTTTCTGTGACGCGCATCACTTGGTGATTTATTTTGGGAAATCTTCGCAAACAGTGAGTTCACTTACCCCTTTTAAACTGTTTTCAAACGCTTTTTACTTGGGGAGATAACATACTTTGAAAACGCATTTAAGATTTTGTTAATATAGATTATATATCACTTGTAAAGACTAATGGCAAACGCAATAACTAAAGTCCTTCATTCACATCGAACCGTTTAACATTGGATAATAGCGAGTCATTGTTGAGTAGTACTACTGGGTTTGACAAACCCCACCCAACGCTAAACTCGACTGGAGGTCGAGTGGGTGTAATCTTGGCTAAACACATACCATGGTCGGGATAGACCTGGTGGCAAGGCAAATGATAAACAGTCAGCTTCGGTGTCGAACACTTAGTAATACTTGTTTTATAGGCTAGCTACCTATAGATATATAATTGACATAACACTATCTGGTAACGCAAAACGCTGAACGCAAAACGCTAAACGCTGAACGCAAAACGCTGAACGCAAACGTAACGCTTTATTGATATAAACTTGTGAACTCACCAACCCCGTGTTGACACTTTTAGTATGTTATTCTCAGGTAGCCGAGGCGGGCGCGCGGTATAGGATCATGCATGGTTTTTGAACATTCTGATATGCAAACATATTTTTAACTATTATTACTTGGGTTTTTAAGTCGTCCTGCGTGACACAACTTTTGTCTTTTGGTTTTTACGCTTCCGCACTTATTTTCATTTAAACGTTCTTATGGTTTGATTATAACTAATGATTCTGATCCTGTTAGTTCACACCCTCTGACGGTAAAACTCCGTTAGTGGATTTTGAGGGTGTGACAAAAAAACTCTAGATTCGGCTGTTGGTCGAAAGGGTATTTTTCAGGTTAAGGTTAAGGGTGTTTATATAGTTCAACTGGGCCTTAAACCTGAAAAAAACGGGAACTTTTTGGAATTTTTGGCTCTATGCGCTACGCAACCAGTTATGGCCTTCCTGGCCGCGCAGCGTGGCTTACTCATGTGTTTGCCATTGGTCGGATCCCGATCGGCTATCTCTCCTGGTTCTTTCTGGTTTAATCCTGATTCGTTCTGACTTCTCATTGAAGCTTATTTTGACTCGATTGCCTTTTTAACCACATTCAACTTCCGGAACCTATAAAACACAAATATGTTAGTAGTATACAAATTGAAACTAAAAAAAAACAAAAATTAATAAAATAAAACATTAAATATACAGGGAAAATATATATAATTATCAGTATATTATTAACCATATGGATAAGACCCTAACCACATGTGAATATAAATAATATAATTATTTTTTGCGAAGTTCGTTGTTTTATTGTTTATGATTAAAATTATGAGTGAACTCGTAGAAGCCTTTAAGAACATATATGTTACAACTGTGGATATGGAATACGCAACTCACTACAATTTTAATTTTATTTTTTCTTTTTTTTCAGCATATAAAACAACACAAAAGTAATGATTCATTTCATTTTCATGTGGTAATCAAATATCTTATTGGAATGGTAATAACTCATTCCATTCCACGTTCATTCAATTTTTTCGTCCATTTCATTACCTCATACCAAACAGATCCAAATGTTTAAAGATAAGCCGATTTAAAACATAAGACTATCTCTAACGTCGTCCGAGCAACCATGCCCGAAGCCACGTTGGAGCCGCCCGAAATCCTATGTTGCATTGGAGCAGGCCGCCTGATGGTAAGGAGTTGTGCCCAATGTGTTGATTTTCGCACGTTTAGTTTAGAATTAGATTATTGCCAGAGTCAAGAAAACAAAAAGTATCCCCTTTTGTTTCCTCTCAACCACAAACCCCAATCGGAAACCACAACATGATCAGGGGCCGAAATCAATCGCCGCAGAAGCCCTTTTAGAAAAGTTTAACCCTACC